>NC_079189.1:163411280-164085030 GCF_029499605.1 Hyla sarda
ATTTTTCCTTAACTAATTATATAAATATTGTATAATTGTGAAGAATTACATAAACAAGTTTTTGTGTCTAGAAAAGACGGAACAAAGGCGCAAGCAGGGTTTATTTGCGCCTTTTGGTTTACACAATTCTGCGAATTTTGAGTTGCAATCCACAGATTTTGTCAATACACATGATATGGAAAGGATTTATGACCTGCGCCCTTTTTGTGAAAAGGCGCAAAGCCACTGAAAAGTCTCTAAAACTACACCAGCCCAGACTTCGCTTAGCTTTATGGCATATGTGAAGAGAGAAGTTTCAAAAAAATGTGACCTGCACAAAAGTCATGAAATGCTCTGTGACCATTTAATAAATCTGGTTCTCCTACACATTACCTGCACACAAAAAAAAGGTGTAGAAAAATGCTTCACTTACACTACAATGATGAATGCCCCCCACACTCTTTCACCTACTTTTATTTATATATATTTTTTATTTCTTGTATGGTGGAATACATTTATTTGGGTATAGTCTCCTGTACCCTGCTTTTTGGTATAACAACATGATTTGTTAAATTTGTTATTTCTTTTGTCTATCTAGATTTTTATAAAGTTGTTTTGCAACGAAAGATGTGGGCATCGCGTCCAACGGGAGTTAACTCATAGCAACAGCAACTACAAGCAGCATTGCTTTTGAAATATATGGATAATCAGCTAACTCTTCATTAAGCTACACTCAGGACAAATGTATTTTTGTCAATTCAGATTTTCTTTCTAGCGACATGTGCAACATATACTATAATGAACATAATGAAGCGGTACTATGGTTTTTGTGAAATTATGAATGGCTATGTTCTCCTGTTGAACGCTATGCACACACCTATTCCGGACTTTCCCACAACTATAATTGCAATCTTTGACGTATTGGGTCATGTGACCCTCGTTCTTTCGTATTTTAGCTTGTGGGATTTGTAAAGTGTGCCAGTCTACGACTAAGCACCTAGGTGCGAAACGCGTCAGACACTATCCTCTGTATGTGACTTCTGTTGGAATATCCTAATGAAAGCAAGATTTTACCTGCACACCTTGCAATGGACGATCCTTTCTTTTCAATAGTGGCTGAATGACACAGTCTTGAGGTGGCAGTAGTATGAGGAAAACATATGGTGGCGGTATTAGACAACTTAGAGCTGGGATCAGCATGAGGAGAACATATGGTGGCAGTATGAGACAGCTTGGAGCTGGCATCTGAATGAGGAGAAGATATGGTGGCAGAATGAGACAGCCTGGAAATGGCACCAGCATGAGGAGAATATATGGTGGCAGAATGAGACAGCCTGGAGGTGGCATCAGCACGAGGAGAACATATGGTGGCAGAATGAGACAGCCTGGAGGTGGCAGAAGCATCAGGGGTCCTGAAAGTGACCCGGTGACAGAGTGGTGCGGTGGGTGGCAATACCAGTACCCGGTGGGTGAAAAAAGGAGAACTTGGCATCAGATGTGTGGCATCAGGCGGGTGGCAGGATCAGAATAGTAGCTTAGGCAGGTAGGCAGAAGAAAGCGGTCTCTTTTGTAAAAGTGTAAGTGTGCACAAGTAAGTATTGAGGATATGCGTTACGTAAAACTTAACTTTTAATAATATGCTTAAGATAAAATATATGGACCCAAATATTTTTTTAAAATCAAACAAAAGGAAAGGTGTGCAAAAAACACCATGTGCCACCTACATCACCAAGTATTGATGTGATTCAAAGACCTCTAAAAGGTGTAAGCGAACAACGTATGGTCCATTGTAACAGGTGGGGGTAAAAACTTCCCCTGTAAGGCCCTACTCTCGCATTATTATTTCCCTTCTTGGCAAGTGTTACTCGCCCTAAAAAAGGGCAGCCCCACACAGGAACCTCTCCATATTACCATCTACAAACACTACCATTTCCCAGGGTTTTTAGGTGGAAATAGGGATTGGTTCCTGTGTGGGGCCGCCCTTTTTAAGACAAGTAACACTTTCCTCGAAAAGGTGGAAGGGAACAACGTATTGTCCATTGTAGCAGGTGGGGGTAAAAACTTCCCCTGTAAGGCTCTACTCTCGGCCTATTAATTCCCTTCTTGGCAAGTGTTACTCGCCTCAAAATGGGTGGCCCCACGCAGGAAACTCTCTCTTTTTCCACCCAGAACCCAGGGAAATGGCAGTGTTTGTAGGGGGAAATAGGGAGAGGTTCCTGTTTGGGGCCTGCCTTTTTAGGGCGAGTAAAACTTGCCAAGAAGGGAATTGATAATGCGAGAGTAGGGCCTTACAGCAGAAGTTTTTACAATGGACCAGACGTTGTTCCCTTCCACCTTTTTGAGGTCTTTGCATCACATCAATACTTGGTGGTGTAGGTGGCACATGGTGTTTTTTGCACACCTTTCCTTTTGTTTAATTTGGGTACATATATTTTATCCTAAGAATATTATTAAAAGTTAAGTTCTACGTAATGCATATCCTCAATACTTACTTGTGGTCTGATGTGGAGGAATGTCTATAACTGAGGAGCAGCGCCTTAAATATGTTTAGAACAAATAGAGAAACATAGCTGCACATTCACCATTGTATTTTGATCTACTTGCTTCTCAGCATAATAAAAAAAAAAACTAACAGGTTGCTAGTATACATTTTAATCAAAAAGTACAAGCCCAAAAAGTACAAAATGGTTCACCACTTAGATGTAGGTATGTGGTATGCACTTAAGAGGGGAGGACAATGCGCTTCAGTACGTTTAAAACAGTATTTGTCTACAACACCAGCAGGTGTGTACTTTTGGCTGGCCTTTCATAGTATTTAGGCCTTAAATACTTTAACAGGAACAAAATGGTACACCACTTAGATGTACGTATGTGGTATGAACTTATGAGGGGAGGACAATGCGCTCCAGTACACTTAAAACAGTATTTGACTACCATACCAGGAGATGTGTACTTTTTGCTGGCTATTTTAATGGAGAACTACAGAATAGAAAAATTGTCCTCCATACTGCCAGCAGTAAAAAAGTAAATAGATACATACCTTCCTTCGCTCCCCCGGTGCCACTCCGGTCTCCACCGCGATCGTCTTCCTGGTTGCCGGTGGTTGGTGAGTCATACTGAACTCAGCCAATCACCGGTATCAGTGAAGTGCCCAGTCGGCCGGCGATAGGCTGAGCGGCAGTGTGACGTTTTCGGAAGAGGCTCGCGTTGGAGACCGGAGTGGGTTACCGGAGGCACCAGGGGAGCGAAGGAAGGTATGTATCTATTTATTTTTTTACTGCCGGCAGTATGGAGGACAATTTTTCTATTCTGGAGTTCTCCTTTAAGTTTACTGTGTATCTAGGCCCTTAAGACTTTAACAGGAACAAAATAGTACACCACTTAGATGTACGTCCTTATGAGGAGAGGACAATGCGCTCCAGTATGCTTTTAAAACAGTATTTGTGTACAACACCAGCAGGTGTGTCCTTTTTGCTGGTCTTTCACAGTATCTAGGCCCTTAAGACTTTATCAGGAACAAACTAGCACACCACTTAGATGTACGTATGTGGCATAAATGTATGAGGGGAGGACAATGCGCTACAGTACGTTTAAAACAGTATTTGTCTACAACACCAGCAGGTGTGTACTTTTGGCTGGCCTTTCACAGTAACTAGGCCTTTAACACTTTAACAGGAACAAAATAGTAGACCACATAGATGTACGTTTGTGGTAAGCACTTATGAGGGAAGGACAATGCACTCCAGTATGCTTAAAACAGTATTTGTCTACAACAACCAGTGTGTACTTTTGCCTGGCCTTTAACAGTATCTAGGCCCTTAAGACTTTGACAGGAACAAAATAGTACACCACTTAGATGTATGTATGTGGTATGCACTTATGAGGGGAGGACAATGCGCTCCATTATGCTTAAAATAATATTTATAGGTTAAAATGACAAAAGCGCCACAAATATGGAAATGGGATTATGCCCGTTTATGCTGCTAGACCAAAAGTATGCAATCCCGTACAAGCATACACAAGTGGTTAAATATATTCTAAAATGTAGTAGTCAGAGCTAGATGGGACTTAGTATAGTATTAGGTATATAGGAAGCGTACCTGGATTTGAAAGGTGATAAAAATAATGATGGTGCCAACTGAGTGTGATTTGCTGGTGACACAAGATGCTATGCAATGCTGTAAAAATGAAAAAATACCGTTTCAAATTACTATATGCTGCTAGCACTTTAAAAAACAAAAAATCAGATGAACTGTTTGTGTTGGATTGTACTTGCGATTCCAATGCGGCTTTGATGCGATTACCGGTTTGTTCGGATCCTGCGCTGAGGTATTCGCATCTCTGGTGATGAATCCAAAGAGAAAGCTGTATATCAGGAATGTTTGTGAGTTACGTTGGGAGAGCGCACCGGCTGGTGACGTCTTAACCGTACCGTTAACTCTCACTTCGTGGTATTACGGTGGTTTGGAATGTGAGTGGTGACGTCACTACTACTGCTGCGGAGGTCCACAATACTTTCCAACGCGTTTCGGCAACTGAAACGCTGTTTCCTTCATCAGGGATGGCAAGTAATGGACCTGCTGTTCTTTATATAACCTGCGAGTGATTATGCTCTTTCATAATGTTAGATACACATATGTGTTTCTGTGTATATTTGCCAAAAAATCGGATACGCAGTATATTTACAAAAAAAATAATATTTCAAATTCTGAATTTAAAATCAGGGGGCACTCTCCCGACGTAACTCACAAACATTCCTGATATACAGCTTTCTCTTTGGATTCATCACCGGAGATGCGAATACCTCAGCGCAGGATCCAAACAAACCGATAATCGCATCAAAGCCGCATTGGAATTGCAAGCATAATCCACCACAAACAGTTAATCTGATTTTATGTTTTTTAAAGTGCTAGCAACATATAGTAATTTGAAACTGTATTTTTTCATTTTTACTTTTAGAAACATCGTTTGCCAGCATTGCACAGCATCTTGTGTCACCAGCAAATCACACTCAGTTGGCACCATCATTATTTTTATCACCTTTCAAATCCAGGTACGCTTCCTATATACCTAATACTATACTAAGTCCCATCTAGCGCTGACTACTACATTAAAATAGTATTTGTCTACAACACCAGCAGTCGTGTACTTTTGGCTGGCCTTTCACAGTATCTAGGCCCTTAATACTTTAACAGGTACAAAATTGTACACTACTTAGATCATTACTGAATTCACACATACCCCTTAAAAAAAGTTTAGATAATGAATTAGATTATATGTCTACTTGACAACCACACAGTCTCAATAGTGATCAGTACCACTGATGGGACCATTGCTGAGCCTGACCTGTCTACTTCAGGTGCTACAATGACCTTTACCCTATGCTCCATCCTCTATGGTGAGAAGATCATGTGTCCTGCTGGAGATCTAGAACTTTTATAGAAGTTAATATGCACAAAAACATCCTAGACTTACACACAAACGTCCTGGAAGACCCCAACATGCTATTCTATTACTTAGTTTTGTCCCATACAAGTGCTCATGGACTGTGTTTCATTTTGCTGCTACTACTGAATATTACAGTACATGCGCTAAGAGTCTCTTCATTAAGCAACAGAAATGCTAAACTTTAGCCATGCTCACCCAAATTCACATAAAGTTGCATTTTTACCTGTTGAAACAACAGCATTTTTATCACCATGGTTACCAATTACCAGCCTTTCATTTGACATGCGATTATTGGCAAACTTATATTGTGTATGCCTGAATCACTGTTCATTTCAGAATTTAAGGTTGGTCAAGTGGCCTTTTCCACAAGATAGGCATCAATCTCTGATCAGTGGGATGCAAACACCCTACACTCCCGCTCTAACTCCCGCCTGAATGGGCTGGAAGCTCTGCACAGTTTATTGTATAATGGTGGTTACTGAAGATCAGCTCTCCTGCACTATACCAGCCTATACCATCAGTGGTTGTAAGGAATCACCATACATTGGGGGAATGGCATAGTTAAGATAATTAAAAACAGTTAAACTGCTGGAACTGTATAGGGTTCCATATCTGGTTCCATACCTGTGTGAGAGCACAGTACTGAGTATGGGTGCACAGTTTGTGGAAAAGTACTTAGTGTTGGGGCATACTAAGGACACACTACTGATTGTGGGTGCACAGAGTGGCAGAGAACTGGGGGCACAGTACTGAGTGGTGGGAGCACTAATGGGCCCTATACTGAGTGTGGAAGAACTAAGGGTCATTGTACTGAGTATGGGAGCACTAAGGGGCACAGTACTGCATGGGAAAAGGGACACAGTACCGAGAGGAAGAGCAGTAAGAGGCATTATTACTGATTTGAGGCACTAAAGGATATAGTACTAGGTGGAGGAATTAATGGGAATTATTTAGGGGTTATTGTTGGGGGTATTATTATTTAGTAGGGGAGCACTAAGGGGCATTATAACTGAGTGGAAGGCACTAAGAGGCTACTATTTCTAAACATATGGCACATTTATTGTTCTGAGGGGGGCACTTTTACTGTGATTTGGCAGAGCATTACTATTGAGGTAAATAATATGGGGGGGGGGGGGTGGCACCAGTGCTTTGTATAATACAAAGGGGGCAGTAAAGGGGACCATTTTTTTTTATGGGGAGCTAAGGAGAGGGCACTATTACCAAGTGCACTAGTCTGAACACCAAACTCTGTGCTACTGAGTCCTGTTAAACTAGCACAGAGGTTTAACTTGTAGCTTATGGGCCCTGATGCAAAAACTGTAACAAGACCATTTAGTTTAGTGATTTTTAAGCTCAATAAGGGGTACACGCCACAAGGATTTAATTAAACAGCCGTGGACAACATTGTTTGGTACAACAAAAAGTGAAAGATTCATTATTGATATGGACCATGCGTCCATCCTTTCTTTCCATTGAGCTTTTGAGCCATCAGAACTATTTGTAAGTAAGAACCTTTCCGTGTTTCCTGTCGGGGTAGGA
Source organism: Hyla sarda (assembly GCF_029499605.1). Classification (NCBI taxonomy): domain Eukaryota; kingdom Metazoa; phylum Chordata; class Amphibia; order Anura; family Hylidae; genus Hyla; species Hyla sarda. The sequence goes on from NC_079189.1 coordinate 163,418,247, forward strand.
GGAAGCCGCTGTATGTCTTGTATATATGTGCAAATTGGTGTTGAGCTCTTAGCCCAACACCACCAGGTAAGCAAACTGTACTTATCTGCATTTGAACGGGTTACTCCGGGTAACGTCACCTGGCAGAGCCCTTGTCTTGTTTTATTCTTCACATATTGGTTCTTGATGGGCCATTTATATTACTGGTCACTTATGGGGCATCAGGGGCCCAGTGTGACTGTTACCTCTGCATCCCTATAGCTACGCCCCCAAACTAGCATATACGTTCTCAGCGGGATGCCAATGGATACCTGCGATGGTATGCTGCAGCCCGAGATACCGAGCAACATCATATGTTTGGTTACATGTATAGACACATCACAGTAATTATTTATGGGTTTTGTTGGTAGTATGAGAGAGAAAGAAAGAGGGAGAGAGGGAGAGAAAGAGAGAGAGAGAGAGAGAGAGAGAGAGAGAGAGAGAATATTTTGCTCACTAAAGCAATAGTCACTTCCATCCTCAGGTTTGGAAAAGGTAATACTTTGCTTCTAGATTAGATGTGTAGAGCCGTGTAGCAGAAAATAACATTCAATCTTTTTTCCCCCCTTTCTCTCTATTGGTGATAAAAAAAAGGTTTGATGACAACTTTAAACATGATGTGCAGACAGTGAAAAATGCTTTCCACAAAGAGTGCAGGCTATAATGAATAGATGAAAGTATTGGATGGGGGCTGAGTTTATTAGAAGTATTGCTTTCTTGGAGAAGTGAATCAGAGGAAACACAATCCTGTGAAAAGAAAATGAATAAAAAAGCAGAGGTTCCTGTTGAAGACTGATGAGCAGTGACAAGGAAGGATGTTCCCAGGGAGGTGCTAACAGATGGAGCAGGTGGGATTCAGCCCGGTTGATAGGTGTTTTGACGATAAATGAGCAAGTTTTAACACCCTTTGTCTGTAGTGAAGAAATGGAATGCTTTTCACAACATGATAGGGAAAGATTAACCCCACATGCTCTGAGCACAAGCTGCTGTCTGCTGGGAAAACAAAACAGCCTCTCATCTAATGACTAGAATATTCTCCTGCAACTAGATCCAGACCCTAAAGCTTGAGGATTATTTTCAACGTTAAAATATAGCCCTTGTCTCCTTCTTACTTTATATGTTTTATGTATTAAAGCCTGGCTGAGATATATGGGGAGATTGGATATTTATCAAACTGTGCGATTGAAAAAGTGGAGAGACTTTCCCACAGCGACCAATTAACGAACAGCTAACGAGCTGAGGTAAAGTGAAAGCAGAGCTGTGATTGGTTGCTGTGGAAAAATTACTCGTCTTTTTCTCTCACACAGTTTGATAAATCTGGGCCATATAATCTACCTCTACAGCAGTGTTTCTTAACCAGGGTGCCTCCAGCTGTTACAAAACTACAAATCTCAGCATGCCCGGAAAGCCAAAGAAGAGTTTTTGTGTGATACAATCCCGTCACATATCAAGCAAAGCCAGTTCAGCAACCTTTACATAGATATGTAGGACTTTTTTCACGCCGGCTTTTTACACAGTGTCTGAAATGCCTGTGATAAAGTGTGATGTTTGAATGCATTTGTTGTGTTTCTTAACCCCTTAACGATAATGGACGTAAATGTACGTCATGGTGCCGTGGTACTTAACGCACCATGACATACATTTACGCTCTGCTATGCGTGGCAGGTCCCGGGTGCTATCAGCAGCCAGGGACCCGCCGGTAATGGCGGACATCCACCATCACGGGGATGTCCGCCATTAACCCCTTAGATGCCGTGATCAAGATAGATCACGACATCTGCGACAGTGCGGTACTTTAAATGGATGATCGGAGCGCTGCTGCGGGGATCCGATCATCTAGCATGGCAGCCGGAGGGCCCCTCACCTGGCTCCGGCTGTCTTCTGGGGTCTTCTGCTCTGGTCTGAGATTGAGCAGAAGATCACCGATAATACTGAGCAGTGCTGTCCTATGCATAGCACTGAACAGTATTAGCAATCAAATGATTGCTATAAATAGTGCCCTATGGGAACTAGTAAAGTGTAAAAAAAAAAAAGTAAACAAATGTAAAATAAAAAAAATTGAAAATTCCCCTCCCCCAATAAAAAGGTAAACCGTCCGTTTTTCCCATTTTACCTGAAAAAAGCGTAAAAAAATTATACACATATTTGGTATTGCAGTGTGCATAAAAGTCTGAACTATTAATATATATTGTTAATTATCCCGTACGGTGAACGGCGTAAACATAAAAAAAAATTAAAAAGTCCAAAATTGCAGCCTTTTTGTCACATTTTATTCCAAAAAAAGTTAATAAAAAATTTATAAAAAGTAAAACCTAGGCAAAAGTTTTACTGATTAAAACTAAAGATCATGGCGCAAATAATTAGCCCTCATACTGCCCCATATACGGAAAATTAGAAAGTTATAGGTGGTCAATATAGGGCAATTTCAAACATACTAATTTTGATGAAATGGTTTGAGATTTTTTTTAAGCGGTACAATTATAGAAAAGCATATAATGATGGGTATAATTTTAATTGTATTGGCCCACAGAATAAAGTAAACATGTCATTTTACCAGTGTACAGCGTGAAAACAAAACCTTCCAAACTTTGCTAAATTGCGGTTTTCTTTTCAATTTTCACACATAAATAATATTTGTTTGGTTGCGCTGTACATTTTATGGTACAATAAGTGATGTAATTACAAAGTACAATTGGTGACGCAAAAAAACAAGCCCTCATATGGGTCTGTGGATGGAGTGGAAGAGTTATGATTTTTAGAAGAAGAGGAGGAAAAAACGTAAGTGCAAAAATAAAATAGGTCTGGTCCTTAAGGCCAAAATGGGCCTGGTCCTTAAGGGGTTAAAAAAAATGTTATTTATGTTTTTTTTTTTTTTCTTAACCACAGGTACGCCTTCGGTCCCCGGTTCTTAAGAATCCAGGGCATATGTGGGATCGGGGTGACTGCCGATATCGATCAGCAGGCACCCCTCGCAAATGCCCAGGGGGGTCATCAGACCCCCCCCCCCTCCACATCGGCGATCGTCTATGGTGACCCGGTGACCCAGAATAGAAGGGGGATCGCGGTTGTCCATGACACCCATGGTCCCCCTGAAGAGATAGGAGTGAGGTGGCAGGGGTGCCACCCCTCCTATCCCTGCTATTGGTGGTCTAGACCACCAATAGCAGATCGGGGGTGGGGGGCTTTACTTTCGCTTTCTTCTTTCTGCCCACCCACAATAGGCGGGGCAGGATGGGGAAATGATGGAGGACCGGGGGGCGAAGTACACTCACCCATCAGTGACGGCAGCGGGCGACGATCGACGGCGGCTGCGGGCGACGATCGGCGGAAGAAGATGACGGCGATGCAGCTCTCTGGACCCTACGGAAGCCGGTGAGTTGCTTAGCAACATCTGGAGGGCTACAGTCTGAGACCACTATAGTGGTCTCTAAACTGTAGCCCTCCAGATGTTGCAAAACTACAACTCCCAGCATGCCCAGAAAGCTGTTTAGGCATGCTGGGATTTGTAGTTTTGCAACAGCTGGAGGGCTGAAGTTTTAGACCACTGCACAGTGATCTCTATACTGTAGAACTCCAGATCTTGCAAAACTACAACTCCTAGCATGCCCACACAACAGTTTGCTGCCTGGGCATGCTGGGATTTGTAGTTTTGCAACATCTGGAGGTCCACAGTTTGGAGATCACTGTGCAGTGGTCTCTAAACTATAGCTCTCCAGATGTTGCAAAACTGCAAATCCCAGCATGCCCAAACAGCAAACAGCTGTCTCGGCATGCTGGGAGTTGTAGTTGCATACCTCCAGCTGTTGCATAACTACATCTCCCAGCATGCCCTTCGGCGATCAGTACATGCTGGGAGTTGAAGTTATGCAACAGCTGGAGGCACACTGGTTGGAAAATACTGAGTTAGGTAACTGAAGGTTTTCCAACCAGTGTGCCTCCAGCTGTTGCAAGAGTATAACTCCCAGCATGCACGGTCTGTCAGTACATGCTGGGAGTTGTAGTTTTGAAACAGCTGGAGGTTTCCCCCCCCCCCCCCCATGTGAATGTACAGGGTATATTCACACAGGCAGGTTTACAGTTAGTTTTCTGCTTCAAGTTTGGGCTGCGGCAAATTTTTCGCTGCAGCACAAACTCCTAGCGGTAAACTCACTGTAACCCACCAGTGCGAATGTACCTTAAAAACACTACACTAACACATAATAAAGAGTAAAACACTACATATACACCCCTTACACTGTCCCCCCAATAAAAATGAAAAACTTATTGTACGGCAGTGTTTCCAAAACGGAGCCTCCAGCTGTTGCAATACAACAACTACCAGCATTTCCGGACAGCCACTGACTGTCAAGGCATGCTGGGAGTTTAGCAACAGCTGGAGGCACCCTGTTTGGGAATCACTGGCATAGAATACCCCTATGTCCACCCCTATGCAATCCCTATGAAGTCCTTAAATGCGCATGGCGCTCTCTCACTTCGAAGCCCTGTCGTATTTCAAGGAGCAGTTTAGGATCACATATGGGGTATTTCCATACTCTGGAGAAATTGCACTACAAATTTGGGGGGCTTTTTCTCCTTTTACCCCTTATGAAAAGGAAAAGTTGGGGTCTACACCAGCCTGTTAGTGTAATTTTTTTTTCTTTTTTGCACTAACATGCTGGTGTTGCCCCATGTTGCTGGTGGTAAAAGCAAAAAAAGACCTCCAAATTTGTAACACAATTTCTCCTGAGTACGGAAATTCCCCTATATGTGGGCGTAAAATGTTCTGCGGACGCACAACAAGGCTAAGGAATGAGAGCGCACTATGTACCTTTGAGGTCTAAATAGGTGATTTGCACAGGGGTGGCTGATTTTACAGCATATCTGACATAAACGCAAAAAAATAAATACCCCCATGTGACCCCATTTTGGAAACTACACCCCTCACGGAACGTAACAAGGGGTATAGTGAGCCTTAACTCCTCACAGGTGTTTGGCAAATGTTCATTAAATTTGGATGGGAAAATGAGAAAAAAAAATTTCACTAAAATGCTGGTGTTACCCTAAATTTTTCATTTTCACAAGGGAAAATAGGAAAAAAGCCCCCCAAAATTTGTAACCCCAATTCTTCTGAGTATATAAATACCCTATATGTGGATGTAAAGTGCTCTGCGGGCGAACTACAATGCTCAGAAGAGAAGGAGCGCCATTGGGATTTTGAAGAGAAAATTTGTCCTGAATTGAAGGCCAAATGTGTTGATAAAGCCCCCATAGCGCCAGAACAATGGACCCCCCCCCAACATGTGACCCCATTTTGGAAACTACACCCCTCTTGTAATGTAATAAGCATTTATATATATATATATATATAAATGAAATATATTTTTCATTTGCACAGCCCACTGTTCCAAAGATCTGTCAAACGCCAGTAGGGTGTAAATACTCACTGCAACACTTATTAAATTCTGTGAGGGGCGTAGTTTCCAAAATGGGGTCACATGTGGGGGGTGTTCTGGCACCACGGGGGGGCTTCGTAAACGCACATGGTCCCCGACTTCCATTCCAAACAAATTATCTTTCAAAAAGCTCAATGGCGCTCCTCTTCTGAGCATTGTAGTTCGCCAGCAGAGCCAATGACGTCTACACATGGGGTATTTCCATACTCAGAAGAAATGGGGTTACAAATTTTGGTGGTCATATTCTCCTATTACCCCTTGTAAAAATGTAAAATTTTGGGGAAAAAACTGCATTTTAGTGGAAAAAACTTTTTTTTTCATTTACACATCCAACTTTGACAAAAAGTCGTAAAAAAACTGTGAGTTGTTATGGCTCCCTGTACCCATTGTTACGTTCCTTGAGGGGTGTAGTTTCCAAAATAGTATGCCATGCATTTTTTTTTGCTGTTCTGGCACCCTAGGGGCTTTCTAAATGCGACATGCCACCCAAACGTCATTTCAGCAAAATTTGCTTTCTAAAAGCTAAATGTGACTCCTTCTCTTCTGAGCATTGTAGTTCGCTCGCAGAGCATTTTACGTCCTAACATGGGGTATTTATATACTCAAAAGAGATGGGGTTACAAATTTTGGGGGGCATTTCCTCCCATTACCCTTTGTAAAAATGATAAATTTTGGGATAAATTTGCACTTTAGTAAAATATAAAATGTTTTAATTTACACATCCGACTTTAATGAAAAGTCGTCAAACACTTGTGGGGTGTTAAGGCTCACTGGACCCCTTGTTACGTGCCTTGAGGGGTGTAGTTTCCAAAATGGTATGCCATGTGGGGGTTCTCTGCTGTTCTGGCACCATAGGGGCTTCCTAAATGTGACATACCCCGCCAAAAACCATTTCAGCAAAATTCACTCTCCAAAATCCCATTGTCGCTCCTTCCCTTCTGAGCCCTCTACTGCACCCGCCGAACACTTTACATCCCCATATGAGGTATTTCCTTACTCGAGAGAAATTGGGTTACAAATTTTGGGGGGATTTTTCATCTATTACCCCTTGTAAAAATTCAAAAACTGGGTCTACAAGAACATGCGAGTGTAAAAAATGAAGATTTAGAATTTTCTCCTTCACTTTGCTGCTATTCCTGTGAAACACCTAAAGGGTTAACAAACTATTTGAATATCATTTTGAATACTTTGAGGGGTGCAGTTTTTTATAATGGGGTCATTTATGGGGTATTTTTTAATAAGAAGGCCCTTCAAATCCACTTCAAAACTGAAGTGGTCCCTGAAAAATTCCGATTTTGAAAATTTTGTGGAAAATTGCTGCTGAACTTTGAAACCCTCCGATGTTTTCCAAAAGTAAAAACATGTCAACTTTATGATGAAAATATAAAGTAGACATATTGTATGTGTGAATCAATATATAATTTATTTGGAATGTCTGTTTTACTTACAAGCAGAGAGCTTCAAAGTTTGAAAAATGCTAAATTTTTTATTTTTTCATAAAATTTTGAATTTTTCACGAAGAAATGATTCAAGTAGAATATGTCACGAAAAAACAATCTCGGAATAAGAATGAAAGGTAAAAGCATCCCAGAGTTATTAATGCTTGAAGTGACAGTGGTCAGATGTGCAAAAAATGGCCAGGTCCTTAAAGGGGTATTCCAGGCAAAACCTTTTTATATATACATATATATATATATATATATATATATATATATCAACTGGCTCCGGAAAGTTAAACAGATTTGTAAATTACTTCTATTAACCCCTTCATGACCCAGCCAATTTTCACCTTCAGGACCTGGGCATTTTTTGAAAATCTGACCACTGTCACTTTAAACATTAATAACTCTGGAATGCTTTTACTTATCATTCTGATTCTGAGATAGTTTTTTCGTGACATATTCTACTTTATGTTATTGGTATTGATATTTGCATTCTTTCTTGGTCAAAAATCTAAAAATTTCATGAAAATTTTGAAAATTTAGCATTTTTCTAACTTTGAAAGTCTCTGCTTGAAAGGAAAATGGATATTGATAATAAATTAGATATTGATTCACATATACAATATGCCTACTTTATGTTTGCATCAAAAAATTGACAAGTTTTTACTTTTGGAAGACACCAGAGGTCTTCAAAGTTCCGCAGCAATTTTCCAATTTTTCTCAAGATTTTCAAAATCGTACTTTTTCAGGGCCCAGTTAAGGTTGGAAGTGGATTTTAAGGGTCTTCATATTAGAAATACCCCATAAATGACCCCATTATAAAAACTGCACCCCCCAAAGTACTCAAAATGACATTCAGTAAGTGTTTTAACCGTTTAGGTGTTTCACAGGAATAGCAGCAAAGTGAAGGAGAAAATTCAAAATCTTCATTTTTTACACTCGCATGTTCTTGTAGACCCAATTTTTGAATTTTTACAAGGGGTAAAAGGAGAGAAATCACCCTAAAATTTGTAACCCAATTTCTCTCGAGTAAGGAAATACCTCATATGCGTATGTAAATTGTTGGGCGGGCGCAGTAGAGGGCTCAGAAGGGAAGGAGCGACAATGGGATTTTGGAGAGTGAGTTTTTCTGAAAGGGTTTTTGGGGGGCATGTCCCATTTAGGAAGCCCCTATGGTGCCAGAACAGTGGACCCCCCCACATGTGACCCCATTTTGGAAACTACACCCCTCATGGAATTTAATAAGGGGTGCAGTGAGCATTTACACCCCACTGGCGTTTGACAGATATTTGAAACAGTGGACTGTGCAAATGAAAAATTTAATTTTTCGTTTTCACAGACCACTGTTCCAAAAATCTGTCATACGCCAGTGGGGTGTAAATTCTCACTGCACCCCTTATTACATTCCGTGAGGGGTGTAGTTTCCAAAATGGGGTCACATATGGATATTTATTGTTTTGCGTTTGTCAGAACCGCTGTAACAATCAGCCACCCCGGTGCAAATCACCTCAAATGTACATGTCGCACTCTCCCTTCTGGGCCTTGTTGTGCGCCCCCAGAGCACTTTGCGCCCACATATGGGGTATCTCCGTACTCGGGAGAAATTGCAGTAAAAATTTAGAGGGTCTTTTTTCCCTTTTACCTCTTGTGAAAATGAAAAGTATAGGGCAACACCAGCATGTCAGTGTAAAAAAATAATTTTTTTACACTAACATGCTGGTGTAGACCCCAACTTCACCTTTTCATAAGGGGTTAAAGAAGAAAATACCCCCCAAACTTTGTAAGGCAATTTCTTCCGAGTACAGCGATACCCTATATGTGTCCCAAAACTGTAAATACGACAGGGCTCCAAAGTGAGAGAGCGCCATGCGCATTTGAGGCCTAAAGTAGGGATTTGCATAGGGGGGGACATAGGGGTATTCTATGCCAATGATTCCGAAACAGGGTGCCTCCAGCTGTTGCAAAACTCCCAGCATGCCTGGACAGTCAATGGCTGTCCGGCAATACTGGGAGTTGTTATTTTGCAACAGCTGGAGGCTCCGTTTTGGAAACAGTAGCGTACCAGACGTTTTTCATTTTTTAGGGGGAGGGGGGCTGTGTAGGGGTATGTGTATATGTAGTGTTTTTTACTTTTTATTTTAGGTTAGTGTTAGTGTAGTGTAGTGTTTTTAGGGTACAGTCACATGGGCAGAGGTTCACAGCAAGTTTGCCGCTGGAAGTTTGAGCTGCAGCGCAAAATTTGCGCCATCTCAAACTTGCAGCACTCACTGTAAACCTCCGCCCATGTGAGTGTACCCTGTACAATCACATTGGGGGGAGGGGGCAAACATCCAGCTGTTGCAAACTCCGAGCATGCCCTTTGGCTGTCCGTGCATGCTGGGAGTTGTAGTTTTGCAACAGCTGGAGGCACACTGGTTTGGAAACACTAAGTTAAGTAATAAACTTTCAAGTGTTTTGCAACCAAACTTAGTGTTTCCAAACCAGTGAGCCTCCAGCTGTTGCAAAACTACAACTCCCAGCATGCATGGTCTGTCAGTGCATGCTGGGAGTTATAGTTTTGCAACAATTGCAACAGCTGGAGGCACTGAGGTAGGAAACGGACAATGTTTCCCAACTAGTGTGCCTCCAGTTGTTGCAAAACTACAACTCCCAGCATGCCCAGACTGCCCAGGCATGCTGGAAATTGTAGTTCGGCAATATCTGAAGGATCAGATGTTGCCGAACTACAACTTCCAGCATGCTTGGGCAGTCTGGGCATGCTGGGAGTTGTAGTTTTGCAACATCTGGAGGTCCACAGTTTGGAGACCACTGTATATTGGTCTCCAATCTGTGCTCTTCCAGATGTTAGAGAACTACAAGTCCCAGCATGCCTGGACAGACTGAGCATGCTGAGATTTGTAGTTTTGCAACATCTGGAAGAGCACAGATTGGAGACCATTATACAGTGGTCTCTAAACTGTGGACCTCCAGATGTTACAAAACTACAACTCCCAGCATGCACAGAAAGCCAAATGCTGTCTGGGCATGCTGGGAGTTGCAGTTTTGAAACTCTCAGAGGCAGCGGTGAGATCGCTTTATGGCGATCTCACTGCTGCCAATGAAGATGCTGCCCTGCTGCTGGAAACTCACCTCCGGGACGCAGCGCCGCCGGGACCGCCTGGAGGACGTCGCTCGCGCCGGGACCGCTCGGGACATCGCATAGCCGGGTAAGTGACGCTGGGGGACGGGTCAGGGACACTTAGCAGAGCGGTGTGTGTCCCGATCCCCATGATCGGGACTCGCACACCGCACTGCTAAGTATTCTGATAGCAAAACGCTGCTATCAGCTAGTCAGATTTGACTAGCTCATAGCAGCGTTCGCTGGGGGGGGGATGAAATCCCCCATGGTCGCATGGTAAGATGGCTGGCTATCAGTGATAGCCACCATCTTACCGGGCGCTGTGGGATGCCGCGAGTAGCGGCAAAAATGCTCATGACGTACCTGTATGTCATGGGTCGGAAACACCTTGCCACTCATGACGTACAGGTATGTCATAGGTTAAAAAATCTTAATCCTAGTTATTAGCTTCTGAAGTATTCTGTCTAACTGCTCAATGATGATGTCACGTCCCGGGAGCTGTGCATGATGGGAGAATATCCCCATAGGAACTGCACAGCTCCTGGGACGTGAGTCATCAGAGAGCAGTTAGACAGAAAACAACAACTCAACTTCAGAAGCTAATAACTATTGGAAGGATTAAGATTTTTTAATAGACGTAATTTACAAATCTGCTTAACTTTCCGGAGCCCTTTGATATATATAAAAAAGTTTTGGCCTGGAATACCCCTTTAAGGTATAAATGGGCTAGGTCCTTAAGGGGTTAAAGTGAGGCTATGTTCACACTATGGAATGTCTGCACAGAGAATCTCCATGCGGACATTCCGGACACTGCTGGGTGCCGGCATAATCTGCCGGCGCTAGGACCGCACAGGGATGCATAGTCTCATAGACGGCTATGCATTCCGCACCAACTCCACACAAAGAATGTTGGAGAAGATTTGTGTGAAAGCATGGTGCGATTGCCCATAGCAACCAATCAGATCACTTCTTTCACATTTCATAGGCTTTTTCAAAAATGAAAGAAGCGATCCGATTGGTTGCTATGGGCAACTCAGCAACTTTTCCTATGGACAGGTTTTGATAAATCTCCCCCAATATTATCATTCTTTGTTCAGACACGGAAAATGGAATTTCCATGCCGGAAACATTTAGCACAGAAATTCCGCCATGTGCACAGAGCAGCAGAATCCGGTTGAAATTTACAGGACTCTGCTGCAGCGGAATTTCTGTAACGAATTCCAATGCAGAAAAAAATAGAAGAGTGTAAATAAAAAAAATAAACATATGTGGTATCGCCGCGTGCGTAAATGTCCAAACTATAAAAATATATAATTAATCAAACCGCACGGTCAATGGCATACGCGAAAAAAAATTCCAAAGTCCAAAAAAGCAGTCACTTTTTATACCATAAAAAAATGAATAACAAGTGATCGAAAAGTCCAATCAAAACAAAAATCACACCAATAAAAATTTCAGATCACAGCGCAAAAAATGAGTCCTCATACCGCCCTGTACATGGAAAAATAAAAAAGTTATAGGGGTCAGAAGATGAAATTTTTAAACGTATACATTTTCCTGCATGCAGTTATGATTTTTTCCAGAAGTACGACAAAATCAAACCTATATAATTAGGGTATCATTTTAACCGTATGGACCTACAGAATAATGATAAGGTGTCATTTTTACCGAAATATGTACTGCGTAGAAACGGAAGCCCCCAATAGTTACAAAATGGTGTTTTTTCTTAGATTTTGTCGCACAATAATTTTTTTTTCCGTTTCATTGTGAATTTTTGGGTAAAATGACTAACGTCACTGCAAAGTAGAATTGGTGACGCAAAAAATAAGCCATAATATGGATTTTTAGAAGAAAAATTGAAAGGGTTATGATTTTTAAAAGGTAAGGAGGAAAAAACGAAAGTGCAAAAACTGAAAAACCTTGAGTCCTTAACCTCTTAAGGACGCAGGGCGAATGGATACGGCCTGCATCCCGAGTCCTTAAGGACGCAGGGCGTATCCATACGCCCGTGGGAATTCCTGTCCCCACCGCTAGCCGGTTGGGGACCGGAGCCGGATGCCTGCTGAAATCGTTCAGCAGGCATCCCGGCATATCGCCCAGGGGGGTCATTATGCCCCCCCATGTCGGCGATCGCCGCAGATCGCTGGACAATTCAGTCCAGCGATCTGCGGCGATTCCGGGTCAAACGGGTCTCTGTTCAGGCAGAGCCTGCAGGGGTGAGGTGGCACTGGTGCCACCTCACGATCGCCCTGATTCGTCGGCCGGATTACCGGCCGACCAATCAGGGCGCCTGCTGCGGGTGTCACTCCCGCAAACGCTCCGCCCCTCTTCCGGAGGGCGTGAGCGGGTGCGGGAAGATGACACCGGGTGCTGGGGACCCCGATCCCCGGCGTCCATGTTGGGATCGGGGCCCCAGGAGCGACAGCGGCGGCGAGGGACAGTCCTGTGATGTAGCAGCAGCAGGAGGTGAGTTACAGCCTCCTGCTGTTGCTTAGCAACATCTCCCAGCATGCAAAAAGGGCATGCTGGGAGCTGTAGTTATGCAACAGCAAGAGGCAGACCCCCACAACTCGCAGCATTCCCTTATGGGCATGCTGGGACTTATGGTTTTGCAACAGCTGGAGGCACATTTTTTCTATGGAAAAGTGTACCTTCAGATGTTGTATAACTACAACTACCAGCTTGCACAAACAGCTAAAGTGCATGCTGGGAGTTGTAGTGGTGCATCTGCTGGTTGCATAACTACAACTCCCAGCATGCCCGTTGGCTGTCGGTGACTGCTGAGAGTTGTAGTTTTGCAACAGCTTAAGGCACACTGGTTGTGAAACATAGAGTTTTTTTTTTTTACCTAGCTCAGTGTTTCACGACCGGTGTGCCTCCAGCTGTTGCAAACTACAACTCCCAGCAGTCACCTTACACCATGCACCGTACATGCTGGGAGTTGTAGTTTTGCAACAGCTGGAGGCACACTGGTTTTGAAACACTGAGTAAGGTCACAAACTCTGTGATACATAACCAGTGTGCCTACAGCTGTTGCAAAACTAAAACTCTCAGCATGTACAGTCTGTCAGCGCATGCTGGGAGTTGTAGTTTTGCAACAGCTGGATGTCCCCCCCCAATGTGAATGTACAGGGTACACTCACATGGGCGGAGGCTTACAGTAAGTATCTGGCTGCAAGTTTGAGCTGCAGCAAATTTTCTGCAACAGCTCAAACTGCCAGCGAGAAACTACTGTGAACCCCCGCCCGTGCGACTGTACCCTAAAAACACTACACTACACTAACACAAAAAATTAAATAAAAAGTAAAAAACACTACATATACACATACCCCTACACAGCCCCCCTCCCCAATAAAAATGAAAAACGTCTGGTACGCCACGGTTTCCAAAACGGAGCCTCCAGCTGTTGCAAAACAACAACTCCCAGTATTGCCAGATAGCCGTTGACTGTCCAGGCATGCTGGGAGTTTTGCAACAGCTGGAGGCACCCTGTTTGGGAATCACTGGCGTAGAATACCCCTATGTCCACCCCTATGCAATCCCTAATTTAGGCCTCAAATGCGCATGGCGCTCTCTCTTTGGAGCCCTGTCGTATTTCAAGGCAACAGTTAAGGGTCACATATGGGGTATCGCCGTACTCGGGAGAAATTGGGCTTCAAATTTTGGGGGGTATTTTCTGCTTTTACCCTTTTTAAAAATGTAAAGTTTTTGGGAAAAGAAGCATTTTAGGTAATTTTTTTTTTTTTTTACATATGCAATAGTCGTGAAACGCCTGTGGGGTATTAAGGTTCACTTAACCCCTTGTTATATTCCCCAAGGGCTCTAGTTTCCAAAATGGTATGCCATGTAGGTTTTTTTTTGCGGTCCTGGCACCATAGGGGCTTCCTAAATGCGGCATGCCCCCAGAGCAAAATTTCCTTCAAAAAAGCCAAATGTGACTCCTTCTCTTCTGAGACCTGTAGTGCGCCAGCAGAGCACTTTTCACCCCCATATGGGGTGTTTTCTGAATCGGGAGAAATTGGGCTTCAAATTTTGGGGGGTATTTTCTGCTATTACCATTTTTAAAAATGTAAAACTTTAGGGAAACCAAGCATTTTAGGTAAAAATTTTTTTTTTTTTTTACATATGCAAAAGTCATGAATCACCTGTGGGGTATTAAGGTTCACATTACCCCTTGTTACGTTCCCCGAGGGGTCTAGTTTCCAAAATGGTATGCCATGTGGGGTTTTTTGCTGTTCTGGCACCAAAGGGGCTTCCTAAAGGTGACATGCCCCCCAAAAACCATTTGACACTCCTTCCCTTCTGAGCCCTCTACTGCGCCCGCCAAACAATTAACATAGACATATGAGATATGTGCTTACTCGAGAGAAATTGGGTTTCAAATACAAGTAAAAATTTTCTCCTTTTTACCCCTTGCAAAAATAAAAAAATTGGGTCTACAAGAACATGCGAGTGTAAAAAATGAAGATTGGGATTTTTCTCCTTCACTTTGCTGCTATTCCTGTGAAACCCGTAAAGGGTTAAAACGCTTACTTAATGTCATTTTGAATACTTTGGGGGGTGCAGTTTTTATAATGGGGTCATTTATGGGGTGCTACTTATATGAAGGCCCTTCAAATCCACTTCAAACCTGAACTGGTCCCTGAAAAAAGCGAGTTTCAAAATTTTGTGAAAATTTGGAAAATTGCTGCGGAACTTTGAAGCCCTCTGGTGTCTTCCAAAAGTAAAAACTCATCAATTTTATGATGCAAATATAAAGTAGACATATTGTATATGTGAATCCCAAAAAAAAATTATTTGGAATATCCATTTTCCTTACAAGCAGAGAGCTTCAAAGTTAGAAAAATGCTAAATTTTCAAATTTTTTATCAAATTTTGGGATATTTCACCAAGAAAGATGCAAGTTACCAAAAAATTTTACCACTAAGTTAAAGTAGAATATGTCACGAAAAAACAATCTCGGAATCAGAATGATAACTAAAAGCATTCCAGAGTTATTAATGTTTAAAGTGACAGTGGTCAGAATTTGCAAAAAATGGCCGAGTCCTTAAGGTGAAAAAGGGCTCAGTCCTTAAGGGGTTAAGGGGTTAAAGGGGTATTCCAGGCAAAAACATTTTTTTATATATATCAACTGGCTCCGGAAAGTTAAACAGATTTGTAAATTACTTCTATTAAAAAATCTTAATCCTTCCAATAGTTATTAGCTTCTGAAGTTTTCTGTCTAAATGCTCAATGATGATGTCACGTCCCGGGAGCTGTGCATGATGGGAGGATATCCCCATAGGAACTGCACAGCTCCCGGGACGTGAGTCATCAGAGAGCAGTTAGACAGAAAACAACAACTCAACTTCAGAAGCTAATAACTATTGGAAAGATTAAGATTTTTTAATAGACGTAATTTACAAATCTGTTTAACTTTCCGGAGCCAGTTGATATATAAAAAAAAAGTTTTGGCCTGGAATACCCCTTTAAGGTATAAATGGGCTGGGTCCTTAAGGGGTTAAAGTGTGGCTATGTTCACACTATGGAATGTCTGCACAGAGAATCTCCATGCGGACATTCCGGACACTGCTGGGTGCCGGCATAATCAGCCGGCGCTAGGACCGCACAGGGATGCATAGTCTCATAGACGGCTATGCATTCCGCACCAACTCCACAAAAAGAATATTGGGGAAGATTTGTGTGAAAGCATGGTGCGATTGCCCATAGCAACCAATCAGATCACTTCTTTCATATTTCATAGGCTTTTTAAAAAATGAAAGAAGCGATCCGATTGGTTGCTATGGGCAACTCAGCAACTTTTCCTATGGACAGGTTTTGATAAATCTCCCCCAATATGGTCATTCTTTGTTCAGACACGGAAAATGGAATTTCCATGCCGGAAACATTTAGCACAGAAATTCCGCCATGTGCACAGAGCAGCAGAATCCGGTTGAAATTTACAGGACTCTGCTGCAGCGGAATCTCTGTACCGAATTCCAATGCAGAATCCAGCACAGAAATTCTGCTGTGTGAGCCTAGCCTCATATTAAAACACCTATAAATATAAAATGTGTATGTAGACACTTTCATCCTTAACCACATAAGGACCAAGGACGTACACGTACGTCATGGGGAATTTCGGTCCCTGCCACGCGCCGGGCAGGGACCGGACCGGGGTGATTGCTGATATCGATCAGCAGGCACCTCGCACAAATGCCCAGGGGGGTCATCAGACCCCCCCCCCCCCCCATTTCGGTGACCGGCGCAAATCGCAGGTGAATTCACACTTGCGATTTGTGCCAATTCCGGGTCAGACGAGTCTATGGTGACCCGGTGATCCGGAATATAAGGGGTATCGCGGTTGTCTAAGACACCTACGATCCCCCTGAAGGGATAGGAGTGAGGTGGCAGGGGTGCCACTCCTACTATCCCTGCAATTGGTCGAAGACGCGACAACCAATAGCAGATCGGGGGCAGTGGGTTAACTTTCGCTTTCTCCATCCTGCCCACCCACAATAGGCGGGGCAGAACAAGGAAAGGACAGAGGACCGGGGACGAAGTCCACCTACCCATCGGCAATGGCAGCGGGCAGCGATCGGCTGTGGCAGCAGGCGGCAGAAGAGGACGGCTATGGGGCTCCCAGGATCCTACAGAAGCCGCGAGTTGCCTAGCAACATCTGGAGGGCTACAGTCTGAGACCACTATACAGTGGTCTCTATACTGTAGCCCTCCAGATGTTGCAAAACTACAACTGCCAGCATGCCCAGACAGCTGTTTGGGCATGCTAGGATTTGTAGTTTTGCAACAGCTGGAGGGCTACAGTTTGGAGATCACTTTGCAGTGATCTCTAAACTATTGCCCTCTAGATCTTGCAAAACTCCAACTCCTAACATGCCCACACAGCTTTTTGCTGTCTGGGCATGCTGGGATTTGTAGTTTTGCAACATCTGGAGGGCCACAGTTTGGAGATCACTGTACAGTGGTATCTAAACTATAGCCCTCCAGATGTTGCAAAACTGCAAATCCCAGCATGCCCAAACAGCAAACAACTGTCTCAGCATGCTGGGAGTTGCAGTTGCGTACCTCCAGCTGTTGCATAACTACATCTCTGAGTTAGGTAACAGAACCTAACTGAAGGTTTTCCAACCAGTGTGTCTCCAGCTGTTGCAAAAGTACAACTCCCAGCATATACGGTCTGTCAGTACATGCTGGGAGTTGTAGTTTTGAAACAGCTGTCGGTTTGCCCCCCCCCCCATATGAATATACAGGGTACATTCACACAGGCAGGTGTACAGTAAGTTTCCTGCTTCAAGTTTGGGCTGAGGCAAATTTTTTATCGCAGGGCAAGCTCCTAGCGGGATACTCACCATAACCCGCCAGTATGAATGTACCCTAAAAATACTACACTTACACAAAATAAAGGGTAAAACACTACATATACACCCCCTTACACTGTCCCACCCAATAAAAATGAAAAACGTATTGTACGGCAGTGTTTCCAAAACGGAGCCTCCAGCTGTTGCAAAACAACAACTCCCAGCATTTCTGGACAGCCACTGACTGTCCAGGCATTCTGGGAGTTTAGCAACAACTGCAGGCACCCTGTTTGGGAATCACTGGCGTAGAATACCCCTATGTCCACCCCTATGCAATCCCTAACTTAGTCCTCAAATGCGCCTTGCGCTCTCTCACTTGAGAGCCCTGACGTATTTCAAGGAAACAGTTTAGGACCACATATGGGGCATTTCTGTACTCGGGAGAAATTGCACTACAAATTTTAGGGGGCTTTTTCTCCCTTTATCCTTTATGAAAAGGAAAAGTTGGGGCCTACAACAGCCTGTTAGTGTAAAAAAATTCAAATTTTTACACTAACATGCTGATGTTGCCCCATACTTTTTATTTTCACAAGCGGTAAAAGCAAAAAAAGACCCCCAAAGTTGGTAACGCAATTTCTCCTGAGTACGGAAATTCCCCATATGTGGGCGTAAAATGCTCTACGGATGCAGAACAGGGC
Source organism: Hyla sarda (assembly GCF_029499605.1). Taxonomy (NCBI): domain Eukaryota; kingdom Metazoa; phylum Chordata; class Amphibia; order Anura; family Hylidae; genus Hyla; species Hyla sarda. The sequence continues at coordinate 163,436,253 of NC_079189.1, forward strand.
TCAGGAGTGAGAGCGCACTATGTACATTTAAGGCCTAAATTGGTGATTTGCACAGGGGTGGCTGATTTTACAGCGGTTGTGACATAAACGCAAAAAAATAAATACACACATGTGACCCCATTTTGTAAACTGCACCCCTCACAGAACGAAACAAGGGGTACAGTGTGCCTTAACACCCGACAGGTGTTTGAAGAATTTTCATTAAAGTTGGATGGGAAAATGAAAAAATTACAAAAATTTCACTAAAATGCTGGTGTTACCCTAAATTTTTCATTTTCACAAGGGAAAATAGGAAAAAAAGCCCCCCCCTAAATTTGTAACCCCATTTCTTCTGAGTAAGAAAATACCCCATATGTGGATGTAAAGTGCTCTGCGAGTGCACTACAATGCTCAGAATAAAGGGAGTGCCATTAGGATTTTGGAGAGAGAATGTGTCCGAAATTGAAAGCCATGTGTGTTTCCAAAGCCCCCATAGTGCCAGAACAATGGACCTCTCACATAATGTGATAAGGGGTACAGTGACCATTCACGCCCCACAGGTGTCTGACAGATTTTTGGAACAGTCGACCGCGAAAAATAAAATTTTTCATTTGCACAGCCCACTATTCCAAAGATCTGTCAAATGCCAGTGGGGTGTAAATACTCACTGAACCCCTTATTAAATTCTGTGAGGGGTGTAGTTTCCAAAATGGGGTCACATGGGGGAGTCCACTGTTCTGGCACCACGGGGTGCTTTGTAAATGCACATGGCCCCTGACTTCGATTCCAAACAAATTCACTCTCCGAAAGCTCACTGGTGCTCAGCGCCAGCAGAGCACTTGATGTCCGCACATGGGATATTTCCATACTCAGAAGAAATGGGGTTACAAATTTTGGTGGTCATTTTCTCTTATTACCTTTTGTAAAAATGTAAAATTTGGGGGAAAAACAGCATTTTTGTAAAAAAATAAAAAACAATCATTTACACATGCAACTTTAATGAAAAGTCGTCAAACACCTGTGAGGTGTTAAGGCTCACTGTACCCCTTGTTACGTTCCTTGAGGGGTGTAGTTTCCAAAATAGTATTCCATGTGAGGTTTTTTTTTTTGCTGTCCTGGCACCATAGGGGCTTCCTAAATGGGACATGCCCCCCAAAAACCATTTCAGCAAAATTTGCTCTCCAAAAGCCAAATGTGACTCCTCTTCTGAGCATTGTAGTTCACCCGCAGTGCACATGACGTCCACACATGGGGTATTTCCATACTCAAAAGAGATGGGGCTACAAATTAGGGGGGGGGGCATTTTCTACTATTACACTTTGTAAAAATGTAAAATTGGGGGAAAAGCAGCATTTTAGTGTAAAAAATTCATTTACACATCCAACTTTAACGAAAAGTCGTCAAACACCTGTGGGGTGTTAAGGCTCACTGTACCCCTTGTTGCATTCCTTGAGGGGTGTAGTTTTTCAAAATAGTATGCCATATGTTTCTTTTTTTTTTTTTTTTTTTTTTGCTGTCCTGGCACCATAGGGGCTTCCTAAATGTGACATGCCCCCCAAAAACCATTTCAGAAAAACTCACTCTCCAAAATCCCATTGTTGCTCCTTCCCATCTGAGCCCTCTACTGCGACCGCCGAACACTTGACATACACATATGAGGTATTTCCTTACTCGAGGTTACAAATTTTAGGAAGATTTCTCTCCTTTTACCCCTTGTAAAAATTCAAAAACTGGGTTCACAAGAACATGCGAGTGTAAAAAATGTTTTCTTCTTCACTTATACCATATAAATTAAATATTGATTCACATATACAATGGGGGACATTTACTAATCTAGTCTATTCTAGGTATGCTTATAGACCAGCGTATGTGGTAGTCTCCTGTCTATTGTGCTCCTAATTTATCAAAGGTCTCACAGCCCTTGATAAATTCTGTGCTACTTGTCGGAAAAACCAGTCTAAATCCTTTGATAAATCTCCCCCAATATGTCTACTTTATGTTTGCTTCGTAAAGTTGACATGTTTTTACTTTTGGAAGACATCAGAGGGCTTCAAAATTCAGCATCAATTTTACACACCACAGGGACCAGTTCAGTTTTGAAATGAATTTGAAGGACCCCATTGTAAAAACTGCACCCCTCAAAGTATTCAAAATGGCAGGAATAGCAGCAAACTGAAGGAGAGAATTCAAAATCATTTTTTACACTCTCATGTTCTTGTAGACCCATTTTTTTAATTTTTACAAGGGGTAAAAGGAGAGAAATCCCCCAAAAATTTGTAACCCAATTGCTCTTGAGTAAGGAAATACCTCATATGTCTATGTAAAGTGTTTGGGGGGCGCAGTAGAGGGCTCAGACGGGAAGGAGCAACAATGGGATTTTGGACAGTGAGTTTTTCTGAAATGGTTTTTGGGGGGCATGTCACATTTAGGAAGCCCCTATTGCACCAGAACAGCAAAAAAAAAAAAAAAAACAACATGGCATACTATTTTGGAAACCACACCCCTCAAGGAACATAACTTTTTTTTGTTCACTAAAATGCTGGTTTTCCACCAAATTTTACATTTTTGCAAGGGGTAATATAAGAAAATGCCCCCCAAAAGTTTTTAACCCCATCTGAGTATGGAAATATCCCATGTGTGGACGTCAAGTGCACTGTGGCGCACCACAATGCTCAGAAAAAAAGGAGTCACATTTGGCTTTTGGAAACAAATTTTGCTGAAATGGTTTTTGGGTGGCATTTCGCATTTAGGAAGCCCCTATGGTGCCAGAACAGCAAAAGAAAAGCACATAGCATACTATTTTGGAAACTACACCCCTCAAGGAATGTAAAAAGGGGTACAGTGAGCCTTAACACCACACATGTGTTTGATAAATGTTCATTAAAGTGGGATGTGAAAAGGAAAACATTTATTTTTTACACTAAAATGCTGGGGTCACCTCAAATATTTCATTTCCACAAGTGGTAACAGGAGAAAATGTCACTGTAATTTGTAAATACATTTCTTTGGATTAAGGACATACCTCATATTAGACATAAACTGCTCTATGGGTGCACACCAGGTTTCAGAAGAGCAGGAGCGCCATTCAGCTTTTGGAGAATTTTGTTAGGAGCCTTGAGCATTTACAGAGATACCATGGAGCCAGAGCAGCAGGACCCCCCCTCAAGTGGCATCATTTTGGAAACATTTTGGGCAATTTAGTGGTTTATGGGGTTAAATTTGGAATGTACCCTGGACTTGGTACATTGGGGTCAAATTATGGAATATTAAAATGAAAAGGGAAAATTTAGAACTCCATGGAAGTGTGATACTCCCTGAAGCAGTTTTTAATGCAGAAGCCCAGATCATCGGGGCAAGTATCACATTGAGTCGTGGTGTTCTTTCATATCCAATCTTGTGACACTTTTTTTGCATTTTTTTCTGGGATTGTCCCTTCTTTCCAGTGTGGGGACCTCACCTGGAGAGTCTTGGCGTGGGACGATCCTGGCACCTATATTTTCAGTTTCTTCGGAACTCCGGCCTGCTCTTTCCTGGTTGCCAAAGATCAGGGCCCTAATGATTTCTTCTTGGAACTGGAGGTATGCCCCTGTGTTGCCAACCTACTGGGACAGCACAAAAGAGTTGTACATGGTAACCTTTACCAAGTAGACTGCAACTTTTTTGTACTATACCCGTGCTATCCGCATGGCGTTGTATGGCTTGAGGACTTGATCAGAGAGATCAACTCCCCCCCCCCCCCCCCCATATACTGATTGTAGCCCAGAATACAATCAGGCTTGAGGACCATTGTTGTGGTACCTCGCACAGGGACAGGTGAGCTGCCATTACCATGAATTGTGGTCAGTATAAGGACATCCCTCTTTTCCTCATACCTGACCAGCAACAGGTTTTCATGCGTAAGGGCACGGGACTCGGTGTCTGGAGAAAATTTGGAGGGAGGCCTCTCTGGTTCTTCCACATGGTCCCACAAGCAGAGGTGGATCTGGCGGTAAGGTATGTGAACAGAGGGATGCTGGTATAAAAGTTGTCCATGTAAAGGTGGTAACCCTTATCCAGCAATGGGTGCACAAGGTCCTAAATGATTTTGCCGCTAACACCCAGAGTGGGGGGACATTCTGGGGATTCAATACGGGAATCGTTGGCAGGGGGAGGTGTGTATGTGTGTGTGCTTGGTGCAAACTGTGTGATAAGAAACAAATGCTGCGGCCCAAGAAAAGGTGGCCAAATGCAGCACCCTGAAACCCAAATAGAGCCCCTGTCGTGCTGCAAAATCTGCGGTGGACCCTTGAAGACCTATTAGGCGGTCAGGAGGAGGGGGGGTTTACTAAATTTTTATTTTTTTTTGTCAAACTCCTTTCCAGTAAACACAGTGACTACAGCCCTAAGGGGCACAGATCTGGTCAGAGGGGGGGGGGGTTCCTTAGCTCCTTCTCTCAGCTCTGCCTGCTGACTGAACTCGGTGGGCTAGCAGAGCTGAGAGAAGGGGATATTAACCCCTCCTCTGCCAGCTGCCTGGGTCCTGATTTTAAGGGTGTTTTTTCATTTCTTGCCACGTCCTCATGGTGTCCCTGACGCTCCGGACATCTTCTTCCCCAGAATCCACGCTCTCCGTGACCACCATCACGATGCTACGCACGCCGCTCCTATTGGATGACGAGATGGCGTGTGCGACGACGTGATGACATCGAAGGAGAGTGCCGGCCATGCAGGCGGTCAGCTTTGATCGCCGCATCTGAAGGGTTAATACAGGGCATCACCACGATCGGTGATGTCCTGTATTAGCCGCGGGTCACGGCCGTTGATGGCCGCAGGGACCGCCGCGATAGGTGTGTGTATTCGCCGTATAAGATGCACCAACTTTTTCGAAAAAGTGCGTCTTATACGGCGAAAAATACGGTAATTTTTTTCCAATTTTGCCCCACAAATTTGTTTTCGGCTTCACTATACATTTTGTGGTAAAATGAGTTATGTCATTACAAATTTCAATTTTCACGTCCTGCAAACAACAAGAAAAATTTATGAAATATTGGAAGAGCTATGGATTTTAAAAGACAACGAGGGAAAAATGAAACCGCAAAAAATGAAAAATCGCTACGTCATTAAGGGGATAAGAGGTTCCATAACTTTGGTCTCTTAATGCAGACTTTCATCCTAGTATGGCAGCTACATTCTAACAGACAGCTGCTATCAGAAGCTGGCACTGACCTTTAATAACTGACATCAGCGATCACGCCTATGTCAGTCATTTAACCCCTCAAATGCCTAAGGCTGGCTAAATGACAGGTGCCACTCCTGTTGGGATTGCGGGGTGCCGATTGATTAGTATGGCAGCTGGAGGCCTTTACTAGGTTTTCATGCCTGCCATATTAATTCTACTGATATAGCCACCTCATACAGTCTCTACCAGTAAAGCACTTATTTAACTGACCCATGCTATGCAATAGCAGAGCATTGATCAGTATGTTAGTAATTGCTTATAAAATATTTTAAAAAACTCAAAAATGTAAAAAAGACCCCCCCCCCCAATAAAAATTAAAATCAAAATCACCTCTCTATTACCATATTTCAAATAATAAGATGTAACCAAAAATAAAAAATGAACTTTTTTGGTATCACAGTGGCCCTCATTTACAAAGACTGGAGTGTCGTTTCGGTTTTTTATTTCAGCATACTAGTCTTTTTTTTCCTTGTGATTTACTAATCTGTCGCATGTGTTGTTTTTTTTGTGTTGCACGATATTAAATTCTGTCGCACTGGAAAAATTAAAATTAAACCAAATTAATAAAGTAAAGTTACTCTGCACAAGGATGTAACTTTACATTCATGATTGTTAATGGGTTAACAACCCAAAAGTTTTTTAAAAATATATATATAATATAGAATATTACTTAATATATATATATATATATATATATATATATATATAATATAGAAATTACTTAAAAGCATTGAATAAAATCCCATCTACTTCAATATGGTACTGTTAAAAAGTACAGCTATTTTGAACTAATGTATTTATTTATTTTACATTTTTTAACAGTAGTAAAATAAAACAAAAGCCATGGGTATAACTGTAATCGTAATGACTCGCAGAATTAAGATATCATTTCAGTTTTAATATAAAGTGAACTGGGTAAAAATAAAAGCAATATTTGCTAATTTTTTTTTTTTTTCAATTTATCCCACAAATGTTTTATTTATTTATGTATTTATTTTTTTATTTCTATTTTGTAGTACATTTTATGGTAAAATCAGGTGTCATTACAACGCGCAACAGATATTGCAAAAAATAAGTGGATGAAAATTAAAAGAATTATGGCTCTTAGATGGCAAGGAGGAAGAAAGGAAAACACAAAATGAAATTTGGCAAGGTCCTTAAGAGGTTATTATTTGAAGTTTATTTAATCTCATGTTTAATATTTACTATTTGCCTAATTGACAGTTTAAGAAATCAGTGCCCAAGCTCCTGACACCGTATAGACAGAGTATTTATTGTTGTACACATCCATCCATTCACAATTTTGTATAGAAGAGCAGTGTTGTATTTTTACAGCTAAAGTTCTGAGCGCTGTCAGCTGGTATTGTTGTATTCAATCCAGTTCAATAATTTTAAGAAAGTTTGATGTTGAAGGGGTCATTGTGTGGGGACCAGAAATTTAAACTGTCTTATATTCTATTAAAGAGTACCTGTCACCAAATAAAACTTGAAATATAATATTCCTTGTGTAATCAACAGACACTTTCCCATTCAATTGCTTTTAAAATTATCAACATAAATATGTTTAAACGAAATAGAAAAAACAGTGAGTTTGGTTTCCTCCTGGCCTGGCAGGAGACCAAATTCAGGAAGTGCTTTTCTGCAATGAGCTTGATTGACAGCTGCAAAGAGCCTCACTGAAAGCTGCACAGACTGAAAGCTGCAAAGAGCCTCACTGAAAGACGCATAGAGCCTCACTTAAAGGGGTACTCTGGTGGAAAACATTTTTATTAATCAACTGGTGCCAGAAAGTTAAACATTACTTTAAAATCTTTATTCTTCCACTACTTATTAGCGGCTGTATATTACAGAGAAAGTTCCTTTTTTTTATTTATTTCTTTTTTTTCCATCCACAGTGCTCTCTGCTGACACATCTGTCTGTATCAGGAACTGTCGAGAGCAGGTGCAAATCTACATAGCAAACTTATGCTTCTCTGGACAGTTCCTGATACAGACAGAGGTGTCAGCAGAGAGCACTGTGGACAGGAAAAAAAAAAGAAATCCAAAAAGAAAGGAACTCTCTCTGTAATATACAGCCGCTAATAAGTACTGGAAGGATAAAGATGTTTTAATAGAAGTAATTTACAAATCTGTTTAACTTTCTGGCACCAGTTGATAAAAAAAATGTTTCCACCAGAGTACCCCTTTAAACATGCATAGAGCCACACTGAAACATGCTGAGAGCCTTACTGAAAGCTGCACAAAGCTTAAGGTCTTCAATTCATCACAGCACTGCAACAATGTGTTGGCGGAAGTTGTCTCCCAGCAAGCTTCAGTGATTTCATACCTGCTGGGAAACCCCCACTTTCTCCTGCTGGGAGCAGGAAGAAAAGTATGATATGAAATTTTTCTTTTAAGGGTGGGAGGGGTGTTAGGAGTAGTTAGGGAACATAGCCTGAGTTAGTTTAGAAAAGTTTCTTTGGTGACAGGTACTCTGTAAGATAAAGTATAAAAGCTAGAATTATATAATAAATATTTCAAGGAAGATGCAGCACTTCTTGGAGTACTCTGTGTGTGACAGCCCGGCTGTGGCAAGCTGGCCAGACACCTGCATGCCAACTGAGGTGGTCCCTTGCTGTCTCCCTGTATCTACTTTATATTTTCAAATGTTTGGAAGAAGGATAAAAAGTTTAAGAAGAATAGCCATTGATAATGTAGCTGGTCTTGTGCTACGGGGACATGCATTTCCCATTCTATAATACTATATAATACAAAAATGGGGTCATACAACTGAATTTAAGTGAAAAGAAAATCACAGATTCACTTCCTATATGTTGTAGGTAACATAATAAATATTCACTTTTAATCCCCACTAAATATGTATTTCTAAGATTAAAATCTCTTCCCATGCCCTCTCATGCACTGCCATGGTATGCTGACAACAGCACATGATAAATTATAGGGCTACCATTAAAATTTTGCTGAATTCTCAGAATTGAAATGTCAGTAGAAGTATCATTTTTGCTATGAGCTTTAGTACAATATTTCCTTTTTATCATTTATTCGTGTTAAAAATGCATAGACCACATAAGAACATCTATGGACATACATCTCAATTCCCAGGTGATATAGCTGTGATTTATGATATGTTTTCACTGAATGAATGTCATAAATTATTTTGTTTCTCACTATTTAAAGGAAACGTTCATTGTTAGCTGCTCTGTATCATACTATATTTTCCTATTTCCATTTTGTAAAGGTCATCTCTTTGTTAAACTAAAAAGGTTTGGGTTCATTCCTTTGGCTATATTATGTAATAAACATGCTACTAGTTTTATGGAGCCATACTATGGTACTCATTGGGTCTCTAGGGCTTTTTATACCCTTCTCTTTCTCTGCATTCATATGGAGATACACAAAGGTTCTGCCAAGTGCACAAGCCCTAAACAATATATCAACAATACCATAAGTCAACAATATGAAACAAAATTTTGATGTATAGTACATTACACCAATCAACATCACATTTTAACATAAAGGTGTCAGTATACATCTGGAACAAATATGTATCTGGATATATACTGTACAGTAATACAGTGAGTAGGACCCACAGGAAAGGTGATTTTTTTTCTTGTGGTTGAAATACTATATGGAGCCACAGTTTGGGGGCCTACCATGTGGGGGTGGGGGGGGGGGCAAAGGGGGTCTATCTATTATAAAGGAGGACACTGTGGAGACCTAAACTATATAGGACACAGATGGGTTTTTACTGCTATATTAACAGAGGGACAGAGGGGGCCTAGACACCACACAAGGGCACATAGGGACCAAACCCCTATATAAAAGCCCAGAGGGATCCTTACCACTATATGTGGGTATAATGTGGTGGCCTAACTACTATATGGGGCACAGAGGGGCCTTATTACTATATGGAGACACAGAGGGGGTCTAACTTATATGTGGGTGCACTATTACTATATGGATTCATAGTGTGGGGGCCTAACTACTATATGGGGGCACAGAGGGAATTGCCTGCTATATGAGGGTTCAGAGGAGCTTATCATCTATATAGGGACACAGAAGTGGTCTAATTACTATATGGAGTACAAAAGAGGCCTAACTCTATGTGGGTGAATGCAGGGGTCTAACTAGTATAAGAGGAAACAGCGAGGCCTAACTACTATATAAAGGCAAATAGAGGGTCACTCTGCTGTATTGGGGAAAAGAAGGTACCTAACTACTATAGAAGGTATAGAGAGTGCTTAACCCCTTAAGGACCTTGGACGTACGCGTACGTCTAAGCATCCTGGTAGTTAAGGACCAAGGACGTACGCCTACGTCCGTGGGAATTTCGTTCCCTGCCGCGCTCCGGGCGGGGACCGAACGGGGGTGACTGCTTATATCGATCAGCAGTCACCCCGCGCAAATGCCCAGCAAATGTCGGCGATCGCCGCAAATCGCAAGTAAATTATTACTGGCGATTTGCGGCTGTTCCGGGTCATACGGGTCTATGGTGACCCGGTGACCCAGAATATAACGGGGATCGTGGTTGTCCAAGAAACCCACGATCCCCCCTGAACTGATAGGAGTGAGGTGGCAGGGGTGCCACCCTTCCTATCCCTGCTATTGGGGGTCTAGACGCGACCACCAATAGCAGATCGGGGGCGGGGGGCTTTACTTTCGGTTTCCCCGTTCTGCCCACCCACAATAGGCAGAACGGGGAATCGACAGAGGACCGGCGCCGACGTCCACTTACCCCGCAGGCGAGGCTGCGGGCGACCATCGGTGGAGGAGATCGGAGTCCGGCGATGTCGTGCGGCAGGCTCCCTGGATCCGACGGAAGCCGGTGAGTTGCCTAGCAACATCTGGAGGGTACAGTTTGAGACCACTATACGGTGGTCTCTAAACTGTAACCCTTCAGATGTTGCAAAACTACAACTCCCAGCATGCCCAGACAGCTGATTGGGCATGCAGGGATTTGTAGTTTTGCAACAGCTGGAGGGCCCCAGTTTGGAGATCACTGACAGTGATCTCTAACTGTGGCCCTCCAGATGTTGCAAAACTGCAACTCCTAGCATGCCCAAACAGCAGTTTGCTCTCTGGGCATGCTGGGATCAGTAGTTTTGCAACAGCTGGAGGTTCACAGTTTGGAGATCTCTAAATTGTAGCCCTACAGATGTTGCAAAACTGCAAATCCCAAACAGCTGTCTCGCCATGCTGGGAGTTGTAGTTGCGTACCTCCAGCTGTTGCATAACTACATCTCCTAGCATGCCCTTCGGCGATCAGTACATGCTGGGAGTTGTAGTTTTGCAACAGCTGGAGGCACGCTGGCTGGTAAATACTGAGTTAGGTAACAGAACCCAACTGAAGGTTTTCAACCAGTGTGCCTCCAGCTGTCCAGCTGTTGCAAAAGTAAAACTCCCAGCATGCACTGTCTGTCAGTGCATGCTGGGAGTTGTAGTTTTGAAACAGCTGGAGGTTTGCCCCCCCCCCCCCCCCCCATGTGAAGTTTCCTGCTTCAAGTATGAGCTGCGGCAAATTTTTCGCCGCAGCGCATACTCCTAGCGGTAAGCTAAATGTAAACCGCCGCCAGTGTGAATGTACCCTAAGAACACTAGACTACACTACACTAACACATAATAAAGGGTAAAACACTACATATACACCCCCTTACACTGTCCCCCCAATAAAAATGAAGAATGTATTGTACGGCAGTGTTTCCAAAATGGAGCCTCCAGCTTTTGCAAAACAACAACTCCCAGCATTTCCGGACAGCCACTGACTGTCCAGGCATGCTGGGAGTTTAGCAACAGCTGGAGGCACCCTGTTTGGGAATCACTGGCGTAGAATACCGCTATGTCCACCCCTATGCAATCCCTAATTTAGTCCTCAAATGTGCATGGCGCTCTCTCACTTCGGAGCCCTATTGTATTTCAAGGCAACAGTTTAGGGCCACATATGGGGTATTCCCGTACTCGGGAGAAATTGCACTACAAACTTTGGAGGCTTTTTCTCCTTTTATCCCTTATGAAAAAGAAAAGTTGGAGTCTACACCAGCCTGTTAGTGTAAAAAAAAAATATAAATTACACTGACATGCTGGTGTTGCCCCATACTTTTTATTTTCACAAGAGGTAAAAGGAAAAAAAGACCCCAAAATTTGTTATACAATTTCTCCTGGGTACGGAAATACCCCATATGTGGGCGTTAAATTCTCAGGGGGCGCACAACAAGGCTCAGGAGGGAGAGCGTGCCATGTACATTTGAGGCCTAAATTGGTGATTTGCACAGAGGTGGCTGATTTTACAGCGGTTCTGACATAAACGCAAAAAAATAAATACCCACATGTGACCCCATTTTTGAAACTGCACCCCTCACGGAACGTAACAAGGGGTATAATGAGCCTTAACACCCCACAGATGTTTGACAAATTTTCATTAAAGTTGGATGGGGAAAAAAAAAAAATTCACAAAAATGCTGGTGTTACCCTAAATTTTTCCTTTTAACAAGGGAAAATAGGAAAAAATAACCCCAACATTTTTAGCCCCATTTCTTCTGAGTAAGAACATACCCCATATGTGGATGTAAAGTCCTCTGCGGGCGAACTACAATGCTCAGAAGAGAAGGAGCGCCATTGGGATTTTGAAGAGAAAATTTGTCCTGAATTGACAGCCACATGTGTTTACAAAGCCCCAGTGGTACCAGAACAGTGTATCCCCCCAACATGTGACCCCATTTTGGAAACTACACCCCTCCCGTAATGTAATAAGGGGTACAGTGAGCATTTACGACCCACAGGGGTCTGACAGATTTTTGGAACAGTGGTCTGTGAAAATGAAAAATTAAATTGTTCCAAAGATCTGTCATATGCCAGTGGGGTGTAAATGTTCACTGCACCCCTTATTAAATTCTGTGAGGGGTGTAGTTTCCAAAATGGGGTCACATGGAGGGGGTCCACTGTTCTAGCACCACGGGCGGCTTTGTAAATGCACATGGCTCCTGACTTCCATTCCAATCAAATTCACTCTTCAAAAGCTCAATGGCGCTCCTCCTCTTCTGAGCATTGTAGTTCGACCACAGAGCACTTGACGTCCACACATGGGGTATGTCCATACTCAGAAGAAATGGGGTTACAAATGTTGGGGGTAATTTTCTCCTATTACCCCTTGTAAACATGTAAAATTTGGGGAAAAACCTGCATTTTAGTGAATTTTTTTTTTTCATTTACACATCCAACTTTAACACAAAGTCGTGAAATACCTGTGAGGCATTAAGGCTCACTGTGCCCCTTGTTAAGTTCCTTGAGGGGTGTAGTTTCCAAAATAGTATGCCATGTGGGTATTTTTGCTGTTCTGGCACCATAGGGGCTTCCTAAATGCGGCATGCCCCCCCCCCCCCAAAACCATTTCAGCAAAATTTGCTTTCCAAAAGCCAAATGTGACTCCTTCTCTTCTGAGCATTGTAGTTCTCCCGCAGAGCATTTTACGTCCTAACAATGGGTATTTCCATACTCAGAAGAGAAGGGGTTACAAATTTTGGGGGGCATTTTCTCCCATTACCCTTTATAAAAATGGTAAAATTGGTGGAAAAACTGCACTTTAGTGAAAAAAAAAATTTACAAAAATTTTTTTATGAAAAGTCGTCAAACACCTGTGAGGTTTAAAGGCTCACTGTACCCCTTGTTACATTCCTTGAGGGGTGTAGCTTCCAAAATGGTATGCCATGTGGGGGGTTTTCTGCTGTTCTGGCACCATAGGGGCTTCCTAAATGTGACATGCCCCCCAAAAACCATTTCAGCAAAATTCACTTTCCAAAATCCCATTGTCGCTCCTTCGCTTCTGAGCCCTCTACTGCGCCCGCCGAACACTTGACATATACATATGAGGTATTTCCTTACTCAAGAGAAATTGGGTTACAAATTTTTAGAGGATTTTTATCCTTTTACCCCTTGTAAAAATAAAAAACTGGGTCTACAAGAACATGCGAGTGTAAAAAATGAAGATTTTGAAATTTCTCCTTCACTTTGCTGCTATTCCTGTGAAACACCAAAAGGGTTAACACACTTACTGAATGTCATTTTGAATATTTTGAGGGGTGCAGTTTTTATAATTGGGTCATTTGCGGGGTATTTTTTACAAGAAAGCCCTTCAAATCCACTTCAAACCTGAACTGGTCCATGAAAAATTCTGATTTTGAAAATTTTGTGAAAAATTGGAAAATTGCTGCTGAACTTTGAAGCCCTCTGATGTCGTCCAAAAGTAAAAACATGTCAACTTTATGATGCAAACATAAAGTAGACATATTGTATTTGTGAATCAAAATATAATTTATTTAGAATGTCTATTTTCCTTACAAGCAGAGAGCTTCAAAGTTAGAAAAATGCTACATTTTCAATTTTTTCATAAAATTTGGGAATTTTTCACTAAGAAAGATGCAAGTATCGACAAAATTTTACCAATAACATAAAGTAGAATATGTCACAAAAAAACAATCTCAGAATCAGAATGATAGGTAAAAGCATCCCATAGTTATTAATGCTTAAATTGAAAGTGGTCAGATGTGCAAAAAACGCTCTGGTCCTACAGTGAAAATTGGCCTGGTCCTTAAGGGGTTAAAGGGGTTTTCCAGGATTTTTTATTTATCTGACTATGCTACAGTGGCTGTAAATTTAGTGTAGTTCATAATATAGTGTCTTTACCTGTGTGTGACAGTTTTCTCACATTTCTTCTGTGATTTTCACTCCAATATTTATTTTTATCTACCTACAAAATGACTGTTGTCTCAGATTTTTCCCAAGTTGCAATGAAGCCGAGACCTGACTCACTATTCAGCTGATGACAGGGAGCGGGTCAGCTTCAATGGGTGGAGGGATTGCTTGGTGGGAGATAAATCAATCTGCAACTAATGCAAGAGCTGTGGGCACCCTGATTGAAATCCACAGGTCTTTTGAATGGATGCAGCTAATTTATGTTTCAATGGGTGGGGTGGCTTATGTGTGGGAGGGAGGAAAATGGAATTGTGGGATTTGTAGTAAAAAAAATTGAAAAGTCAAACAGGAAATACCAGTTCACAAAAAGCTAGCCACAGAGTTATGGTAATCTCATAACATAGCCATTTAGCCCCAATACAAGCGCAGATCCTTCCTAAGCTATGTCCATTACGGTCTGCCAGGTACGTACAAAAATCATCTTATGGTGGATAACTCCTTTAACATCTATACAGGATACAGAAGGGTTACAACTACTATATGGAAACCCAGAGGGGTCTAACTACTATAGGGGAACAGAGAGGGGTCAAATACTATGTTGGTGCACAGAGAAGCCTGACTCTTCTATGGTGGAACAACAGAGAAGCCTGACTCATATATGGGGGCACAGAGGAGCCTAACTACTATATGGGGACACAGGGAGGCATATCTACTATATGGGCAAAAGGGGGGGCCTAATTACTATATTGGGGCACAGAGGGGGCCTAACTACTATATAGGAACACAAAGTTATTTTTCCCTCCAAATAGTTTTTTTCTGTCCTTCTAATACATTATACAGTAAAATGAAGGATGTAATAATGTGCACCCCGTCAGGAAGAAATTGTAAGCAAAAAAATGTGATTTTGGGCATCAAAAGAGGGATTACAACTTTACTGGTCTGATACTATATAATAAAGTAGCCTTTTATTTCTCTTAGTATAACTTTAAGAAGTTGGAACCTAATCCCCTATGTTCCTAACTAAACTTAGATCATTGTATAAATATGGTTTTGCAGAACCATGAGGTTTCTGGGTCTTGTATCTGTAACAGGTATTTTTAAGAAATATTTACATGCTGTTAACTAGCAGTGGATTTTCTGCTGTGGGAAATCTACTACGAGTTACCCTACCATTCACTTGTATGGGTCTGTAGAATGGAGCGTAATAGTGGCAGATTTGCAGACTGCCTGTGGACTAGTTCAATTGAATGGTAGCGTAACTCGTTTTCCCACTGTGCCAGTTACCAGCAGGTGAACGTACCCTAAATGTAGATGTCTGAAAGCAGCTTTGTGTAGACTAGCATGTACTTACGTGCGTGTTGTATGAAGCTGCTCTTTCTGTTCATTGTTTTTATTACATGTAATTGTCTAGCCAATAAGTTGAATAAAATACTTTTTCTATTCCTTTTGTCCCCCTGGCTATTTGTGTGACTGTCCTGTTTCACAGTCTATATGTTCTCTTGGTCTTGTTTCCTTACAGGATTGTTTATCCTGTTTTTCATTACATGTGGGTATGAACTGTTTTCCAATCCCCTGTCTATCTCTATGCCTGGAAGAAATACTCCTAACAAGATTCTGCATATAACTAAGGCAAAGTAATAATAATGATGTAGGTCACAATGAGGCAAATGGAACCTGAGTGAGTCATTGGTGTAAGAGCCAGAAATGTTGCCTAAACAGAGTCAACCTTTTCTGTCAAGTTGTCAAAATTTCTATTTAGAGATTTCTGTAGTTGATCCGTCTCTGGGAAAGATGGTCCCCAGAGGTTGTCAGACAGCTTTCTGAGATTTCAAAGGGGTATGC
Organism: Hyla sarda; assembly: GCF_029499605.1. NCBI lineage: Eukaryota > Metazoa > Chordata > Amphibia > Anura > Hylidae > Hyla > Hyla sarda. The sequence continues at coordinate 163,451,977 of NC_079189.1, forward strand.
CTCAATTAAAAGAGCAATAGATTTCCTTTTCAGAAGTTTAAGAAGGTGATAACTAATGTGGAAACTGTAAAAGTGGGCAATTGGTATCCAGATTTTAAAATACATGTTATCAGTTGAATAAGTTATTGTTGTTGCTTTTTGTATTTGTTTGTTTTAGTAACTGTAAAATATACAATGAGAAGACTATCTATATCTACTGATAAATGTGAGATATGTCTGCTGATAAATGTGAGAAGGAATGTTGTACAGGCAGTATTATACATAGAAACATTTATCCCTGTCTCCTGCTGGTATTCTTCGGGTATGTTCACACAGCGGAATTTTTTCGGAATATCTGCACAGAATATTTTACACAGACGTTTCACTCCAGCAGAGTCCTATTGATTTTAATGAGATTCTGCTAACCTGATTACACAGCAAAATTTCTGTGCCAGATGTTTCTCCTGTGGCAATTCCAATTACGGCGTCCGCAAAAAGAATAGACATGTCTATTCTTACTGTGGATTCTGCAAGGAAATGCATTGCCTTCTATGAGACGGTGCATTCCGAGCGATCCTCGCTCCCTCTGAATCAGGCAAATGTGTGGAATGTCAGCATGTATTTTTCGTATGGACATTCTGCACAAATTCCGCTAAGTGAACCCGGCCACACACTCATGCTTCCAGTCTTCCATTAGAAAGAATATTCCACCTAAAGAGGACTTATGGCTAACCTAACAAAAATTGACAACATTTAAAGGGGTACGGGGATAGGGGATAATATGTCAGATCGCTGTGGTCCCGCTGCTGGGGAGCCCCGGGATCCCCGCTGCGGCACTGCGCTATCATTACAGCACAGAGCGAGTTCGCTCTGCGCGTAATGACGGGCAATACAGGAGCCGGAGCATCGTTATGTTGTGGCTCTGCCCCTCGTGATGTCACGGCCCACCCCTTTCAATACAAGTCTATGGGAGGGAGGGGCGGTCGTCACACCCCCAGCCATAGACTTGCATAAAGGGTTTAAGAAGTTTAAGTTCTTCTTCTTAAATTCCTATTCTTTTTGAATCCACTTCTGGCTTTGGCTAAAAAATTGCAGTGGCAGTTTTCCAAAATCTGCCAGAAAAAAAAAATAAATAAATAAACAAGTGGAAACTTAGCCTTAAAGGGGTACTCCCGTGACAAACTTTTTTTTTTTTTTAAATCAACTGGTGCCAGAAAGTTAAACAGATTTGGAAATTACTTCTATTAAAAAATCTTAATCCTTCCAGTACTTTTTAGGGGCTATATATTACAAAGGAAATGCTTTACTTTTTAGATTTCTCTGATGTCATGACCACAGTGCCCTCCACTGACCTCTGCTGTCCATTTTAGGAACTGTCCTGAGCAGCATATGTTTGCTATGGGGATTTTCTTCTGCTCTGGACAGTTTTTAAAATGGACAGGGATGTCAGCAGAGAGCACTTTGGTCATGACATCAGAGAAATCTAAAAAGTATAGCATTTCCTCTGTAGTATATAGCCCCTAAAAAGTACTGGAAGGATTAAGATTTTTTAATAGAAGTAATTTACAAATCTGTTTAACTTTCTGGCACCAGTTGATTTTAAAAAAATGAGTTTTCCACGGGAGTACCCCTTTAAGAAACTAAATCTGGAGGAGAATCAGTACTACAACTACCAATGAGCTGGTTTTTACTTCTCCTTTAGAAAATTCTTTGTGAAAATTGTTGTCAGAAAAATAAAGTCCTATTGATTTCATTGGGCTTTTACCCTCCAATTCCACCAGAAGAATGAACATGTTCAATCTTCTGTCAGAATACGATCGTGATTTGGATTTTCATCATCTGTATAAGGGGTGGAAAGTCTGTTAAAGTCAATAAAAATTTCATTCATGGTGGAATTAGAGCCGAATACTGGTGTGGAATTGCACAAGTAAATTCCTTGTCAATTTTTCAGTGTCAACAAGCAGAAATGTCAGCAGTCAGCAGATTTTTTAATAGAAGTAATTTACAAATCTAAGTAACATTGTATAGAGAAATCTGAGGCCGGAAGAAGTGGGTTGATCCCGCGAAACAACCGGTGTAGCCTCCGAGCGCTCCATGTAGACTCCGACTCCACCCGTGTCCCCGGCCTAGCCGTGAGTGCATACTATTTTCTCAATGTTACTATGTTACTATGATACTGCAGCTTTTCTGATATGCACCCCGCAGGTGGCTTTTTCACGTGAGTACCCCGGGCCGCCATATCTGTATATATGATCCATAAGGAGCCATAGAACAGGCTTAGATAACATTGCACACCTTGTGAGTGCCCCCACCTGCTATTCCTTTTGTATATGTAATTTATAAATCTGGAGCCAGTTGATATATATATCAAGTTTTTTCCTCGAATACCCCTTTAAGGTGAAAATGGGCTGAGTCCTTAAGGAATTAATGAAAGAAATATACTAAACAAATAGAAAAGTTTATGGGATCAATAGGAGGACTAGTGATTATAAGTGGCTTTTATTTCTTCCGCAACGATCATAGGGTAGAAGTGGGAGGGTGGAGAGAAAGCTTGAAAAGGAGGAAAAGTATGGATACTCAATTTTAGTGTCTGTAAGAAATCCTTTAGCTCAATAAAGAATATTAAAGAAATAAAATGTTGTCTAGTATTTGAAAACCTCTTTAATCTATCTTTCAAGGTTTATACTTGGTGACCTGTATGCTTCCAAAGGAAAAGTGGAAAGAATATAAAGTACTTAGCAACCTTACAAAAACGTTGTTTTCCCTTTTGACGTTACTTGTAATGTTTCACAACCATAAATCCACAGTTCTTCTGGTTTCCTTTTTTATGAAAATATAGTGCTTTGTGCAGGCTCAGTTGACAGGTTCACAGATAGAGCGTGTGCACACAGAAGTCTGTGCAGCAAGGAGGCTTTAAAGGCAATGTGTCACCCATATTATTTTCCTACTTATTAGATCCAGATACTGACACAGGTTCTTTTCTCTAATCCAATGAAACTCAGCCCTGGTATTTGAAATCATACAGACCCACTTGAATTGGAAATATGTTTGTGCAGCCTATCCAGCTACTAGAGACCAGCAGGGACATCACTGAGAACATTTCCTATCCATTCACTAGAGAACAGTAGAGACAGTAGGATCATGACGTCAGGGCCACGTCGCTCGTGACGTCACGCCCCCTCAATGCAAGTCTATGGGAGGGGGTGTAACGGCCGCCACGCTCCCTCCCATAGACTTGAATTGAGGGGGCGTGGTGGGATGTCATGAGGGGTGTGGCCGTGGCATCACGACCCCCGCAGCCCACACCCAGCGTTCGGATCTAAATGTTTCGGATGCTGGGGCAGTGGAGTACCCCTTTAAGGTTATCATGAGCCTTGAGCTGTTTAAAAAGTGTAGCCCCCTCCCTGTCTACAAATTGGGGCTAATGCATGCTATGAGTAAAAGCAGTTAAAAGCTTGAAATACAATATAACTATAAGAAATTTTCTTATATGGTAATACCATATCCCTCAAAAAACACTTATATAGCTATTAAATAAAACCAATATACAAGGAGCAAATGTTATCCCCATACATAACAAATTGCAGTATTCCGAGACCAATTTTACTAATAATACCACTATACAGGATACAAATGAACAAATGATACTTTTACATCATAACCGCATTTTACTACCACAGTGTGCCTAAATAATACCAACATAGGGTTATTAAATAAAAGCCACTATACAGACTCATATTTTTCCCATATACTGACCCATGAAGAGATATATACCATCTCTAAACAGACTGTGATTACTCTCCTCTGTACACACTCCTATATCCATAGCGCTTAAAACAGTAATAATGTCCCCATACTTAATTTTAAAAAATCAAAGAAAATTTTTTGGGTTGTCTGATGAAACACATCAAAAGGATAGGGGATAAGTGTTGGATCACTGGAACCCCCACGTTCCCCAGAACAGGCTCTCAGAGAGAATGTGTTCGGCATACATCACACGCTCCATTCAGTATTACTTTGGTATAAATAGCAAGATCTTAATATTGGGATACATGTCCACAACTAGAATGGACTGGTCTGTTATCCAGACAATATTTTAGTGATTGTTTTCAGAAAAAAACTATGTCCAATATATTATGGGAATTATGGGAAAATGTTTTGGATAAGGGTTTACTGTGTAATTGTTTTGAATAAATCCAATCAATCTCTATCCTTCCCTCTACTTCTTACCTCTTTTTAAGGATTTGATCTCTATATACCTGATTCACACTGACTGATATTCTGTATATTTTCGTAGCATGCATAGCAACATCTAAACAAACCATGTAAGACAAAGTCAAATTAGTGAAAATAACTTAAAATGAGCAATTAGTGAATATAAAAGCATTGTATGCAGTGTATCATTCAGCATAGTCCTAATGTTATGTTACTTTGTCTGAAACCATTGCAACTTCTAAAATGGGAATTAGGTTATTGAAGGGGTGCTCTTGGGGCCTTAACCCCTTAAGGACGCAGGACGTAAATGTACGTCCTGGTGCGGTGGTACTTAACGCACCAGGACGTACATTTACGTCCTAAGCATAACCGCGGGCATCGGAGCGATGCCCGTGTCATGCGCGGCTGATCCCGGCTGCTGATCGCAGCCAGGGACCCGCCGGCAATGGTCGACGCGCGCGATCTCGCGGGCGTCCGCCATTAACCCCTCAGGTGTCGGGATCAATACAGATCCCGGCATCTGCTGCAGTGCGCGATTTGAATGAATGATCGGATCGCCCGCAGCGCTGCTGCGGGGATCCGATCATTCATAACGCCGCACGGAGGTCCCCTCTCCTTCCTCCGTCCGGCTCCCGGCGTCTCCTGCTCTGGTCTGTGATCGAGCAGACCAGAGCAGAAGATGACCGATAACACTGATCTGTTCTATGTCCTATACATAGAACAGATCAGTATTAGCAATCATGGTATTGCTATGAATAGTCCCCTATGGGGACTATTCAAGTGTAAATAAAAATGTAAAAAAATGTAAAAGTAAAAGTAAAAAAAATGTGAAAAATCCCCTCCCCCAATAAAAAAGTAAAACGTCCGCTTTTTCCTATTTTACCCCCAAAAAGCGTAAAAAAATTTTTTTATACACATATTTGGTATCGACGCGTGCGTAAATGTCCAGACTATTAAAATAATATGTTAATGATCCCGTATGGTAAACGGCGTGAACGAAAAAAAAAAAAAGTCCAAAATTCCTACTTTTTTAATACATTTTATAAAAAAAATTATAAAAAATGTATTAAAAGTTTTTTATATGCAAATGTGGTATCAAAGAAAAGTACAGATCATGGCGCAAAAAATGAGCCCCCATACCGCCGCTTATACGGAAAAATAAAAAAGTTATAGGTCATCAAAATAAAGGGATTATAAACGTACTAATTTGGTTTAAAAGTTTGTGATTTTTTTTTAAGCGCAACAATAACATAAAAGTATGTAATAATGGGTATCATTTTAATCGTATTGACCCTCAGAATAAAGAACACACGTCATTTTTACCATAAATTGTACGGCGTGAAAACGAAACCTTCCAAAATTAGCAAAATTGCGTTTTTCGTTTTAATTTCCCCACAAAAATAGTGTTTTTTGGTTGCGCCATACATTTTATGATATAATGAGTTATGTCATTACAAAGGACAACTGGTCGCGCAAAAATCAAGCCCTCATACTAGTCTGTGGATGAAAATATAAAAGAGTTATGATTTTTAGAAGGCGAGGAGGAAAAAATGAAAACGTAAAAATTTAATTGTCTGAGTCCTTAAGGTCAAAATGGGCTAAGTCCTTAAGGGGTTAAAGGGGTACTCTGCTGCTCAGTGTTTGGAACAAACTGTTCCGAATGCTGGAGCCGGTGCCGGGAGCTCGTGACATCATGGCCCCGCCCCCTCATGATGCCACTCCCCCTCAATGCATGTCTATGGGAGGGGGCGTGACAGCCGTCACGCCCCCTCCCATAGACATGCATTAAGCGGGTGTGGGCAGGGCCATGACATCACAAGCTCCCGTCACTGGCTCCAGCATTCGGAACAGTTTGTTCCAAATGCTGAGCAGCGGAGTACCCCTTTAATTTAGTTCTCAGTTTTTTCACAGACAAAGCACAACCTAGCAAGGTTAACACTTGTAATCCATGAAAGTCTCTATGTATTACCTTGGTCATACTAACCCTCTGGTGCACCTGTTGTTTGTTGTTTTGCTATAGTAAGTGGCAGTATCACAGAGACCCATTCTCTGATAGTTATGTTGTCTCCATCTCAGCAGAACTTACCTGTGCTAAGAATAATTCCTATAAGAGGTGATTTACTGTATGTTTGGTTCTTGTTACCATGGTGTTGCTTCTACTTCTGGGAATCCTGTCACTCTCTGTATAGAGGTCCTACAGGAGGCATGCTATAGAAAGACAGTGGATGTCACTCTTATAGGGAAGGGGTTTTGTCTCTGCTATGGAGGAGGTCCATGGCTTTCACTGTTGGGGGGGGTGATAGTTTTCATTGATATGGTAGTGGACTATAGCTGTCACTGCTATTGGCTGAGTGGTCTATTCTGCAGATGTTCTTATCATGGCAGTCTATAACTGCAACTGGTTAGAGAGGGTTTATGACTTTGACTCTCATAGTGGTGCATTTACAGCTCACAGTATTGTGGAGAATTGTGGTTGTTATCATTATGAGGATGTCTATGGCTTCTGCAGTTCGTTGCAGTGGGTATAGTGATACATATGAAACTTTGATCTGTGCTCAGAAATGCATAATTTTACAGTGTTTTCCATGTGAAGTAGAAGATTATTTGTCTTTTTAATGCCAATGAGACTCACATTGATACCTTGTTTGGAACAAATATAGAAAGTGGCTTTCTCTTCACAAATAAAACACTGTAAGATTTAAAGGGTGCCTGTAATTCCAGCCCATTCAGATCCATTCTGCATGGTCAAATTGCTAATGCAACTATACAATGGCCAGTGAGTTCTGTGTATGAGACTTATTGATTGGAAATTGGCTTGGGCATTGAACTTGCTTGACAATCCCTACCACACACCATGGACCTGAGTCTCTTAACCCCTTAAGGACCCAGGAAATCATGTGACATCCTGGCACCCTGGGCTTTAAGGACCCAGGACGTCCTGTGATGTCCTGGCGTATTCCGGTCCCTGCCGCTCGCCGGGCAGAGATCGGAAGCGGATGCCTGCTGAAATGCTTCAGCAGGCATCCAGGGCAAACGCCGAGGGGGGCCATGTAGGCCCCCCATGTCGGTGATCGTCGCAAATCGCGAGGGAAATCGCCCCTGCAATCTGCGGTGATACTGGGCTGATCGGGTCTCTGGGACCCAACCGCCCGGTAATTTTGCATGATCCCGGTTGTCACAGACAGCCAGGACCATGCTGAAGTATAGGAGCTCCTCCTATCCCCTATCCCCTATAGCACCTCCTCCTATCCCCTGCGATTCCTCAGTTAGCTAACCGACCAATCGCGGGGGGGGGGGGGGCGGTTACTTCCTCCCACCCTGCCCGGTCCCTGGAAGTCTGGAGCGAACGGGAGGAAGACCGGAGGACGTGGCGGGGGACGGGGGAGTGCTGGGGCCCGGCCCCGGTACTTACCTCGTCCCTGAAGACCCGGATCCCGGCGGCGGATATGGTGGCGACAGGTGAGTTGATCTTCGGCGGCGGCGTGGGACCTTTGCAGCAGTCCAGACCGCCGTAAAGCGATCTGGACTGCTCCATCTGGTCCCCTTAAACTACAACTCCCAGCATGCCTGGACAGTTTTGGCATATTGGGAGTTGTAGTTTTGCAACATCTGGCTCTAAAGATGTTGCTGAACTACTACTTCCAGCATGCCTGAGAATGTTTGGGAGTTGTGGTTTTGCAACAACTGGAGGCACACTGGTTGGGAAACATTGTCTGTTTCCTAACTCAGTGTTTCCCAACCCGTGTGCCTCCAGCTGTTGCAAAACTATAACTACCAGCATGCACTGATAAACTGTGCATGCTGGGAGTTGTAGTTTTGCAACAGCTGGAGGTTCCCCCCCCCCCCCCCCGTGAATGTACAGGGTACATTCACATGGGCAGGGGGCTTACAGTGAGTATTAGGTTGCAAATTTGCGACGCAGCAAATTTTGCGCGGCAGCTCAAACTCGCAGCGGGAAACTCGCTGTAATCCCCCGCCCGTGTGACTGTACCCTAAAAACACTACACTACACTAACACAAAATAAAATTAAAAGTACAAAACACTACATATACACATACCCCTACACAGCCCCCCTTCCCAATAAAAATGAAAAACATCTGGTACGCCACTGTTTCCAAAATGGAGCCTCCAGCTGTTGCAAAACAACAACTCCCAGTATTGCCGATCAGCCGTTGACTGTCCAAGCATGCTGGGAGTTTTGCAACAGCTGGAGGCACCCTGTTTGGGAATCACTGGCGTATAATACCCCTATGTCCACCCCTATGCAAATCCCTAATTCAGGCCTCAAATGCACATGGCGCTCTCACTTCGGAGCCCTGTTGTATTTCAAGGCAACAGTTTAGGGCAACATATGGGGTATCACCGTACTCGGGAGAAATTGCCTAACAAATTTTGTGGGGCTTTTTCTCCTTTCACCCCTTATGAAAAGGTGAAGTTTGGGTCTACACCAGCATGTTAGTGTAAAAAAAAAATTTTTTTTTACACTAACATGCTGGTGTTGCCCTATACTTTTCATTTTGACAAGAGGTAAAAGGGAAAAAAGCCCCCCAAAATTTGTAATGCAATTTCTCCCGACTACGGAGATACCCCATATTTGGGCGCAAAGTCCTCTGGGGGCGCACAACAAGGCCCAGAAGGAAGAGTGCACCATGTACATTTGAGGTGATTTGCACAGGGGTGGCTGATTGTTACAGCGGTTTTGACAAACGCAAAAAAAAAAAAAAAAATCCCCACATGTGACCCCATTTCGGAAACTACACGCCTCACAGAATGTAATGAGGGGTGCAGTGAGAATTTACCCCCCACTGGTGTCTGACAGATCTTTGGAACAGTGGGCTGTGAAAATTAAAAATGTTGTACAGCCCACTGTTCCAAAGATCTGACAGACACCAGTGGGGGGGGTAAATGCTCACTGTACTCCTTGTTACGTTCCTCAAGGGGTCTAGTTTCCAAAATGGTATGCCATGTTGGGGTTATTTTGCTGTCCTGGCACCAAAGGGGCTTCCTAAATGCAACATGCCCCCCGAGCAAAATTTTCTCTCAAAGAGCCAAATATGACTCCTTCTCTTCTGAGCATTGTACTTCGCCCGTAGTGCACTTCAGGTCAACTTATGGGATACCTCCATACTCAGAAGAGATGGGGTTAAACATTTTGGGGGGTATTTTCTGCTATTAACCCTTGCAAAAATGGGAAATTTGGGGGGAAACACACATTTTAGTGAATAATTTTTTTTTAATGTATGCAAAAGTCGTGAAACCCCCGTGGGGTATTAAGGCTCACTTTATTCCTTGTTACGTTCCTCAAGGGGTCTAGTTTCCAAAATGGTATGCCATGTGGGTATTTTTTGCTGTCCTGGCACCATAGGGGCTTCCTAAATGCGACATGCCCCCGAGCAAAATTTGTTCTCAAAAAGCCAAATATGACTCCTTCTCTTCTGAGCATTGTAGTTCGGCCGTAGTGCACTTCAGGTCAACTTATGGGGTACCTCCATACTCAGAAGAGATGGGGTTACAAATTTTCAGGGGTATTTTCTGCTATCAACCCTTGCAAAAATGTGAAATTTGAGGGGGAAACACACATTTTAGTGACATTTTTTATTTTTTTACATATGCAAAAGTCGTGAAACACCTGTGGGGTATTAAGGCTCACTTAATTCCTTGTTACGTTCCTCAAGGGGTCTAGTTTCCAAAATGGTATGCCATGTGGTTTTATTTTATTGCTGTTCTGGCACCATAAGGGCTTCCTAAATGCAACATGCCCCCCAAAAACCATTTCAGAAAAATGTACTCTCCAAAATCCCCTTGTCGCTCCTTCGCTTCTGAGCCCTCTACTGCGCCCGCCGAACACTTTACATCGACCTATGAGGTATGTGCTTACTCGAGAGAAATTGGGCTACAAATATAAGTATAATTTTTCTCCTTTTACCCCTTGTAAAAATAAAAAAATTGGGTCTACAAGAACATGCAAGTGAAAAAAAGGAAGATTGTGAATTTTCTCCTTCACTTTGCTGCTATTCCTGTGAAACACCTAAAGGGTTAAAACACTGACTGAATGTCATTTTGAATAATTTGGGGGGGGGTGCAGTTTTTATAATGGGGTCATTTGTGGGGTATTTCTAAGATGAAGACCCTTCAAATCCTCTTCAAACCTGAACTGGTCCCTGAAAAATAGTGAGTTTGAAAAATTTTTGAAAAATTGGAAAATTGCTGCTGGACTTTGAAGCCCTCTCGTGTCTTCCAAAAGTAAAAACAGGTCAATTTTATGATGCAAACATAAAGACATATTGTATATGTGAATTAAAAAAAATATTTGGAATATCCATTTTCCTTACAAGCAGAGAGCTTCAAAGTTAGAAAAATGCAAAATGTTCAAATTTTTCATCAAATTTGGGGATTTTTCACCAAGAAAGGATGCAAGTAATGCCGTGCAAAAAATGGCTGGGTCCTAAGGTGTAAAATGGCTGGGTCCTTAAGGGGTTAAAGTTGATGTGAAGAACAAGTGGGAGTTCAACTTTATAGAACTCGTTAGCATTTCTGAGTGCTGGCCACATGGTCTAGGGAAAGAATGGAGTGAAGCCGTTAACTCATAATAACGGCAGCGGGTAGTTTATTAAATGCACTGTAGTGTACAGCTAGTGCACTGTAGTGTAGGTAGCTAAAGGGCCAGAGGATAAAACATGTTGTGAGTGTGCTTCTTTAAAGGAGTACTCCGCTGCTCAGCGTTTGGAACAAACTGTCACACACCCCTCACGCCACCTCCCATAGACTTGCATTGAGAAGGCAGGATGTGATGTCATGAGGGGGTGGGGCTATGACATGACAAGCTCCTGACGCTGGCTCCAGGGTTCGGAACAGTTTGTTCCAAACACTGGCAGTGAAGTACCTCTTTAATGCTCTCTTGGATTGTCTATCTTTTAAAGCTCCCATAGAGAAAGAATGGAGCAACAGTAATGCATGTGCACTGCCTCTTCATTCTGATGGGAGATTAGGGTCTCCATTCTTCAGATTGCAGGAGGTCCTTATCAGTTGGCCACCTTACGATCTGACATTTACCCCCTATCCTGTTTAAAGTAAAACCACAAGTAGTTTTCTTCATGCAGCTGAGGTATGGTCACAAGACAACCAAAGATGAAAAATACAAAATGTGGAAAATGCTATTTCACTTTATGAAACATGGAGGGGTTATCCAGGAATAGAAAAACAGAGCTACTTTCACTTCCTGTCTGTCTCCGGGTTGGGTGTAGCTCTGCAGCTCAGTTCCATTGAAGTGAATGGAGCCAAGATGTAAAACCTCTCCCAACCTGGAGACAGACATGGAGCTGTTTATGAAAGGAATTAGCCGTGTTTTTCCATTCCCGGATAGCCCCTTTAACAAGGATATAATATACACAAAATAATTCTGCAGGGCCAGATACATCAAGGTACATTCATATTCAACTACCTCCTCCCCAATTTCAAAGAGCAAAGTCTGTATTTGAGCAGTCAATTAATTCATTAGCCTGTGCGGCCATTGTGCATAAAATACAGAATTCATTCATTAGGCAGATTGGAGTATAGGAATTTGTATTTGTTATAGAGCAGATTCTGCCAGTTTCAGCCTCTCAGTTCCGAACTACAATATCTTGTTCCTCACAGCATGTGGACTGATTATATTGATTATGTGAAAGCATTAGTGGTCCTGTTCAGCATATATAATATGCAACTTTGGCCTTTAACAGAAGGTTCACAGCTGGAGATCTCATTTCAACGCTTGGACAAAGTTTTCAGTTAAAACACTTTCCCTCAGCAGGGATCTTGTGCCATGTCATGTCTGATACGTGCGAGGAGTCTCTCTCTAATTTCACTTACAAACATTCTATTTTGCATGTTGTGTTATTTTGGAAGGAAGTTAACAAGTCGTTGTTGTTTTTAGCGTTATCATTTGTGTTTTGAAGGCTGTAGTTTTTCTTTTGTTTGTTAATTTCAGACAGGCAACCCATTATATATGAAAAATAGATTCTTATTTCATCTCTGCTTTACTCAAGTAATTTTATTTTCTAGATTAAATCAGATTTTCAGAATATAATAAATGTCATGTCATGTACATGAGCAGAAGCAGGCATGACAAAATGTATTAGGTTAGTTTCCAAATAAAGGCGATTCTAGCTACAATATTTAGACTAACTAGATACAGTATGTAAATAGTCTGCTCAGTGCAGGACTACATGTGTGTGCAGACCGGCTGCGGCCAATAAGACTTTGACTGTCTCTGTTTCCTTGCAGTGAATGAGAGGAAATGTATGACGAGACCCTATTTTCACCTATGAACTCTGTACCTGGTTAATTCTTCATGACACTTGTCAAATAAACTGACAGCAAGGTCAGATTTTAATTGGTTTCTATGTTTAGATTTTGTGTAAAAGAAAATACAAGATATTTCCCCCCTGACAGCTAAGTCAACAAATATTCAAACAATTACACAAGGTAAAAACCATTAAAATCATTATGAAAGATGCAAACGACTTAAGTAAGAGCCGTTTAGTTAAAGGGATATTCCCATCTTATACATTTAAGACATATCCACAGGATATACCCAAAAAATCTGATTTATGCAGGTCCCATCTGGGGAACCCAAACCTTTATCCAAAACAGATGTCCCCTGACCTCATTCCACCCATTGTAATGGGTCCCCGTGAATGGAGAGGTGGCCACACTAGCAAGGCTAATTCCAATATTTTCATTCACTTCTATTGGAGTTTTCAATACAACAAACAAGCATCATGCTTTTAACTAGAGTGTAGGTACTATCACTTAGAGTTTGTGCACATGGTTATGTTACTATTAAGATACACATATATATATACAGTCATGGCTGTAAATGTTGACAGCCCTGATATTTTTCTAGAAAATGAAGTATTTCTCACAGAAAAGGTTTGCAGTAACACATGTTTTGCTATACACATGCTTATTCCCTTTGTGTGTATTGGAACTAAACAAAAAAAGGGAGGAAAAAAAAGCAAATTGGACAAACTTCAAAAATGGGCTGGACAAAATTATTGGCACCCTTAACTTAAAGGGGTACTCCGGCCCTGAGACATCCTCTGGATAGGGGATAAGATGTCTCACCGGTGGGGTGTAAATGCTTACTGCAACACTTATTAAATTCCGTGAGAGGTGTAGTTTCCAAAATGGGGCACATGAGGGGGGGGGGGGGGTTCCACTGTTCTGGCCCCATGGAGGCTTTCTAAACGCACATGGCCCCCGACTTCCATTCCAACCAAATTCTCTCTTCAAAAGTTCCTTTTCTTCTGAGCATTGTAGTTCACCAGCAGAGCACTTTACATCCACATATGGGGTATTTCCATACTCAGAAGAATTGGGGTTACAAATTTTGGGGGGCTTTTTTCCTATTACCCCATGTGAAAATGAAAAATTTGGGGTAACACCAGCATTTCAGGGGAATTTTTATTTTATTTTTTAATTTTCACATCCAACTTTAACGAAAATTTGTCAAACACCTGTGGGTGTTAAGGCTCACTATACCCCTTGTTGAGGGGTGTAGTTTCCAAAATGGGATCACATGTGGGTATTTTTTCTTTTGTGTTTATGTCAGAACCGCTGTAACCAGCAGCAACCCCTGTGCAAATCACCAATTTAGGCCTCAAATGTACATAGCAAAAATGTAAAAGGAATAGCAAGTGGGGGCACTCGCGAGGTGTGCAATGTTATCTAAGCCTATTCTATGACTCCTTATGGACCCTCTATACAGATATGGCAGCCCGGGGTACTCACGTGTAAACGCCACCTGCGGGGTGCATATTAGAAAAACTGCAGTTTCATAATAATATTATATAGAGAAAATAATATGCACTCACCGCTAGGTTATGGCTGTCAATCCTGGGAGTCTGGGGACACGAGTGGAGTTGGCGTCTGCGTGGAGCGCTCGGAGGCTACACTGAAATACCCCATATTTGGCCCTAAACTGTTGCCTTGAAATAAGACAGGGCTCTGAAGTGAGAGAGTGCCATGCGCATTTGAGGCCTGAATGAGGACTTTGCAATAGGGGCAGACCCGGATACAAGGATGGGGCTGGTCTCCACCAAAACCCTACGGCAGTGTTTCCCAAACAGGGTGCCTCCAGCTGTTGCAAGTCTATGGCTGTCCGGCAATACTGGGAGTTGTTTTGCAACAGCTGGAGGCTCCATTTAGGAAACACTGCCGTATGAGACATTTTTCATTTTTATTGTGGGGGGACGGACGTGTAAGGGAGTGTATATGTAGTGTTTTACTTTTTATTATTTGTTAGTGTAGTGTTTTTAGGGTTCATTCACACAGTCGGGGGGGATCACAGTGAGTTTTCCGCTGGAAGTGTGAGCTGCGGCGTAAAATTTGCTGCAGCACAAACTTGTAGAAGGAAGCCCACTGTAAACCCGCCCATGTGAATGTACCCTGTACCCCAAACCTTCTGTGGCAAAACTTCAACTCCCAGAATGCACTGACAGACCGTACATGCTGGGAGTTGTAGTTTTGCTGTAGGCACTCTGGTGGGGAACCACTGAATTAAGAAGCAGACTCTAGCTCATTGATTCCAACCCGTGTGCCTCCAGCTGTTGCAAAACTACAACTCCCAGCATGTACGGTCTGTCAGTGCATTCTGGGAGTTGTCGTTTTGCAACAGCTGAAGGCACATGTGTTGGAATCACTGAGTTAGAAAACAGACTCTAGCTCAGTGTTTCCCAACCAGTGTGCCTATAGCTATTGCAAAACTACAATTCCCAGCATGCCCAGACAGTCAGGGATGCTGAGCGTGTAGTTCTGCAATATCTGGCCCTTCAGATGTTGCAGAACTACAACTCCCAGCATGCCTGGACAGTCTGGGCATGCTAGGAGTTGTAGTTATGCAACAACTGGGGAAGAACAGTTTGGAGACCGCTAAGTAGAGGTCTCCAAACTGTAGCCCATCAGATGTTGCAAAACTACAACTACAAGCATGCCCAGACTGTCCAGGCATACTGGGAGTTGTAGTTCTGCAACATATGCAGGGCAAGATATTGCATAACTACACGCCCAGCATCCCTGACTGTCTAGGCATGCTGGGAATTGTAGTTTTGCAACATCTGGAGGGCTACAGTTTGGAGACCCCCGTATAGTGTTGTCCAAACTGTGCCACTTCAGATGTTGCAAAACTACAACTCCCAGAAAGCACAGAAAGTCAGTGCATGCTGAGATTTGTAGTTTTGCAACATCTGGAGGACCACAGTTTAGAGACCACAGTGGTCTCCAAACTGTGGCCATCCAGATGTTGCAAAACTACAACTCCCAGCATGCCCAGACAGCTACCGGCAATCTTCACTGCAGCCTCATCCACCGACGCACTTTCCGGCCGCACTCCTCCTGCCGCCGCCAATGACGCCCGATGGTCTCTCCTGCTGCTGCTGCTCCAGGATGCCGCCGCCAGTCCGGGTAAGCCGGCCATGCTTCCCCCCTCACTGCTCGCATTCCCCCCTGCTCTGCCCGGACTTCGATCGGTGGGCAAAGTGGGGGAAATGAACTCTAACCCCTCCTGACCCCAACTGCCATTGGTGGTCGTACTGACCGACCAATGGCAGGGGATAGGAGGAGGTGGCAACACTGCCACCTCGCTTCTATCCTTTAGGATGGTCGGAGATGACAGCTCCGATCATTCTTATTTTCCAGGCGATCGGGTCACTAGTGACCCGGTTGGCTCGGATCGCCGCAAATCAATTCAGAACAGCGATTTGCGGCGATTGCCGACGTGGGGGGTCTCAGGACCCCCCTAGGCATTGCCACGAGATGCCTGCTGATAGATATCAGCAGTCATTCTGGTCCAATCACCCATCAGAGAGCAGCGGTGATCAGAATTGCGGAGGGCGTACAGGTACGCCATCCGTCCTTAAGTATCGGGACGCGAGGGCGTATCCATACGCCCTCCGTCCCCAACAGGTTAAGATCTCTCCACAGTTGTTTAATGGGATTTAGATCTGTACTCATTGCTGGCCACTTCAGAACTCTCAGTGCCAGAGGCAGCAAAACAACCCCAAAACATCATTGAACCTCTACCATATTTCCCTGTAGACATGTTTATTTTATGTCTCTGTGTCAGCAGTGGGGTTCTCCTGGGTCTCCTGCCATAGCATTTCATTTCATTTAAATGTCGACGGATAGTTTGCGCTGACACTGATGCTTCTGGAGCCTGAAGGACAGCTTGAATATCTTTGGAACTTGTTTGGGGCTGCTTATCCACCATCCGGATCATCCTGTGTTGACACCTTTTATAAATTTTTCTCTTCCGTTCATGCCCAGGGAGATTAGCTACAGTGCCATGGGTTTCAAACTTCTTGATCATTTTGTGCACTGTTGACAAAGGCAAATCTAGAACTCTGGAGATGGACTTGTAACCTTGAGATTGTTGATATTTTTCCACAATATTGGTTCTCAAGTCCTCAGACAGTTCTCTTCTCCTCTTTCTGTTGTCCATGCTTAGTGTGGCACACACAGACCCACAATGCAAAGACTAAGTGAACTTCTCTCCTTTTTATCTGCTTTCAGTTGTTATTTTTATATTGCCCACACCTGTTTCTTGCCCCAGGTGAGTTTAAAGGGGCAACACATGCTTGTAACAATATTATTTTTCCACAATTTTGAAAGTGTGCTAATGATTTTGTCCAGCCCATTTTAGGAGTTTGGTGTGACATTATGTCCAATTTGCTTTTTTCCTCCCTTTTTTGGTTTAGTTGCAATACACACAAAGGGAATAAACATGTGTATAGCAAAACATGTGTTACTGCAATTCTTTTCTGTGAGAAATACTTCATTTTCTTGAAAAATTTCAGGGGTGCCAACATTTACGGCCATGACTGTGTGTGTATATATATATATATATATATATATATATATATATATATATTTGCATATATTACACCATAGCTGTATAGCTCTCCATGTTTTAACTGCATATTCATGTTTCATCTATATCTTTGTGCTGGCAGTGTGCTGCTGCATTCTTCTGTTGCTGTATATCTAGCCTAGTAGCGTGCACATGTAGGCCAGGTCCATATAATAGTTTGGTATCAACTAAAGTGCTGGCTGACTTATTCTTTGTCTGTATTGCACATACGGGGGAGTGGCTACCTCCATGTTTACCTTGCACCCCACCCACCTCTATCAGGTGTGTATATAAGGTGTCTTGGATGTTCCAGACCCTGCCATGCTTACTGAACTGATCACACAGAGGCATGTTCACAGTGTAGGGTCCATCCCAATGAGGCCACCTTATCGCGGTGGGACGGTCCAAGCTATTTGACCGCCGGCGGAGACAAATTTGCGAGCTAAGTGCCTCACTATTTCATAGTTTCACATTTGCATCTATTACACCATAGCTGTATAGCTCTCCATGTTTTAACTGCATATTCATGTTTCATCTATATCTTTGTGCTGGCAGTGTGCTGCTGCATTCTTCTGTTGCTGTATATATATATATATATATATATATATATATTTTGGCAGTGTGGCAAGGAAAGGGTGTATTTCCCTTGCTATCTCTGTAGAATGCTCCACCTGTGGCCTGATTAATGAGGTATCAGGAAGGGAAAGTGTGTTTAAAAGGAAAAGAAACAGAATAGTTGGGGCTCTCCCTGGGTAACAGCATGACGCTGTAGGGGGAGACACACGGACCCTGTTGAGGAAACACACAGCGAACTGTGAGCAATCCAAGAAGTGAAGAAGTGGTGTGAACTGTGAGTAACAGGTTGCAGGGGCACATGTTTTATGCTGGCTGAGGGTAGCTCACCAGGTAGTAGTCAGGGCATGCTGATATGTGTAGTCAGTGACCAGACGGTCTAGGACTTTGGTTTGTTCCTGAGTTATGTTTTGTTTTACCTGCAACCTGTCTAAATAAAGCTGGCAAGGTGCCAGGCTTGCATGAATAACCGTTGTCTGCGGGTTTATTGAGTGGAAATGTGTCCTGTGGCAGTGTCCAGGACGATCCCGAAGCTAATCCCCAAGGAGGAATCCTTACAATATATATATATATATATATATATATATATATATATATATATATATATATATATATATATATATATACATATATTCTATGTATTAAACAGAATATTATAACACAGTATATCTATTAAACCATATGTTTTCCCCTACCCAAAAAAAGTGTTGTGCAGATTTTTTCCAGCTGCAACAAAGTCTGAAACAACATACATTTTCTTAATATGTCAGCCATTTAGAGGTGTATATAAACAAATAGAAAGATGTGGTACAATCGCTTCCATTCACATATGATCTACTCTTGGTAGAGGCAGTGACAGTAAAAATATACTATGCTCTGCTCCTGCTTACAAATCCCTTACTCATTGCTGTATGCAGATAATGGCTGATTTTAAATAAGCTAAATAAATTAAATTGTGATTTTTTTTTTTTTTGCCAGCAATGATCAGTAGTAGCTGTAAATATTTCCCTGGAGCAGCGATGTGACATATTTTAAATTAAAATATTTATTACACTAGATCACAGGTATGTACTTGACATCATCATGAGGCGACCGTGACCGTGACATCACGACCCTCACAGCCTGCACCCAACGCTGGGGTAGAGGAGTATCCCTTTAAGCCAAAGATGAAGACACCAATAGTCATCGGACTGCCAACACTATGGCCTGCTGAGAGGACTCTGCCCAAATTTAGCCAAGTGGATGAACTGGTCAAGCAGGTGAAAGAATTCTAATTTGTTTGGCCACACATCTCCTAGTATCATAGGGGATGTGTAACTGATCCAGCAATCATTTATCAATGATATAGAGGATGGTATTACCAGCTCTGTTTCTATCTTTGCAGATGACACCAAGCTTTGTAGCACGGTACAGTCTCTATAGGATGTGCATAAGTTACAAGATGACTTGGATAGACTAAGTGTCTGGGCATCCACTTGGCAAATGAGGTTCAATGTGGATAAATGTAAAGTTATGCATCTGGGTACTAATAACCTGCATGCATCGTATGTCTTAGGGGGGATTAAACTGGCAGAGTCACTGGTAGAGAAGGATCTGGGTGTACTTGTAGATCACAGACTACAGAATAGCATGCAATGTCAGGTTGCTGCTTCCAAAGCCGGCAGGATATTGTCATGTATCAAAAGAGGCATGGACTCAAGGGACAGGGACATAATACTCCCCCTTTATAAATCATTGATACGGCCTTACCTGGAATATGCTGTTCAGTTTTGGGCACCTGTCCATAAAAGGGACACTGCGGAGTTGGAAAGGGTGCAGAGACACGCGACTAAACTAATATGGGGCATGGAACATCTTAGCTATGAGGAGCGATTAAAGGAGTTACAATTGTTTAGTCTTGAGAAGAGACGTTTAAGGGGGATATGATAAACGTATATAAGTATATTAATGGCCCATACAAAAAATATGGAGAAAAACTGTTCCAGGTTAAACCCCCCCAAAGGACGAGGGGGCACTCCCTCCGTCTGGAGAAGAAAAAGTTTAGTCTCAAGGGGCGACACGCCTTCTTTACCGTGAGGACTGTGAATTTATGGAACGGTCTACCTCAGGAACTGGTCACAGCAGGAACAATTAACAGCTTTAAAACAGGATTAGATACATTCCTGGAACAAAATAAGATTAATGCTTATGAAGTAATATAAAATCTCATCCCTTCCCCAATATCGCGCCACACCCCTACCCCTTAATTCCCTGGTTGAACTTGATGGACATATGTCTTTTTTCGACCGTACTAACTATGTAACTATGTAACTATGTAACCTACCTGCATGGTGAGCGACTGCCACTCTCATAAATTGGCATTCCATTAGTGCACGCAATGGCCCATCTAAAAGGGGCCTATACGTCAACTAAATGACTGAAAGATAAGTCCCAGCAGAACAAGTTATCCTTTCCTGAGATCTGACAGTAGAGGACGAGCTATGTTAAAGTTTAACATTTGGCTGTCCGAGCATACTGGGTGTTGTAGTGTTGCAACAGTGGGAGGCACCCTAGGTGAAAAACACTGGCTTAGAGACCGGAAAACTAATTAGTAAAGAGTTAAAGTGTAACTGTAATTTAAACCATGCTAAGGGCCATTCTGATTGTATTTTGCCATGGATTTGACCACTCACTAATGCCTCTCACCCTCATGCAGGAGCAGTCTCTAAAGAAGTTTTAATAAAATTGTTTACCAAAACATACAAAAACCCTGTAATGTAAAATGATCTAACCCATGATATGGTGATATAAAATTGGTAATATTCATATGTTCTGCTGTGTTTTAGAGGAGTAAATTTAATTTTTGCAAACAGTTTGCAGGGAAATTGAGGCTTTCTTTTTTTTTCATAAAAATAATTGGGTGTTTATCGGAGGGTTGCTGTCTCTAAATCAGTATTTCCATGCATTTTAAGCAGTTGTAAATTCAATTTATGTTTTCTATGGAAGGTTCAGAAGTTCACATGAACTAATAACCACCTATTAGATCCCTTCCAGACACTATTATTCCAGATTTACCTATTTAATTCCAAGCCAAGTCTTTTTTTCTGAAAACACAGATTTAAAACACACATTTAACCCTTTACTACACTTCCTTTCTCCCTTCCGAAGTAAACATACTGAATTAGGGCTTGCAACACAGCAAAGCTATGTGTAGAAAACCTGTGTGCCCATTGTGTCATAACAAAATATGGTCATTTAAGTTTTAAAGGGGGTTTAAACCCAGTCCCTTTTGCAGTCTGGTTTGTGGGATTGTTCCACCAAAATAAGGACTTCTGGCAAGTGGTCATACAATGACTTAGTTATGGCTTTCACAATGCAGCTACACACCAGTTTTTCATGATGCTAGAACTATGTGGCTACTTTGGCCATGATGGACAAAGACAGTGCATGTTCACAACACCTTCCCATAGATATCTACAGGTCATTTTAGTTTTTTTCACCTTTGGTCATGGCAACAAAGCTTAACAAACCACATAATGTATGGAGCAAAGCGGCTTCAGTTGTGCCCTAACCACAGAGGGTAAGTATGCTTAAAGGGGGCATACTATGTGAAAAGGTAAGTATAAAAGAATTAAAAGAATTAAAAAGGGGTAAGTAAAGTTAGGCATGTCACCCTATTCCAGACTCCAGATCTGTGAAAAGAATAAATATAGTACTGTTGGGTCTATAATATTCTGATATATTGATCGCTATACCTATACTCATATGCCTTTGCTAAATGCTATATACTCTTGCTAAAATATCGCAGAAGAACTTTGTTTCTCCTTAATTCAAAACATTTTAGCCTGCACTTTGCCTGTAATTGAGATGAGAACCTTGGATGGAGCCAAGATACAAGAAGTTAGCAGTTGAAGTCTAAACATTGGGCTTTGTGGAAGGATGGAAAAATCTCAAGATAGAGGAGTTGCTACATAAGTTACTTATGCTATGCCATACTCAAATAACCAATTAGCATATAAAACGATGATTGATGCAATAGCTTTACCCTCCCCTTTTTATCAACTGAAAAAACTAATGTGATTTTCTAATAAAGACCAGACAGAGCTCCTTGGGAGTGCTGAGATGGGAATATAGACTAACATTGTGTGGTGTAAATTTGCTTATGTCGACACTCAGCAAAATAGCACAGCAGTAGTCACTCACAGTTTAAGGCCTCACTGTAAGGCATCCTTGACAGTACCTGTAGCAATGAGCCTTCTCCAGAAATCTTGTACTTTTATAACACCCAATAAATAAATAGTTACTGAAATAAAGTTATGGTCAAGTTGAATTGTATGCTGCTGAATAAGTTAAAATGAAAGTCTTAAGAAAGTAGGATCCAAATCAGAGACTGTGGATTTGCCCTATATAAATGGCGACTGCACTCCATATATCTTCAAGTATAATTGATGTGTGTGCTGGGCTGGTCATGGTGACTCTATAAGTGGGAAAGACTCTGTAATGGACACCCCTGGAGACTCTAGGGCATTATATATAAGTAGTTGCTACAACTCTGTCAACAGTGCCTAAGTGGGGGATGGTCTGGTTGGGGGAATGTGTTATTCCTCTTCATAACAAATAATGGTTTCCTGTGTTGTACCAAAAAGTGCTTGCAATATTCCAATGGAAATCACAAAGCTGCTATAAGGCTAAGTTTCCATACAGGTTTTTTTCTGGCGTTTTTTTTTAGAAAACTGTCACTGCAGCTTTTGAGCCAAAGCCAGAAGTGTATTCAAGAGGAATAGGGAATATAAAAGAAGGACTTATACTACTTCTTCCTCCTGGATCCACTTCTGACTTTAGCTTAAAACTGCAATGTCAGTTTTCCAAAAAAAAAAAACGCCAGAAAAAAACCTGTGGGGAAAGTTATCTTAATTTTTTTTTTCATTGTAGCAAGTCAGACAAGGCAAGTGTCCCTAAATTATGTAAAGAACATAAAGAACAAAATTAGACATCAATTTAACTACCGTATTTCAGTATTTGAAGTGTAAAAAAACATTCAAAAGATCTCTGATTATAGATACATTAGAGAGTGTTTTTCCTACAGCTTGGTTGCTGTCTACGAGGCATTCAATAATAATATACAGAATTTTTTTGCATACATATATATATATATATATATATATATATATATATATATATAGTGTATTATATTGTTGAGAAAACACTAATGCAAGAATCAATGTGAAGAAGATCCTATGACAATAGATACATGTTTTAGATAACGACCACAAAAACTTCTTGTATTACTAACTAGCGAAAATATTCTCTTTAAAATGTATTTGCAATAAAAAAGTAACTATCAGCCTCGAAGAGAGTTTAAAGTCAGTAAAAGAAGTAGAGTACAAGTTCAAAGAGCCAACTCCGAAACATGCGGCTAATGTGCCATTAAGGCTCAATCAATCCATATGTGAATTATTTAGTTCTGGTAATTGATTTAGGTTGAATACCTGGGTTGTACAGTATATGAAATTCCCAGAATTTACATGACGACCTACTTCCATGATTAGCTACTGTGGATATATGATGTGCAAGCAGCTGATTCACATTCCTGACACAGAGAGAACATTTTTCCTAGCACTCACGTGACATATATAGGAGTCATAGCTCCTGTATATACTGCGTTTGCATAAAAAAAAGGTTCCCACAGGGCTTTACGTAAATCCAAGAACTTTTCAAGGGCACACGTAGCACAATGCTGTCAAATAGGCATAAACACACATGCACAAAGACACACACCAACATCTACAATCACTTGTAACCAAGGAGTTATGCAGCTCAATGTGATAAAGCACTGAACTACATTTAATATGATGTATATGTCTTGTAATAATCCTATCTCCCATGCAACATATTCAGCAATAAAACTGGTAATAATATGATCACTTTTATCCTGATTCTTTCTTATACTAATGTATCAGAAAAAATAGTTGAGGTAAGAGTCAAGTACCATTCTCTTATTAACATTCTTCTTAAAGGGGTACTCCGGTGCTTACACATCTTATCCCCTATCCAAAGGATAGGGGATAAGATGCCTGATCGCGGGAGTCCCGCCGCTGGGGACGCCCGTGATCATGAACGCGGCACCCCGTTTGTAATCAGTCCCCGGAGCGTGTTCGCTCCATGTCTGATTACGGTCGACCACAGGGCCGGTGGCATGTGACAACACGCCTCCGCCCCCGTGTGATGTCACGCTCCGCCCCTCAGTGCAAGCCTACGGGAGGGGGCGTGATAGATCCCGGGGGTCCCCAGCGGCGGGACTCCTGCGATCAGGCATCTTATCTCCTATCCTTTGGATAGGGGATAAGATGTGTAAGCACTGGAGTACCCCTTAAAAGAAGCACTCCAAGTAGTTTTTTTGCCCATATCATACACACTCACTATCACTAGTCCTCCGGCGGTATCAGTTTCATTCCAGCACAGCTGTATCTGTGCATTGCATTACTATAATTGGGTAATTTGATCACCAATGTGACCCACAGAAAATCACAGTGTTAGAGCAAGAGGTCTGTCCTGGGCAGCTTGACTTTCTGCATTCCAGAAATACAACCAAAATGGGGTTAAAACACAACAAAAATTTGATAAAAATGCAAGATGTAAACATAGCTTAAAGGAGTAGTCTTGTGGAGAAAAACGTATCCTCTATCCAAAGTATAGGGGATAAGTTTTAGATTGCATGTGGTCCGACTGCTGCCCCCTCCCCCCCCCCCCCCCCCGCAATTTCCTGTATGGAGCCCTGGCTCTTACCCAGAATGGCGCCTCATGATTTCCGTCAGAAGCGGGGTCCACCATGCCCCCTCCATATAGTGCTATGGGAGAGCCGTTTGGCTATCTTTGGCTCTCCCATAGAGGTATATGGGGGTCGTGACTGTGCTGCTCTGGGGGAGAACCAAGGCTCCATACAGGAGATCATGGGGGGCCCCAGCGTCGGACCCCCACCACCACCACTCTAAAAATCTAAATTGTATCCCTTATGCTTTGGATAGGGGATACGTTTTCTCCACAAAACGACTTTAAAGATTTTAAATCTTCATAAAACAGCTCAAATGTGATTATGGGTCAAAACGCATTAACCTCATGGTGATATTTATCTAAAAAATGATTTTGACTAAGAAAACACATCAAAACTGCACATAATGTAAACTGACCTCAACCCGCATATGAATCTCAGCAAGTATGTGCTGGCTGCTGGAGTCCAGTTGATCTCATTAGGGGAACTGCAGTAATGAGACTATGTCATCTCTCTCCAGAGGCTTCATGGGAAATGTAGGCAGCAGTAGAAAAACATTTCAGTGGGTAAAGAAAAATCAGTATGTTTAAAAACTCCTGCCTGTCACATCAGATAAAACAGCTAAGCACAAAGCATAAACAAGAACCTTTACATTATTCTCTAATTATCCCTATGTTGCACTAAATAAGTCAGTAAATGAATAAAAAATTCCTGAGTCCTTCTTTAATTCTCCTGCACAGAAAAGTAGGGTTAAACAACACCAGGTCCAATCTGACACAATTTTTTGCCTAAAACTTGGTCTGTGTGTGGATTTCAGCCACGATACAGATTGCATGGCCAAAAATCGCCATGTTGTACTATGCAGATTGTGCTTCCTGTGGATTTGTGCTTCTTAGATGGACTTCTTGTCACTGTTAGGTCATGGGTACAGCCCTGAAGCCTAGTCTAATGTACAGTAGATTTATTATTAGGACATGTACATGGCCCTTCCTACATGTGTGTAGATACTATTAAACTGTGTCAGTGCTGCACCTGTAATAATGGTTGTGTCCTAATTAGTAAACTGATGACAGATTAGTATTCTACGCATTTTACATGATAAATATTCATTAGGCACATTACATTAGGTGTTTTCAACTATTTCCCCAAGAGGACTCACCGACTCTAGCAAAACTATTTTAGAAAAGTACTTTGAGTAAGTTAAAGTGGTGTTTCCCTCCAGTCTCTGATTTGACCTGTGAATAAAGGACCTTTCACTTTTCCCCTGCACAGCAGTACCCCTACCACCTGCTGTATAGTGAATAGCAATCCTGACTTACTTGACCACATCTACAGAACAATGCCCATGTAACAAGAAATCATTAAGGAGCTAATATGATATCCCTGCAGTGTACCAGTATAGCTGGCTTTGTGTTTACTGAGAGAAGGAACAAGCTGTCTGTAGATATCTGATCTGATGTGCACCAGACAAAGAATCGTATGAATGGTGCCCAGGTGCCCGCATAGTGACGGTGGACTCTAGGAAAAGTCTATAAAACACTCAGTAGGGTATATTAATGTACATTTTTGATTATGCAGATTTCAATGAAAAGGAAATGGGTGACCACAGCTCTGAATCTACAGCATAAAATCAATGCAGAATTTGAGATATTCCAGTGGAAAAAAAAAAATGTTTATCAACGTGTGCCAGAAAGTTAAACAGAGTTGTACATTACTTCTATTTAAAAATCTTAATCCTTTCAATACTTATCAGCTGCTGTATGCTCCAGAGGAAGTTCTTTTCTTTTTGCATTTCTTTTCAGTCTGACCACAGTGCTCTCTGCTGACACCTCTCTGTCCATGTCAGGAACTGTACAGAGCAGAAAAGTTTTGCTATGGGGATTTGCTTCTGCTCCGGACAGTTCCTGACATGGGCAGAGGTGTCAGCAGACACGAGATTCAAAAAGAAATGAACTTCCTGTGGAGCATAAAGCAGCTGATAAGTACTGGAAGGATTAAGATTTTTAAATAGAAGTAATTTACAAATTTGTTTAGGTTTCTGGCACCAGTTGTTTAAAAAAAAATTACTTGAGTTCACCTTTAACCTATTATCTAATTAGATATAAAAATAATGTATGGAGAGTAATAAGATTGTAGCAAATAGTGTTGAGCGGCATATGCCATATTCGAATTCGCGAATATTCGCGAATATATGGACGAATATTTGTCATATATTCACGAATATTCGCATATTCGTAATATTCTCGTTTTATTTTTGCATATGCGAATATTCTTGTTTGCGAAAATAACATATGCGAAAATTTGCATATACAAAATTAGCATAAGGGGGAAAAAATTTGCATATGCGGAAATTCGCACACCAGTCTCACACAGTAGTTCACACAGTAATTCACACAGTAATTCACACAGTAGTATTAGAGCCTTCTTTACACCACAGAAGCTGGAAGCAGAGAGGGGTGATCACTGTGATGTGTACTGTGAAAAAAAAATTAAATAAAACGAATATTCGTAATTACGAATATATAGCGCTATATTCGCGAATATTCGCGAATTCGCGAATATGCTATATTCGCGAATAAAATTCGTATTGCAAATATTCGCGAGCAACACTAGTAGCAAAAACAAAAGCTAGAGAAGAATGAGCTGGTTGCCAAGGCCTACCCAGGAACATATAGGACTAAGTCATGCTCTTGCAAGGAACTCACAAAAATACCTTATGCCAGCTTTTCCCTGACATGAGGGACATTTTGTTCTGTGACCAGATTGTAACATTTAGTTGGAGACCTCTTAGCAATCCAAAACCAAAACCCTAGGGAAATTCCAGTTAGGTTCAGACTTTCCTACCACTTGGAGTCAACCTGTGTAATTGTTGACACCTCAGGTTAATAACTGAGAATGGTATGAGAATGACGGATCCTCAACTGGACAGCAGTCCCTGTTCTCAGTGTTCTCAGTAATAAGGTCCAAAACAATAACCAACACAGTACAGATGTCAGGGAAAGAGGTCAAGGTACAAATGGTAAACAGACACGTACAAACAAGTTCACAGAGGGGGTAAACAGATAGGGGGAGATTTATCAAAACCTGTGCAAAGGAAAAGTTGCCCAGCTGCCCATAGCAACCAATCAGATTGCTTCTTCCATTTTGCAGAGGCCTTGTTAAAAATGAAAGAAGAGATCTGATTGGTTGCTAAGGGCAACTGGGCAACTTTTCCTCTGCACAGGTTTTGATAAATCTCCCCCATAGAGAGTAGTAACAAGCCAGATGCAAATCAAGATAGTTGCAAAGGTAGCAAATCACTAAGCAGAGAATAAATGTGTAACAAGCCAAGAATACACAGAAAAGATCATTTTAAGAGCAGTATAAGAGCTAGTGCAGATTGATGAGAGGCTGGTTGGGAAGTTATATCCACCTGAGAAGAGCATGGTGCTGGAGAGCCAGAATGGCCAGAGCCTTGTCACAGCAACGCATGATGCTTCAACCAAACACAAGAAAACTTAACCCATCTGCCAGTACCAGGTCAAGTCATGGCAATATTAAACTGAGATTTGTTGAGTGCTTTGCAAAACTTCTATTAAGCATCATTGAGCAGATAGAAATTATTCAGCTATCCCTACTGAAGGAATGACAATCCTTCTGCCGTTACCTTCTAAAGACCCCATACTAAACTCCAACAAAGACAAATATTTGCTTCAGGCTTGGAAAAATGCATTAGGATTTCTTCATAGAGCCTGAGTTTCAGGGAGTTTATCTATGCATCATTGATGTACGGTACTTGCTGTGATTGTCATTTGTTTTAATCTGAAGATAAAAATGGTAACTCCTTCCCCCACAGAACAGATAATATGATGACTTATGTTAGGAAAAAGGAAAAACACTAATGGTATCTCATATGATTGCAGTTTAAAGGACTTTCTGTTCTTTGTGCATCTCTGGTGGGATCACATGAAAATTTCATCTTTCTTTAGTATCTGTATGATGATAAAAGTGCTATGAAGTTGGGGTTTGTTTTAGAGGAGATCACTGTTTGTTCTCTACTGCTGTGCAGGTTCCAGATGGGGACTTCTCTACCAAGCAATAAAATTGTACGTGAAGTGAAGTATTTTACAGCAGTTGCTGCACAGAGCTTAGTACAGAAGTTAAGTAACGCTGTATACAAGTTCACTATTTCCTTTACAATCTGTCCACATCATGCTTCAAAGAACATCCTGCAGTTTCAGCTTTCAATATTGTCGACTGAAAGTACTTCTGCTTTGGGAAAATCTCTTGAGAACAGGAATAAAAAAAATATATATATATATTTCAGATGGAGACATAGATTTGATAAAGACAGAGAGATTCTTTTGATAAATAGCAGAGATGAGCGATACAAACCTGGAGAAGCCTAATTCATTATGAATTTCATGAAATATTCAATTTGCAACGAATGCGAATATTGCCGCAATTTTATCGCGTGAATCACCTAATTAAACTCCATTTACTGCAGTCCAGGCTCCAGGGCATCTAAAATGGCGGATCCACATGTCAGTACATGGGGCAAGGATTGCTGGGAAGGCAAGGTGGGAACTAGGCAGTATGACCCTGAATCACATTCAGGATACAGCCTATCAGCAGCCAGTCACCCCTGCGATGTCACAGCCAAATATGTTCGGCATATAATTAATTACACTGCAGAGAGATAGACGGACAACGCTGTGTGTGTGTGTTACACAGAAAAGCTCATTCCAGCAGCGTTTCACGTCCTAGTCACATCAGCATTCTAGTGGACAGAGAGCAGTGTTTTTTTCACTGAAACCTCCCAAGCACTTTCTACAGCATTGTATTACAGAGAGGGGCAGAGAGCTGTGTGTTGCCTGATACATTTCAACAAGCTGCCTCAACTTTATAAACCTTAGCAAAGGAGGCAGGAACAATTTTTCAGCGCAATTCTATGTCTTTGTTCCACAACAAATCATCTGCTGGTTATACTAGTCTGTAGACGGTATAACCCCCAGCAGTCCATTCCTAATAGTCTTTGACAGAGTGCACTTTTGGGTTTAGTACACAGCATTTTTGTGCTGCAGCACTGTTGTGTACTGCTGGTATTGTGCAAAAATAAGTTTTTTTTAAGCGTACTGTACCACATTTTTCTGCCCTTATAAGTGCATACCACAAATGTACATCTAAGTAGTGCACTATTTTGTACCTGTTAATCTGTCAAGGGCCTACATACTGTGAAAGGACAGCCAAAAGTAATCACTGGCTGGTGTTTTACTCCAATAAGTTTATTAAGCATACTGTAGCGCATTTTTCTGCCCTCATAAGTGCATACCACATACGTACATCTGAATAGTGTACTGTTTTGTACCTGTTAATCTGTCAAGGGCCTAGATACTGTGAAAGTCCAGGCAAAAGTAATCACCGTCTGGTGTTTTTTTTTTTTTTTTTCAAAGTAAAATTTTTTATTTTCAAAAATAGCATACAAGACACTAAAACAACAAAAGCATCTTACAGGAAGAAAGAATGATATGAGTGACTCTCTTCGATGCGCTCGTGGGACGGCCAGTTCAATATCATAGAGGAGCTTCTTACAGCATGACAATGGTTATATTCAATATAACAATGCAATTCAGAGAGAACATGAGAAAAAAAAAAGAACAAAAAACAATAACTGGAATGTAAATCTCAATAAGGGTGTAGGCCAGGTGTAGGGAAGGGCCGTCAAGTTATGGAGGGTATAAGCACAGTCACACAGGTCAAGAGAGAAGAGAGGGAAGGGAAAGGGCAGATGGACCAAAGTAGAACAAGAACAAGAATGTGAGATGAATGTTAGAAGGAGAAGAAGGAATAGGGAAGCAGGCGAGCTAGAGAAGGACGTACCTCATGAGTCTGGCAGGACCGGCCACCTCCAGATCCGCGGCCACCAGGGTAGTACTGAAGAGATTGGCAGCTGAGCACAGATGTATCACATTATGCCTCCAAGTGAAAGGACTCAAATTCCCCAGATGACATAAAGGCAAGCCAAGGACCCCAGATATGCTGGTATTTGTCAATCTGCTGTTCCGAGACCGCCATCAGTTCCTCCATTCTACAAATATGTGATATTTCTTGGAGCAAGGACGAGAGGGTTGGAGGTCTGGGAGATCTCCATAGCCTGGGGATCACCGATCTGGCAGCCATCAACACGTAGTGTAGAAGGCGGGTCGAATGTTTAGGAAGCGATGGGGGTAGAATGGATAATAAAGTCAGTTCCGGGGTCTTGGGGAGTGTGTGGGAGGTTAGCTTGGACATGAGTTTCAAAGTGCCCGTCCAATAGGAGTCAAGTGATGGGCAGGTGAACCAAATATGGGTCATAGTACCTCTGTTGACTCCACATCTCCAACACATCTCCGAGACCCCAGGATATATATGGGCCAATAAGGATGGGATTCTATACCATCTGGTCAGCACTTTGTAGTTGGTCTCTTGCGTTCTACAGGAAATCGTCATTTTGTGACAAACTGATATCGCCCTGTGCCAGTCTGTATCGCTAATCGTGTGTCCCAATTCAGATTCCCATGAGGACCTAAATCTAAGTGGGGGAGAGGCAAAGTTGTCTAGAAAGAGGGTGTATAGCATCTTAATTTGACCCTTGGAAGGGTGCGATTCAGCACAAAGGCGCTCGAACGATGTCAAGGGACGATTGAGAGCCAAGCCATGTTTATTGGTGTGGTAAAAGTGAGATAGCTGGGCGTATTGGAACTGATATAATGGTGTAGTCGGGTTACTTGGGCAAAGTTCACTAAAGGTTTTCAGATCCCCATCACGTGTGAGAGTATGAAAGGTTGTGCCTTCAGAGCGAGGTAGGGTCAGAAAGGTACGAGCTCGAAAAGCTGGTGGGAATGCTGCATTACCAAAGAGCGGAGTGAGCGGTCCGTCAGGAGAGAAAAAGGAGGAGCGTCTCAGGTAAGTCAAACGGGCACGCATAATGGAGGCATATATGGGGGGGTCTAGGGAGGGGGGAGGTCATGTGTGTACTCGTCCATAAGATAGCTCTAATATCTCTGCCAGATAGAGCACTTTCTAGGGAAACCCATTGTTTTCTATCAGTTGTACGGAACGAGTCCAACACTCTAGAAAGGATCGCCGCAAGGTAGTATGAAAGGAAGTCAGGAAGAGCCAGTCCTCCGTCTTTCTTACGCCTAATAAGTATGCGTCTAGCTAACCTGGGATGTTTATTCGCCCATACATATCTAGTTTGTAGGGAGGACAATGCCTGGAAGAAGGTCCGAGGGATATGAGTGGGTATACCCGCGAACAGGTAGAGGAGTCGTGGGAGTACATTCATTTTAAATATGTTAATTCTACCTAACCATGAGACATCAGTTTTATCCCACCTCGACAGGTCCGACTTCAGGGCGCATAGCAAGGGGGGAAAGTTGAGAGTGTAGGTGTCAGCAGGGTTAGCTGGGACACGAATGCCTAGATATTTTAGGGATTTCGATTGCCATTGAAAGGAATAGGAGTCCCGTAGCATCTTATCCGTCATAGGGGGAGGTTCACATTAAGGGCCTTACTTTTGGAAGTATTCAATTTATAATTGCTGTAGGCAGAGAATCTGCGTATAGAAGCGAGTAGTGAAGGGAGAGAGGTGACAGGTGAGGAGAGAAAGAGAAGAAGATCATCTGCGTATGCCGAGCATTTGCAATGGCCCGAGGACAGTGAGAGGCCTGTGATGTCCGGATTCTGTCTAATATCTACAAGGAGATGCTCCATACAAAGCACAAATAGAAGTGGGGAGAGAGGACACCCCTGTCTCGTGCCATTGCCAATGTCAAAGGGAGACGACAGATGACCATTTATCCTAATTTGGGCCTGAGGGTGGGAGTAAAGTGCCATTATGCGCGACCTCATGACTGCACCCAGTCCAATTTGGGAGAGGGTGGCATGCAGAAATCCCCAGTTCACCCGATCGAAGGCTTTTTCTGCATCCAAAGAGAGCAGGCATAATGGGATATCATGTGATCGTGCACCGTGGAGAACCGAGAACACCCTTAGGGTATTGTCTCTGGCCTCTCTCCCCCTTATAAAACCTACTTGATCAGGGTGGACGAGAGACTGCATATGGTCTGCCAACCTATTCGCAATAAGTTTTGCAAACAGTTTAGCATCACTATTAATTAAAGAAATAGGTCGGTAGCTGGGGCAGAGCAAAGGATCCTTACCCTCCTTTGGGATGACAGTAATGAAGGCGCGCAAGAAGGAGGCAGGGGGCGGGGTGTCTCCTGAAATGGAGTTAAAAGCTGAGAGTAATGTGGGAGAGAGGTCAGTACCTAGTATTTTGTAGAACTTGGCAGTGTAACCATCAGGTCCCGGGCTCTTGCCGGCCGCTAAGGAAGATATCGCCCCCATCAGTTCCTCTGAGGAGAATGGAGATTCTAGTGACTGGGTCACATCTTGGGGAAGTTCAGGGAGTGCCGTTGATGCTATGTATTGCTCTAAAGAGGGAGAAGCCTCTGCAGAAGAGGTCGGGACCTGAGGTTTTGGCAAGTTGTAAAGAGCAGAGTAGTAAGAACGGAAAGCAGAAAGAATGTCCGGTGTAAGAAAAGAGGTGGAGCCCGCAGAAGTGCGAATCGCTGGGATAAATAATGCGGACTTTTTCGCCTTAAGGGCAGTAGCTAATAGTCGACCCGCTCTATTACCCCACTCATAGAATGTTTTCCCCGTGACCTGTCTATAGTAGCGGTATCTGTCATTGAGGTGGGAAAGTAGATCATGGCGTACTTTTATCAGTTCCCGAAAAGTGCTCTCTAGTTGGGTCTGTTTGTGTTGGGTTTCTAGTGTCTGTAGGGTTCGAATAAGTTCCTGATATTTAGTCGCCTTTTCCCTCTTAAGTCTTGCCCCATGGGTCATTAAAACACCTCTTAATACACATTTAAGGGCTTCCCATTTCACCATAGGTGATGAGGGATCATTCTCATGATCTTGTATGAAGTGAGATACCGAGTCTTTCAAGTCCTTGAGACATAAGGCGTCAAGAAGGAGAGACTCATTCAATTTCCAACTAGGTTGAGGCTTGTCATAAGAGGGAAGGGTAAAGGTGCAGAACACAGGGGCGTGATCAGAGTGCGTAACTACTCCAATATTGACAGATAAGACTGAGGGCAGGAAATTGTGGGGGCAGAATATATAATCTATCCTACTGTAGGACCGTTGGGGGTGGGAGTAGAATGTGTAGTCCCTATCTTGGGGCCGAAGTGATCTCCAGATGTCACTAAGCTGGAGGGAGTGTAGTTTACGTCTGAGGGCACGAAGCTTGGCATGTGAAATATGGGAGCATCCCGAAGACGTGTCAACAGAGGGGAAGAGGGGCAGGTTGAAGTCTCCACAAAGAAACATCGGGCCTGTGGCAAAGGATGCTAGACTGTCAATGGTCTTTATGAGAAAGGGGATCTGTCCCTGGTTGGGAGCATAAATTGAGGCTACCGTTAGTCTGCGACCAGCTATCTCACAATTAGCGAACACGTACCGCGCCTCCGAATCTATGAGTGATGAATGTATAGTAACAGGCAAGGACCTATGAAATGCGAGTGAGACACCCTTCGTCCTTGCTTCAGGGTTAGTACTGTGTAACCATTGTGAATAATATCTATCAGCGATTCGTGGAAGATGACCCTCCTTGAAGTGGGTTTCCTGTAGTGCTATAATCTGAACCTTTTGTCTGTGTAAGGAATATAGTATCTGTGCCCTTTTTTCTGGGGTGTTGAATCCCTTCACATTGAATGAGGCTATTTTTATCTCAGCTGCCATGTGGATATGAGAACATGGATCCACACTTACCACACGATCTGGAGGTCACCGGAGCGCTCAGCCCACGAGGTTCAGGTGTACTGAGTAGGAGAAGCCTGCTAAAGACAAGAAAGGGAGAGTGGATGAGGAGAGAGGAAAAGAGCAGGGAGTAAGAGAGCAACCACATAGACATGGGAGCAAGGGAGCTAAGAGATATGGCCATAAGGGCCAGCACTATGATCGGAACCAGTCCGACCTGTGACCTAGTGGGGGATACGCAGAAGGCACGCCAGGAAGCAAACTGCTTCACGGCGAGCCAATACAGGGTAGAAACAAAAAAAAAACTATCAATAACATGCAGTAGGGAACATAAGGGCCATTAGGCATATAAAGGAAGTCTCCATACCCATGTGGGCATGAAGGCTCTAATTAAGGTGGGCTAATGAAAAAATAAAAGGGGCTAAAGCGCCCTCTGACTATCAGTGGGTGGGAGGCAGTAAACTATGTGTTAACAAAAGATACAGCACACAACTGGTGGGTAAGGAAGTGAAGTGGGAACAGCGATCCAAATGTCGTATCAGAATTGAAAATTAGGGATGACATCTGAACCCTACGGGTATTATCCCGATAACGGTAGAACACATTCAGGTAATACAAAAAAGAAAAACATCTCTACCGACATTGAACTACTCCGTCTGAGTTGGCCCCAGGACAAACGCGCCATGAGGGGGCCAAGTCATCAGGACAGGGTTTAAAGAGAAAAAGTATACTTAGAGTCCAGAACAGAATCAGGTCTTCTTCTTCTTCTGTCGCTGTGGTAGCGATCTTGGTAGGCTGGCATCTTCAACACCCTCCGCTAGAGTGCGGCGTGGTTGCGATGTCAATGGATGTATCATAGGCAGTCGGAACATGCTGTCCCATTCAGGTAGGTGTACAGGAGGGAGGCGGAAGGTCATCAGGAATCCCTGGAGATCTTCAGGTCTGCGAAGAACAGCTGTTGTCGATCCGTGTCTTGCAATCAGAGAGAATGGAAAACCCCATATGTAGGTTATTTGAGCGTTCAGGAGTAATTGCAGGAGAGGTCGCAGAGTCGCTCTAAGCCTGAGGGTGCGGAGTGATAAATCAGGGTACAGCCGGACTTCGGAACCATTATAGGCAATTGTCTTCAGGGAGCGCGCTTTGCGCATAATCTCTTCTTTCTGCTGAAAGTGATGTATTCTACAGATCACATCTCGAGGGCGCTTGGGGTCTGGGTCTTTAGCTTTGAGAGCCCTGTGAGCCCTGTCCAGTTCGATTGGGTTATCAGGTGGTTTTTGAAGTATTTGGTTAAAGAGTTTCTGTAAGCAATGAGAAATCTCCTGAGGGGGGACAGTTTCCGTAAGTCCCTTGATTCTAATATTGTTTCTTCTGTTTCGGTTATCTATATCGTCCAGGTGTTCAATGGTAGCAGCCTGTTGGTCAGAGAGCGACTTTGTGGCTTGCTGTAGGGCTTGGACTTGAGAAGATACTGTGGAGCGGAAGATCTCAAGTTCCTTCACTTTGGTCTGCAATTCAGAGACATCGGTCTTGACCGGCTGGAGGTCTTGTTGCCACGCCGATTTTAAGTCAGACGCCATAGAGAGTAGATCGTTCTTGGAAGGTAAAAAAAGCCAATAGGGCTTGCAATTCAGGAAAGCTTTACAAGGTATTAGCCGCTATTTCAGGAGATGGCAGGATAGGCTCTGGGGACATTCGCACAGGTTCTTGAGGTCCCACAGGAGCGATTCGCGGTATGTGTGTAGAGGAGTGACGCTTCTCAGATCTAGTACGTTTCTGTGAATCATCCAAGGACGATCTTAAAGTATCAGGGTCCCGGTGAGCAGGGTACTTCAGTGGTGTCTTTAAGAGCTTCTTCTTAGCAGGGGGGCTATCTTCCCAGAAACCAGGCGAATCACTACCCTCCGAGGAGTCCTGTGAGCTCTGAGCAGACTTAGGATCATCAGAGTCCATTTCCGCTGCCCAGTCAGTGACCAATTGCGCTGGTGGGCCTGGTACAGGGGCCATGTGGACAGTCACAGTCCTATCAATTACTGCAGGGGATGTTGAAAGAGATGGTGCAGAACAAGCTCCTGCAATGCTGGGAGAGGAAGGGTTAAGTGCAGGTCCGGGATCTGAATCTGTCCCCAAGGCAGCAGGATGTTGGTTTAGCAGCGTCTCAGCTGGGGGAAGAGGTGATATGGCCTCCATTGTGACATAGGGGGGTGCCGTAGCATCAACAGGGGTCTGGGTGTCCATCTTCTGGGCCCCCCTACCATTTGTTAGGGCCGTCATCTGCGGCTGTTGCATAGGTAGGACGGTCCACTCACCCGATGGTCGGGGCTCAGGGAAGGCCTCCTCCTGCCGTCTGTGGAGTCCTGTGCGCTCCGGAGCTGGCAGGTCTCGTGTGCGTACCCTATTCAGCGCCGCTGGGGATCCGGTGTGGGTCTCGGGGTGACGACCTCCGGTTGCAGGTAACTGTGGAGGTGATTTTGTCAATCCCCTACTCACTGCGGGGAGTTTAATTGCCGTCGGGCAGGAACTTGGAGGAGCCGGAGGTTTCTCCCGTAATGGCCGCGGTCCTTGCACTGTCAGGGCCGCGGTCGGCAGTACCGGTACAAAATAAGCCGGTATTCGGCCAGCAGGAGCACTGCGGTGTGAGGGGGCCGGGTGTGCTTTTCTGGCTCTGGATCTGCCTCCCATAGCCCGATTTTAGCCTGTTAAGATTCGGCCCGGCCTGGAGCTCTCACACACAGCTGCCTGTCTCCAGCGTGCCAAGCCACGCCCCCCACCGTCTGGTGTTTTACTAAAATACGTTTCTTTTAAGCATACAGTAGCGCATTTTTCTGCCCTCATAAGTGCATACCACATACCTACATCTGAGTAGTGTACTATTTGGTGCCTGTTAATCTGTCAAGGGCCTACATACTGTGAAAGGACAGCCAAAAGTAATCACCTGCTGGCATTTTACTAAAATTTTTTTTTTTGAGTGTACTGTACCACATTTTTCATCCCTCATAAGTGCATATCACATACGTACATCTAAGAAGTGTACTATTTTGTACCTGTTAATATGTCAATGGTCTATATACTGTTAAAGGACCGCCAATAGTACACACCTGCTGCAGTTCTAGACAAATACTGTTTTAAGCATAGTGAAGCGTATTGTACTCCCCTCATATATGTATTGTTGGTGCTGTAGAATTTCCGCAAGGTGCTTGTCCAGCCCGGGTGGAAAAAGATGATGCTGCTTCTCTGGGGCGCCTCGAAGGGGTGCAGGTGCTCGAACCTCTGACCCAATGCTGGGTTATGGAAAGATGAGGCAGAGGTTGGTGGTACTTTTAAAAAGCTTCAATAAGACGACGCATTTCGCAAGGGGTCCCTGGCTTCATCAGGTCATGGTAAAATGAGGTACAGACATTCTTTATATACACTAAAATATTTAAAAAAGTGCGGGAGTTTGTGACGTGTGCTACACGTCATCTGAGTGCCGGATGTGAAATGTCGGCTGAGAGCGAGGATGTTCATTTATAGAAATGATACTATTTTGTTTATGTACGTGACTCTGGTGGTGTTGCTGGTGTATCAGTAGGTTCGTATATTTAAAACCCTGAAGGTTTTTTTGTGATAGAATTAGGTGGTCGATGGTGCTGTATGGGTTTGTTATGTATTTTGTGTATACATGTGAAAATGCCAGTTTAATGGATGTCATTCATCGCCGGTTTACTGGTGCAGTAAATGTTATTCAATGATTGGGCCCATGCAGTAGGGTGTGTGGTGGAGCCCTTTATTCAGCTACGGGGCCCTTTATTCGGCTGTATTTGAGTCCTGCATACGTGTTAAGGAGGATGAATGAATGAAGTTGTTACATTGTTGGACTTCACTTGATCACATTGTAACTGTCTGATGTACTTGTAAGTGTTACTTTACACAGAATCAAACCATTGTTTGAATGGCATTATGCTATGCTATATTGGCAATTCTCTTGTGAGAATGACATTCTATCCGGTGATGATAATAATATGATGGCAAAATATGTGCATATGTATAAGGGTATGGCTTGTACTGGGTGAGCAATGTGTTGGATGTGCCATGGGCAATTATTATGTTTGGTTGTATTAATTCATCATGCTGGGCTGGTGTGGTGATGCAATATGATTATATGATTGCGGCATGCTAGGAGGTACTATTGTTACAACGCGATAGGCGTGCTGTGCGTGTGTAAATGTCACCATCTATGCGCTCGGCGCGCATATACACACTGTTATTATACATCACAAATGTGTGCTAAGCGTGTACATATACATGGAGCCTACAAGGGTACAGAAGGTCTGTATATATATATATATATATATATATATATATATATATATATATTAGCTGAGTACCTGACATTGCCCGGTTTTTCATTCCTAATCCTTGTTGTGGAGGAAAATCAACAGAGGAAGCTTTTGACTTCATATCCTGTCCTCATATATTGTTGTCCTATCCTGACCTCCTATCCCGACCTCCCATCCCAACCTCCTATCCCGACCTCCCATCTCAACCTCCCATCTCTTCCTCATATCCTGACCTGTAATATGTGTACCAGGTATTGAAATATCTCCAGCCGTAAGGATATTATGTGAGAACATACATTTCCCATTGATTTGCATGGGACTTTAAACAAAAACCCTGACACTCACAAATGGGGGTAATTAAGGGTTAAATTAACTATCCTATATTTCAAGTGGACATATAAGTAACATGTGACCAAGTATTATCGAAATATCTCCAGCCATTTGGAAGTTATGCAGTAACATATATTTCCCATTGACTTGTATGGGACTTTAAACATAAACCCAGCCCCAAATGGGGGTGAGTAAAGGTTAAATACCTATCCTATGTTTGTTGTTGACATATAAGTAACATGTGTGCCAAGTTTCATGTTAATATCTTTAGCCGTTTGGAAGTTTTTGTGGAACATACACACATACATACATACACACACGTTAAGTTTTATATATATACATATATATATATATATATATATATATATATATATATATATATACATCCGTGGATAATCTGTTATGTGGTTTACTGCACTTGTTGGTGTGTGGTGATTTGTAGGCGTATCGATATATCTGCGCATACAGGGGAGGTGGGGGGAGGAATGAGGTGTTGCTATCTGTATACACTAAAAAGGTGGTAATTGACAGTATAAGATTATATGTGGACAGCATTACATATATATACATGCACGGGGCATGGGGATGAATGGCGCACATACATAAACATAAATAAAACACAGAATATATCATAACCGGATGGAAAGACTGGTATGATAACTATATGGGATCTTATGGTATAGTTGGAATGCTGATAGTATAAATGATACGTAAAAAGGTGTCCACAAGTACATAGGTTTGGGCCGTGGACATACCAAGAAATTATGAGAAGTGGATTGCATACCACATATATACCTGTGTATATATACATATATACACACACATACATACACCTGTGCATCCACACATACACAATGCAAATGGTAGGAAATAGTAGGAAATAAAGATAAACTAAAATGAAATATATATATATATATATATATATATATATAAACAATATTGATATTGATTAGAAGATCATTTTGTTCACATATTATGTACCGTATTTATCGGCGTATAACACGCATTTTTTAGGCTAAAATTTTTAGCCTAAAGTCTATCTGCGTGTTATACGCCGATAAGCCGCTGCAGTTCAATGATTTAAAGTGGGTGCTTTAAATCAATGAACTGCAGCGGCTTTTGCAGGTCCAGAGACCTGCCGTCACTGCTCGATTCTCTGCCCCTGCCTATCCTGGGGTCCAGAGACTGCCGGCGCCACTGCCCCATTGCCTCCCCCATCCCCGGTTTTTCTGACCCCTCAGAAGCCCCCAGGAAAGGCAGGGGGAGAGAGGCCATCGCTGCTCTCCCCCTGCCTTTCCTGGGGTCTGGAGCCCTGCTGCCGCCACTTCTCTCCCCCTGGCTATCGGCACCCCTGCCCCATTGCAGGCGCCGCTGCCCCATTGCCTCCCCCATCCCCGGTTTTATAATTACCTGTTGCAGGGGTCGGGTCCTCGCTGCTTCTTGCTCTGGTGTGGGGTCTCCTGCGTCGTTGCTATGCGCTGCCCAATGACGAGTGACGTCGCGTTGACGTTCTTGTCATTGCGCCTCGCAGCGCATAGCAACGACGCATAGACGCCACACCGGAGCCAGAAGCAGCGCGGACCCGACCCCGGCAACAGGTAATTATAAAACCGAGGATGGGGAAGGCAATGGGGCAGCGGCGCTGAAAGCCAGGGGGAGAAAAGCGGCGGCAGCAGGGCTCTAGACCCCAGGAAAGGCAGGGGGAGAGAAGCCGGCAGCGATGGCCTCTCTCCCCCTGCCTTTCCTGGGGGCTTCTGCGGGGTCAGAAACAGTGTATCGGGGTATACACATGCACACACATGCACCCTCATTTTACCAAGGATATTTGGGGAAAAATTTTTTTTTACCCAAATATCCTTGATAAAATGAGGGTGCGTGTTATAGGCCGGTGT
Source organism: Hyla sarda (assembly GCF_029499605.1). Taxonomy (NCBI): domain Eukaryota; kingdom Metazoa; phylum Chordata; class Amphibia; order Anura; family Hylidae; genus Hyla; species Hyla sarda. Next base: position 163,492,703 of record NC_079189.1, read on the forward strand.
GTGGTATACTGTATATATACATGTGATTGTGTTGCATGTTTCTATGGGTAGTTGGTAAACCAGTTTGTTTTATTTTATAATTTTAAAATGTGTTTGTCTAAGTCATATTTTAGCGTATGAGTTCCATTGCTTCATTCAGATCGCTTGGGGTCAAAGTTCCGAGACGAAAAATCCAATACATTTCCCGTTTTGCCAGCTCATCAAATCTGTTGTGGACTGTTTCTTCTATGTGGTCTATTGGGTAAATTTTAATGGGGTTTTTGTTGAGTGGATGTTTTTCTCGACAATGGCAGGAGACACTATATAGGGCATATCCCTGCTTGATGTTTGTTCTATGGTTCTTTAGGCTGAGATGTAACTCTTGGGTGGTGCGGCCTACATATTGTTGTCCACAACAGCATTCAATTACGTAGATCACATAGTTGGAACAGCAATGTAATCGGTGTTTCATGGTGAATACTTAACCTGAAGTGAAGCTCATATGTTTCTATATGCCTCCTTTGCAGCAGAAGCATATTTTCTTATTGCACATATATACACCGTTTTCATTTCCTGCATTGAGATTCTTCTTAATTTTCATCTTCTGTTGTCTCAATCTGCTTGGCGCTAGAATTGCTTTCAGAGTTGGTGCCCTTCTAAATGTGAGATTCAGAGTGGCTTGTAGTGTTTCCATAAGGATCTGGTCCATTTTTAGAATATGCCAGTGTATTTTGAGTATGGATTTGATGTGACTATGAGCATAGTTATATGTGGTGATAGAATTCAATCACATGGGTTCGGTTTTCGTGTCAGGTGTTTTCTTTTTTACTGCTAAACATTCTTCTTGAGATAGTTGGTTCTTTCTGCTGAGTGCTTCCTTGATGAGTTTTTTGGGGTACCCTTTAGCTTTAAATCATTTGGTTAATAATGCTGCTTGTTGATGGAATGTGTCTGTTCTTGTGCAGTTTTTTTCCGAATTCTTTTAAACTGGCTGAATGGGATGTTAGTTTTCCATTTTTTAAGGTGAGCACTGTTGAAAGGGAGATTTGCGTCTACTTTTTTGCAATATGTGGCGGTGTGAATACCGGAGGAGTCATGTGTGATCTCCAGATCCAGATATTCTATTTTGTCTGGAGATGATTGTGCTGTGAGTGGGATCCCTCAAGGGTGGCTATTGATGTTGTCTATGAATTCTGGAATGTGCTATTGTGGTCCTTTCCAGACAAAGAACAAATCGTCAATGTACCTCCTGTATATGATGACGTGGTCCTGGAACAATTTCTGCGGGGTGAGGAAGAGGTCCTCAAACCTACCCATCACAAGGTTTGCATAAGACAGTGCCACGCTCATACCCATCATGGTACTGCACATCTGATGGTAGGTGGCACCATCATAATTGAAAAAATTGTTGGTTAAAATTATTTCTAGGCACTTTAAAAGAAACTTTTTTGTGATTCTGGTAGAGAGGGATCTTCCTTAAGCCACTAAAATGAAAGTGGGCTCAGCCCCATCTATTTAAACAAGGGGTGCTGCTATACTTGTCAAATGCAGCACAATATCCAAAAGAAAAAGAAACACGTAAAACAGCGCACACCCATATAAGGTATATATCAAAAATCCATTTATTATTACATGTATCAAAAGACAGAAAATAACATTAAAAACACTTTAAAAAAGGCCAGTAACAACCAACCGCACAAAACAGGGGGAGCCCCCTCAACAGGGGAAGCCCACCCAGGGCACCTGCCTATTACAATACGTAAACAACGTCACTATGATATACATGTAAACTGCCATTATAGTATATTTATCTCAACAACCCATATACAATCTGTATTCTCATGTAGCATAGAAATAGTATAATGGCATAGGACGGTTAATGGAGGAGTGACCAGGCAGGTGCCCCCCTAAATACCCCACGTGTTCCATTGCCCGTCGGCAGCTTCCTCAGGGATCTTCCTTAAGTACATCATTGATGCATGATAGGCCAATATGGTGTTGAATGTTACTGTACAAAGAGGTAACATCCATGGTGATGAACATACAGTCGGTGTTCCATTTTACTTCCTGTAATGTTCGGATGAGATCATCACAGTTTTCTCAAAAAATATCCGTGCGGACTCACTTACGTCGGCCAGACAGCAATAATGATTAAGACTAGATTGACAGAACATAAATCAGTTATCAGAAAGTTTTTGAATTTAGAGCATAAAGAAGAAAGTAATACGTTCGGCGAGAGTACAGTGGCAAGACATTTTCGCGAGTGCAACCATCCGGTTAATACACTAAAATGGTGTTAGTGTTAGAGGAAATACCGCTACAAGCAAATGAGTCTTAACAAAAGACGCTTATTACAAAGAGAATGTTTTTGGATTACAGAATTGAATTGTATTTTTCCACAGGGTCTCAATGAGATATGCAATTTTAGAGCATTTTTATAGCATGTATTTCTACTTATATTTATATTTGTAGTCATTTGTAATTTTTCATGCGTTTTTTGTGACTATTAACTATCTTTATGTGAATAGGAACCTATTTGGTCTTCCTATATAATCCTCCCTCCCTCCACACCTGGTATGCATGATTAAGGGGGCCCGCCCCCGAAACGCCGTTGCGTCCGAGGTGTAGAGCAGACTGAAGATCTGAGCTCTGTGTCTGGCAGTAGGCTTTGCTCCACTTTGTAAAATTTACCTATGTCTATCGAAAAATAAAAACCAGAAGTTTTGGAAACAATCTACTGAATCGTGAGTCACTACCTTGTTGGGTCTATTAACTTTGGACATACTTATGTAATATTGTCTAGCCCACTGTGTATATGGTAACTTGATCCTATGGGAGGTGTGGAGCTCCTAAGTGGGCCCTCGAGGTCTAATTGACCAGACTTGCAGACATTTCAAGTGTGTGTTTAAATCAGCACTAGGTACCATACATTTTCAATGGAAATTTCAAAATTCATCTTTTAATCTTAGGGATTGTGAAGCCCTAGTGTCTACTCATGCTGCTGCCAGCTCCAGACTGTTTCATTCAGCAACTACATGGTCTCCTCATACTGATGCCACCTCCAGGCTCTGACATTGTGCTGCCATGTGACGTGATATTTTGGGGGACTCTCCACACTCTATTCTCCATATTTTTCGATACAACCACTAACCCACTTCTATAACGCTAATAAACACATTCTCAACCTTCATAGGGAATTACCAAATTTGAACTCCTTTGTATGTCCTCTATTCTGGTTTCTCATGCAATTAGCACCTTATACCCTTCTTTTAGATGTGAACACCAAATCCCTGCTTTCCTTTCGGTCCTCGTGGGAGAAGGAAATAGGCCACCCACTGTTTTACAGTGACTGGTCGCGTGCCCTGAGTCTATGTCATAAGACCTCTGTTTCCAGCAAAGCACAGGAAACCAATTGTAAAGTCCTGACTAGCTGGTACAGGATACCGGCCTTACTGTCTCGCATGTATCCATCAGTCCCTGATAATTGTTGGCAATGTGATCGCCCTGATGGACACATGTCTCACATTTGGCTTACCTGCTCCAAACTAAACTCCTTTTGGTCCAATGTTTTAGATGTGTCCCATAAACTCACATCTCTACCCCTGCCTAAACACGATTTTACTATCTATATTCCCACAAACTGCGCCCCGCTTGGGTTCCGAATTAGCTTATTTCTTACTGATAGCAGCCAAAACAGTAATACCCCATAACTGGAATTCTAACACCCCCCATTCTTACTGAAGTTTCACACATTTGCCATATGGAGCTTGAAAGAAGAGGTAAAAAACACAGGGGGCGCTCCCTGATAAGGTGTATGCGCTGGTGTGTACCCTTCACCACACCCAGGTGATATACCGACCTTGTAGGAAGCTAAACTGGGATGTGCAGCAAATAGAGAGAACTCTGGTTAATCCTACACAGACATAGCTTTTACTCCTATCTGTATTTTTATTTGTATTTTACCAACACACACTACCTCATATGTATTTTTCTATATTTTTCTATATTCATATTTTTCTAAAGCCAACCATCTATATAATATATAATATATATATACTTCATTTTCGAACTGTAAGTGGACCTGAGGAAGGCATTAGTGTACGCCAAAACACGTTGTCCCCAAAAACACCAAGAAAAAACGCCTGAAAAAAATGCCAGTGCAATTTCCTGCATCTGGCGTTTTTTTCTGGCATTTTTTCATTTGTGTGGAAATTGCATTTTTGGCACCTTGGCAGATTTTTTTGGTACCCAAAATTTGTTGGGTACCAAAAAAAAAAAAGAATGCAGTAGTGATGGAAAAAATTGTATTTAACAAAATTTTATTTTTTAGTAGTACATGTACTAATAGACATATCACCCCGGGTGCCAGTCGTGACACCCGATGCGATAGTCCATAATATAGCAGAGATGTGTAGCAGCTCTATACAGTGCTCACATCTCTGCTCTGTACTCCGGCCATTGATGTGAATAGAACATAACACATTCATATTTTCTAGCCCAGAGTGGGGATTGGCCGGATGGTTGCAGCCAATCACAGCTCTGAGGAAAATATGAATGAGTCAGTGGCTGACCGGAGTATAGTGCAGAGATGTGAGAGCTGTATAGAGCCGCTCCGCATCTCTGAAATAGAAAGGACGATTGCAGCGGGTGTCAGGAGTGATACCCGCTGTGATCTGTTCTTACCTGCAGGTACTACTACTCCTAACATGGTGCACACTCTTCTCCATGATGGGAGCTGTAGTACCTGCATTAATAGACAGATCGCAGCGAGTGTAACTTCTAACACCTGTTGTGATCTGTCTATTAATGCAGGTACTACAGCTCCCAGCATGGAGCAGAGTTTGCCCCATGTTGGGAGTAGTAGTACCTGCAGTTAAGGAAAGATCACAGCGGATGTCACTCCTGACACCCACTGTGAACCTCCTGTATAATGTATAGATACGGCCAGCAGCTCTTCTATGGTCTCCTTCACTGATGTATATATACACACATATTCATATTTCCCACAGAGAGCTGTGATTGGCTGGAACCATCTTGCCAATCACAGCTCTCTGTGGGAAATATGAATGGGTGTATATATACGGCAGTGCAGGGGACAATAGAAGAGCGTCCGGCTCTTGTCAAAAAGACAAACTACACAGCTTCTGGGAGAATGTCCTTTGGAGAGATAAGACTAAACAAGAGCTTTTGACAAAACATTGGTTTATTCTGAAGTGGTCTTCTATGAGCTTTGATCTGAATCCCATTGAACATCTGTGGAATGAGCTGAAACATGCAGTCTGAAGAAGACACCTTCACACCTGAGATAGCTGGAGCAGTTTGCTTATGAGGAGTGAGCTAAGTTACCTGTAGACAAGTGCAGAAGTCTTATCAAGAGTTATAGAAATTGCTGGATTGCAGTACCTGCCCCCAAAAGGTTGTGCAACAAAATATTAAAGGGCGACTGACAGATGGATCAACCAACTAACCTAAATAAATACTTGGTTAGTGTTGGTGATCCTGAGTTAAATTATGTATTTCTTATTCCAATCCATTTAGCCATTCCCAAGATAAAGCCCAATCTTGCAATATGCTAATTAAGTCTTAACTGTACTGGAGGTGGGTTTTAAGGCTATCTGCACCTCTAACGCTATCCCCCGGGTTCTGTTTGTGTAATCCCACTTACCAAAGAAAATAAGTTAAATGGCAGCATGGTGGCTCAGTGGTTAGCACTGTTGCCTTGCAGCATTGATGTCTTAGGTTCAAACCTTACCAAGGACAGCATCTGCAAGGAGTTTGTGTGGGTTTACTTTTGCAACTCTGGTTTATTCCTATGTTTGAAAACATACTGATAGGTGAATTTAGATTATGAGCCCCAGTAGGGACAGGGACTAATTTGAGTGTACAGCACTGCATAATCTGTGTTTGCTATATAAATAAAGAGTTATGATTAATATTAATGAGCAGGGCAGTGCAAAAGCATGTTTGTGCTATATTTTAGGAATGGCTGAACTGATTAGGGTAAGAAATGCATTATTTTACTCAGGATTGCACACACTAGCCATCTGTATATTCAGGTTATTGAGGTTTATACAGATATCTTGCCTTTTGTATTTGGGATCTGCAGCCATGTTTTGCTATGGGCTGCTGAAATAGATGGTGAAATATTGTGCAGAAATGGGGGGGTGCAGTAGGGTCCTGTGTGATAACACAATTGTCCCTTTATTAGATGGTCAGATTATCTGTTTTATATATATTGCAGCTTTGACTGTGTTACAATCTATAGTGCTATTTTTATGCTTACTGGATAATAAACATCTCATAATTTACTAACTTTTATAATGTTTTTCTTCCTAGCCAGTGACTTCCCTCGACTCACATACGTTAGTACTGTTCTAACAAAGCAATTTCCATCTAAATGGATTAAATAACCTCTGACTGAGGTTCACAGTTTACCTCAAATTATTTTCTGGAACTGTAATTTGCTAGAAGTTACGATTAATTTGGCTTCTGTCTATCATCCACAATTGAATGAATAAGCTGGGAGAGTATATCAAATGAACTACCACAACGTTATACGTTTCTCTCAATTTTTGGACTGACTGAACAACTTTCAACACTGCCTGATTTGCATATTACAATACACAGCGTTTGCCAATATGGTTCCTTTTTATTCAAATGAGGAATCCATCATTGACCTTGTAATGCTATTTTCACAATCTATGAGATTCAAGGAGCCACTGACAGAGTTGAACAGACACATTGATCTGACTTCATTGATCTAGCATGTGGAGAAAAAAAAGGAAACCTCAATCATATGCACTCAACAACTCACTAGGCCACATTTCAAGGTGAGCCATGAAGCCTGGTCGGTTATTTGGCATAACAGGAAAGTCATTTAAAGTTGTGACATTTCAGCAATCTATAGGAAGTCATCTCGTACATCGGACTTCATAATATTCTTTCACTGACTCTATTTCTTGTAATTAACCTGGCAAACAATGCTTGCAATAACCATGAATCAATCTATAACATTTACGAAATCATGCACAAATTAATTATTAACATTCAATAGAGTATTATTTCTTATTTTGTTAAAAAAAAATATATAAATATGTAAATTGTTGATATATTTTCTTCCTCCTCACATTTGTTTAAAAAAAATAAATAGGAATCCATAAAGTAAAATTTTTCCACTGACAGAGTTGTATTAGGGCTTAGTTATTGCGGTAAAATATGTTCTTTTAACTGGCACCTTTTGTTTTATCATATAATGTCTAACAAAGCCAGAAAAAAAAACATTTGCAGGTCAAATTTAGCAAATTGAGCATACTTGGGGAATACGGTAAAAATGACATGCTAAATTTATTCTACTGGTCAATGCAGTGGCGTAGCGTGGGTTGTCAGCACCCGGGGCAAGGCAAGTAATTTGCGCCCCCTAACCCGTGGATTTTAGCACTCGAGTCTCTTCCACTAGATTAGTTAAAGAAACCCTCACCCCCTAAGCACATGTATTGTTTGTTATGAAAATACTGATGTAATTAAAGTAAAATGCATCTAAATACAAGTTCATTTTCAAACACTTTATTGAGTGCGAACATGCATTATACATTCTCCACATTTTCAGCAGGTCTATGAATACAAATCTACAAATGTAGTAACCTAGCATGGGACATGCTATTATATGTCGTCTTACAACCATCGTAAATGACTAAAAATATCAAGAACAAAAACTAAACATCAAAATGGAACCATACCCTGGAGATGATCCAAGGCACATGACTTTGGGTATTATAAGTAAGCAGCAAATGTCAGGGGGGCATTATATGTGCATTATATGGGCACATGACAGGGGGCCCCTGTCATGTGCCCCCACATATATTGCCCCCTGACATGTGCCCCTCACATATAATGCCCCCCTGTCATGTGCCCCCACATATAATGCCCCCCTGACATGTGACCCTGACTTATAATGTCCCCTGTCCTGTGCCCCTCACATATAATGCCCCCTGTCCTGTGCCCCTCACATGTAATGCCCCCCTGACATGTGCCCCCTCACATATAATGCCCCCTGAGGGGGCAGGATAGGGGGCATTATATGTGAAGGGCACATGTCAGGGGGGGGCATTATATGTGAGGGGCACAGGACATGGGGTATTATATATGAGGGGCACATGACAGGGGCCCCTTACTCATCATTTGCCCCTCACTTATAATTTGCTCACCTTTCTCACGCCCGTCACCTTTCTCCCACGCTGCGGCTGCTCCATTCCTGCAGAGGAAGAGGGGCAACAATCTCGGGGGGGGGCAATTGTCCCGTTGCCCCCCCCCCCCGGATCCGCCACTGCCTCCACAGTGGGCGGCTACCCGGCGGCTCGGATCGAATTCGCACAGCCAGCATTGCAGAGAGAGTGAGTGAGCCAGGCCGGGGCAGAGAGCTGCAAGTGCGAGCGCGGCCCCCCAGATGTTGCGCCCGGTGCGGCCGGCCCCCCCTGCACCCCCCACGCTACGCCTCTGGGTCAATGGGATTCCATTGATATCAAATTTGAATAATTTATGTTTTGGTTTACTATAAAAAAAAAAAAACTTTTTATTATAAAACAAAAATGTATGCATTGTCATGTTCTGACCCCTATAACATTGTTTATTTTTTCACCTACAGAGCTGTGTAATGGGTCATATTTTGCACCATGATCACTACCATTTTGTGTGGCTATAACTCTTCAATCACCTTTTTAGTGAAAAAAAAAATCTGGGATGTGATATTATCAAAATCAGCAATATGTTTTTTTTTTTTTTTTTTTTTTGCATTTACACCACTGACCTTGCGGGATTAAGAATGAGACTATTTAAATGGGCACTGTCAGATTCGGAAATTATATGTTGTTCTTATTGGCAAAACATTAACCTTTCTAATATACTTCATAATAAAATGTTATTTCCTTTTTATAGAAATCATGGCTTATAAAATCATGTATTTGTCCAAGCTGAAGCACAGGCATGGACAAAGTCCAGTAAGTGAGGGTGAGCTAGCACTCCTCTGTGCTCTCTCGAGTCTGATAACACTCCTATGTGCTCTCTCCTGTCTGATTGTACTCCTCTGTGCTCTATCCTGTTTGATAGGACTCCCCTGTGCTCTCTCATGTCTGATAGCACTCCTCTGTGATCTCTCTGGTCTGATAACACTCCTCTGTGCTCTCTCCTGTCTGATTGTACTCCTCTGTGCTCTCTCCTGTTTGATAGGACTCCTCTGTGCTCTCTCATGTCTGATAGTACTCCTATGTTCTCTCTCCTGTCTGATAGTACTCCTCTGTGCTCTCTCCTGTTTGATAGTACTCCTCTGTGCTCTCTCCTGTCTGATAGTACTCCTCTGTGCTCTCTCCTGTTTGATAGGACTCCTCTGTGCTCTCTCCTGTCTGATAGTACTCCTCTGTGCTCTCTCTCCTGTCTGATAATACTCCTTTGTACTCTCTCCTTTCAGATAGCATTCCTCTGTGCACTCTCCGGTCTGATAGTACTCCTCTGTACTCTCTCCTTTCTGATAGCACTTCTCTGTGCACTCTCCTATCTGATAGTACTCCTCTGTGCTCTCTCCTGATAGGATTCCTCTGTGCTCTCTCCTGTCTGATAGCACTCCTCTGTGCTCTATCCTGTCTGATAGTACTCCTCTGTGCTCTCTCCTGTCTGATAATACTCCTCTGTACTCTCTCCTGTGTGATAGTACTCCTCTATGCTCTCTCCTGTCTGATAGTTCTCCTCTGTGCTCTCTCCTGTCTGATAGAACTCCTCTGTGCTCTCTCCTCATAGGACAGAGAGTACAGAGGAGTACTATCAGATAGGAGAGAGCACAGAGGAGTACTATCAGACAGGTGAGAGCACAGCAGAGTACTATCAGACAGGAGAGAGCACAGAGGAGTACTAGCCCACCCGTCACTTACTGGACTTTTTCCATGCCTGTGCTTCAGCTTGGTCAAAGCCATGATTTTATAAGCCATCATTTCTATAAAAAGGAAATAACATTTTCTTATAAAGTATATTAGAAAAGTTAATGTTTTGCCAAGATGTACAACATATAAAAAGTTTTTGTATTTTACAGTGCCCATTTAATAATTTGGACAATTCTACAGGTGGCAATACCAAGCATCTCTTTAATTTTTTTAACATTTTTTTATTGTAGCCTTTTTATAGGAAAGCTTTTCTTATTTTATTTATTTATTTATTTGCCCTCTTAGGGTAATTTTATAAGCAATCATTCCATTGCTTACATAGATCGATGCATTGCATGTGGCACTTTGTTAGTACAGTGTAGGCTGTATCACCAGATCAGTCACGGCTTGCACCAAGGCTTCACTTTATTATATTGCATGGGTGATGATTGGTCCATTGAACTACCAATGATGCAGCTATAACTGAAGTGATTGCTATTGGTGTCAGAGGACTACCAGGAGGGATCTGATAGACCACAACTGATCTGATAGGTGATGATGTAATCCTGTAACAGAAAGTCAGATACGCAGGAAAGGCAATTTCCTGTCTACACATTAGACACATTAATTTAAAAACACATTTTTTCTTAAACTGTGTGTGGGGTGGGGCACAGCCATTATGCTGCATTCAATAGCATAGCATGCTCAGCACAGGGGGGGGGGGGGGGGGAGACGTGACAATGATGAAACCAGTGCACACAGATCTTCATAACACCAGACCTCCCTGTGCACGGAGGGAGGGTTATGGTTATGCCCCCATGCTCCTATCTCCTCATTACCATATCCAGAACACCAGGGATTGTAAACAAAATGGAGCCAGGAACAGAAGACTGGTAAGTATGGTTTCTATCAGTGTCACCCACACTATTATCCTGTACCAACAGGTTAGTGCAGATGAAACTGAAAAATGTGTTGTTTAGTTTACTTTTTTTCTTAACTATGCTTTGTTATATGTGTATCAACTTCAGTGTATAGTTCTGCGGAATCTGTGTGCGCTATAAAAATAAAGAATTATCATTATTATTGTTACATTTGTCCCTTTTCTACCCCTCTCAACTGTTTTTGCCAGTAAATGAGTTTCAGAATATTGTGAAAAGTAATTTCTCCGGCTCAACTGCTAATTTCATTACTGCAATCAATGCTAGGGTACTCAACAATCCCTCAGAATTAACACACGACCTACTTAGAAATTCCCTTTCATTAGAATGAGACATTTCCTTTTTAAATGAATATTGTTTTATGGAAAATCCTTCTGTCAAGTTTCTATTATCAATACCAAGTGTCAGATTTTTATTTATTCTTGTATAGCTATTTATCTAGTATTTGTGCTCATTTATTTATTAGATTTGTCTTATTAGAGAATTGCAAATAGAAAAAGCCAAATTATTAGATTTACTTTTAATACAATAATAGTTAATTTTTTTTTTTTTTTTTTATTCCATGTAAAAGTAAAACAACAATTCAAAAATCATGAACTGATGGGACTTTGTGAAGGTTAACATCCAAGAAGAAAATCTCAATCTTGACTGTGGTATGAGTAGGAGAGGCAGTCATCTTCTCCAGAATTGTCTACATAAATACAGTGACCCCTCGACCTACGATGGCCCCGACATACGATAATTTCAACATGCGATGGCCTCTCAGAGGCCATCGCATGTTGAAGGCAGCATCAACATACAATGCTTTTTTATGTCGGGGCCATCGCATAAACGGCTATCCGGCAGCGCTGACTGCTTCAGCTGCCGCCGGATAGCCGTTTACGGTGCCCCGTGAGCTCCAGTGATGGTCACTCACCTGTCCTCGGGGCTCCGGCGCATCCTCTTCGGGATCCTCTGCATCGTTGGCGCTCTCCATCGACGTCATCACGTTGCTGCACGCCGTCCCGTCATCCAATAGGAGCGGCGTGCGTAGCGACGTGATGGCGGCGACTTGAGAGTGCGGATGCCGGGCAAGCAGAGACCTTGCCGGAGCGGCGGGGACACCCCGGGGACGCGGCGACAGCGATGGACGGCGACATCCCGGGCAGCGGTGACGGTCCGGAGCGGCGGGGACAGGTGAGTACAACTTCCTCTAACAGTGGTCTACAACCTGCGGACCTCCAGATGTTGCAAAACTACAACACCCAGCATGCCCGGACCCAACAGACAACGGCTGTCCGGGCATGCTGGGTGTTGTAGTTTTGCAACATCTTGAGGTCCGCAGGTTGTAGACCACTGTCCTATACTTTACATTGCACGGATCCCTCAAAATGCGATGGTTTCAACAAACGATGGTCCATTTTGAACGGATTACCATCGTATGTTGAGGGACCACTGTATAATGTAGGCAGTCAATGCCCAAGTGCCACCTGAAGTTAGAGGCAGGCATGGAAGGAGAAGAGACAGACAATTGTGAAGCACCAACCCTGGAAGCAGTGGAAAAGGCAAAGATGCCACCAAAGAAAGAAAGAGCATTTTAAAAGGACAGGCAGTATGCACAGTCAATCCGCAAGAGCAAGATAAACTGCAATAAACTGGAATTTATAAGTTTACACCTGATCTACCAATGCACTTAACTGTAAACATCTGGAAGGCTGGGTTGACTTGTAGTTTGTTTGTCAGTATTTGTTCCACATTTTGGAGTTCATTTTGGTCAGTGATGCAATCAAAAACAAGGTGAGAAACTTACGTAGAAGAAAAAAATCTATAATAGAAGATTTGCACCCTTTTCTGCGATTTGAACCCACTCTTGATTTTGGCTAAATATATTGACAAAATGAGCTCCAAAATGAGGGTGAAATATTGACCAAAATACTGCTTATGAACCCAGCGAAAAAGAAAATTATGTAATGGTAAACTGTACAGCACCACTAGGTAGAGATGAGCAAATTTTTGGAAAATTTGATTCGTCCGGAGTTTATTTGTGGCAAATCGCTATTAAAAACAGCTATTTCTGGGCTGCAGAGAGCCTCAATAGGGGTGTAGAACCCTTTGCCTTGTCCTAACACTCATAGGGAGTGTGCTGGGGTAGTGAAATAATACTGTTATTCAGTATGACATGCAGATTACAGACATCCCTATTAGAGCATCTGGATGTGGCAGCAGTGTCGGGAGACAATATGGCGTCACAATTGAAGAGATTAAAGAGGCTTTTTAAAGTAAATTAATTTATTTAATTTCATTTTTAAAATCCTTTTTTAAGGACCCATTCTGGTGAGCATCGAGCTGGCGGTCTGCCGCGAGGCGAGCTGCCACCTGTTCCAGCCCCTGCCTCTCAGCGCCCCCACCCCCGACTGTGAAAGTGTTAATGTTTCATTATCAGTTATGGTTCATTGTTATCGCTCCAACCTGTTTAATTGGATTATTGTGGCAATGCCACAGGTAATATATGACGACGACCATAGGGCCTCACAATTGAAGAGATTGAAGAGATTTAAAAAAATTTAAATTGAAGATTTTAATTAGATTCACAATTTAATGTCCCGGGTGTCCGAAGCAATTACTTTGAACTAATACTGTATGACCACAAGACCCAATATAGCAAGGAGTCACATAGCGGCTCAATGACAGAGCCTAGAGGTTTCAGCAGCCCGACGAGACCATAGGGCCTCACAATTGAAAAAATGTAAGATATTTTGTAAAATATAGATTGAAGATTTTATATAGATTCAAAATGTTAAAGTTTTATTTAATGTGCCAACAGCATGAGGAGACCATATGGTGGCACAATGACACAGCCTGGAGGTGGCAGCAGCATGAGGAGACCATAATGTGGCAGAATGACCCAGCCTGGAGGTGACAACAGCTTGACAAGACCATAGGGCCTCAAAATTGAAAAGATTAAAGATATTTTGTAAAATTAAAATTTAAAGGAAATCTGTCATCAGAAACACCCGCACTAAACCTGTTACACAGGCTTGTAGTGCGGGTGATCCTGATTAAAACGCTTCTTACCTGGTTAAAAATGGTTCAGCTGTTCTTCAGATATCTTTATTTTTAGTTTTCTGTTATTCCCTGGCTTGGGACTCAGTGGGAGGTGTTATCATCTCGGACTCGGCTACACGTCATTCTAGCTGGGCGGAGCGGTCGCCCGGCTCATGAATATTCATGAACTTATCCTCGTAGTCTAACTCCTTTTTCTAGGTCTGGTGGGGAGGGCCGCGCATGTGCTGCGTTCCGTACACCCGGAAGCGGCGTTCTCCCCCCGGCTTCACTCGAGCTGCGGCCCAATACAAGTAAGAAGACGGGCTGCATGAGTGAAAAGCCGGGGGGAGAACGCCGCTTCCGGGTGTACGGAACTCGGCGCATGCGCGGCCCTCCCCACCAGACCTAGAAAAAGGAGTTAGACTACGAGGATAAGTTCATGAATATTCATGAGCCGGGCGGCCGCTCCGCCCAGCTAGAATGACGTGTAGCCGAGTCCGAGATGATAACACCTCCCACTGAGTCCCAAGCCAGGGAATAACAGAAAACTAAAAAAAAAAGATATCTATAGAACCGCTGAACCATTTTTAACCAGGTAAGAAGCGTTTTAATCAGGATCACCCACACTACAAGCCTGTGTAACAGGTTTAGTGCAGGTGATTCTGATGACAGATTTCCTTTAAGATTTTATATAGATTTAAAAAATTGTAAGTTTCATTTAATGTGCCAACAGCATGAGGAGACCATATGGTTGCACAATGACACAGCCTGGAGGTGACAGCAGCAGCATGAGGGCCATGCCAACTGAGGGTTGAGTCTGAGGAACCCACCGACTGTTGACTGGGGTGTCATACGTCCCTTGGGATGAAGTGGATGACCGAGTGAACTAATCAATCATGGCTGCTGGATTGCTGGTCGAGACACGACTGCTAGCTGACTTCGAGAGCTCAGACCTCTCGCTGCGACTCCTGCTGGCACACACCCCTACTCTGCTGCGACCTCTGCCTGCGCCTGATAAATTTAGACCTCTGCCACTCCTCTGCCTCACATACTGAGTGTGTGTATGTTACACTTATGAGAGGAGGACAATACGCTTCACTACCCTTAAAACTGTATTAGACTACAGAAACCAGTGTGTAGCTTTGTCTGGCCTTTCACAGTAACTAGGCCCAAATAAGTTTAACAGGAAAATATATAAAGAACACCACGTAGGTGTAGGTACAGTTAAAATTTATGAGAGGAGGACTATGCGTTCCACTACAAAATGTATAAGGCTAAAGAAACAAGTGGGTAACTAGGCCAAAATTAGTATTTCAGGAAAAGAAACATACTCCACGTAGGTGTACGTACAGTTTACACTTATGAGAGGTGGACAATACGCTATGATAAAAACTTTATAAGGTTAAAGAAACAAATGGTTAGCTTTGGCTGGCCTTTCACAGTAACTGGGCCCAAATTAGGTTAACAGGAAAATATATAAAGGACACCTTTTTGGTGTACCTATAGTTTAAACTTTCGAGAGGAGGGCTATGCGCTCCACTACAAACTGTATAATGCTACAAAAAAAAAGTGGGTAGATTTGGCTGGCCTTTCACAGTAACTAGGCCAAAATTAGTTTTTCAGGAAAAAAATAAATTACACTACGTAGGTGTATGTACAGTTTACACTTAAAAGAGGTGGACAATATGCTCTGCTTAAAACTATTAGGCTACAAAAACAAGGGTGGAGCTTTGTCTGGCCTTTCACGGTAACTAGGCCCAAATTAGTTTTACAGGGAAAAAAACGTACACCACCTATGTACGCACAGGTTACTCTTATGAGAGGACAATAAGCTTGGCTACGCAACCTGTATTAGGCACTGTAATCATGTGACTATGGCTTTTTGTGCACACCCTAACTGGCCCCTGTTAGCTTTACTGTTGTTGTACAACCAACTGCAGCAATACAGAATTGCTGTGTAGTAGAGCCCAGTACAGTATTATTAGGCACTAATAGCAGGTAACAATGGCTTTTTGTGCACATCCTAACTGGCCCCTGTTAGCTTTACTGTTGTTGTGCAACCAACTGCAGCAGTGCAGAATCACTGTGTAGTAGAGCCCAGTACAGTATTATTAGGCACTAATAGCAGGTGACAATGGCTTTTAGTGCTCAGCCTAACTGGCCCCTATATGCTTTAGAGTTGCTGTACACCATTGCAGCATATATTACACCCAATAGTGTACTTTCTCTCTCCCTTCCCTGTCAGTGCTTTTCTGCAGTGATTTTGGCTTGTGCTGAATCGCTGCTGTCAAGCTGTTTTTCTGTGCAATGCAAACTGTGCTCTATCTCTCCCTGTAATGAAATGCGCTGTCTGAAATAAAATGCTGCAATGCCTGGCTGCAAGATGGCTGCTGATTATATAGGGCTGTGACATCACAGGGGTGACTGGCTGCTGATAGGCTGCATCCTGCATGTGATTCATGGTCATCTTGCCTACTTCCCTTCCCGCCTTGCTACCTTCCCAGAGTTCCTTGCCCCATGTCCTCACATGTGGATCCGTCATTTTAGATGCCCTGGAGCCTGGACAGCACTAAATGGAGTTTAATGAAGCGATTCGTGCAATCGAATTGTGCCTATATTTGGATATGTTGCATAGCTAATTTTTCCTGAAATTCGTAACGAGGTTTATTTGCATTTGTTTTTTTTTGTTTTTTTATGCAGTGAATGCAAATGTTGTTACACTATTTTGAAAAACACAACAACAAAGAAATAACATTTAGGTTTTTATTTATTTATTTATTTATTTTAATAAACAAGTCAATGACTAATGAATAGATATGTTCAGTTTTAACGGCAATAGCATAATTATGGTCCATGTTCTATTTGCATCTGTAACGGCTCTTGTTCTGGGCTAGATTATGGTTTATGCTTGTGTAGTTTAGCTGCAAAGAAGATGTGGCTTAAAATTGCTGCAAAATGTTGGTATAGAATACCAGTGCAAAGCAAGCTTAGCAAAAGTGTGTATGAAAAGTTAGACATATCGAAAAATGAGCTAAATTTATCATACAGGATGAGCCATTAAGATTTAGGCTAGGTTTACATATGTCAGTTGTGTCAGACTCAGTTTTTTTTTTACTAAACTGTTCACAACTGATGGCACGACTGATGCTCAAAAAGTGCATGAATTGTAATCAGTCAAAACCATTAGTTGCCATTAGTTTGAGCAATTACAGTTTTTTTTTCTTTTTTCAAGTTTTGTACCATTAGCCCATCAGGATTGACGAGACCTACCTTGAAAATAAAGCCATTGGGAAAGGTAGGCACAGTCAATCCTGGTGGGCTAGAGGTAGAAAACTTGGGAAAAAACTGTAATTGCTCAAACCAGGGTGTCTCTAGCATTAGACAGGTGCCTCCAGCACTAGAACTCCCAGCATGCACACTGTGAACTGCAGGGAGTTGCAGTTTTGCAACAGCTTGAGGCCCCCTGGTTGTTTAGTATTAATTGTACCAGTCCTCCAAACTTCAACTGTACTTTCTGTACAGTGAGAATCCCTCCCAAAATCACTGCCACTGTCAGCCGAGATGGAGCACCAGAGACAAAAGCCGATGCTTGCAATATGCTTTCAGTTCTGTTAGGCGATGCCTCCGGTGCTCCATAGACAAACACAGGGTTCTACATCTGACACGACATCTGACACGCCTGACACGTATGCGGCATGGACGGGGGAACGCAACAAGATGCATTTCCCTGTCTGTGCCGGTCCGGCAAGTCAAATCATCCGGCGTCTAAACTGAGACGCCGGATGATTGTGAACAGTCCCATTCAAATCAATGGAATCGGTTCTGGTTTTATTTTCCTTCCGGCGCAGCTTTTACAGCGCTGGAGGGAACTGAAGATGGATGATGTATATATGTAAAGGGACCCCTAGTAAATCTGTCCCATGGAATCTTATGGCATATGCCACAATTGTTTTTTTTACTGGATCAGAGCAGAATCTGAGAAAACTCTGTGTGCCTGAGGATTTTATTCTGAGGTATAATTAAAAATCTTGTGCATTGCAATTGTATCGTTATCAAAGCACTATGCAGAAAAAATAAATGAATAAATAACATAATACAATAGTATGCATAAGGCTTTATTTTATTACTACGAAGCGCATGAAAATTCTATAAATAAATCCTGCCATCTGAACCTGGGGATGTTGCCCATGTGACATTTTGAGGTTTGGAAAAGGTTTAACAATGTCCTTCCTCCATGATATGGAGGATGGAGCTCTTTCAATATTCCAGCCATGTCACATTATTTAAAATTTCAATTTATAAATGTAAATATTTTTGAATTAAGTTTTCTTGTTTTTGCTTTAAAAACCAACGTGAGTTGTAATTTGATTGTACTGATCCTGATTTAGGACTATTTCTAGTTAGAGCAATACATATGCTTAAACAACCATAATTATCTTTACATAAAGTATGGCTCCGTTTGCATCCATTATTTTTCATGTGCATAGTTGCAGTCTTCTGACATTTGTTTCAATTAAAAAAACCATTCTGTTCAACTGCAGATGAAAATCAATGTATCTCATTAGTAGTAATGTGTCTGAAATGGAGAAATGGTTAATATACAGCAGATGATGTCTTTGTGCAAAGACTATTCTAAGCACTGCTATAGGCAAAGAATAAATAAAGTAAACTAAAGTAGAGAGACAATAAATAAAGTAGTTCAGTAGTGGACTTAACACATTAAAAAGAATAAATATTATAGATAACTTTAGTTATTTTAAAGAGAATCCTTCAGAGGACAGCATAAGGCTCAGTTTACACAGTGTATTTTCAGGGGTATTTTTTTTTTTTTTTTTTTTTATGCATCGGGAAAATGTTCCTTCCTTTTTGCTAAATTAATGTGCTTATTGTAAGTCTATGGGAAAGTGGTTGTCTGCTACAGTAAGTAAAAAGGATATATGTTTTGCATTCTTAGAAAATAAGTGTAACTCACAAATAGAGAAACTTAGCATGGCCGCACATCCACAACTTGTACTATGATCTTCTGGCTTCTCAGCATAATTTCAAAAACTATCAGGTTGTCAGTGTACCTTGTAATCAAAATGTGCAAGCCCACTCGTCACATCAAGGCCACCTGATAAAAGTGGGTATAACACTGGCGTAGCAATGGCAGCGACCACCACCACTGAGACACCAAGCCCACTGCTGCCTGACCTAGCCCCTGGCTCTGGGCCACCCCACTGACAAAGCATCACATCAACAATGGCCGCTGCAGAGCACCATACCAGTGTGAACACCTACCATGTGCTCCCTGCCAGAGGACAAGGAGAATGTTAGGAGGAAACCATTCTGCAGTCTGCTGGTTAAAGATGCCTGGGCCAAATTGGAACAGAGCTTTATACTTTTCCCCCCTTGGCTCCCGGGCTGTAGCACTGCCTCTAATGATGTCATCACTAGGGGCAGAGCTACACAGATCAAGCTGGAAAAGGAGCCAGGGTGGGGTAAGTGATCGTCTAGCTTCTGTATCCAGTATATACAGTCATCTAAAGATATCACCTAAAGAGTTAACCTGTGCTGCTCAGCAGTATGAGTTAACTCTTTGCTGGGATGGTGAATTATGCTTTTTAACTCTTTAGATGATATCTTTAGATGACTGTATATACTGGATACAGAAGCCAGACAATCAATGACCCTGTCCCAGCTTGGTCTATGTGGCTCTGCCCCTTGTGACAACATCATTAGAGGCAGAGCTACAGCCCAGGAGCCAGGGCATGATGAGTGTAAGGCTCTGTTCAAATTTTACATTTTGTATAACAGACCTTTCTGGCAGTGTCTTCTCAAACAGGGAGATTCCAGCTGCTACAAAACTACAACCTCCATCATTCCCAGACAGCATTTGTCAGCATTTGTCTGTCTGGGAATGATGGAGGTTGTAGTTTTGCATCAAGTAACCGTTTTATTAAAAGAAAAAAGAAAAAACGCTGGTTTGATGTAGGCCAATGACTCTGACGTTCTCCACAGGATACACTGATCTCAAACAGGAGTAAATGAATAATACTAAAAATGGGTTAGCACATTTTTAACGCTCTTCACTAGGGAGAGCACCCATAATGCTTTGTCTTCCCAAATAGGGAGCCTTGAATTATTGTGAAATTACAACCCCCATTATTCCCAGACAGCCTTGGAATAATGGGGGTTGTAATCGTGGTTGTAGTTTTGCAGCTGGAGTTTCCCTGTTTTGGAAGAGTCTGCTCACATTTTACAAAACATACAATGTGAACAGAGCCTGACACTTCCCACTCCCCTGGCTCCCGGGCCACTTCTAATGATGCCATCACTAGGGGCAGAGCTACACTGGAGCTGCAGCCAGGGAGGTAAGTGGAAGTCAGCTTCTATATCCTGTATATCCAGCTATCTATAGATATTCCTTGCTGGGCCGCAGGGGTCAAGTCCTGGAAAAAAAGTGTGGGAACTCACCCAAGATTTCTAATACACCCCCCCCCCCCCAGTATGCGCAAAAGAAAAACAAATGAAAATGTCCAAGCTAAAACTTGACATCCTCCATGGTTCCAGGATTCTTACAAACCATAGGCATACAGCTGCCTACAGAGTATGAGAGTGACACACTGTAACAAACCTACACCTCATGTAATCTCCTTGCTACTGGGGTGACACACTGTAACAAACCTACACCTCATGTAATCTCCTTGCTACTGGGGTGACACACTGTAACAAACCTCCTCATCATGTAATCTCCTTACTACTGGGGTGACACACTGTAAGAAGCCTCCTCCTCATGTAATCACCTCACTACTGGAGTGACACACTGTAACAAACCTCCTCTTCATGTAATATCCTTACTACTTGGGCAACACACTGTAACAAACCTCCTCCTCGTGTAATCTCCTTACTACTGGGTTACACACTGTAACAAACCTCCTCCTCATGTAATCTCCTTACTACTGGGGTGACACACTGTAACAAACCTCCTCATCATGTAATCCCCTTATTACTGGGGTGATGCACTGTAACAGACCTCCTCCTCATGTAATCTCCTTATTACTGGGGTGACACACTGTAACAAACCTCCTCCTCATGTAATCTCCTTACTACTTGGGCAACACACTGTAACAAACCTCCTCCTCATGTAATCTCCTTACTACTGGGGTGACACACTGTAACAAACACCCTCCTCATGTAATCTCCTTGCAACTGGGGGGACACACTGTAACAAACCTCCTCCTCATGTAATCTCCTTACTACTGTGGTGACACACTAATAAACCTCCTCCTCATATAATCTCCTTACTACTGGGGTGATACACTGTAACAAACCTCCTCCTCATGTTATCGTCATACTACTGTGGTGACACACTGTAACAAACCTCCTTCCATGTAATTACCTTACTGGAGTGACATGTCTCCTTCAGTTCAGCCCCGCCTCCTCCACAGCATCACACAGGTCCTTCAGCCATGATCTCTCCTCTCCTCCACAGTGAAGCTCCACCCCCAACATGTGATGGTGACATCATCAAAGGTCATACAGGTCCTACATCTCCAGCATCTAGCAGTCCGGCCAGGGGAGGAGACGGAGGGAGGGTAAGAATAATTCAGAGGTCGGTCCTGCAGGACTAGTGTAGCAGGGACGGAGTTCCTCCTCTGGAAAAAGCAAAGGAATGCTGTTCCTGTGCGTTCCTGCAGGACTCGAGCCCTGCTGGGCCAGAACATAATGCTCAACCCAGCAAGTGTTTATAGTAAAAACAATGATCTCTACAGATCAATTCTTTTCCTGTATATTGTTTCTGGGCAGGAGGTATACAATGTATATCTCCTTCCTAGCATGAGCTGTACTGCTTGGTCCAGCACCTCTGCTCTGTATATAGAAGCGCTGCGGGGCCAAATGTGGCCCCATGCAGCGCTTCTACAGTATGTACATATCGCCCCCGCAGCTCTGCGCTTCCCAGCCGGCCCGATCCCCTGCTTGACACATAGCGCTGCGGGGGCTATATGTATATAGAAGTGCTGCATGGGGCCACATATAGCGACATATGTTTGACACTATGTATAGTGCTGCGAGGGCACTATGTATAGCGCTGAGGGGGGCACTATGTATAGTGCTGCGGGGGCAATATATAGCGCAGTGGGGGGGGGGGCAAGACTTATAGCAGCGCTGCGGGAGCGGGGAGGTCAGACATATAGCCACTCCCCAGCACTTCTAGCACTTCTATAAATATCTTGCCACTGCTGCACTTCTATATAGATATGGCCCCTGCAAAACCACTCTACTCTATACATTGCAGGGGAGTAGAGCATGCTACCCGCTCGCCTGCTTAATAACTTCTGATCACATCGGGCCCCTCTACTACTACCCCCACCATGGAACAGATTCAAGCACTAATGTAGCCTCCCCAGCCGCCCGCAGACTCCCGTAGTCGGGAGAACTACTACTCCCGCTATGGAAACAAGTCTGTTCCTGCAACACTGCAGGAGTCTGCGGATTTCACCTCTTCTAAGCATGCTCAGAAGTAATAACTGTTCAAAAATGGATATTATAAACCACGTGCAAACGCATAACATTAAAGGTTTATCCATCTGCCATAGACTTCAATGTTAAATTTATAATATTCATTTATTTTCTGTTATTTTTGACGGGAGAAAAAATACTGCATGCAACGTCTTTTCCCTGTGGAAAAAAAAATTTGGAACAGGAAGCAAAGGGGTGAGAAAAAAAATCCCATTGACATCAATGGGATTATTTTACAGCCATTTGCAACCCGTTTGAAAAATTATCAAACGAATGGATAACGAGCATTTATTAATGGGGGCAGATGGCCATGTAAACGGGCCCTCTGAGGAAGAATTTTATACCAGGCAAGGTGGGGAGGGTGTATTTGGGGGATGTTTTGTAGTATACGTAGAGCAATGTATGTGAAAGATTAATGCGTCTATAAATCCGTGTGAATATATATACAGTGTGTCTATAAATCCATGTGAATATACATACATGCCATTAGCACAAAATACTGCATATTTATCAATGTATTTTCACAAATTTTTTTTTTTGTCCTTTGGTTATTGGCATACATGGGATGGTAGTGTTAGGGAACCGGTGTTGAGAATAAAGTCTGTGCACCTGCAGAAGGAGACAGAATTAAGGAGGGCACCTGCAGAAGTACCATCTGTGACATGAAAGGCACCTAAATAAGAAGTACTACAAAGACTGAGAAGTTTAGGTGCTCAAGCATGGTCATCTGAGAGAGAGACTGAGAAACAATATTGAAGTGTTCTTAATACTGGAACTGAGACATTGAGTGCTTGCCTCAAGGGTATGGAGTATACAGTAGACTGCATATTACTGTGCCCTGAGTAAGTAAACTGATAAAAGTCCCATCATTGTTTTTACTACAAGTGTTATTTAAGTATATCAGTGAAAACCACCAAGCAGAACCACATAGTAAAGTGTTCCAAGTTACGAGCAAAGTCTGTATCTGTCAGTTTAGTTGCTGTGCCATATACACAGCAGAGTGGTCACCATAAGGTCCTTTGCTGCACTACCAGTAGCCTATAAAAGTCTCTATGCTATCATTACAGGAGTTTTATACAAGGCCAACACACAAATCTGCCACCTCTAAAATTGTCCTTATGAGATTTTTGATTTCTGGTAACTATTGGGTTAAAGTCACAGATCTTTAGCTGTATGTGCCCAGTTATTTCTGCAGGTCGGTTAGGCAATGCAGCAAGATGTGTTCCCCCTTTCAGCATGTCCAACAATTAAGTGTCCCAATTGAGAAGCAGAATTAATCTGAACAATGTCATTCATATGAATGGGATCAGTTCAATGCTCGGTTTTCTCCAGCACTTTTCTGCAGTGTCAGATTGCTGGACATGTGTCGGCACCTTTACACATAATGCATATCAGCCATGGTTACAGATGTCAACAATATGCAACATAAATTGACAAACTGAACATTTAAAAATCCACAAAGAACCCCAATGTTTGCACGGACAATTTTCACATCATTTGCATGAGATTTGTTCAAGCATCATACACATGGTTGGTACATAAATACAATGCCGATTTTTCCATGCACAGATACCAACTGCACCAAACAAGTATCACAAAAACTGCAAGTGCAAGTCAAGTCTTAACACTTGTTTTAGAAAGCAGGCAATTTGGGACTGCAAAATAACAATAATTATATTAATTGAAATAATAGTATTTCATAATATAATAGTAGTAGTAATAGTAATAATAACAATTACCATTACACATTTCTTTCTAAATGGTTGGTTAAAAAAGACTTACTAGGTTTATTGTGAATTGTCAGGTCATTGGTATTTCTTACATTTTCCAGGCAGGTAATCTTATAGCTCAGGTTTTAGTCCTTTTGGTCATTGGCTCTGTGAAAATCGAGCACTGGAAATGACAGTGTTAACAGTAAAAATAATTGTATAGAGATGAACTAAACATCTTTTTTTTTTGACAGCACTTCATGGTTGGATTCTCCTTAGATGAAGGCTTTAACACATTTTTTCAGAGTTCATGGGTCAGAATTAGGAAGAAAGGTTTCTATTGGATATTATCCTATTATATTTCCATACAGTAAAAAAAAATGCCATAGACAGTAAAAAATGTAATTCTTGGATTTAGAAAAACAGCTGAGTGAGAAGAGATAGAGAGGCTATGATTAAAGGCTTTGGTTTCTGCCTGCATAGTAGATTTGTTCACCCTCAGCTTTCCAATTAGGAGTAAAAGTACACAGACACACACTTTATTTTAGACACAATAGGACTAAGTATTATATGGTCCCCCATTTATTTAAATGGGAACCATGTAAAACAACATATGGATGACAGCTCAGGGCTCCCCCTGGCAATATAACAGCTTATAGCCAGAGGTTATAGATGCTGGATCCACTGCCATGCTGGTTCATAGAGCAGTAAACAAATCCTGGGAATCTGTCAGCTGCAATTCATGTTTCAAACTGCTGACACTGTTATATAGCTGTTAGGGCAAGGAGAGACACAGTGCCCTTCATATAATTTCATATATCTGCTTCTATAACATAGACAAATTCTCTGTTTCCAAGTGTCATGGAGGTGTTCCCAAGCCTCTGAAAAGTTGGGAAATGGAACTCCTCCTTGCTCCTTCTCCCAGCCCTGTGTCTGCTTGATTGACAATTAGAGCTCAGCTGTCAGTGCCGAACCCTGTTTCCAAATCTTATTTCTGTATTGCGCATAAAATTGTGCACAGGCACAAGATTTAGAAACAGGACTCAGTTTTCAACTAACTGTCAATCAAGCAGGTGTAGGGATTGGAAGGAGAGCAAGAAGGTGTTCTATCCCTTGGAAATACCTCTTTAACTCTTTGTTACGGAAGCACAGACAAACAAACATTTATACTAAAACTAAATTGCCTAAAAAGTGAAATATCTGCAATGTAATTCCTTTGGCAGTAAATAGGCGGATTTCCAATGTAATAATGATGTGATGTCCTCAAGCTAACAATTTCATCACTTTCAAGACAGGTTTGGTTCATACCACATTTTCTCATACTGTTTTTTTTTTTTTTTTGTGTGTGTATATTAAACAAGAAGCCTGAGTCTCTTCACATTGGTGTTAGAGGTTTCATCCGAGACACAGATGATGGCTTATTTTTATTTATTTTTTATTAATAAAATGATGGAATCATGATGGAATCAGGGAAACCCCATTTCTAAGTCAATGTTATTGATCTAGGATTTGTGATGGAAAAGAAAATGTATAAAAAAATCAGACACATAGCCCCCCTGACATGTTTTGTGCCTCAGAGCTTCATCAGATATATTGGTTAATGGCCTGAGTTGCCAGTTCATTTTTATCGTCTGTTGTTTGGACTGCAGCCAAAAGTGGTAATATATGATGTAAAAGCACATTTTCTATGTCTATGGGCCGTGAGCCCTAGTGATAGCAAATACAGTGATATAACATAGCTTTCAGTGACTCGCGATGCTGGTGTTCTTAATTTTTGGTTATACCTGTATTGTTTCTAAAACACAAATAAAAGTTACGTTTTAGGGTGGGGATATAAAGAAAGGATATTAACACCTTAAGGGCCAAGCCCGTTTTAACCTTAAAGGGGTACTCTTTTTTTAAATGCTTTTCTTTTTGGAACACAGTGCTCTCTGCTGACATCATGACCACAGTGCTCTCTGCTGACATCTCTGTGAATTTTAGGAACTGTCCAGAGCAGCATATGCTTTCTATGGGGATTTTCTCCTACTCTGGACAGTTCTTAAAATGGACAGAGGTGACAGAGCACTGTGGTCATGATGTCAGCAGAGAACTCTGTGTTCCAAAAAGAAAAGAATTTCCTCTGTAGGATTCAGCAGCTAATAAGTACTGGAAGGATTAAGATTTTTTTATAGAAGTAATTTACAAATCTGTTTAACTTTCTGGCACACAAAAAAATTCCAAAGAAGTACCCCTTTAACTCTTTAAGGACTCAGCGTTTTACAGTTTTTGCATTTTTGTTTTTTCCTCCTTACCTTTTGAAAATCATAACCCTTTAAATTTTCCACCTAAAAATCCATATTATGGCTTATTTTTTGCGCCACCAATTCTACTTTGCAGTGACAATAGTCATTTTACCCAAAAATCCACGGCGAAATGGAAAGAAAATAATTGGGCAACAAAATTAAAGAAAAAACGCCATTTTGTCATTTTTGGGGGCTTCCGTTTCTACGCAGTGCATTTTTCGGTAAAAATGACACCTTATCTTTATTCTGTAGGTCCATACAGTTAAAATGATACCCTAATTTTATAGGTTTGATTTTGTCGTACTTCGGGAAAAAATCATAACTACATACAGGAAAATATATACGTTTAAAAATGTCCTCTTCTGATCCCTATAACTTTTTTATTTTGACTTTCTGATTGTCAGTTTGAGGGCTAATTTTTGGCGCCATGATCTGAAGTTTTTATTGGTACCATTTTTGTTTTGATCGGACTTTTTGATTGCTTTTTATACAGTTTTTAATGGTATAAAAAGTGACAAAAAAATACGATATTTTGGACTTTTTGAATTTTTTTACGTGTATTGACCGTGCGGTTTAGTTAATGATATATTTTTATAGTTCGGACATTTACACACGCGGTGATACCACATATGTTTATTTTTATTTATACAGGTTTTTTTTTATGGGAAAAGGGGGGGGGGGGTAATTCAAGTTTTTATTAGGGAAGGGGTTAAATCACATATATTAACACTTTTTTTTCACTTTTTTCTTGTAGCGTTATAGCCCCCATAGGGGGCTATAACACTGCACACACTGACCTTTTTCACTCATCACTGGCATGTATTAACATGCCAATGATCAGTGTTATCGGCGCTTAACTGCCTGATCTCAGGCATGGAGCAGTCATTCGGAGGCAGGTAGGGATCCTACAGGTGTCCTGTAAGCTGTTCGGGAGGCCGCAATGAAATCGAGGCGGTCCCGAACAGCCCGACTGAGCTGCCGGGATACTTTCAGTTTCACTTCAGACACGGCAGTCAACTTTAATCGCCGCGTCTGAAGGGTTAATACAGGGCATCACCGTGATCGGTGATGTCCTGTGTTAGCCGCTGGTCCTGGCTGTTGTTGGCCGTCGGGACTGACCCAATATGACGCAGGGTCACCGCGTGACCCCGCATTATATCACGGAAGCCGTTAAGGAGTTAAGGACGAGGCCAATTTTCGTTTTTGCACATTCTTTTTTCCTCCCCTTCTAAAGATCATAATGTTTTTCATTTTGCACCAACGGACCCATATAAGGGCTTGTTTTCTGCATCACCAATTGTACTTTGTAATGACATCAATCATTTAACAACAAAATCTACTGCAAAATCAAAAAATATATATGTGTGGGGGGAAATTTAATTTTGGGGCTTCCGTTTCTACACAGTGCAATTTTTGGTAAAAATGAAACCTTATCTTTATTCTGTAGGTCCATATGGTCACAAGGATACCCAATCTATGTAGGTTTTATTTTATTTTACTACTTTAAAAAAATTATAACAACATGCACCAAAATTAGAATGTTTACAATTGTCATCTTCTGACCCCTATAACTTTTTATATTTCCACATACCGGGCTATATAAGGGCTCATGTTTTGCATTGTGGTCTCTAGCTTTTATCGGCACCATTTTTGTTTTCATGGGACTTTTTGATTGCTTTTTATTAGTTTTTTTTATGGTATATGAAGCGACCAAAAATGCACAATTTTGGACTTTGGTATTTTTTTTTTTTTTATGTGTACGCCATCAACCGTGCAGTTTAGCTAACCTTATATTTTAATAGTTTGGACATTTACGTACGCAGCGGTACCACATTATATTTTTTTTTAATTACATTATTTTATTTTATTTAAAAAAAATTGTAAAAGGGGGTGAATTAAACTTTTAATAGGGAAGGGGTTAATTCCCTTTTATTCACTTTTTTTTACACTTTTTTTTTTTTTGCCCTCATAGAGAGCTATAGCATGCAATCTTCTGATTGCATATACTGATCAATGCTATGCCATGGCATAGCATTGAGCAGTGTTATCAGCGCTCTGCTGCTCTAGCCTGAATAACAGGCTTGGAGCCGCAGAGCGCTGATCGGACAACGAGGAGGCAGGTGAGGGCCCTGCCAGCATTCACTCAGCTGATCGGGACCTGTAATGTCACTACGGATGTCCCGATTACTGAGCTACCGGCACCATTAACCCCGCATTTTAGATGCTGCGATCAACTTTGATTGCAGTGTCTAAAGGGTTAATGCTGGGCATTAGCCCGATTGGCAGTGCCCAGCATTAGCTGTGGGTCCTGGCTGCCCATAGCAACCGGTACCCACCAGATTTAACCCGTTCTCCACTCGTGAGAACGGTTTAAACCCAATTAACGAGACCAAGGCTTAAGTACCAGGATGTACATGTAAGCCCTGTGTTCTGGACTGGTTAATGATCCCTTATCCTGGTTAGGGATCTTGTGTTGTTTACAGTTGGAAACATCCATTTCCCCACTGGAGTATTTTTTATTAGGAATGGATAAAAAGCCTCAAACCACACTGGCCTTTCGTCCTATAAAATAAAGCAGGCACGATAACAGGACTTATCAAAGTTGCTAGCAAGCTAAATCTTGCCAGGGATGTATATTTAAGGATTTTCCATTTCTCACCCAGCTTTCTCTGTATGAGATATGTACTTAATTAAATCTGGAATCCGTATATGACAGATACCTTGGGGAAATATAGCAATCCCGTGTTACTATTCCTGTCACTGTCTCTCATTCCTGTAAATGTCTTTGAGTGGCCTATTCAGAGTCCTTACTTGAGTCGAACATCTCTGAAAAAAAATGAAAATGGCTGTCCACCAGACCTCCTTATCCAACCTGACAGAGCTTTAGAGGAGCTGCAGAGAAGAATAGCAGAAAATGCCCAAAACCAGGTGTGGCATTATACTCAATAAGACTGGAGGCTGTAATATCTGCCATATGTGCTTCAACTGAGTACAGTACTGAGTGAATGATCTTAATACTTATTTATATACAATATTTTAATGTTTCTTTTCCAATAAATTAGCAAAAATTTGAATGCAGAATAATGGGGAAAAACTTGACTTATTTGTTTCTTATTTTAACACAAGGCTGCAACATAATAAAATGTGAAACAAGTAAAAGAGTCATATATCACAGAATCACACCATTCAAGTGATGGTCATAGCTTTCCTCCTCTCTCTGCCTAACATTTGATCTCTGTACAGGTAAAAAGATATGTAAATTAGGATTTGGAGTCAATTGGGCATTCCCTTCCTCCACTTAAACCCAGCAGAGTTTGGCCCCTTTACTAGTAAGTCCATCCCATATGTGCACTGGTCACCTCTTCTACCCCCAACTGACAACCACTAGGAGCTCAACTTGCAAATTAAACTCTGGCAACTTGGCACTTGGGGGGGGGGGGGGCAATTAACAAATGAGAGATATGTACAGATTTGGGGTCAAACACCCTATACAGCCATGTCCTTACTTTATACCCTAAACACCTGCAGACAAGTCTACTTTTAAAGAAGTCTTTAGGTTAGAAAGACATAAGCAGCATTGTTACTTTTATAGGAAAGCAGTCCCTGCAGTGTCTAATAACAGTATAAACAAAAGAGTGCCAAGATTCCTTCCTAGCTTTGTTGATATTCTTTAGGTATCCAAATCATTTTGTGCTTCTTTTTCTTGGCACAACGGGTTTATTTTCTTACATATATTTTTCATGGTGTTTGTATGGATAATGTGAACAAAGCTAATAAACATAGGTCCCATTTCCAGTCAAACAGAAATCTTTTTTTTATATAAAATGTATAGTATTGGTATTGAGTATGTGGCTCATTCTTCAGTTTGTCCCCAAATATGGCCAATGTTCTATAGTACAACCCAACCTTAGTACCATTTGCATGGGAAAATATATGCTTTATTATGACAGAATTAGAGATGGCCTGAATCTACAGAGATGATCTAAAGGGCAGAAGGCACTTGGTGATCAGAAGTCAACAGATTTTTGGGGACTCTCTCAAGTCATTGGGTTGTTTTGAATTGTCTTTTTGTATAACCTAAGGCTGTGTTTACACAGAGTATTTTGTCAGTATTTTGATCAGCATTTTGAGCCAAAACCAGGAGTGGGTCCAAAACACAGAAGAGGTGCAAATCTTTCCATTATAGTTTTTCTTTGTGTCAGTTTCACTACTGGTTGAAATACTGTTGCTGACCAAAATACTGTGACCTAAAAGGCAAGCTAATCGAATTATTATTTTTAAAAACATAATAGACAAAATATTTCACAAATCAATCTTTTATGGAGTTTCAAACATAAAAGCAAAACTGTAAAAGTTATGTTGTAATGTTTACTGTAATAAAATTGACATTTCAGAAAGATAACTAAAGGCAAGGTTTCTAAATTAGTAATTTTATATATTTTTTTCTTTATTGCAAAAGTCTATTAAGGTATTTCACTAGTTAAGGTAAAAGTATGAAAAATATCAACAAATAATCACATGGAAACATAGACATGCAGGAGAAAAGGTTGGATACAATAACTGACAAATCTAAAGCAACATTTTCGGATAATTAAAAGAAATTGATAACCGTGCAGGCAGGAAAAAGCAATACTTGTCATGGAAAGAAGAAAACGCAATGCTAACCTTTAGAAGAATGAACTCATGTTCCTACATATGTACCATAGGATAGCAAGCTTGGAAATTACTATGAAATATTCAAAATATTTGACTTTTTATCTTTGGTATGGAATATCTAGTAAATATAACTTTTAAGAAGCACTGGGGATGTTTTACTATTTGGAGTTTTTTATGTATTAGGTATACAAACCAATTTTGAATGTTGACACTACAGTGAATTTTGGCAAAGTAATTGCACAGTATTTGTCTGACTTATACAATCCGCTCATACTTTCTGTTAAACAGAATGAGGTTTAACTAGACAAATTCCTATCTTTTACCTAAATCTAAGAACTGTATCTGGCGCTGCTCTCAGCTTTGAGGAACCACTTGGCTCCTTTAGTTCAAGTTCATATAGGAAGGGATTTTTAGGATTTAAAAAATGTAACAATTTGGGCTCAAAATTTAACATAACAAACTTTGTAATACCCTACCTATTTTCTCCCCACCATTGTTCTTTTATGCATGCTGGCATGACATGGTTACAACATGTCAGGTGACCACTGCAATTATTTAACACCATAGTGACACCACTACTTTGGCTGGCAATTGGCTGCCATGGCCGTCTGAGATGCTGTCACAATAGACATTACATAAGCACCTACAGGGGCACATAGGAAATTGTAATATAAGAATGTTCACAGTTTTTACAACTCAGATGCCCAGATGATGCATTTTTAAATCCCAATAAAAGGAAAGGCAGCTGCTTTAAAGCTTTCAAATAGGAATAAATAAATTAATACAAAGAAAAAAAGACATGTATAGGTAGGTATAATACACACATATTTGTGTGTATTTAGGTATGTATATACCGTATGTGTATTCAATGCTTAGAGATAAAGTAGCAAATTAAGACTACTGGTAGTTTACATTTTTAATATAGTTACCCACTGCATTTTATACAGTCAAAAAAGAGCACAATATAGAACATTGTACTGTTTTAGCAGCTTGCAATAAAAATATTCCTTATTTTTTATCTACTTCATATGAATCAATATGAAAGTTGTAACAATGTTATAGATGAAATAAAAAAATGTAAAACACACATAAAACATAACACAACTGGCTATCTAGTAAATAAGTAAATGCCTTAAGAAACATACAGAGAAAGCTCCTTGGTCTGATTTGTTTACATTGTAAAAAGATCGCTAACACAGTGATCTGGACTGAAATAGAGGACGAAGGCCACATAAATGTGTTTATTTACACAATATAAAACCTGGATGGTAAGAGGAAGAAGTAGTGTTATTATTTTATTAACCTAATTATATTGGCATCATGTGCAAATATACATATATCATACAAAAAGAAGGAAGTCTAAACTAAATTATATGTAATGTTTCTGTAATACACAAATTTACATTATTCATAACACAACCTATTTATTAATTTTTTTTTAGTATTTTTGTTTTAATATAAAAAAGATGATTAGGGAAAATGATGTAGTTTTCTAAGACAATTGTTTTTACAGGACAGACACAATCTCTCCAAAGATGTGGCTCTTTTGGTTACACTTACTGTATGTATTTTGCAAACTTATGTTGCAGGATGAATTATACCTCTACATTACATGAGCATAATGACACAATGGGCCATGAACTATATGAGAAACTGATATGTAACAGCATCAATATTAATTTGATCATTCAGTGGCTTCCCATGGTTAGCGCTGCATTTACATATAATTTGTATTGTATATCCACAGTATATGTCAAGAGCATTCCCCCAAAAAGTAGCCAATGTACACAAAAATTGTTTAGATTCTATTTGGCTGACATATATCAGTGTACCTTTGTTACAACTGTACTGAAAAGTATAGTTGACTATGCGACCCCCCCCCCCCCCAAAAAAAAAAAAAAAAAAAGTGGATCCAATAAAAAAAAAAGTGTATGTATATATATATATATATATATATATATATATATATATATATATGGCATGGTTAATGACAGATGTAAGCATCTGTGTACACATGCAGTTCCACACATCTTGACAATAAATTTGGAGGCACATTTTCAGTGGTTCAGATCAGTTTAATCTATAAATGTAAAAATATCTCACTGTGGTAGCTTATGGGTATAGCTGTTAAATGACACTATATGATGGCAGGCTATTCCTGAGCTCCATCGTAGTGACAGTAAACTAGTGAACCCTAGGGAATACCAAAAGTATATAAAAAGTAAGGTAGTATTTGTTCTCAGCTCATTGCATCATTACGTATGTTATGACATAAAGAAATAACTCATAGAGGCAGTTACCCTTTATATTTAGGTTTTATGTAATGTTTAATGGTACTAAAACCTAAATATGTTTATAAACACACAAAGTGTAAAGCATCTTTACACACACACACATACACACAAAGAACACATCCAAACACACAAAGTTAAATAACAAATACAGTTCTTTTACATCTGTTGCCCTCATTGGTTCTTCAGAAAAAAATATAGTTTAAGCAACGGTAAAAGAGAACATGTTTTGGCAATCAACTGTTCTACTAACCTTCAAAACCATTTATACATTTACATGTAGAAGGATATTGCAAGCCAAATTTCATGAATCGAGGAGGCTGTCTCAGGATAAAAAAAAAACCTTCAGGCTAAGTTTCCATTTGGTTTTTTTTCTGGCAGTTTTTGTATATCTGCCACTGCAGTTTTTGAGCCAAAGTCAGAAGTGGATCCATAAGGCAGGAGAAGTGTAAGTTCTTCCTTTATATGCCCTATTCCTTTTGAACACACTTCTGGCTTTGGCTCAAAAACTGCAGTGGCAGTTTTCCAAAAACTGCCAGAAAAAAAACCAAGTGGAAACTTAGCCTCAATATTAGTGCTACTGAGATTCCTGGCAAACAGAGAATGATCTTTTCCCCTTCAGTACCCACAAATGTAGTAATACATAGATGGGTGACCATGGATTACATGGCTTTTGCCAAGTGTCTCTTAACTATGGTCCTTATAAAGGCTCTAGAACATCAGGTTCCATCTGTGATGTCAATATGCCCTAATCAGGCAGATTAGAGAAATGTTTATGAAAAGATAACTCCCTTTGTGTATTCAGCTATTTTAGTGATACCCTGCTAATAACATTAAAGGCTATGGACACCTTGGCACAGTTTTTTTCTTTTTTTTCTTTACAACTTTCTAAATAGTATCAATTAAAAGGTCCTGACTCTTTACTACTGTAGAGTCTGTGCAGCTCCTTTACATAATTGGCTATGCTGATGCATCTAAGGCTCCTTTCACACTGCCGTTTGTGCCCGGCAGTGTGAAGGCTGTTAGAAGATAGCGAGAGAAAAATTTGTGCTTGCAACGTCTTTTTCTCCCACTATCTTCCGGCAGAATAACGGCCTCAATAACGGACATCAGAGAATCCCATTCAAGTGAATGGGATCCTCTGTGCCCGTTATGCCTCCCGTTGGGCTCCGTCACACTAACGGCCATTAAAGGCAACAACAATTTTAAAAAAGAGATCCTTTAATGGCCATTTGTGGCAGAGCCCAGCGGCAGTGTGAAAGTAACCTAACTTAGAATACATTGTTCCTGGCTGTATTAGCTTTACCCTCTGTGCCTAATGTGCACTTTTTCCTATGCATGCTCAGTTGGTGATGGTCTTCTCTGCTTAAAGACTTGAATGTTTCTTCTTCACATTGTAATCAGCCGTGTACAACCTCCTCCCCCTCATTCCTGCTATCTCTATCACTGAGAGATTGGCGGCAATAGTGTTTTTTAAGCGATACCAGTGTGATCCTTACAAGAGATAGCCACTGCAGGGCTACCTAGTTACTTAAGTGGAGACTGCTCCCTCATAACGAATTAATTGCAACATCAGGATCACTTGGTTATCAGTTTTAATATATCTTTTCAGTTGGGATCTGTTTTCAATTTTAATATCAAGGAATAAAAGTTACATTTTAGGGGTAAGCAATAGGGGTTTCATACCCCGGGCTTCGGCCTTGTGGTTTAGTTATTCAGTTGATACACTGCCTCTTACTACCCCAGGGTAGTTTGTTTAGTTTAGCTGTAAGGGAATATGTGCAGAAATGAAGCTGGATCCTGGATCTATAGAAGTCACGTGCAACTACTGCAACTTAGGGAGTCTGAAAATGAAAGAATGAAGCAATGAACACTGTAGCCCAAAAATGTGTGCATTTTTCAACTGAAGTTTACTAATAAGTCACATGTCCATGTCCAAAGTGTCCATAGCCTTTAGTAATGGGATTTAGCTGGCATAGTTATACTTTATTATCCATTGTCAGGTTTCATACCTGGTCAGGTATAATAGAAGAGACACCAATATAGCTCTAACTTTCAGCTAAGTATATAAAATGTCA
The DNA here is from genome assembly GCF_029499605.1 of Hyla sarda. Taxonomy (NCBI): domain Eukaryota; kingdom Metazoa; phylum Chordata; class Amphibia; order Anura; family Hylidae; genus Hyla; species Hyla sarda. Next base: position 163,528,070 of record NC_079189.1, read on the forward strand.
TTCCAGATAATTTCCTAATACAATCAAAACTATTGCTTTTGTAAACATGTTCCATATGACATCTAGTCAACATGTCTTGTGACAAATATATAAATATAAAATATTGACAAAAAATTACAACCAACACACTGGAATATGAAAAAATAAAATAAAAAAATTAACATTTTAATATTTTAATGAGATTTGAATTTTTTTGACATGGAAGTAAAAGTTAAATTTAAAATGATTGTCCTTATGAGCCACTCATTTTCTTTAATAAAACATATTACTCTTCATATATATATTTATATATAGATATATTACAATTTTACCATGAAAAAAATATTATCATAGACACAGATAATATTGAAGTGTTTAATAATAACGTGAAATGGTCCTAACTTGAAATCTTGCTGCGTAAAAAATGAATTGGAAACCACTATGTTTCATGATTCGTCTATTAAAAAACATTTCTAGGCAAGATTAGAAGATATATATTATTCAAGTTTCCACAAAACTATGCTAGAGAAAGATACGTGTAAGTTATATGATTTGGGGCTAATCTTTCAAAATAGTAATCTTCAGGTACATATTTTACATTTTCAAACTGTACAGAATATCTAGTATTGTTTTGACAACATTTACAGATCAGTTTCCATTTTTTTTTTCTTTTTAAACTTTTTTTTTTATAAAAGTTGTAAAATTAAAATCCACAGGATAAAATAAGGAAGATCAAAATACGCCATAGTAGGTCATAGTGCTCAATCTTGAAAGCTGCATCTTTGGTATTTAAAGTTCCGTACAAATCTGATGTAGCTTACAGCTTATTTTTAACAGGGTGAACAGGAATTGGTCCAGATCTATCATTATGAAATGCTATTTAATAATTATATCAACAATAAATAATTTAGGACCTGAATTAGTTTTACATTTTTTTTTTTTACCTTGTGGGCTGTATGAATCCATTTATAAATCAATTAAATTGTACCACTTTTTCAGAAAATTATATAATATATATATATACTTTATATTTATTTAGAAGCTTTGAAATAGTACAGTAAACACTTTGCAACACGGTGTATAAACTACAGAATGTCCTTGATATTCCAGGGGTCTGCAGATAAACAACATTTTTTCATTTTTTTTTTCTTTTATGACCCACAGGTGAAAATAACATGATCACAATCTCTCTTGTAAAGTTTGGATAATTTGGGTAACACTTCATCACACAAAAAAAAATATAAAACAGTCAAGTTTAAAACGGTGATATTGCATTTATAATGCATGTTCTATCTGTACGATTGGCTTCTTGTGGTGTTTAGAAACATCTAAAGGGCTCAGTGACTTTTGGAGAAAGAAAGATATATAGTGCTGTAAACAGGCACACACTGATAAGTGAGGCAAGGGCAATCGCCTCTGCAGTTTCAACAGTTCTTCTTCACATTTCAACTCATTTCTCAGGCCTGCTGAGAGCAGAAAGGTCCTTAGTTTGGCCATGCCTTCAGCAGCAGACTTTTATTTCTTCTCTTATACCAGACTAGATGGCAGAATAATGAAGTTGAAAAGTTGATGCTTTTGTTGGTCAACTTGTGCAAATCATGCTGCTTCAGGTAAGTCCTGTAGATCTGACTAGCATATCCTTTTCCGTGCTAAAATGAAAAAAGAAAAACAAAATAGATTAGAATGAGAAATTATCAAAATTTGCAGGAGAATAAAGAATAAGAATAAATAGAAAAAAACACATGGTGTTTAAAATAGCATGCAGACATGTCAAAAGTTTAGATCTGTGGAGAGAGTCAGCACTGAGAACTTCTCCGATCTCTAGATATAGCCTGGCGAGGATTGAGTGCCAAGCTGCGGAGTGCTGCTGAATGTCTTACCCCGCTATATCTAGAGATTGGCGGTCTAAGCACCTTGACTGATCTTAAGTTTTGACATGTCTGCATGATGTCAAAAGTTTTTTTTAAATTACAGTGAGAGTTTAAATGGGCACTGTTATTAAACAAGCTTTTTAATATTTGATTCCTTATGTCAAATAAGTAGCTTTTATAATTGGCTTCCATTTAAAAAAAAAAAAAATTATGTTAGCTTTTTCTGTATACTTCTGGCCACCAGGGGTCTCCCTTCTTGACCAGAATACATTCCATCTGGTCAAAATTTCAGATTTTGGTCTCCTGCTTGTAATAGCAGGAGACCAAACTCAGGGAGTGTTTCTTTGCTCTGAGCTTGATTGACAGCTGCAAAGAGCCTCACAGAAAGATACACAGACTAAAAGCTGCTGCACAGAGCTTGAGATCTTCTATTCATCACATCACTGCAACGATGTGAGGGCAGAAGTGGTCTTCCAGCAGGCTTCAGTGATGTCATGCCTGCTGGGAAACGCCCACTTTCTCCTGCTGGGAGACTGCACTATGTGAGCAAGAAGAATGGTAAGATACAGAGCTTTTTAAAGCTCTGAAATTTTTTTAAGGGTGGGAGGAGTGTTAGGAGCAGTTAGGGAACATAACCTGAGTTAGTTTAGAAAAGTTTATTTGATGACAGATACTCTTTAAGATCACTGAAGTCCAAGCGAAACATGCAAGAAGCATATTGAAAACTGCAAAAAGAGTAAATAGAAACAAAGCTTCATTCACATTTGCATTGGAGGCTTCATTCAGGACCCCCATGATAGATTCCGTTTACATAATGGGACAAAAATATTTACCTGCCGTACACCAGAAAGAAACCTGACAGATCCCTTTTAAGTCATTGGGCACTCTTGGGAACTGTTAGAGTGCATCATGCAGTGGACAGTTCAGCTCAGTTTACTCCTCTTGAACTGAATCTGTAATGAAGGCCCCGAATAGAATATAGTATAGTACATTTTACAAATGGATAATTTCAGCTTCAGTCTCTCTATGAAAATACTTTATGTGCTCTGGAGGGTGTTGTTTTGGTATATTATATTTTCTGTGCTCTAGAGGGTGTTGTTTTGGTATATTATATTTTCTGTGCTCTGGAGGGTGTTGTTTTGGTATATTATATCACAATCTTTATAAATGTCTACATCCTAGCTTCTGCTTTCCAATGTCCATATGAAAAGTGAAACAAGTGCAAGCTTATGAAGAAAGATTGAAAAAACCTATAAACAGACATCCTTTTCTACAGTCAATGTGCAAATGTATTCAGGGATTCTAAAACCGAGATGACCGCATACACACATTTATTTAATGGTTTAGAAGAGCTGATGCTGGAAGTGGATTAACGGATTTTGTTGCAGAGTGTGGATTACAGAATTGGCATTTTGTATCCAAGCACCAATATGCTGAACGGAATTAATATTTTTAAAGAGGTTCAGTTGGCTTTTTTTTCCATCCTCTGAACAATGTTCTTATGATTTTTTCCTATCAGGAGAAAAAGCCTAAATGGATTATTATTATTATATATTTATTTTTTTAAGTGAGGTGTAGGAAAATTTTAATATATATATATATATATATCTATATATATATATATATATATATATATATATATATATATAAATATATATATATATATACATATATTTGGGGTGAAAATTTCCAGATGGCTTCAGTGGGGAAAAAAACTTAGCTTTAAAAAGTATACAGAAATAATGGCCCTTATTTACTAAGAGTGTTGTGTAGGTTTCTTTGTGGGGTTTAATTCCCCACAATTTATTTTCCACGGTATTTATTAAGGTTTCCCTACATTTTCCACTTTCCCTACACTTTGCTTTTTTTACACCTGCTCTGATCTGTCGGGTTTTCCTCAGCTGAAATCCACCACATTTTATGTGGAAACCTTAGTACATATGTTGTTTTTTTGTGAAAATGTCGGGAACATGCACCTTTTTGGAGACCACACCCCTTTCCCCGACAGCCACGCCCCTTTTCCGGGTTTTCTTCGCAAAATGGAGAGTTAGTCAGGGTTTTTTCAATTCTGGTGCAAAATCTGGCGCAGACAGAATTTCTGGCGCAATGCGACAGAATCTGGCGCACAACCCGACAAAATATGTCGGGTTTGCAATAGTAAATGAGGGCCAATATGCGTTCAAAAAAGTGGCTTGGACATAGAACCAATCTTATCTTATCATCTGCACGTCTGGGGGCTAGTAGCATTCCTGTGATGGGATAAGTAGAGAAGGGGCAGCAGCAATACAGCAATGCAGTGTTTCCTTCATTCTCACAACCACTAGAGGTATGACCTCCACTGATCATAAAGTAATGTCATATCCTAGCGGTATACCATTATGTTATGAAATGGCAAAAATGTAATTAAAGTCCACCACTGCTTCTTTTTACTTCTCTGCCTTTGTAAATGTTACTGTAGATCTGGCAGTATAGACTTACATCCTTTTAATAATTGTATTCACAGCCTACAAGGCTCAAGATAAACATGTTATAGCCCCCAGATATGACAACATTGCAGTGTACATAATTGTGCAAGGAAAAATAGAAAGACATTTGAAAATAAATGGTGAGAAATGATTAATAAGCAATGCTACATTCAAAACCAGTGTGGCCTCCAGGAATAGCACCACAGCCTAATAAAGAATAAGTGAGAGTGATATGACTGACATGTTGCCTGACTATGAATCACGACTAGTTCTGCTGTGAATCACGACTAGTGTGTAATGGATAAACATTGGCATTGCTTTATTATTGCATTTAAAGTAGCTTATTATCTATGGTAAATGAATAATATGCTTCTCCGAATACAGTCACGTGCCTTTACTTCCAACAATTTTTCAAGCCACAGCTGAACACTTTTTGAAAGACATGACAATGATCCTCACAGGCAATGAAGAGGAGCAACCTTTCTTCTGGGCAAGGGGTGTCTCTGTTGCTTACTTATGGTCCCCGAAGCCTTGCCTATTGTAAGTGTAAATGTAGCTACAAGTGGATTACAGATCATTATCTATCGAGATCGATGATAAACAATAGGGCAATAATTATGCTGGCTAAAATGTTGTGACAATAATTGACCAGTATAAATAAACTTGTCTAGCTGCATTTATCCACACTTTCTAAGTTGTATTTTTTCCACTAATAGATTTTTGGCTTTTTTATTTTACTAATACTTTTAGACAAACCATTAAACCAACCAGTGGATTTAATCCAAATATTTTTAGGTAAGCTTATGTTCATTCTATTTCACTACAAAATGTGTGCACCTTATCTAATTTAATGAAGGGAATGGCATGGGGATTTAGAAATGTAATTTGCTATGCTTTCAACATAGTGTTACAGATTATGGAACATGCATGGGCAACTTCCTTGAAAGAGTTAAAATTCTAGCTCATGTTTTCTACAATACTTCCATAGTATTCCAGCAACGAAGCCTATTGTATTATGTGGAAAGTGAGGAATCACTGCTGCTTACATTTTTGTTTTCGACATTTATTTCCCTCTAAATAGTTTTATGCATGTGTCAGGAAATCCATTTTGCTTTAAAATGTGTGAAATAGATGAAGACTCCATGCTGCCTAAGCCATCAAATTCATGTTGTGACAAAACCAGGGAACTTTCATAGCAATAATCCGTTTAAAAATCCTGACTTTAATGTGCAATAATGTCTACGGCCACTGCATAGAAACTGGATGGAAACAAATTCCCTCAGATAACCAAGCTTCAAAGGGAGCAGAAAATCTATGTACCCTTCTAACCACAACACAAATTTAATCCTGGCATGGCACATTAGTAAGGATTTCCTTACATGGAAATAAAATGTACGCCCTTGCTGTACATAGCTAATGAAATCTAAGGTATTACACCAGCTGCTCTTTAGAACAGAACAATCACTTGTATTTATGTACATACTGTATACAGATGGGGCTTCAATAAAGATTTACACAAGAAATCTCTGTAATAACTCAGAAAAGAAGAGAAACTCACAGGTGCATGCTAGTAGGTAGTATATGCATGCTTAAAAGTATATTCTGAACACCATCATCTTCTACTGTTTAGAGTTAACAGGGTTCTCCAGTGCTTAGACAACTTATCCCCTATCCAAAGGATAGGGTATAAGATGCCTGATCGCGGGGGTCCTGCCGCTGGGGACCCCCCGTGATCTTGCACACGGCACCCCATTAAAATCAGGGTGTTCGCTCCGGGTCTGATTACTGTCGATCACGGGGACGGAGCGTTGTGGGGACGTCACGGCTTCGCCCCCTCAATGCAAGCCTATGGGAGGGGGCGTGACAGCTGTCACGCCCCCTCCCATAGGTTTGCATTGAGCGGCGGAGCCGTGAAGTAACACGGGAGCGGAGCCGTGACGTCACAACGCTACGTCCCCGTGGTCGACAGTAATCAGACCCGGAGCGAACACGCTCCGGGGACTGATTTTAATGGGGTGTGGCGTGCAAGATCACGGGGGTCTCCAGTGGCGGGACCCCCACGATCAGGCATCTTATCCCCTATCCTTTGGATAGGGGATAAGATGTCTAAGTGCCGGAGTATCCCTTTAAAATAAAAAATAAAATAAAAAATCAGATGGCTGTTGACAACCATTTTAATGTGTAGTCTTGGACATTTATTAAACCTCTAAATTGTTATTGTAAGGAATATTCTAGGCTATCAGACAGAGATATTTCTGCTATAAAAGATTTTTATGGATAGACAAAGGCAAACTCAAAGATATACATCCCATACACATAGACCATGCAGTTATGAAGGGTTTCCTTAGGAGAGGCCCTTAACAAGGTTAGGTAAATCTCTTATTTTATTTTGTGGTCCGAACCTGTGTAAGGTCACCCTGTACACAGGCCCTACAACCTTAGAAAACAAGTGTCCGGAGAATGGAACCAAGAATTCTGGAAGCAGGATCAGGCAAAGTAGCCTTAAGTCCTTTTTACCAGATAGTTAAAAGCGTGGTAATGTTGTCCAGCACTAGAGAGGGGCCCTCACTGTGCCCATATGTTTTTCAGCTTTCACCAACAGATGCTATACTTTTTTACAAATAGATTTACAGTTTTCCCTTGAAGGACCACTGTATTGATATGTTTGCATGTTATATATTACAATACAGCTCTATGGTGAGCTAGCACTTTAAATAATTATGTTGTGATGCTATGCTTTTTCTTTAATAAACACCACGTATTAATAAAAAGAAAACATAATGCATTTCTATGTCTAGATAACTGATGCTTATTTACAATAGTCATCATGTGACTATGTATGTTGCCCACTGAATGTTGCTACTTTGTTACTTCAGTCATAAAAAGTGCATTTTATCAGTTTCCTGGCACATCTTTTAGGGAGAATCTGTCAACTATATATTTTACATTTCAATTAGGGCATCTGCACAATGTGCACTCAACATTAATGGGTGCAAGAATGGGTGCAATAACACCTACTCAATGCCAAAAATTTTAAGTGACAATCAGGAGGCCAGAGGAGAAGTGTATTTACCCGTTCATTCCTTAAAATTAGGGCTGCAGAAAACTGTATTATGTGATGCATGTCATCTCTAATCCCTTGAATGGCACTCCAGAATTCTGTTAAGGGGTGCAATTGTACCCACTTATACAGCAGTATTAGGACACCTGCCTAATTGACTAATTGAAGGGGGCTTGTCCTTGTGACAGTTTCCCTTTACATCAATATAGCCTACACTATTGATCCAGGCTGAATAGTAGATAACAAACCACAACAGTTTCACAATGGGGTTTTATGATAATTGACTTCCCTGAGTTGAGACCCACATCATGACCCCTTGAAGTAAACGTGGACCATAGTATAACTTTTATTTTCTAGAGTAAATCAGAAATTTAAAAGAAAACACACCATGACGTATCTGAATGACATGTTCTAAAAGTCAGTTGTTGGCCACCCCATTTAGTGGCCTATAGTAGAGGATAGAGAGGTCACTTAATAACTTTTCCTCTCATGAAAATAGGGTTAACCCCTTAAGGACCGTGTTTTTTTCCGTTTTTGCATTTTCATTTTTTGCTCCTTGCCTTTAAAAAATCATAACTCTTTCAATTTTGCACCTAAAAATCCATATGATGGCTTATTTTTTGCGCTACCAATTCTACTTTGTAATGACGTTAGTCATTTTGCCCATAAATCTACGGCGAAACGGAAAAAAAATCATTGTGAGACAAAATTGAAAAAAAAAAACGCTGTTTTGTAATTTTTGGGGGCTTCCGTTTCTATGTAGTACATTTTTCAGTAAAAATGACACCTTATCTTTATTCTGTAGGTCCATACGATTAAAATGATACCCTACTTATATATGTTTGATTTAGTCGTACTTCTGGAAAAAAATCATAACTACGGAAAATTAATACATTTAAAATTATCATCTTTCCACGTATGGGGCAGTATGAGGGCTAATTTTTTGCACCGTGATCTGAAGTTTTTAACGGTACCATTTTTGCATTGATAGGACTTATTGATCGCTTTTTATTAATTTTTTCATGATATAAAAAGTGACCAAAAACTTTGGAATTTTTTTGCGCATACGTCATTGACTGTGCGGTTTCATTAACAATATATTTTAATAATTCGGACATTTCCACACGCGGCGATACCATATATGTTTATTTTTATTTTTGTTTAAACTGTTTTTTTTGGGGGGAAAGGGGGGTGATTCAAACTTTTAATAGGGGAGGTGTTAAATGATCTTTATTCACTTTTTTTTCCACTTTTTTTTTTAAGAATGGGAGCGGACCCATGACGTAACGTTACGTCATGGGTCCTTAACAGGTTAAAGCACATGTTAACAAGCTGACATAGGCATAATTTCCAATGCATACTATTTTCTCATTCTCTTCATAGAAAGATGCTGTTACCTAGTTACTGATGTTCTTTATGCCATAATAATAAAGTTATTTCAGTTAGATATGTGACTGTCACACGATAACAACATATTTCCCCTACAAACTGCTAAATTAAAATAACACTTGAAAACGACTAAATGAATGCAGGTATGCTAATAGATACAACACAAATGTAATCTCTATGGCTCTAAATTTAGTAACAAGAAAGCAGAAACGATTGTTATTGAGATAATTACATTTTGCCCAATTCAACACCTTTCTGTACAATCAAACAAGATGGCAAAGCTGTCACATGATAGCAACACCTTAAATGTACAGTTGAAGTCATACATTTCTATACACTTAGGTTGAAGTCATTAAAACAAATAATAAGCCCCAACCCCCAAGATTCTATGTCAATTAACTATTTTAGCAAGTTGTTTACTGATGTTTACAGACAGATCATGTCATGCATATTTCACTCATTTCCAATGTGTCAGAAGTATACAGGCACCAAGCTGACTGTGCCTTTAAATAGGTTGGCAAATTCTGAAAAAGTTTAATCCCTTAAGGACCAAGCCCATTTTGGCCTTAAGGACCAGACCGATTTTATTTTTGCATTTTCGTTTTTTCCTGCTCGCCTTCTAAAAATCATAACTCTCTTAAATTTCCATCCACAGACCCATATGAGGGCTTGTTTTTTGCGTCACCAATTGTACTTTGTAATGACATCACTTATTTTACCATAAAATGTATGGTGCAACCAAACAAATATTGTTTATGTGGGAAAATTGAAAAGAAAAACACAATTTAGCAAATTTTTGATGGTTTTGTTTTCGCGCTGTACACTTTCCGGTACAAATGACATGTTTTCTTTATTCTGTGGGTCAATACGATTAAAATGATACCCATATTATATGCTTTTATATAATTTTACCGGTTTAAAAAAATCTTAAACCATTTTAACAAAATTAGTATGTTTGAAATTGCCCTATTTTGACCACCTATAACTTTCTCATTTTTCCGTATATGGGGCGATATGAGGGCTCTTTTTTTGCGCCATGATCTGTAGTTTTTATCAGTACCACTTTTGCTTAGGTTTAACTTATTATTCACTTTTTATAAAAAAAAAAATTTGAATAAAATGTGACAAAAAAGCAGCAATTTTGGACTTTTTTATTTTTTACGTTTACGCCGTTCACCGTACGGGATAATTAACAATGTATTTTAATAGTTCATACTTTTACACATGCAGCGATACCAAATATGTGTATTAATTATTTTTTTACGCTTTTTGGGGGGTAAAATGGTGAAAAACGGACATTTTACTTTTTATTGGGGGAGGGGATTTTTCACATTTTTTTACTTTTTTTTTTACACTTTTTATGTCCCCATAGGAGAATATTCATTGCAATCAGTTGATCGCTAATATTGTGCAGTGCTATGTATAGGACATAGCATTGCTCAGTATTATCGGTGACCTTCTGCTCTGGTCTGCTCGATCTCCGACCAGAACAGAAGACCCCGGGAGACGGCCGGAGCAAGGTGAGTGGACCTCCGGCCACCATGCTGGATGATCGGATCCCCACGGCAGCGATGCGGGCGATCCGATCGTCCATTCAAACTACCGCAATGCCGCAGATGCCGTGATCTGTACAGATCACGGCATCGGAGGGGTTAATGGCGGACATCCGCGCAATTGCGGATGTCCGCCATTATCGGCGGGTCCCTGGCTGCTGATATCAGCCGGGACCTGCCGGGCAAGATGCCAGCACTGCTCCGATGCTCGCGATCTTGTCGGCGCGTAAATGTACGTCATGGTGCGTTAAGTACCACTTCACCATGACATACATTTACGTCCATTGTCGTTAAGGGGTTAAACACCATGAGACCACACTATTCTGTCTCTGACTAGTAAACACCTGAACACACTTTGGTGCAAAAATGCTAATTAACCCCTTAAGGACCAAGGACGTACCGGTTCATCCTTGGTCCTGCTCTTCTGATATAACGCGGGGTTACACAGTAACCCCGCGTCATAAAGCTGGGACCCGCCTCTAATAGCGCGCAGCGCCGATCGCGGCGCCGCGTGCTATTAACCCTTTAGCCGCGCGCTCAAAGCTGAGCCGCGCGGCTAAAAGTGAAAGTGAAAGTTCCCGGCTAGCTCAGTCGGGCTGTTCGGGATAGCCGCGGCTAATCGCGGCATCCCGAACAGCTGACAGGACAGCGGGAGGGCCCCTTCCTGCCTCCTCGCTGTCCGATCGCTGAATGACTGCTCAGTGCCTGAGATCCAGGCCTGAGCAGTCATCCAGCAGAATCGTTGATCACTGGTTTCTTATGAGAAACCAGTGATCAACATAGAAGATCAGTGTGTGCAGTGTTATAGGTCCCTATGGGACCTATAACACTGCAAAAAAAAAGTGAAAAAAAAAAGTGAATAAAGATCATTTAACTCCTCCCCTATTAAAAGTTTGAATCACCCCCCTTTTCCAATAAAAAAAAAAACACAGTGTAAATAAAAATAAACAAATGTGGTATCACCGCGTGCGGAAATGTCCGAATTATAAAAATATATAATTAATTAAACCGCTCGGTCAATGGCGTGCGCGCAAAAAAATTCCAATGATCAATAAGTCCTATCAATGCAAAAATGGTACCGTTAAAAACTTCAGATCACGGCGCAAAAAATGAGCGCTCATACCGCCCCATACACGGAAAAATAAAAAAGTTATAGGGGTCAGAAGATGACAATTTTAAACGTATTAATTTTCCTGCATGTAGTTATGATTTTTTCCAGAAGTCCGACAAAATCAAACCTATATAAGTAGGGTATCATTTTAATCGTATGGACCTACAGAATACATATCAGGTGTAATTTTTACCAAAAAATGTACTACGTAGAAACGGAAGCCCCCAAAAGTTACAAAACAGCGTTTTTTTTTCAATTTTGTCGCACAATGATTTTTTTTCCCGCTTCACCATAGATTTTTGGGCAAAATGACTGACGTCATTACAAAGTAGAATTGGTGGCGCAAAAAATAAGCCATCATATGGATTTTTAGGTGTAAATTTGAAAGAGTTATGATTTTTTAAAGGCAAGGAGCAAAAAACGAAAATGCAAAAACGGAAAAACCTCCGGTCCTTAAGGGGTTAAATAAACTAATCCAAAAACAACAGAAAACTAACAGGTAAAGAATTTGGAGTTAAAAAACATATTTGTATAAAAAAACTAAACATGTTCTATGACCTGAAAAGCTGCAAGCCATTATACCAAAACTACCTGAAAGAGGCTTTAAGATGGTGAGGCTAGAGTCCTTCTCTAACCGCAGAGCTTCGTTCCCCTGCTAAACACCTGGCTCCAATCTCAATCCACTTCATTGTAACCAGCCATTTCAAACATGTGCTTGTGTGTAAAGTGGAAGTCACTTTCTCTATGTAGTTCTATGAGTATGAGAAAAAACATAGTTGCTTTCTTCTAAAAACAGCTCCACTCTCATCCTCAGTTTATGTGAAGTATCGCAGCTCAATTTAATTGAAGTATATGAAGCTTGTAGTTGTAATACCATACACAACCAGAGGATTGGCATTTTGCTGTTTTTGGAAGACAGCAGCTACTATGTTTGTCAAATCCTAGATTTGATTAATGTCAGGAATTGAGTAAACTGAGTTTTAATAAATGTGGCTAAGGTGTATGTAAACTTATGACTTCAAATATGTCAATAAAAAAAAAAAGAAGTTATGAATAAAATAATTGCAGCTTGATCCCACACAGTGGAGAGTAATGACACACACAGCAGTTGTCACCAACATGTGAGTACCCCCCGGAAAAAAAATCTGTATTTGCATGAATACATTTTGGTCATTCAGATAACACTAATACTAGGGTGACGAAAATATCTATAAATGTGTTGTGTTTAATGACATCATTGTATCATCACTGTATGTGGGTATTAGGGTATCATGTCTACTTGTATGACTAGAATCTACAATTGAACTCTAAGGCAGGATTTACACAATATGATCCCCTCTCATCTCGACAGATGTCAAGTGAATTACTTATAAGTACGCTGGGTCCTATTTATATGCGGAGATATTTTGCTATGATGAAAATGACATCAATTCTTCTTGTAGCTAATTAAAACCATGCTACTCCTCATCATCCGGTTTGTCTTACATCCTCTTGTGTACATCTTTATGCAGGTCACAGAATGATAGGGTTTTGTCATTACTTTTAGACTTAACTTTGCTAGCAGTAAAACTAATGACAAATGAAAACACGGAATTGCTGCCTCGTAACATATGGCAGTGACACCCATAATCTGAGGAAATGTGTCCAGCAACATAATAAATTGTATACTGGATCCATTTATTTTTATATCATACAAATCATCAACAAGGCCAAGATTATGACACGACACAAATGGGAATAAATTTGCTAGGAAAATCCCCTGGCATAAATGTCCAACAAACCGGTAGACTTATAATAGTCAGATGTCTTTTTAACATGTATTTGATTATCATACCATTGTCTTCACTGTATCATAAAGTGGAATAGATATGATGTTATATATACAGTATGTTTTGAGTCAGTGGCAGACATATGTAATCACATGGACATATAGTTGCATAGGCCTAGGGCATATGTTCAGCAACATTTTTCAAATGCTCTCTTTACGCATAATCTGCAAACAGGGTGTGAAACTAGCCTTAGAAAAACTGTCACTTACATTTTTAAAGCTAGTCTTTGCATAAAAAAAAATTATTGCTTTTAAAGTAAGGCTGCTTTCACACTATAAAGTTGCTCCATTTTAAAGAACAATTATAATGTCCCATTAGGAAAACCCTTAAAAAACTTCCATTAAACGGCCGTTACAAAATCCCATACGGCCGTTACAAAATCCCATTCAAGTCTAGGGGATTTTGGGAATAGTCGTTATCACCCGTTATAGCCCATTATGAATAACAGACGTTATTTGTGATGGGAGAATAATTAAAGGGTACCTCTCATCAAATAAACTTTTGATATATTTTAGATTAATGAATGTTGAATAACTTTCCAATAGCATGTTAATGAAAAATATGCTTCTTTCTATTGTATTTTTCCCAATCAGTCCTGTCAGCAAGCATTTCTGACTCATGCTGGAGTCCTAAACACTAAGAGAAGCCAGCCTGCTTTGTTCACAGACAAACAGGCTGTGAACAAAGCAGGCTGGCAGCTCTGAGTGTTCTCCTTTGTGAACAAAGCAGACTGGCAGCTCGTAGTATTTAGGACTCCAGCATGAGTCTGAAATGCTTGCTGCCAGGACTGGTAGGGAGACCCCTAGTGGTCATTTCTTCAAAGTGGAAAATTAAATAGAAAGAAGCATATTTTTTAATAACATGCAATTGTGAAGTTATTCTGCATACATTAATCTATAATATATCAAAAAAGTTTTTTGATGAGAGGTACCCTTTAATGCATGCAACGTTTTTTCTCCCATCACAAATAACATCCGTTATTCATAAAGGGTGATAACGGCTAATCACAAAATCCCATAGACTTGAATGGGATTTTGTAACGGCCATATGGTATTTTGTAACAGTCGTTTTTTATGGGTTTTCCTGACGGGACATTATAACGGGTCTTTAAAACGGAGCAATTTTATAGTGTGAAAGCAGCCTAAACTTGGCACTATGGCACTTCCTTGCATCAATGGTGCCTAAGTAGGATCCCAATCCTTTTTCAACTTAGTAAAAAGAAACTTGGCCCTCAGATAGTTTCATATTCTCAGGTTTACTTCCATAATTCAACAATCAAACAGATCATTTACTTTTTGGTCCGATACTGGACATTCCTCAGAAATCCGGATTGCAGCAGGCGGGGCCAGGATCGTGCATGCCACCTTCTTATCTTGTTGCTTTAGGACAATTCTTCTCGCCATTCCTAGCCTCCACAGAAATCCAGATTTTTGAGAAAGGTCAGACCGAAACGTCAGTAATTGATCTGTTTGATTGCTGAATAGAAATAAACCTGATAATATGAAGCTGAGTGCCAAGTTTCGTTTTACTAAGTTGAAAAAGGATTGGGATCCGGCACCATTGATGCAAGGGAGTGCCATATATGACCTACACTCTTTAAGGAAACCTGTCACATTTAACAAGCAGTTTTGTGGCATAGAGCAGGCATAGTTTTGGGCCTAGCTCAGATAAGGAACGCTGTTATTATGTAGGACTGCCCGTTGGACACATAAACCAAGAATTAGCTGAGACTGTCTAACATGATAACAGTAGACTGGAAAGCATTTTCATGGTGACAGCTTCCCTTTAGGTGTTGTCACAGGATGAAATCTGCAGAACACCAGAGATAAATGAACTGTTGAAAAGTTTGGTTTTTCTGATTCGCCGAACTCTGGCAAAAAAGCTCTGGAAGAACCTGTTCTTCTAATTATCCCAAAAAAGTGTATAACACCGTCTAAAAATCCTAAAAAGGACTGTATAAGAATGGTAGGTCATCTAGAGTGCAGGGACATGCACACATAGGCTGAAAAGGGTGCTTGAGCCCCTGACCTTTTTCTGCACCTGCCCCTTTAATGTCCTCTGTATGTGCCCTTCTGTATGTGCTTGTATGTATTTACCTGTGTTTATGTAGGTGCTTGTGTATACATGTGTATGTGCGTATATATAGTTAGGGAATTAATGGAAGTGCAGTAGAGATTTACAATAAGGAATTAATTTAGGTAGTTTATGAAATCACAGTATATAAGGACTTAATGGAGGAATGGTGGCACAGTATATAGTGCATTAATGGTGGCACGATAAACACTGCGCAACGGTGGAACAGTATAAAGTTCATAAATGGTGGCACAGTATAAAGTTCATAAATGGTGGAACAGTATAAATTAGATATTAATGGCATTCTAAGGAGAATACATGTTGCTATCTAAAAGTTTTAATGTTCTAAAAGTTTTCAATGATTTACGACCATCATCACATGATAACAGCTAACCTAAGATTTTGCATTCAACTTGTATAACACTGATGCCTTATTAAATGAGTAAAATTATATTAAAGGCATGAAAGCAGTCGTGTAAAAAAAGCAGTGAAAAAAAGGCCTTCATTTCCAGAAACAATAGCATTTCTGTTAACTACAAGTGAATAGGATTAAGCTGCAGTATCAGACACAGCCCTAATGGTGTTCTTTTTATTTATTACTTTTAAATAAACCCCAAACAACCCATTTTCAGAAACGACATAATAGCCATTTGTGCTTGAAGGTTAACTTCTGTTATATTTTATAAGGTATGTGGCTGCCTTAACCCTTTAACAGTCTCTCCCACCTTATCAACCACTTACAAGAGTGTGGACTACATTTCCCTGTAGGTTCTAAGCTGCAGAATACATAGGGTCGGATTTTCATCCTGTGACCCCCCCCCCCCCCCCCCCCACACACACACACACACACACACACTCACACACACTCATAGCTATGAGTAATGCCTGCTGACAGGATAACAGGAGTACCCGTCATTAATGTCAGAGTTTACCATACATTGCAATTACATTATTACTAGTAAAT
This sequence comes from Hyla sarda, assembly GCF_029499605.1. NCBI lineage: Eukaryota > Metazoa > Chordata > Amphibia > Anura > Hylidae > Hyla > Hyla sarda. The sequence continues at coordinate 163,544,365 of NC_079189.1, forward strand.
GTAGAAGAGGTTTTCATGTGAACATAATGTGAACTATCTTTTAGGTAAACTGTAGAAAATGTTTCTTTTTTACTGTGGTCTATATACAAAATACATGGTAATGTAGCAATATATTCGAATTAGTCAGTTGAGTCAGTGGCTTTTGAAGATCTTAACCTTGACATGCTCAAACCAATTATAACAACCATTGTAAACCAGGCCAAGTCATAACCTCTAAAATGTCCCTTTGACTTCAAGCAGAACATTTCAGAATGAAATCTGGCTTTGCAATTGTAAGCAAAGATTAAAACGGACAAGGTCTACAACTATATATTTCAGAGTAAACATAGCATTGCTTTGGTTTGTTTGCTGATTGGATTTATTTCTATTATTGGACATTGTTTCCAATAAACTGTTTAGGGATAACCAGAAGTTCATCTCAACAAACAGAATTTTCTATAAAAGCAAATAAAATATCAGAGTAATCAATGATAAGATGGAAAGTTATAATCATAAAATGTTTATATCATTATGGTGAGCATCTGTCACTTCATCTTTAGTGGTTAAACTGGCAACACAGTATAGAAGGGGTTAAAAAGCATATACCAAGCATAACTTAATTTGTAGTTTTGGATGCTTTGTGTTATAGCATCTCAAAGTGTCAGAGAGGCGTGGTCCAGAGTCTGCTATGCCCCAGGGCCGCAATGCCCCTCTCTGCTGATGTCATGTCGCTCTGCATAGTGACTGACACACAGGGTCAGCCTGCTCGAGGAGGCCATAAGTATTTTGTCCATGCATACACCATCAGTTACAGCTCATGCCTAGTGAAATTGAGAGTGATTCTCAGCCTCACAGGCAGAATTACAAAAAAGATGACACAAGTGTATAGATAAGATGCCATCGGGCCATTCACAAAAGGTTATGATCAGAGCCCGAACCCTCCCTCCCCCCCCCCCCAACAAACACACACAATAGTATCTGCAAAAATCACAGAGTGTGGCTATAAAACTCTCCTACAGAAGTCAATTGGGTCTCCTGCAGTCTGCTGTGGCAGTCTTCTATGTCATGGAGCTGCTGTAAATTGTGAATGTAATCAGCAAAAAGATGAGAAAAAAAATATGTCAGCAGTACAAAGGTGGAGCACATAATAAACCCAGGACTGGTGCAAGGATTTTTGCCACCCTAGGCGAAAATGTATTTTATTGTCCCTTGACCCCGCCCATTGGCTCCGCCTTTTGACACACGCAATCTTACTACCGGTGTGACACACTGTAGCAAGCCTCCTCCTCATGGGGCGGCTGTATGGAGGCGCCCGCCATGTCAGGACCTGCCTATCTGGTCTCGGAGGTGGCACTACGCTCTTCCATCAGGCTGGAGAATGAAGATTATTATGGTACTGGGGGGGTTGCGACGGGGGGTTGCTGGCTGGGCGGGTGCTTCCGATGAGCGGCAGGTGCTTTGGATGTTGGCCGGCTAGCTGCCTACTAGCTTTCTTACAGCATGAGGAGCGGCGCCCCCATCCAGAGGGTGCTCTAGGAGAATGCATATTTTGCCTATAGGCAGAACCAACCTTGAATAAACTTTAAGAAGCCATTTTGTGGACTATACAAAGATGAACTTCAGGTGGATTACAATGTAAAATTGTCAAGGAAAACTGACTTATTAAATATAGCATTGAATATGTATGTGTAAAATATATCATTCTAAAAGGATTAGTCCAGAAATATAAATACAGTAAGATTTTCTTAATAGTTCAAACAGCCCTAAGAACATTTTGTGGTCAACGGAGCTTTAGTTTTAAGTGATGAGACAGTTCAGGTAAGTGATCTGATGCATCATGTAGCTGATGATTGTTGTGATATTCCTACTATATTACAATTCTCTAATAGAGTGGTATTTTTCTACTCGTGTTCACTGTAATGGTTACAAAGAAAGTAAAAAGAAAATAAATATATTGGAACCCAGCAAAAATTAGTAATTTTTCGTTTTTGCATGTAAATGTACATCCTGGTGCCCTAATGACGAACATCAGTGGTCACGCAGTTGCGGTCCTTAAATTCACTCATCGGATGATTGTGGTAAAAAATGCATCCGAAGTTCTTCTTACCAGCCTCCTGCCGCTCTGGGATCTTCTTGTGTAGTCTGCCTTTGTAGATCGCTGATATAATTTATCAGTTGCTATGTATTGCACTGAATATTGATAGTAATTGCTATAAATAGTCCCATATGGGGGAAATAAAAAAAAAAAAAGTAAAATGAATAGTAAACAAATGTTCTTTGAAATGTGAATAAGTCCCTCCCCCAATAAAAATTTACATTACCCCTTAGGGAACTACAGTCATGGCCATAAATTTTGACACCACTGAAATTTGTCTAGAAAATGAAGTATTTCTCACAGAAAAGGATTGCAGTAACACATGTTTTGCTATACACATGTTTATTCCTTTTGTGTGTATTGAAACTAAACCAAGAAAAGGGAGGAAAAAAAGCTAATGGGACATAATACTACACCAAACTCCAAAAATGGGCTGGACAAAATTATTGGCACCCTTTAAAAATTGTGGAAAAATAAGATTGTTTCAAGCATGTGATGCCCCTTAATACTCACATGGGCAAGTAACAGGTGTGGGAAGTATAAAAATCACAACTAAAAGCAGATAAAAAGGAGAGAAGTTCACTTAGTATTTGCATTATGTGTCTGTGTGTGCAACACTAAGCATGGACAACAGAAAGAGGAGAATAGGACTGAGGACTTGAGAACAAAAATTGTGGAAAAACATCAACAATCTCAAGGTTACAAGTCCATCTCCAGAGATCTAGATTTGCCTTTGTCCACAGTGCACAACATTATCAAGAAGTTTGCAACCCATGGCAATGTAGCTAATCTCCCTGGACGGAAGAGAAAAATTGATGAAAGGTGTCAACGCAGGATAGTCCGGATGGTGGATATGCAGCCCCAAACAAGTTCCAAACATATTCAAGCTGTCCTGTAGGCTCAGGGAGCATCAGTGTCAGCGTGAACTATCCATCAACATTTAAATTAAATGAAACGCTATGGCAGGAGACCCATGAGGACCCCACTGCTGACACAGAGACATAAAAAAGCAAGACTACATTTTGCCAAAATGAACTTGAGTAAGCCAAAATCCTTCTGGGAAAACGTCTTGTGGACAGATGAGACCAAGATAGAGCTTTTTGGTAAAGCACATCATTCTACTGTTTACCGAAAACGGAATGAGGCCGACTAAGAAAAGATCAGTGAAATATGGTGGAGGTTCAATTATGTTTTGGGATTGTTTTGCTACCTCTGGGTGCCTTGACTGTGTGCAAGGCATCATGAAATCTGAGGATTACCAATGGATTTTGGGTCGCACTGTACAGCCCAGTGTCAGAAAGCTGGGTTTGCATCCAAGATCTTGGGTATTCAAGCAGGACAATGACCCCAAACATATGTCAAAATCCCCCAGAAGTGGATGGCAACAAAGTCCTGGAGAGTTCTGAAATGGCCAGCAATGAGTCCAGATCTAAATCCCATTGAACACCGGTTGAGAGATCTTAAAATTGCTGTTGGGAAAAGGCGCCCTTCCAATAAGAGAGACCTGGAGCAGTTTGCAAAGGAAGAGTGGTTCAACATTCCGGCTGAGAGGTGTAAGAAGCTTATTGATGGTTATAAGAAGCTACTGATTTCAGTTATTTTTTCCAAAGGGTGTGCAACCAAATATTAAGTTAAGGGTGCCAATAATTTTGTCCAGCCCATTTTTGGAGTTTGGTGTGACATTATGTCCAATTTGCTTTTTTCCTCCCTTTTTTTGGTTCCAATACACACACAAATGGAATAAACATGTGTATAGCAAAACATGTGTTACTGCAATCCTTTTCTGTGAGAAATACTTCCTTTTCTATAAAGATTTAAGAGGTGCCAACATTTACAGCCATGACTGTATTTATACCAAAAAAACTGTGTAAAAACAATGTATTAAACATATTAGGTATTGTCGTGTGTGTATAATTGTGAACTATTAAAATATAATTTTAATGATTCTGTATGGTGAATTGCGTTAACATTAAAAAAAAGCCCCAAATTGCTGATTCTGGTCACATCACATTAGAGAGAAAATGCTTTAAAAGGTAATCAAAAAGTCACATATGCCTAACTGGTACTGATAACAGCTACAGATCAAGTCACAAAAAATGAGCTCTCATACAACCCAACATACCGAAAAATTAGAAAGGTAAACATGGGTATTTTAATCGTATTGACCCACATAATAGAGATGACATATCATTTTTCTCGTAAAGTGCACTGTGTAAAAACATAACAACCCAAAAGTAGCAAAATTCAGTTTTCTTTTCAATTTCCCACACACAAATAATATTTTTTTTTGTTTTTTGACGTCATTTACAAAGTACAATTTTTCGGGCAATGAACAAGCCCTAGGTCTGTTGATGGAACATTTTCCTTACAGATGTCGATATTTCAATGTGTTTTTTGCTTACCCTTTTGTTTGTTAAAAACAATAAAAAAAATATTTGAAACAGAAATATAAAAGAGTTATGGCTTTTAAAAGGCGACAAGAAAAAAAGAAAAACTCAGAAAAAGAAATTGCCTGTGTCCTAGGGGCAAAATGGGCTGTGTCCTCAAAAGGTTAAAAGTAAAAATATCAAGAACAATGCTTGTATGGATGAGAACTATTTTTTTCTATCCTCATTATGTGTCATTTTTATACATATTTTTAAAATTCCAGAATAAATCAAGAAAAAATTAATCTGTAAGTAATAATAATAATAACAACAGTTTTGTATCTTATTATTCAGATGCCTTTCCCATATGTTCTCCACTATTAATCTCAAACAAGGCTTTTTTGTTCCTCTATAATCCTTTATACTTAGTTTTATCATGTGCAGAATAGCACAGCAAAGTAACAAGAATGTGATCTTACAGATGGAAACAATCGGATTAAGGTAACATAACCCAATGAAAAAGAAGCCAGTGTAGAAACTCATGTTCCTTGCTGGCATTTAGCTTCCTCAGTATTAGACAACATTGCCTTGGGTGCACTTGTTAAAAACCAACAATATACTTGTACTCCTTGTACTTCTATAGGGAGGCTAGTTATATGTCATTAGGTTCACTCTAAAAGAAGGGATGGCTCAACTGCTAATTGATGGCATTGCTTTTTGTGTACCGTATTATGACAAGTCCTGTCAGATGTAGTTTACGTAGAGTTTAATGGATTGCATAAAATGCGAGCTGAAACATCCTACTCTGTTAACATGTTTACACCGCAGGGCTAACTATAGGCTTTCCAACCCTATTGCCTCTATGAATTAAAGCAGTTGTTGCTATTCATGGTAAAAATTTTCATTTTTTTGACAATACAATACTCTATACTTTATTTTTGTTTTAATATATGTATGTAAAATAAGACAGCTCAATGTTTACTTTAATGTTTATAAAAGAGTACACTGTTCAACTATTTCTTGCATTTCTGAAAGACTAGTAATAGTACCTAAATAAGAGCTATCATGTGTTTTTTTTTCCCTCTGGAGGGGAGGTGGTGTTGTCACCCTTCTGTAATTGAGGCTAGCAAAGCCAACTGATAGCACTTGCCATCCCAAAAAATTCCTCCAAAAAATGAAAAGTAACCTCTCTGATAAAATAAATGTGATGTTAAAGTGAACATAAAGAAAACTACTTATTATAGTACTGTATATACTCGAGTATAAGCCGACCCGAATATAAGCCGAGGCCCCTAATTTCACCCCAAAAACCCAGGAAAAGTTATTGACTCAACTATAAGCCTAGGGTGGGAAATACATCATCCCCCCATGTCATCATCCCCCCCTGTCATCATCCAGACCCCCGTCATTAACACCCCCGTCATCATCACCCCATCATCATCACCCTGTCATCATCCCCCACGTCATCATCCCCCCCCCTTCATCATCACCGCCTGTCAATTCAGTGGTCTTCAGCCTGCGGACCTCCAGATGTTGCAAAACTACAACTACCAGCATGCCCGGACAGCCAACGGATGTGGCCTTCGTCATCATCCAGACCCCCTTTAGTTTTCTACTCGCCTCCCCTCGGTGGGAAGGAAGGGTGAGCTTGTCCGGGCCATCTATGCTACAGGGAGGGTTAGTCGTTCTGGGCTGTCCATCTTCACCAGGAGGCCCTCTTTTCCGCTCCGGGCTGGCCCTGGACTAGTGACGTTGCTTTCACGATGAAGCACAGGGACATTCATGCGCAGGGACATCACGGACGTCCCAGAGTCCGGCCGGCCCAGAGGGGAGAAGAGGGCCTCCAGGTGAAGATGGACAGCCCGGAACGACTAACCCTCCCCACCAGACGGACTCTGCAGCATAGATGGCCCGGACCAGCTCACCCTTCCTTCCTACCGAGGGGAGATGAGTAGAAAACTAAAGGGGGGTCTGGATGATGACGAAGGCCGCAGTGGTCGTCAACCTGTGGACCTCCAGATGTTTCAAAACTACAACTCCCAGCATGGCTGTCCGGGCATGCTGGGAGTTGTAGTTTTGTAACATCTGGAGGTCCGCAGGTTGAAGACCACTGAGAAGGAATTGACAGGCGGAGAGTTCACTCGAGTATAAGCCGAGGGGGGCGTTTTCAGCACGGAAAATCGTGCTGAAAAACTCGGCTTATATTTGAGTATATACGGTAATTATACTGTAGCAATATTATCTGTAGCAAACTGGATAACAGTAGAGAGCATTTTGGGGGGGGGGGGGGAATGCCAGGAAGGACATTGCCTAGCAAAATTGGCTGCTTTTTGGGGTTTCAAACAATAGGATTCACAATGATCAACTGATCGCCAGAGCGGCTTGTATAAAATATGTCTTGACAACCTTTTAATTAATAAGTAATAAGTAAGTAATTTAAATATTAAAACAATATTAAAAACATTCTGTTGACAGTTTAAAGAAACATTTCCTTCAGAAAATTGCATTTTTTTAAACTTGATACTTATTATTATTTGTCTTTTTGTCAGTACTATGCAATTAAAAATTAGATACAAAATATTGTAGTTCTATAAGCAGCCAAGCTTAAATCTCCTAATACCAGGGAACCTGCTACAAGGTAATCTCATAATAGTAGGTAGAGGATTGGGATGACAGAATGACAGCTGTATTGTTCTCTTGATAGGCCTTGATAATCATGGCTTAGACAAACATTGGCAAGGAAAATATGAAGGAGAAAAAGTGTAGAATTTACCACATGGTATATTTTTTATTATTGTGTATCATCATAAGTCATAGCCTGGTCTACTACTCTATTCTACATCACACGAGATAACATATACTGCCCCAACGAACAACAAAAGGATCTCTATCATGTTGAAGAGTTTATTCAGTTTAACAAAACTTTTATCATATCCGCAAGATAAGGGATAAGTGTCAGATCACTGCCGGTCCGACCGATGGGACCCCCTGCGATTTTATCTTGGTCTTTCTTTAGCTTTGAATCCTGCCATGATAACTAATTGATTCTCCCTCTGTCTTGTGTGTTGGGGGCTCCAGTATAGGACATGGGCATGTTTCTGCACTTTACTATGCAGACAAGGACAAATTCCGCTACACTAGAAACATGTGTTACATTTAAATGGGTTATCCACAGGGAGGGTTTTATTTTTTTGTTATAACTTTGCCCTCCAAAAAGCCTTTAAAAAACAACTTTTATTTACCTTCAGAGGTGCCTCTAGTGTGTGTGACACTCCAGGCCCTGCCATCACAATTTCTATCTGGAAGAGGAGCGCAGCTGGGCACCAGAGTGGGCCACCAGAGGCATCGTTGGATCGCTGAAGGTAAGAGTTTGTTTTTTTACAGACTTTTAAGTTGGCATAGTTGTAAAATTAAACCCCTCCCACTGGATAACCTCTTTAAATGTACATGCATATAATGTGTGGATAACATGTATACTATATTTGTGTATTATACAGCTAATTTTCCATGAAAAAAGCCCAGCCTGTGCATAGTGTAGTGTAAGAACTGCCACTGGTCCACACACAGTGTATTAGCATATCCCCCTTATACTAGTAATATTGGTCTAAGAATACAGGATTTGGTCAGTATTAGTATGATGGTAATATGTATGGTGATAATATTTCCTCCTTGTATACTGCTATTATTGGTAATATTGTCTCTGTATATCGCATTTGGTAAGTAATAGTATGATGGTAATAAGTATGGTGATAATATTCCTCCTTATATACTGGTACTATTGGTAATATTGGTCTCAGTATACAGGATGTCGTAGGTAACAGTATGATGGTAATATGTATGGTGATAATATTCCTTCTTATATACTGGTATTATTGGTAATATTGGTCTTAGTATACAGGATTTGGTCAGTAAAAGTATGATGGTAATATATAATAAACCCCTAATTGTTGGAGGAGGGGGAGGCATCTGGACAGAATTTGCCATGGGTCCCGTGGAACTTATCATGGCAAGGGCATAGTTATGTCCCTGATATTTGCCCTGCTCCTGCTTGAAATTGGTGCTGCAGCGACAGTGCAACCATTTCGCAGATGATTGGATCACCTGCAGAGTCTGCAGTGGGGCCTCGCATTCAAAATTTGTCTACGGCCTCACAAAGTCTAGAGCTGCCTCTGATGACCACTACACCAAATTTTACTAAATCATTCATCAGGGTAGTGGCTCATTCAGGTTATAAGGTTAAATTACTGGCCTAGATACAGTCATTCACTATCTAAACTAATGTATTCTTTCCATGGCTAACTTTAGAGTACAGACGGATGGAAGAGAAAAATTGATGAAAGGTGTCAACGCAGGATAGTCCGGATGGTGGATAATCAGCCCCAAACAAGTTCCAAAGATATTCAAGCTGTCCTGCAGGCTCAGGGAGCATCAGTGTCAGCGCGAACTATTGACAATTAAATAAAATGAAACGCTATGGCAGGAGACCCAGGAGGACCCCAGGAGGACCCAGGAATGAGGCCTATAAAGAAAAAAACACAGTACCTACAGTGAAATATAGTGAAGGCTAAATAATGTTTTGGGGTTGTTCTGCTGCCTCTGGCACTGGGTGCCTTGAATGTGTGCAAGGCATCATAAAATCTGAGGATTACCAACAGATTTTGGGTCGCTCTGTAGAGTCCATTGTCAGAAAGCTGAATTTGTGTCCGAGATCATGGGTCTTCCAGCAGGACAATGACCCCAAATATATGTCAAAAAGCACCCAGAAATGCATGGCAACAAAGCACTGGAGAGTTCTGAAGTGGCCAGCAATGATTCCAGATCTAAATCCCATTGAACACCTGTGGAGAGTTTTTAAAATTGCTGTTGGGAAAAGGCGCCCTTCCAATAAGAGAGACCTGGAGCAGTTTGAAAAGGAAGAGTGGTCCAACATTCCGGCTGAGAGGTGTAAGAAGCTTATTGATGGTTATAGGAAGACACTGATTTTCAAAAGGGTGTGCAACCAAATATTAAGTTAAGGGTGCCAATAATTTTGTCCAGCCCATTTTTGGAGTTTGGTGTGACATTATGTCCAATTTGCTTTTTTTCTTCCCTTTTTTGGTATAGTTCCAATACACACAAATGGAATAAACATGTGTATAGCAAAACATGTGTTACTGCAATCCTTTTCTGTGAGAAATACTTTTACGGCCATGACTGTATGTGTAAGTAAAAAGAAGGAAAGAAGAAAGAGTCGGATGTTTAACTTGACGCTTCTGGAACCAGTGCAATTTTTTTTTACAATGCCCATCATGCTACTGTACATGGTGTTATTCATAACTCTGGCGTCTTATTATTTGGCCATACATAGCAATGAGCTCTGAATCTGTGTGCTACATCTGCACCCAATAAAGCTTTTACCCTCTAATTCTCACAATGTTTTGAAGTAAGAACAGCGATTTTGACAATCCTCAGCTCTCTTCGTTGACAGAATAAATATACTATACATGATGTTTACGGTCAGTGGGTGGCGCTGGCATTTCCCTAATATCTGCATTATGTCAATTCTTATTCCTAAACAAGATTTCCCCATGAGAGTCAAAAATGATATTTCAAAGGTTAGATTCAAAGCATTCTTCCACTATTCCAATGAATGTTTTTTTTATTTTTTTTTCCTGGAAGGGATTATATATAAACGGTATTAGACAGCTCAGAAGGAGAGTTTTTACATTCGCCGACATGACCCAGTCTATCACACATGACTGGTGGCACAGAGCACTCTTAAACTAAATGATGTTATTTATACAAGCAGTGTAATGACAACGTAAATGATTCACTGTAAGAACCATATTTTTAAAGTGTCTTAAATTATATTTATCATTTAAGAAAACAGCTTTTTGCTAGCCAAGCCTATTGTGGGAAGGTATTAGATATTTTGTCAACGGCATTATTTATTTTCCTTTGGGTCTTTAATGTGACAACACAGATAATTACTAACAGCGTGCGCTGTAATATACAGAAGCTCATCTTTGCTTCTGAAACTAAAAGTACAATAAAAATAATTTCTTTACCTGCCACATACTAACACGGTTCATCGATTTAAATAGTTTCTTACTTGCCTACCATGGATATATGAACTGTAAAACATTCTCTCTGCTACTATCGCTTAGAAGTCTAGTGCACTTAAATGGCTTTCAAATACAGTATATGTATACAATATACGATGCCAGATCATAAAAATGTCTTCACTCCTATCAATTACTTGATGTACCAGAAAGTGTATGGCAATAAAGCTCAAGAGAGCCCAGTCTAAGAATAGAGCAGTAAAGTAAGTATTAAAATTAGGAAAATCCAGAAGTCTGACACTACCCACCACTATACTACTGAGGCACCATTTAGTTTTTCAGTGAGGCCCGGTTCACACTAAGTGTTTTAATCAGTATTTTTAGTCAATACCAGCAGTGGAACTAATCAAAGAAAATGAATAAAAACAAACTGAAACAAAGAAAAACTATATTGAAAAGATTTGTATTGTATCTGTGTTTCGGGCCCACTTTTTCTTGGGCTAAAATACTGTCCAAAATAAGGATCGACCTTATCCTATGTTCCCACACCTCATTTTGGTCAGTATTTTTTTTTTTTTTTTTTTTACCAAAGCCAGAAGTTGATCTAACACAGGAAAACTAAAATGGAAAAATAAACACTTTTTCTGTATTTAGAAACCTCTCTTTGTTCTAGTAAAAACACTGGCCTTAGGCCTTATGTTCACATACAGTAATATGAGCCATAAAACAACTGCTTTACAACTCAAAAAGCAACTCACAAAAAATCAGTTCGAAAAAACTGTGTGGGAGCATAACCTCATGCCAAAAAATTACTAAAATTTTTTGTGGGGACACAAAATTAGCATTTTAGGTGCAAATTTTGATGGTTTGCACCAAAAATTGCTCCCAAAATGTATTTTAGTAAATGTATTGAGTTTTACAACTTAAAGGGGTTATCCAGGAATTTTATATATATATATATATATATATATATATATATATATATATATATATATATATATTAACTGGCTCCAGAAAGTTAAATTACTTCTATTAAAAAATCTTAATCCTTTCAGTACTTATGAGTTTCTGAAGTTGAGTTGTTCTTTTCTGTCTAAGTGCTCTCTGATGACACCTGCCTCGGAACTGTCCAGAGTAGAAGCAAATCGACATAGCAAACCTTTTCTACTCTGTGCAGTTCCCGAGACAAGCATAGATGTCAGCAGAGAGCACTGTTGCCAGATAGAAAAGAACAACTCAACTTCAGCAGCTGATAATTATTGGAAGGATTAAGATTTTTTAATAGAAGTAATTTACAAATCTGTTTAACTTTCTGGAGCCAGTAAGTTTTTTCCTGGACTACCTCTTTAATCTGTACCATTTCCTTTTTCCATTTAAACAATTTGGCTCATCTATTTTATAAATGTTGGAGTTTAAACATGCACCAGATTTAGACAGACAACATTTGGTTGTAACAGCCTTAGTAGATCTGAGCTGAGTTATTTAAGTAATATTTTGTTTTTGGGATGTTTCTTAAAAAAACAGTGTATGAACAAAATCTTTTGTGTTTCAAATATTTTCCCATGAGACTTCATTCCCACACAGTTTTTTAGTTGTTTTATTTTCCATCTGTATCTTTAGCCCATTTTAACATTTTCACATATTTTTTTTCAGCAAATTTTTGGCCCATTTTTGAGTCACAAAACAGCTGTGAGAATAATATTGTTCTTGTACTATTGACATAAAAATATAATACTATTCAACCCCTTACGGACCAGGCCCATTTTGACCGTAAAGGGGTACTCTGCCCCTAGCATCTCATCCCCTATCCAAAGGATAGGGGATAAGATGTCAGATTGCGGGGGTCCCGCCACTGGGGACCCCCGGGATCTCCGCTGCAGCACCCCACTATCATTACTGCACAGAACAAACTCTCTCTGTGCGTAATGACTACGTCACGACTCCGCCCCCTCGTGATGTCATGGCCCGTCCCCTCAATACAAGTCTATGGGACGGGGGTGGCAGCCATCACGACCCCTCCCATAGACTTGCATTAAGGGGGCGGGCCATGACTTCACAAGGGGGCAGAGCCATGATGTAATTATGCACAAAGCGAGGGGGGCAGAGCCGTGAGGTCATTACGCACAGAGCGAGTTTGCTTATACCAAAAAAATCTCAAACTATTTTAACAAAATTAGTATGTATAAAATTGCCCTAAATTGACCACCTATAGCTTTCTAATTTTTCCATATATGGGGCGATATGAGGGCTCATTTTTTGCGCTGTGATCTGTACTTTTTCTTGGTACCACTTTTGCTAATATTTTACTTTCTAATCACTTATTATACATTTTTTTGGGAATAAAATGTGACAAAAAAGCAGCAATTTTGGACATTCACCATACGGTATAATTAACATATTTTGATAGTTCGAACATTTACACACGTGGCAATACCAAATACAGTAGTCCCTCAAGTTACAATATTAATTGGTTCCAGGACGACCATTGTATGTTGAAACCATTGTATGTTGAGACCAGAACTCTATGGAAACCTGGTAATTGGTTCTGAAGCCACCAAAATGTCATCCAAAAATAGGAAAAGTTGAGGATTAAAGAAAAATAAGTAGATAACTAATACAGATAAAGCAAATCCTTACATATAAAAGTAAGAAAGATCTGCTGGGAGCTGTAATCACTGTCTATGTCAGTGTTTCCCAACCAGGGTGCCTCCAGCTATTGCAAAACTACAACTCCCAGCATGCCCGGACAGCCGTTGGCTGTCCGGGCATGCAGGGAGTTGCAGTTTTGCAACAGCTGGAGGCACCCTGGTTGAGAAACAATGGTTTATGTAGAGGACAAGAGCTTCTTCAGAGTCCTATACAGTACACACAGTGTCCCAAATGGAGCCGCCCTTACATGGTGTCCAAAGGAGCAGCTAACCCTGGCACAGGTAAAGAGTAGTACAAAACTTGTAGTTCCTCCCTGTACTGTAGGGGGCGCTACCAGACACCAGTCAGTGCTTGTACTTCAGTAATAGAGGTGATTTCCCAGTAAAATGCCCATTCTGATTGGTCAGTTCCTCTAGTTGTGACATATTTCACAGATCTGGACTGTCTGTACATTGTATGTTGAGTCTGGTTTCAAGTTACAATGGTCCAGAAAAGACCATTGTATGTTGAAACTATTGTATGTTGAGGCCATTGTAAGTTAAGGGATCACTGTATGTTTATTAATTATTTTTCCTTATGTTTTTGGGGGTAAAAAGGGATGATTTACATTTTTATTGGGAGAGGGGATTTTTCTAATTTTTAAACTTTTTTAATACTGTTCAGTGATATGCATAGGGCACAGCACTGATCAGTATTATCAGCAATCTTCTGCTCTGGTCTGCTCAATCTCAGACCAGAGCAGAAGACCCCAGGAGATGGACAGAGGCCGGTGAGGGGACCTCAGGCTTCCATACTGGATTATCGGATCCCCGCAGCGGTGCTGCGGGCGATCCGATCATCCATTTTAAGTGCTGCATTGCCGCAGATGTAGTGATCTGTATTGATTACAGCATCTGAGGGGTTAATGGCGGACATCAGCACCATCGCTGATGTTCCCCATTACCGAGGGGTCCCCGGCTGCTGATAGCAGCCGGAACTTGCCGTGCATGACGCGAGCGGTCATTACAGAGCGTAAATGTACGCTATGGTGGGCTAAGTTCCACGGCACCATGATGTACATTTACGTCTATTGTCGTTAAGTGGTTAAGCATCAGATGCTGAAAACCTTGTACAATATGTACCATAAATGCTCTTTTATATGACAAGATGCATTATGGTTAGTGTTTGAAATTCTCTACGTTTAGATGTTGAAGCAAAACTTAACAGAAGGAGCTTTTACTTGGCCAAAGTAACCCACATAGCTCTCTGATTTAATATACACACTGTGAGTCACGTCAGATTCAGTGACAATTTACCTCAGATAACCTCTCATGCTGAGACAAATGGATGGACCTAATGAAAAGTAGCAAGAGCATTATTTGATTCCGACTCGAGTTACAAAACTACTTGTCACTATCATAGACATCAATATCAGCAGAGATGAAACCTCCAGTAGGGGCAGGTTGGAATCATCAAACCTACTATTGATTTACTACCATTTGTACTCTTCTGCACCTACAATATAAATGAAGAGTCTTTGCAAAGAGTCTTGGTAAAAAAAAGTATATGTAAAAGCTCCAATAAAAACTATAAGTGTCTAAGTGGTTACAGACTACAAAAGAACTGTGTAGTCTGATCCAACAATAATGTATGAGGCTATGTGCATTTTTAAATAAAAATAATGTTAAAATTACAGGGTTAGAAAAGTGGAAAATAAGAAGCATGAACTGGCTTTTTTGCTGCGTATAATAAGGTCCGGCGGTTCGTTTTACGGCCATACATAGAGGTTAAAGGGGTACTCCGGTGGAAAACTTTTTTCTTTTTCAAATCAACTGGTGCCAGAAATTTAAACAGATTTGTAAATTACTTCTATTAAACATTCTTAATCCTTCCAGTACTTCTTAGCGGCTGTATACTAAAGAAGAAATTCTTTTCTTTTTGGGATTTCTTTTCTGTCACGACCACAGCGCTCTTTGCTGACACCTCTGTCCATTTTGGGAACTGTCCAGAGCAGCATATGTTTGCTATGGGGATTTTCTCCTGCTCTGGACAGTTCCTGACATGGACAGCTCTGTAAGCAGAGAGCACTGTGGTCGTGACAGAAAAGAAATTTAAAAAGAAACAAATTTCCTCTGTAGTATACAGCTGCTAATAAGTATTTGAAGGATTAAGATTTTTTTATAGAAGTAATTTACAAATCTGTTTAACTTTCTGGCATCAGTTGATTTAAAAAAAATAATAGTTTTCCACCGGAGTACCCCTTTAATAAAACTCAATAGTAAAAAATATGGCCATTTTTAGAATCATAACTAGGCCATATTATATATTAAAAAGTGGTGCAAATATTGTGTTGGATGGTCTCATTTATTTCTATGTATCCCTTCTGCAAGGGCTTCTTCACAAATAATGTGGATTTCATGTGAATAACATGTATCTGAATTCCATGCAGATTTGTGGCAAATTTTCATGTATTTTTAAGTGGATTGTCATGCAGATTCACACAAAAAAAAAAAAAAACATTAATGGTATATTTATGTTATATAGAATGGTAAAATATAGTACTCACAAGCATGAAGCTAAAATAGACTCTCTCCTCTCCATATTACATACAGGGGCCGCACTGCCCTGTCATTGTAGATCTTTACAAAGCAATAATAATACTATTATATATTTTATTTATATAGCACCAACGTATCCTCAGTCGGGTTCACAATCTAAACTAGAAATTGCCTTCTCACTATGTTTTTGATGTTTGGGATAACATGCACACAAACAATGGGAAAACAAACAAACCCCATGCAGATGTCCTTGGTGGGATGAAATCCCAGGACTTCAGTGCTGCAAGGCAACAATGCTGCACAAGGTAGTTATCAGCCTCTGATCACCTCCACTTCATAGCACCCTTACTGATGCAGCTTCCACTGGACTTAGATGTTAGCTCCACCTTCAGGGGTGGAGCTAAAATAAATGTAAAATTCCAATCAGCCCATGGAAGGGATGGATACCTACCCCCAACCAACTGACTCATCCTGGGACATCACGGTCACTGGAAAGAACAGAAATTCATAGCAAACATGACATTACAGGAAATACTCAGAAATGAAAGACAAAAACAAGAGAAAGGGGGTGCTCCCTTTTTAACAAGTAAAGCTTCTGTGGGTCCCTCCACCACACCTAGGTGATTTTACTCACCCGTTGGTGCAAATCTCTGTTTAGGATTGGTGGGTAGAGGTAATAGGAGGCTGCTGCACTCTGACCGGGACTGGACTCTTAGCAGGAAGAGCCAGTTGTACGACACAAATAACTCAAAAAGAGGCAAAAACGGTCTTATGAAGCGCTGCTTTTGGAGGTCACAAAACGGAGAGACTCAGGCCAGCACAGGATAAGTGATTTTTATTTGCAAAAAGGACAACGCGTTTCGGCACATACAGAGTGCCTTCCTCAGGTCCAAACGTATAACAGCACTCTTCAAATTCTGATGGGTGCAAGAGATACTGGAAAGGATCCTATGTGATGCGGCGCTGGCGTGGGTCTTTATTTACAGGAAATAAAGAAATCATAGGCAAAGCGATCATGTGACCCAACCTAATAACACAAGAAGCACTTCAAATAAAACAATAAACAAAACCCACTAGAGTTAAGCAATGCTAGTCTATTGAAAAGTTCCAGACAACCCATTTAATACATGGGAGAGGTTCACATCTTAAATTCCATTGCCCCTAAATAGTGAAAATATAGTTATAATAGGTAAAACCAAAGACAGCACATCTCTAGAAACCAGATTACAAAACAGTACACTTTTGTGTGTGTACCAAGAGAGAGAAAAAAGTCTGGAGGATCATCAATAATCCCCTGCTGGTAAGTAAAATGTCCCCCATGCTGTGTTTGTGTGTGCATTTTCATAGGGCTTGTCACCCAGCCTTCTCAGATGCCTGCCAAGTCACACACTGATATATCCTTAGCTTCCACTGTATACAACAGGGTATAGCTATTTTTAAGACATTATATTGTACTTAAATACTGATATTTTGTAAATATGATGGTATTTTGTAAATATACTTATGCATCAATGTGAAATGAATTATGCACCAGTGACAAAAATGAAAATGTGATTATGTTTATATCATAAATGTAAATTTTATATATATCACAAAATGATGATTGATAGAAGGCCCCATAATTGACTATTTCTTCCCTTACACGAAATAGTATATAGATATTACATAAAATGCTTTTCAGCCGAAGTATGTTGTTGTTGCTTTTCTAAACAGATGCTTACAAACAGCATTTTCATTACTGTGTTAGAAGTTGTACATATGCTTGGATTCTAAAAGGTGGCACGACATCTACAGCTGCATTTCATGATGCATTAAGCTCAAAGACATCAATTTTTAAGCATAGCTTTGAATACAAATGTATGCATAAAATGTGTAAAACAGCGGGTATCATCAAGATACAGTTATAAAAAATGATTCAAGGAAAAAAGTGGCATTATCCATGGCAACCAATCTCCTCACATATGAAGGGTAGGTTGTGGATTGAAACCAGACGTCTGGTTGCCAAGAAGACCAATAGCACATTTTACTATGCGCCATATTATCATAAAGTTCCAAATCATACTCCCGTATCTTACTGCTCTGCAAGGAGTATATCTAAATTCACCAAGTGTGCCTACACAGATATAGCTACATACATAAAGATGATATCAGCCCTAGTTAAAAGCAGGAATGTGTCGAAAGAAACACTTCAGATTTGAGAAATTGTGAGGGCAAGCTTAACTGTTAAATAAATGCTACCTATTCTAGGTAAAAATGTGACAATAACTTGGAATTCTGAAGAAAACACACCATTTGGCTGTGTGACAAAATGCAAAGAGAAATGCAAAAATGCAAAAACAATATTAAATAGACAAAACACAAAACTAAGGTAAAGCCTTATTTTTAGCCACGTATCTGTTCCCTTATTTTTAGCCATGTTTCTGTTATTTCGGCCATATATGGTATGTGAACATAACCTGAAACGAGACTGTGCACCCAAAGTTGGGCATATTTTTGGCACACGTGGGCCATGCCGCCTTTTACCAGGGCCTTAGTAAATATGCACCATAGTGTTGAAAGGTTTATCAATCTGCCTAAAACCAAAACTTTGTTTTTTTTTTTTATCATAACAACCAATCATGGTTCAGCTTTCATAACCTAACAAGCTCTGGTAAAATGAAAGCTCTAGACTGATAGATCTGGCTGCTTTTTTAAATGTTTTTTCTTTGACATTTCGACAAAAAATGTAAAAAAACGCAAAAAAAAAAAACTTTAAATAACATGTGATTTATAGAAAAAAAACACAAAGTTCTTATAAAATGCATTACATAGAGGGTGTTTTTTACATGCTGGAAAAAAATAAAAAATAAAAAGATTTACTGATAGAAAAAAAAAATACAGTCTGCCAATCTCTGAACAGACAGTATAAAAATATTGCCGAGGTATTATAGTGGTGCATGTTGTTTGTTAAATTTGGAACATCTTTAGACAATCTAGTTTAGGTTAACAACAATGAATAGCTGACTTACTTTACTCCAAAATGTTCTACCCCAATTTTGGCAGAATTTTTGACACACATACTATGCCTACTTTCCATTAAACCATGCTTGCTGATCTGACAAGGCACAAAAGTATCTAAAATTCATAATAAATGTGGAGCAAGTCATATAAGGCTGTGGGAATTTAAGAAGTCCGGTGCACTTGCAACAGTAAATCTGCCCCTATATGTGAAGGAAGCCTTATCGTTTTATAAGTAACTCAACAGCATCAGCCGTTTCTTTCTTCTTTTTTTTTGAAAACGTGATAGAAAAAAAAATACAGATTTTGTCTAGCTTTCATCTAAATTGTTTATATTTAACAAATAAAAGAAAAGTAAGTAAACGTACAAAACATTATGAGAAAAGCAAAAGTAAAAACCACTGCAATAAGATAATGAAGCCACAATGCCTTAGATGGGATAGCTCTTCAAAATCCACATAAGTAATAAAAAAAATACCAAACTTCTGTGAATTAAACAAAAAATAAAAAAATAAAAAATAAACAAACTGGATAGTAGATGGCGGCACTGTTCATTGATTGGTTTCATTCAGGTGAACAAGACATCAATGCATTTTGCTGTTCTGTGACTACTTCTATAATTGAAACATCTGATTTAAATGATTTTTAGCCTTTATTGAACCTGGTGAAGAATGAGTCTCCTTGTGCTCCCTCTGCTGGTGATTTTGCTTGTAATGTCATTCGTAACATGCAGTACAGTAAAAGTAATGAGTGCCTTGGGAGTATTAATCATTAGATGGATACTAAGTACCATTTTGACAATTTTATTGGCTGGTGCGTTTGGTGCTATTGAGGGCTTCAATAAAGCCATTATTGAATGCGCTGTAGCTATAATTATGACTTGTGCTGGCTGAATGACTTGTTTCTTTTGTGGAACTCTCATCAGCAGCTGGGCAGCATTCAATGTAACTAAACCTATAAGGCACACAGCACTGTGCCTTAATATGCATGACACTATGAAGCTAAATGGGAGGGAGGATATAGTGTGATCTCTCAAATATGTTGAGGGATTTAACAGTGTGCAGGACAAAAGCATAGGAGAGAGATGTGTTTGAAGAGGAGGTCAAGATTTTAATAGCTACAGGCTAAAATGTAACCCGGTGGAAATGTAGGACATTATGCTATGCTATGGTTACAAAGAGGCCACACACACTATACTGTCTACAATATTAAAAGAATATTACTGGAGATAAATAAATTGTTATGTCCCGACTCACTGTAAAGATTATTTAAAAAAAAAAGCATGGAAAATAATAAAGGTAAATATGCAACAAAACAACAAAGTTTGCAGTGCCAGTTCTAAAGCCATAAAGAATTTAGAATTTATAAAAAATAAAAAATAAATTATACAATGTTTGCTTACCCCTCAGTTCACTGCCGCTCCATTGACCCCTACAGGAAGTGCTGCAATGATGTCACATTGCGCACTTGATGCTGCAGCCAAGAGATGTCTATGCAGGGATGTATGAGGCCAATGATTGGCTGCAGTATTAAATGCACAGGATATGTAACATCATTGCAGCGCCGTGGGTAGAGAAAACCATAGGGGTGAATAAACCTGTTTCATTATTTATTTATTTTTTTACCCTGGTCTCCATGTGTAAAACTAATGGAAAACCCTTAGCAGTGGGTATTGCACCCATCTGACATGTCATTATAACACATCACCAGTGGCACAATTTAAAGGGGTACTCCAGCGCTAAGAGGATAGGAGATAAGATGCCTGATCACGCCGCTGGGGACCCCCGTGATCTTGCACGCAGCACCTCGCTAAAATCAGTCCCCGGAGCATGCTCGCTCCTGGTCTGATTACTGTCGATCATGGGGCCGAAGCATTGTGACATCTCGGCTCCGCCCCCGTGTGATGTCACCCTCCGCCTATGGGAGGGGACATGACAGCTGTGGGACCCCCGCGATCAGGCATCTTATCCCCTATCCTTTGGATAGGGGATAAGATGTCTTAGCGCCCGGAGTACCCCTTTAAGGCTCCTAATCCAAGAACAATATGTACCAGGGACCCTACCTACCATTAAACCACCTCTAAACCCTCTATACTTAAAGGGGTACTCTGGCCCTAAGGGGATAAGATGTATTAGGGCCGGAGTACCCCTTTAAACCTTTGTTACATCACCAGGCAGAAGTAGTATTTCTTATAGCGGCTAACCTAATGCATGCTTACATCCCCGTTGCTCAGTCCTAAAATAACATGTGAAACAATAGCTTGGCAAAATTTGCAAGCACACAGCATGTATATATCTCAAGCTATACCATGTAACTCTATTCAAGTAAATTAGCAGATTCTTAGGCCAAATGGTGCTAGGTGAAGTTGAAAGAGTTTGCCTGTGGTCAGCCATATGTTGCTGTTGTTTTCACTGTGATATGCAGGTGACAACCTTTTGGCCGATGCCATGTGATCATGTTCTAGACTCTTCCAATTTACAGAATAAAGTGGATTAATTGTTAATTTGGGACATAATTGAGAGCTCATTAACCATACAATACATAATGTGTTTTGCAGGTGCATTTTCTCCTGACTCCAAGCTTTTTTTTTTCTATAGGCATTCTTACAATCCATTTCATAAAGTGAATACGGTATATCTCTTTTTAAGGTACAAGGCACATATTTGGATTTTTTCCTTATTTTTATCGTTTTCTTTGCTTTGGTGTAGAGACATGCAAAGAAGAGCTTAGCATTTAGCTATCCATGGAAAGAGACAAAATGGTCGGCTTTAAACATGCAGATATTTTTTTTTCTAGGATCCGGATTGCTACAATAGGAATACTTGATTAGCCGCTTATTGCAGATTGCTATTTACATGCTACAAGTCAATGATTTTGATCATCTGCACAAATGCCTGATAACTTTTGTATGCTGCAACAGGCTGGGATAATTTCAAAATGATGTTATATGCTATACATACTGAAATTACAGCTCCCGAGTGTTTCATTAGCCAAATTATGATTCAGTCTGCGGTTACATATTTGCATTTTCTGCCATAAAATCAAAGTTACATTATAACTGTTAATATATCTTTTTGTATCTGTTGTGCGTGTTTAGAATAACACATATGAAATCATTTTGAAAGCAAGCTTATTTAGTACATGATTATACCCCTACTAGGCTATTCCAATGCTCTCCTCTGCCAGATAAAGGGGTTGATTTTTTTTTTTTATCCTCTTTCCCTTTCATCAGACCCCCAATGACCAGCACATAGTAGTGTCCCACGGTTGGCACCCAAACAATCAGCTGTTATCGTCAGGGCTACCAGGTGCTCACTGCTCCTTTTCCCTGTAGCAATAGATGAATCATTACACAATGTCCTATTGACATCAATGGGCTGTTCAATGATTCAAATTACTGTGTTGGATATCCAAACTTTGCAGACGTTCTTTGTTCTGGCTAATAGTAAGGGTACTGATAAGGTTATCCCTCTTTTTTGTCTCAAAATTCGGTATGGTTCCAGGAGTTGCCTAAACTAAAAAAAGCCATTTAACTCATTCAACTTTACTTTCAATCTTCAAACACCCTTCTGATACAGTCTATCCTCTTTTTGCTTGTTACACAGAGAATAAAAAATTAATTATTAAAAAAAATTATAAAAATTAAATCATATTCCTAACCTATAAATCTCTCCCAATATAGCTCCAACCTAAACTCAATCACCAATCTCTAGATACATCGTATTCTGAATCTCATCTCCCCTTCCCTGAAATGTGAATATAAAATAAAAATGTTCATTTCTAGTGTAGAATGATAATGCCTGATGAGTAAAGCATGAGCTTCCTATAAGGCTCTATTCACATATATCAGGCGTCCGGCATAGTTTCCCTCCGGCGTTTACTGGAGGGAAACTGATGCTAGAGCTGATCCCATTCATTTGAATAGGACAGTTCACAATCATCCAGCATCTCAATTTTGATGCTGGATGGTAGGATGCGCCGGAGGGCACCAGACGGGGGAACACAGTCCCCTGTCCATCATCCAAAGCAATGGATGCTGGATGCCATACAACTGATGACAACTTGTCATCAGTTGTGGCTAGGGATTGACCGATATCGTTTTTTTTAGGGCCGATACCGATAATCGGTGGAGGTTAGGGCCGATAGCCGATAACTTATACCCATATTCCGGTATAAGTTATCGGCTATTTATCCCCCCGCGACAACGCTGCAGATCACTGATTTAAATCGGGCGCTTTAATTCAATGCACTGCAGTGGCTTTTGCGGTGCCATAGGCCGCCGCCGCCACCCACTTCTCTCCCCCTACCTGTCAGGGTGGTCCGGGCCATCCATCCTTCCTGTAGTGTCCGGTGGCATTCCGGGTGGAGGGTGAAACGGTCAGGGCTGTACTTCTTCTCCGGGGGTCCCCTTCTCCACCCCGGGCAGGCTCCGGCCTAGTAATGCAGCATAGATGCCGCTGCGCATTGATGCCCATGCGCAGCGATGCACCTGACGTCACGGCGTAGCGGCGTCTATGCAGCGTTCTAGGCCGGAGCCTGCCCGGAGTGAAGAAGAGGACCCCCGGAAAAGAAGTACAGCCCGGACCGGTTCTCCCTCCACCCGGAATGCCGCCGGACACTACACGAAGGATGGATGGCCCGGACCACCCCCATTATGGGTTAGATTTAATTTTTTTTATTGACTCAGAGGGTGGGGCCTGACCGGTATAGCAGTATGGGCAAAAATCCATACCGTGGGAGAAAAAAAAAACGGTATCCGGTTCATACCGGTATACCGCCCAGCACTACGGTGGGGGGTGCGACGCGGTGCGGTGCGGCAGGTTGGGGGGGCGGTCACGGGGCGGTGCGGGGTTTGGGGCATTATCGACTTATCAGCAAGGTAATTGCCGATACCGATAATGCCCAAAATCGTGATTATCGGCTTATAATATCGGCCATACCAATAATCGGTCGATCCCTAGTTGTGGCATCAGTTGCGTCAAGATCTAGGCTGAGTTCACCTATGCCGGATGCTGGAAATAAGTGAACCCAACCTTAGCTACACTGCAGGCTTCTTACCATCTACTCATTGGGTCTAGAAATTTTAGAAATTATTTTAATAAAACAAACTTTAAAAGAAAAGACAGAAGTCTAAATAGCAAATAAATAGCAATTTTCATAAAGCTTCATATTTGTCACCATACATTTCAGAACATGAAAAGAAAGTTTTCTCAAGAAATTCACTTCTTTCATGAAATAAAATAAAACAAAATCATCTTGGGATTTTCTCACCATTTAAATGACTGTGCAGCTATGTGCAAATGTTTCAGCATTTCCATGGTGGAAATAAAACAACATAGCAGTTAATCGCATTGTTTAAAAGGAGTGCAATATTACAGAGTACATTTCCATTTAAAAGCTCTGCCAATTTCTCAGTAGCAATGGTTCTGTGTAAATAAACTATCCATAATCCAAAACTGTAATTAGAGATAAACTTGGGTTATTATCTAGTTTGTTATTGCGGATGACCTTATTCCGCACTGTCTGCTCGTCCTATGGATGAACAGCTCACACAAAGAGATCATTTATTACATGTACTGAAGTCATAGGAGATGCTAAACATGTGCCTGTACTGTAAATGGTCATTTTATAAATCTGGGAACATTGGCGTGGAAATCTAGACCTCGAGTTATATGACAAAAAAGATCTGCTATAATAAACATAATCAATGAATTATAGACTATCATAGTCATGAACACTAAAAGTAGTAGAGGTATATTGCGTTCAACCTTTCGCAAATCTTTATACTGGAAATATATAATGGTCTGCTATTGCAGAGATTGTCAATCTTTAAGACTGTTGTTACGCCTAGCGCTCCGGGTCCCCGCTCCTCCCCGGAGCGCGTACGGCGTCTCTCTCTCCGCAGCGCCCCGGTCGGTCCCGCTGACCGGGAGCGCTGCCCTGTCATGGCCGTTGGGGATGCGATTCGCACAGCGGGACGCGCCCGCTCGCGAATCGCATCCCAGGTCACTTACCCGTTCCCGTCTCCTGCTGTCATGTGCTGGCGCGCGCGGCTCCGCTCTCTAGGGCGCGCGCGCGCCAGCTCCCTGAGATTTAAAGGGCCAGTGCACCAATGATTGGTGCCTGGCCCAATTAGCTTAATTGGTTCCCACCTGTTCCCTGGTTATATCTAGTCTCCTCCCTTGCACTCCCTTGCCGGATCTTGTTGCCTTAGTGCCTAGTGAAAGCGTTCCCTAGTCTGTTCCTAGTCCGTGTTCCTGACCTCCTGCCGTTGCCCCTGACTACGATCCTTGCCGCCTGCCCCCGACCTTCTGCTACGTCCGACCTTGCTTCTGCCTACTCCATTGTACCGCGCCTATCTTCAGCATCTTCAGCAGCCAGAGAGGTAAGCCGTTGCTAGTGGATACGACCTGGTCACTACCGCCGCAGCAAGACCATCCCGCTTTGCGGCGGGCTCTGGTGAAAACCTGTAGTGGCTTAGAACCGGTCCACTAGCGCGGTCCTCGCCATCCCTCTCTGGCACAGGGGATCCACTACCTGCCAGCCGGCATCGTGACAGTAGATCCGGCCATGGATCCCGCTGAAGTTCCTCTGTCAGTGGTCGCTGACCTCACCACGGTGGCCGCCCAGCAAGCCCGACTGATCGCCCTTCTAACCCGTCAGCTGTCGGAAATGTCCACCATTTCGCACCAACTTCAGTCGCAACTTCTCCAGCAATCTTCTCCTCCGCCAGCTCCTGCACCTCCTCCGCAGCGAGTGGCCACTCCTAGCCTCTGCCTGTCCTTGCCGGACAAATTTGATGGGGACTCTAAGTATTGCCGTGGCTTTCTTTCGCAATGTTCCCAGCACTTGGAGATGATGTCGGACCAGTTTCCTACTGAGAGGTCTATGGTGGCTTTCGTAGTCAGCCTTCTGTCTGGAAAAGCCCTGTCATGGGCCGCACCGCTCTGGGACCGCAATGACCCCGTCACTGCCTCTGTACACTCCTTCTTCTCGGAAATTCGAAGTGTCTTTGAGGAACCTGCCCGAGCTTCTTCAGCCGAGATTGCCCTGCTGAACCTGGCCCAGGGTGTTTCTTCCGTTGGCGAGTACGCCATTCAGTTCCGTGCTCTTGCTTACGAGTTGTCCTGGAATAGTGAGGTTCTCTGCGCGACCTTTAAAAAAGGCCTATCCAGCAACATTAAAGATGTTCTGGCCGCACGAGAGACTCCTGCTGACCTACATGAACTCATTCATCTTGCCACTCGCATTGACATGCGTTCTTCCGGATGGCGTCTGGAGCTTCGCCTGGATATGGACTTTGTTCGCACGAAGCGTTTTTTCTCCCCGGCTCCTCTCTCCTCTGGTCCTCTGCAATCTGTTCCTGTGCTTCCCGCCGCGGAGGCTATGCAAGTTGACCGGTCTCGCTTGACACCTCAAGAGAGGACACGATGCCGTATGGAGAACCTCTGCCTGTACTGTGCTAGTACCGAACACTTCCTAAGAGATTGTCCTATCCGTCCTCCCCGCCAGGAAAGACGTACGCTGACTCCGCACAAAGGTGAGACAGTCCTTGATGTCTACTCTGCTTCTCCACGTCTTACTGTGCCTGTGCGGATGTCTGCCTCTGCCTTCTCCTTCTCTACAGTGGCCTTCTTGGATTCCGGATCTGCAGGAAAATTTTTTTTGGCCTCTCTCATCAACAGGTTCTACGTTCCTGTGACCAGTCTCGCCAGACCCCTCTACATCTATTGTTTTTACAATAAAAGATTGGACTGTCTCGTTCGTTTCCACACAGAACCCCTCCTAATTTGCATCGGACCTCATCACGGAAAAATTGAATTTTTTTTCCTCAGGTTCTTTGGCCCCAAGAAGAGGGGGAGACCTAAGGGGGGGGGTACTGTTACGCCTAGCGCTCCGGGTCCCCGCTCCTCCCCGGAGCGCGTACGGCGTCTCTCTCTCCGCAGCGCCCCGGTCGGTCCCGCTGACCGGGAGCGCTGCCCTGTCATGGCCGTTGGGGATGCGATTCGCACAGCGGGACGCGCCCGCTCGCGAATCGCATCCCAGGTCACTTACCCGTTCCCGTCTCCTGCTGTCATGTGCTGGCGCGCGCGGCTCCGCTCTCTAGGGCGCGCGCGCGCCAGCTCCCTGAGATTTAAAGGGCCAGTGCACCAATGATTGGTGCCTGGCCCAATTAGCTTAATTGGTTCCCACCTGTTCCCTGGTTATATCTAGTCTCCTCCCTTGCACTCCCTTGCCGGATCTTGTTGCCTTAGTGCCTAGTGAAAGCGTTCCCTAGTCTGTTCCTAGTCCGTGTTCCTGACCTCCTGCCGTTGCCCCTGACTACGATCCTTGCCGCCTGCCCCCGACCTTCTGCTACGTCCGACCTTGCTTCTGCCTACTCCATTGTACCGCGCCTATCTTCAGCATCTTCAGCAGCCAGAGAGGTAAGCCGTTGCTAGTGGATACGACCTGGTCACTACCGCCGCAGCAAGACCATCCCGCTTTGCGGCGGGCTCTGGTGAAAACCTGTAGTGGCTTAGAACCGGTCCACTAGCGCGGTCCTCGCCATCCCTCTCTGGCACAGGGGATCCACTACCTGCCAGCCGGCATCGTGACAACTGTAATGTTCTTTCAAAATTAAAGTGGTATTCCGGCTTTATACATCTTATCGGCGGTCACGCCCCGTCCCATAGATATGAATGGAAGGGGTGTGGTGTGACATCACTAGGGTGTGTGGCTGTGACGTCACGTCCCTGTCTCAGAGGGAGTGCCTAGCACAGAATGACAGGAGCTAGTACATCACATCACATATCGTACACATCTTTATGGAAGTGGCAATACCTAATATGTATATTATTTGTGTTTTTTTTATGATAATACAAGGCTTTTATTGGGAAAGGGGCATTTTTTTTTTTTTTTTTTTTTTACTTTTTACAGTTTACACTATGCTGCAATACATTTTTACTGCAGCACAATATGACCCAATCAGCTGCACACAGTACAGCCTGTGCAATACAGCCTTGATCTCGCAGGCCTCCATAGCAGGCAGGCAGGAGGTCCTGCTTCCATAGCAACCAACGGCGACCCATGATCATGTCGCGGTGCCACCGTTGGTGAACAGGGGAGCTCCCTCCCTCTGTCACCGGCGATCAGAGCTCCGCTTCTGACAGCCACGGCGGGTGCCGGCGATATGCGATCGCCGGCCCACTCCATCGATCACAACCCGCACGCTCGCAGCGGCGTGATCGGGAATGTACGTATATATACGCCCATTTGCGTTGTCACGGGCAAAATTGACGTATATATACGTCCATTTGCGGCAAGGATTATCTTTTATTTGTGTGAACCTGCTCTATGTGCTTCCTTAATGGATTTCTCTCTCTCTCTCTCTGCTTATCAGTGACCTTATGGCAGTCAGACCCACCAAAGAGCTATCTATTGAGATGTTGAGATGAGTGTATTTCACAGCTGTCAGTTACTCTTTGATTCTACACTGAATGTATGAGCTACTCAAAGGTAACATAGCATAGAGGCCATTATATATTGTGCACCTAATGCACCAAGAACTCAACCGCAATCCCAGTATTGCCTGTATCACTATCATGTTCTTGATATAGCACATGATAATTCCTACTAGATCATAATATATGTTTGTAAGTGTAAGGAAGAATTATAGTGCTTTTTCCCTATCTATGAAAGACTTGTTTATTACTAGCTTTGTCTATTTTTGTATTTGCAAGGTAATAGTAAGTGCTTTTTACAATCTATTGGAAGACGTCCTCATTAAATGTACTACACTGTATGCCCATTCAAATGCTCTTTAAGTACAACAGGGACCTTGCATTTCTTAAATAAGAAAAAAATACAATTAAACCAGAACAACAAAGATTATCTGTGCAATATTTTTTTGTAACTTCTCATAGGCTGGAAACATTGACCTAGATCTTCTCATTGTTGACAAAGCTTTTACTGTTAAAAAAAAAAAAAAAAACACTTTCCTCAGTCTCTCTAAAAGCACTCTTCATAAGCATCCACTCTAACACAGTGATTAGACTGTATGGTACTGTCTCCCAATAGACAAATTGTTCTTTGTACCATAAATACTTGATCGAGATGCTTACCAAGGTGTGGATATAATTGAATATAAGTATATAGGTTTTGGTTTGTATTTACTTATTGTCAGAAAACTTGGTATCTTATTTTATTTAAACTTATATATTTCTAATACAAATCCCTTACTTCTCATTTTAGGCTTTTTTTCCTGGGTAATATGATTGATGAACTGCTGACCAGCAGGGTGCTGACACCTGTCACCCCTGCTGAGCAACTGTTTGAAGTCCGCACTACAAGACGGAATGGGGTTAGCTCTGCTAACTTTGTTCTGGTGGTGCCGTGTTACTATAGCCCAGCTCCCTCCAATTTAAGTGAACAAGACCGGATCGGCAGTGACCATATGTGGCCACTATGCAGTGAATGTACCTGCTTCTGGTGCTGAACAACTCATGGTGGAGGTGCTAGGTGAGAAAATGTAAATCACTTAACTGACCTCCATTTTCTATTATCAATTATGAATAAGAAAATAGTGTCCAGATAAAAAAAAAGTTGGTTACAAACAGGAGTATTATGTAAACTTTCCTTAATTTACAGTAAACCATTAGAAAACTATATGCAGAAACACTCCTAGGTGAACTGACACACTGTACACGCAATGTTTTAGTATGGAATACACTTGGGTTACATAGAAAAATAAATATGTGAAATCAAGGATCACATTTTGGTTCCGTGGCAAAATATTTGGGGAATTCAACCACAAACTGTCTTATTGATTTCAATGAAATATATGTCCAGTAGCTGACAGGGTATATTTTTATGTCATGTCTTCCATGTGTATTCCAAGTGTGAGTAAAAAAAAATGCATGGATTTCTGATGCTTAAATATATTTTCAGTAGGCAAAATGCCCACAAATGCCATGTAAACATACCCTTATATCTGAAAAATTCACTATAGATTCTATGGCAGAAATATGAGGCAAATTCTCAGATTTCTGCAAATAGATTTTCACTTTAAATACCACAGATATTGCCACGGGTTTTGGATGTGGATTTAGTCCCATTAAAGGGGTCTAACTCACGTCCTGACCATCTGAAATGTTTTTTTTTATTTTTTTATGTAGAATCCTTGTGGAAACTATATCAATAATTGACATGTTACTTTGTTTGCATTTGAGATCCACAATGGAAAATAGTCCGGGCAATATGAAGTTCGATGAAAATTCCATTTAGACATAATTGGGCGTAGTTTGGAGGTGGATTCTGTGCAGAATTTTGCCTTAAAGGGGTATTCCAGGAAAAAACTTTTTTTATGTATATCAACTGGCTTGTAAATTACTTCTATAAAAAAAATATTAATCCTTTCAGTACTTATGAGCTGGTGAAGTTGAGTTGTTCTTTTCTGTCTAAGTGGTCTCTGATGACACCTGTCTCGGGAACCGCCCATTTTAAAAGCAAATCCCCATAGCAAACCTCTTCTACTCTGTGCAGTTCCCGAGACAAGCAGAGATGTCAGCCGAGAGCACTATTGCCAGACAGAAAACAACAACTCTGATAATTATTGGAAGCTGATAATTATTGAAAGGATTAAGATTTTTTTATATAAGTAATTTACAAATCTGTTTAACTTTCTGGAGCCAGTTGATATTTTAAAAAAAAAAGTTTTTTTTTCCTGGATAACCCCTTTAAATTCACTGTAGAATGCTTTAATATGCTTAGTGCTGGGAAGTCCAGGAAAATGTCTGCCCCCTCCATGATCACTAGCTGAACTTTTAGATCTCCAGTCACATTTCTGTTAAATATATTATCAGCCATGGTAGAAAAAATAATAATACATACAAAATAAATAAATAAATAAATAAATCTTCAACTAAATCTACTACTAACATGTATGTAAAAAAAAAAAAATAAAAAAAAAAATCACACCTAGACAGAAGCTTAGCCATTTTAAATTTCTATATTAGCTAGTGAGGCATATATTACTCTATGAAACAAAAAATATTTATTCATTTCTTTTCAATGTCACCTTTACCAGCCAAATTGCTGTAGCTAATGAAAAGTCATACGCCAAATGCATAAGCTACTTGTAGCTTCTCTATAGGAGATCATCACACCTCTTGTTTGTCATCTCCAAGCAGTCAGTGTACATATACCCTTGATCAAGCTATCTTAATAGACATCACCTTCCTTTACGCTTGCCAAGTCCTTCACTTAGTCAATATGCTTGCCTTACACACCTTGGCCTCCAGCATCTGGAGTTTATAAATTACTTTTTATTTATTTATTCTCAGTCAGACGTGTTTAACCCTAAATAACTCAGTTAAAATCTAGCACACAGCAATGCATATATATAAACACACAAAAAACGTAGCATAAGGAAGTTATTACAAAACAAGGGCATTCCTTATGATAACGTTAGCATTTGTTTATCAAGAATAGATGATTTTTCAAGGCCATTCCATTGTAGTAACCCTAAACTGTACCACTAGAGTATACTTTTTTTATATAGGCATTATTTAAGACTCAGCTGCCCAGATTTACTAAAATTGTCTAATTTTTTGAGCATGCAAACTTACACGGACAGTCTTCAAATGTGCCATATTTGACAAAATGCATCAGGCTTATTGACAAATCTGGTGTATCTGAAGACTGTCTAGTCTAAGTTAAAGGGTTATTCCAGGAATTTTTTTTTATTTGCCTGTAAAGCTAGTGTAGTTCATAATATAGTGTCTGTACCTGTGTGTGATGGTTTTCTCACAATTCTTCTGTGATTTTCACCCCAATACTTATTTTTAACAGCATACAAAATGACTGTTGTCTCAGATTTTTCCCAGGTTGCAATGCGGCCGAGACCTGACTCACTAGTCAGGTGATCAGAAAGACCCTGTCTGCTCCAATGGGTGGAGCGATCGCTTGGTGGGAGAGAGATCAATCTGCAACTAATGCAACAGCTGTAGGCACCCTGATTGAAAACCACAGGTCTTTTGAATGGTTGCAGCTCATTTATGTTTCAATGGGTCGGGTGGCTGATGTGTGGGAGGGAGGAAAATGGAATTATGGGATTTGTAGTCAAAAAAAGAAAACTTAAACAGGAAATACCAGTTCCCAAAAAGCTAGCCACAGTATTATGGCAATCTCACAACATAGCCATTTAGCCCCAAGACAAGGGAAGATCCTTCCTAAGCTATGTCCAGTACTGTCTGCCAGGTACGTACTAAAATAACCTTATGGTGGATAACCCGCAAAGTCCATGTCAGCTCACCCTGGGTGTGGTGCATGGCTAATTCTCCAAATAGAATGAACAAAGGGGGGGGGGGGTAATTTACTAAGACTGGCTTTTCACACACCAGTCATAGTAAAGCTCTGGTGGTCCTACGCATTTTGTACATAAGTGCAACTTTGTATATTTTAGCATGAAATGAAATATTGTTCTTCTCTGATTTCTAATATAATGTATCTATGTACAATATGTTTGTGTACATAATAAAATAATATTTAAATATAATAGAAATAAAAAAATAT
The DNA here is from genome assembly GCF_029499605.1 of Hyla sarda. NCBI lineage: Eukaryota > Metazoa > Chordata > Amphibia > Anura > Hylidae > Hyla > Hyla sarda. The sequence continues at coordinate 163,576,583 of NC_079189.1, forward strand.
ATAATAAAAAAAAAGCTCTTGCTTCTTGGTTGCAGACTTAAAAATCTACAGAATATTTGAGCTGGAGTAGATTTCTGCCACAGTACATGCCAGCTCACTGGTGTATGTTGTATTAAAGGGGTTAGACAAGGGGTTAGGCCATGCCTCCTTTTACACAAGACGATGCCCACTTTTTAAAAACAGAAGTGCCTTTTTTTCAGACCTGGCCTCAACTACACCCCCCCCCCCCCCCCCCCCCACACTCCCTGAGACAGTACAGATCGGGAATATAACAAAATAGTGCCCACTTTATCTCTCATATAGTATTTAGGACCCCTCATGCAGTAGTTAGCCCCTATATATTAGGACACCCCACACCGATATTGAAGTTAAGACCCCTACACTGCCCCATATAGGAGTAAGGCCCCAAACATTGTCCCCATATGTAGCAACAAGAAAAAAACATATTATCAGGAACTCCTAACACCTGTCCCGTCCCCCCCCCCCCCCCAGGTTCCCCTGTTATGCAATGCTCTCAGCCAATCAGCACACCGATTAGGTTACTTAACTTTGGCTGAAATTCTTAAATGGAAATGTCTTGAAACATTAAAGATACCAGTAGAAAAAACTCCCATAGCACCTCTTAAGTGCTCCTGTATTCATTTATTTAAAGGGAATGTTGTACTGCCCACATATACTAAGTTGCACTCACAACACACAATCCTGTACACTACATATACAGAGTCAAAAAAGTGTAAAAAAAACTCCCTAAACGTATGTTTTCTACATATGCAGTACCTGGAATCTCATTTAGATGTTAAGCTTACTTAGATGTCACACAGTAGGGTTGATCACACCTAAAAAATCCTTGCAGCGATAACCAAGTATACCTCCTACGTGTGTAAAGAAGAGCTAAACTGGGCAACAGCAGGATAGCTAACATGAGAGCCATTCTAGAAGAGAATTTACAGCACTTACAGCCTTTTTATTTCCTCCAAATGTCAATCTTGCATCTCAACTGGTAGGTATTGAAAAATCATCAATCTGACTCCATTAAACTTCATATTATACGTGGTTACAAACAATATAGACCTGTCAGCATTCTTGGGCTTACTGGTGATGCTCTAACATTAAAGGGTAGCTCCCACCAAGTACTATATGGTAGCGATCTTGTGACACCGCTGGGAGAAAAAAAAAACGGTATCCGGTTCATACCAGTACTGTATACCACTCAGCACTAAGCATGAGTCTTATTTATCTAATAGGGTGCCTCCAGCTGTTTCCCAACTACAACTCCCAGCATGCCATGATTGATATTAGCTGTAAGGCCATGCTGAGAATTGTAGTTGTGAAACAGCTGGAGGCACCCTATTAGATAAATAACACTCATGCTTAGTGCTGGGCGGTATACAGTACTGGTATGAACCGGATACCGTTTTTTTTTTCTCCCAGCGGTGTCACAAGATCGCTACCATCACCGCTAGCGGGGGTCATAAGAATGCCGAGCGCGAGCGCGGCTCTGTTCCCCGTCCCTGTCAGCTCTCAGGGTACGGGAACAGATTTAAAAGCCTCACGCGCGGCTAACGTAGTACTGCGCAGGCGCAGCACTACGCAAACAGCGTAGGGATAACGTAGGCAGCGCTAGGAGCCTGGCGTTAGCCCTACGCTATTTACGTAGTACTGCGCATGCGCAGTACTATGTTAGCTGCACGCAAGGCTTTTAAATCTGTTCCCGTACCCTGAGAGCTGACAGGGACGGCGAACAGAGCCGTGCTCGGCATTCTTGTGTGGCACCACTAGTGGGCGATCTCGCACATTTGACACTGCTAGTGGGCACAGGGACCCCGCTTGTGGCGGGGGGGGGGGGTTAGGCCAGTGGAGCTGACCAATGCGCGCAGCCCCAGCTATCAGCGTGCTCGCTCTCGCCTGTCTGATTGAAAGGCGGGAGCGAGCATCGCAGTGACTGAATTTAGACTCATTGCCAGGCTTAAATGAGTCAAAATTCTGTAGTGACGTCACTGCTGAATGCATTCGGCCACTAGGAGGGCGACCCCTAGTGGCCGAATTAAAAAATTATTTTAAACTGGTTTAAAATCACTTTTTTTAATTAAAGTATATTAGAGATATAATTTTTTGATATCATGACAGTGCCCATTTAAGCACGACTCTAGATCTTGCCCTAGTGAAGGACCATTTAGGATACCCTCTAGCTCTAGATTGGTCACACACCTTGTCAGATTACACAATGAAACTATGTTCAGAAGAGCAGTTCTGCCTGGCTCTCATTAACTCCACTGCAAGTACACTCTGGATGGTATGTAGGAGGAGGTGATATGTATTAGCTCTTAATACAGTATACCCTGCTAATGGTTTCCTATATGTGCGTTCAAACCACTTCTCACCAAACGTCAGTTTGCCAAACGTAAAAAAAATGGGATATTTACATAATGTCACTGGTAGGTAAATTTCTGATGAAAGTTGTCATTAATATAGTCTATAAAGTCGGCGATGGCCAACTCTGTGAATGACCACACAATGATCATAACATCCAAGTATCAACCATATCAGATGATATCCTTAATAAAAAGATTTGTTTTCAAAAAGAAAAACAAAACAAATTTTCCTGCCAGAAAACAAAAATATTAACCAGCGTTTACAAAGACTTTGCCCATAGCCCTAACTGTACATGCAACTCTTAACTTGGTGTTAAAGTCCTATGGTGCTCTTGTGGCTAACACCAATGTTTATCATTTGTAGACATCCAGCATCCATTAGGGCAGGCTAAAGCAGAGTTGGGTAAATATTATATTAAAAAGGCTTCATATAAAATAAATAAATAAATAAATAAATAGAACACTTTCAGAGGTTTTATTTTTATTTTAGAAGGGTAGGCTCTATAACTGATACTATATAGCAAAATTTAGTAGAATTTAGACTAGGGATAAAAAAAAAATAAAAAAAAAAAAAAAAGGGGGGGGGGGGGGTAATAAAGAGGTCAAAACCGAAAGACTAAAAAGAAGGATGGGTGGAAATTTAGAAATAGAAAGGGATTATGATGGAGTTTTACTTCACAAGAGAACAAAGAATGAAGCACAAAGGCATCCTGTGGGAGGAGAGTGATGAAATCTATCAATCCATGGTTTACAAGGAAGAGCCCAGAGCAGTGCGTATTTATAGAAAGAATGGGACTGTCAGACAAGGTAAAAAAATGGTGAAAACACTGCAAAAAGAATACATAAAAGAAACTGAGATAACAAGACCAATAACAAGAAAGAGTACTAAGACAAGCATGCTCCGACTGTCACACTGACACAGAACTACGACTACTCCACTAATTACTTACTTCACCGTGTGGACAGTTTACATCTACACCACAATGTGGCCTACTGCAGAGCTATGGCCAGATGTAATCTAGTAATAGAAAGCTGCCCAGTCAATGCTGATCCTAAACCGGTATTCCAGGAAAAAAAAATTTTATTTGACTATGCTAAAGGGGCAGTAAAGTTAGTGTAATTCATAATATAGTGTCTGTACCTGTGTGTGACGGTGGTCTGACAATTCTTATGTGATTATCGCCCCAATATTTATTTTTAACAGCATACAAAATTACTAATGTCTCGGGATTTCCCAGGTTGCAGTGCATCAAGACCTGACATCATTAGTCAGGTAATCAGAGGGAGCCAGTCCTGCTTCAATTTTGCAACAGCTGTAGGCCCCCTGGTTAGAAAACACTGTGTTTCAATCGGTGGGTTAGCTGATGTGTGGAATGGAGGAAAGTGACCTCCAAGTATGGAACTATGGGATGTGTAGTTTAGAAAATAAAATCCAACAGGAAATACCCAGTACTAAAATTCCCTTATGATGGATAACCCCTTTAATCATTTAAAAGCATCCCTTTACATTTTTTTTTATAATACTTTGTGTAGATTAGTTTTTTCTTCAACTATTCACTTACAACAAACCAATAGCTAAACACTACTACCTCTATTAATAATAATAATAATAATATATTTATAATGAAAGATGATAGCTAGCTAGATAGACAGATACCCTTAACCTAGTTTGTCATAATACCCTATAAAACTATTTCACACGTTCCAAAAAATGACAAAAAAATAAAATGTACAGTAAACATATACTTTTTTGGTATGGAATAACAGATGGCAGATAGATGGCTTTCATCTAAGCTACCCAGTAATAAAAGTCATTGTTTACATTTTTTTTTTACATTTTGGAGGTTTTGGTTTATAGAAGGCATCCATCACAGCCATCCAGTAAAAAAGAAAAAAAAAAAGTATTTGTTAACATATACATTTTCTTTTAACATTGGTGCGGATGGCTGATGAAGCCTATGCACATCAGATAACTTGATGAATGACATCCATCAAGGCATCTGTTGGACCTATATGTAGACATTTACATGGTAACGTTTCTGGATTGCACTTCATATAAGAATATCAACACTTATTATTTCGCTGCGCCATTTTATTTTCCCAACTTACTTTAGTTGAGGATTTTAGTGAGAATGCCAATTCTTAAACCACAATTTGTAAAACGCATATAAAAATTGGCCCTGATACAAAATGACAAAATATGAACAATCTGATCCCTTTTCAAGTTATACGTCCTTAGGGCCAAACATCTTGTTAAGAATGAGTATCTTCCTATACTGCTTAAATGTTTTATTAGAAGCGCCACACAGCAATGTGTTCAGAAAGGTGTGTAACAGTTGTCGTATGACAGCCCTATCTATGGATAAGAAAGAGTAAGAGAATAATAGTGCCAATAAAGACAGTGACAATACCCGTAGCAACCAGTTAGACTACAGCTTTGAAGGTAGGTTGTTAAGTGAAAGAAGGACCTGAATTATTGCTATGAGCAGTTTTATAATTCTCCCAAATGGATTAGAACTGGTAAGGAAATACCAAGTACTTACTCAGATAAGGGGGCTTGTAAGGTGCTCTGGTCCCGGAGAGCAGGCCATCCAGCTCCTTTCTCTCCTGTGTATTCCCTCCTCCATTTCCATTGCCTACTCCTGCCAGCCCTTGTAATGCCTTCTCCTTTCCAAAGGTAGAAAAGGATCTCTCCCCTCCCGGAGGCACCTCAGGTGCTTCAAACACTTCAGTGTCCGGAACAGAGTCCATGCCGGGCACATGAAGATTGCTGCGGTAGTCTGCCGCTTGGCGGCCATCACTGGAGGGTACAAAAGAAGGCATCCAGCAGCGGTCCGAATGGCCCAGAGCTTTACACTCTTCTGTACAGTTGGAGAACAAGTCAGCTCCTGTAGAGGGCACATTGGAGTCAATAGAAGCAGTAACAGATGTACATATATTGCAAGGCAAAGTTTTATTTTAATGCTTGTTTTATTTAAAAAATAAAACAGTTTGACACTATTGCTTTTAGGCCTTGACAACACCCTTATAATTTAGACCTCTAAAATGATGGTTAGTAGCAAAAATCAATGAACACAGATTCTAAAAGCACTTACACTTTTACGTACTGATGGCCATAAAGAATCAATGTAACCCATAATCTTCATTGTGATGATTTGTTAATCTCCAGATGGATAATGAGCTATTAGTTGGTGCATTGGGTGTATTAAAGTACCCTTCATCACATTCTCCATAGATCAAGTTGATAAATGAGTAAGAAGGGTTATATAACATGGTGTCCCAACTCCCCAATTAACTCATTCTACAATGCTGTTCAGATCACAGGTTGGTATAATTCAGAATAATGCTCTTAGGCTGTGAGACATGTTGAAATTGTATTCTTCAGTCAGGAGTCTAAAAGTACCAGAAAGGTCAATATCACCAGCTGATTTATTCATCCCTACATTGGAACTCTTATGTCCACCAGCCTGATGAGATTTAATTAGGTGAACCTTGTATGAAACATCAGAGGGCATATGTAATACTTTCCACTAGGAAGGTGAAGTATTTACTGAAAGTGCAAGATTTTTTTTTACAGTTTCCCTTCAACTGTTATTGAAGTAGCTGGTATAATTTCCTACAGGACTTTCTTTCTATCATTTCTGCCAATGCAAGGGAATGGAAGAAAACAGTTCAGTAGATTGAGTATTATTACAATTTATCTCCTCCTTTTTCATTACTGGCATCCTTTCTTCCGATATATCTTTCTACCCCCCATTCTGCCTTCCTTCCTTCCCTCCCTCCCTTCCCTCCCTCCCTCCCTTCCTTCCTTCCTTCCCTCCCTTCCTTCCTTCCTTCCTTCCTTCCTTCCTTCCCTCCCTTCCTTCATTCCTTCCCTCCCTTCCTTTCTTCCTTCCCTCCCTCCCTTCATTCCTTCCTTCCCTCCCTCCCTCCCTCCCTTCATTCCTTCCTTTCCTCCCTCCCTCCCTTCCTTTCCCTCTTCCTTTATTTCTTATTGCCTTCTTTACTTTATCCCTCCTTTCTTCTGATGTTCCTTCCTTTGTTCTTTACTCATTTCTTTATTTTCTTTATTTTCCTTAATGTCTCATTCTTTCCTATCCCCCTTCCCGTTTTCTTCCTTCCTTTTCTATCCTTCCTTCCTACCTACCTTTTCCTTCCTATTTATCTCCTCCTTTTTCATTATTGGCATCCTTTCTTTCTTCCTATATATCTTTCTACCCCCAATCTGCATTTCTTCCTTTCTATGTTTCCTCCTTCCTTCCTTCCTTCCCTTCCTCCCCCTCCCTTCCTTCCTTTCCCTTTTCCCTCTTCCTTCCTTTCTTATTGCCTTCTTTACTTCTGATCCCTCCTCTCTTCTGATTTTCTTCCTTCCTTTGTTCTTTTCTCATTTCTTCTTTATTTTTCTTTATGTCTCCTTCTTTCCTATCCCCCTTCCCATTTTCTTCCTTTCTTTTTTATCCCTCCTTCCTACCTTTTACTTTTTTTCTTTTCTTCCTTTCTTCCTTCCTCCCTCTTCCTTCCTCCTACTTCCTTTCTACCTTCCTTCCGTCCTCTTTGTAAATCTTTCTCTCTTTTCCTTTCTCTTTTCCCTGTAAGTGGTTTTCTGACATTCTTTTCCCTCCTACATCACATATTTATTTTTTTCTACATCCCATGTTTTGTACTATGCCTCCTGTAACCTTTCATACAGGCTGTGTGAGCTTCCATTGCAAATGCCCACGAACAGCTGATTTCAGTGCTCGTGTAGTGTAAGATGAGGATGCTGATACTATTGACAAATCACTAGATGTATTCCAGCAAACACATGTTCTTACCAGCTTCTGGCCTATTGTCTCTTATGTCCCCTAAACCTATTAAGCGTTTTTGAGTGACATCTGACATTTTGATTGATTTTAATCTGCCTTTCCAAGCAAGTATGATATGAATTCCTTACTTCCTATGAAATTTTATTTTTACCTTCAGTAAGATTCATATTTGCACCAATACTAAGCAATGCTACATACCGTACATACATATCACAAGATATGTTGAATAAATAACATATAACAACACCCTGGATTTTATTTTTTATTTTTAAATATATAACCTCAATTTGTCATTGGCACTAAACATTTGTTCGGCTGAAAGAACAGCAATGAAAGGTTGGGAATGTGAGGCGCAGGCCTATGATTGATTTGCACACAGACATGCACTGTGGGGTTGTTTATAATTTTACAGTAATGCTTGTGTACACAATGCCATATGTATGCTAATGTGTCTCCCCATACCAACTGTGTGCACAGAGCTTTATATCAATATTATACAAGACATACTACAAGGGAGGACTACATCGAAACCTCCTCAACACGAGTATTGGGGATAGTCTGTAAATACATTTTAACCATTTTCCTATTCAGTTTTGTATTACTGGACAATGATTTTCTTGGTTTTAAATGTTGATAAAGTGGGCATCTGTTTTACAGTTAAAATGTCTATTTTACACTCAAAAGTATCTTGCCCATTATGACCCATGATATTCTATATGGTTTAACCCCTTAAATCAACTGGTGCCAGAAAGTTAAACAGATTTGTAAATTACTTCTAATAAAAAAATCTGAATCCTTCCAGTACTTATTAGCTGCTGAATACTACAGAGGAAATTATTTTCTTTTTGGAACACAGTGCTCTCTGCTGAGATCACAAGCACAGTGCTCTCTGCTGACATCTCTGTCTATTTTAGGAACTGTAATATAGCAGCATATGTTTGCTATGGGGATTTTCTCCTACTCTGAACAGTTCTTAAAATGGACAGATATGTCAGCAGAGAGCACTGTGGTCATGATGTCAGCAGAGAGCTCTGTGTTCCAAAAGAAAATAATTTCCTCTGCAGTATTCAGCAGCTAATAAGTACTGGAGGGATTAAGATTTTTTACTAGAAGTCATTTACAAATCTGTTTAACTTTCTGGCACCAGTTGATTTAAATAAAAAATAAAAAAAAGTTTTCCACCGGAGTACTCCTTTAAGGATGCAGGGCTTTTCCATTTTTACGTTTTGTTTTTTTCCTCATCACCTTCTAAAAATCATAACGCTTTCAATTTTGCACCTACAGACTCATATGAGGGCTTATTTTTTGTGTCACCAATTGTCCTTTTTAATGACATCAATCATTTCACCACAAAATTTACGGTGAAACCAAAAAAATATATATTTGTGGGCAACATTGAAAAAGAAAAACAATTTTGTAACTTTTGGGCACTTCCGATTCTATGCAGTGCACTTTTCGGTAAAAAAGACACCATATCTTCATTCTGTAGGTCCATACGGTTACAAGAATACCTAATTTATATAGGTTTTATGTTATTTTACTACTTTAAAAAAATTATAACTACATCAAAATTAGTATGTGTAAAATTGTCTTCTTCTGACCCCTATAACTTTTTCATTTTTCCATATACAGGGATATATGAGGGAAAATTTTTGCGCCATAATCTGATGTTTTTATCGGTACCATTTTTGTTTTGATGAGGCTTTTTGATCGATTTTTATACATTTTTAGGGTATACAAAGTAACCAAAAATATGCAATGTTGGACTTTGGATTTTTTTTTACGTGTACGCCATTGACCGTGCGGTTTGATTAACATTATATTTTTATAGTTTGGACATTTACGCATACGGCCATAGCACATATGTTCATTTCTATTTAATTTATTATTATTTATTTTTTTTTTATGGAAAAAGGGGGGTGATTCAAACTTTTATTAGGGAAGAGGTTAAATAACATTTATTAACTATTTTTTTCAACTTCTTCTGCAATGTTATAGCCCCCATAGGAGACTATAACATGCAATACCTTGACACTGATCAATACTATGCCATAGCATTGCATTTGTCAGTGTTGTCGCTGCTTCAGCCTGGAGCAGCAGAGCGACGATCGGACGACAGGAGACAAGGTAAGAAGCCTCCCACTGTTCTCTCAGCTGTTCCGGATGCTGCAATTTCACCGCAGCGGTCCCGAACAGCCCACTGAGCTAACCGGCAAAACTTTTCTCCCGTTCTAGATGCCATGGTTTGATAGTGGCATTTAAAGGGTTAACAGACATCAGCCCGATCGGTGATGTCCTGTATTAGCCGCGGGTCCTGGCTGCTGATAGCAAACGGGACCTGCCGGGTATGAAGACGCTCAGCTCCTGAGTGCACTTCACATAACGGGAACAGTCCATTAAGGGATTAATCCTTAACGACACATGATGAAAATGTACGTCCTGGTGAGGTGGTACTTAACGCACCAGGACATACATTTACGTCCTATACATAACCGCGAGCATCGATCCATGCACGGCAGGTCCTGGCTGCTGATAGCAGCCAGGGACCCGGCTGTAATGGCTGACATCCGCGATCGCGCGGATGTCCGGCATTAACCCCTCAGAGATGCCGTGATCTATACAGCGCTGCCGTGGCGATCTGCTCATCCAGAACGGCAGACAGAGATCCCCTCACCTACCTCCGCTGCCTTCTACGGGTCTTCTGCTCTGGTCCTAGATCGAGCAGACCAGAACAGAAGATGACCGATAACACTGATCAGTGCTATGCCCTATGCATAGCACTGAAAAGTATTAGCAATCAACTGATTGCTATAAATAGTCCCCTATGGGGACTATTAAAGTGTAAAAATATTAAATGTGAAAAATCCCCTCCCCCAGTAAAAATGTAAAATGTCCCATTTTACCCATTTCACCCCCAAAAAGTGTAACAAAAAAAAAATAACATATTTGGTATTGCCGCGTGCGTAAATATCCAAACTATTAAAGTATAATGTTAATGATACCGTACGGTTAACTTTTTTATAACATTTTATTCCCCAAAAAATTTATAAAAAATATATTAAAAGTTTTATATATGCAAATATGGGAACAATAAAAAGTACAGATCACAGCGCAAAAAATGAGCCCTCATACCGCCGCTTATACGGAAAAATGAAAAAGTTATAGGTCTTCAAAATAGAGGGATTTTAAAAGTACTAATTTGGTTAAAAAGTTTGCAATTTTTTTTAAGTGCAACAATAATAGAAAAGTATATTATCATGGGTATCATTTTAATCGTATTGACCCAAAGAATAAAGAACACATGTCATTTTTATTGTAAATTATACGGCGTCTAAAGGAAACCTTCCAAAATTTGCAACATTGAGGTATTCTTTTAAATTTCCCCACACAAATAGTAATTTTTTAAAAAATCAACTGGTGTCAGTAAGTTAAACAGATTTGTAAATTACTTCTATTTAAAAATATTAATCATTCCAGTTATAAGCTGCTGCATGCTCCACATGAAGTTCTTTTCTTTTAAATGTCTTTTCTGTCTGACCACAGTGCTCTCTGCTGACACCTCTGTCTGTCTCAGGAACTGTCAAGAACAGAAGCAAATCCCCATAGCAAACATATCCTGCTCTTGACAGTTCCTAAGACAGACAGAGGTATCAGCAGAGAGCAGACAGAAAGGAAATTTAAAAGGAAAAGAACTTCCTGTAGAGGATATAGCAGCTGATAAGTACTGAAAGCATTAAGATTTTTTTATAGAAATTATTTACAAATCTGTTTAACTTTGTGGCACCAGTTGATTTAAAAAAAAAATGTTTTACCACCGGAGTACCCCTTTAACATAGGACTGCTATTACACAAAAAACTGCTTAAAGGGGTACTCCGTCCCTAGACATCTTATCCCCTATCCAAAGGATAGGGTATAAGATGTCAGATCGGCGGGGTCCCGCCGCTGGGGACCCCCACAAAATAGCAAGCTGCACCCACCTGTAACTGCTTCCGGAAACGCTGGAGGCTCTCAGGCTAATTCCTGACGGCCGTCACTCCCCCTCCCATAGACTTGCATTGATGGGGCGGGGTGTGACGTCACACTGGGGCGGAGTCCAGATGTCACGATCTTCCGTCCCCATGATCGGGAGGAATTAGCCTGAGAGCCTCCAGCTTTCCGGAAGCAGTTACAGGTGGGTGCAGCTTGCTATATTGCGGGGGTCCCCAGTGGCGGGACCCCGCCGATCTGACATCTTATCCCCTATACTTTAAACAGCTGTGGATATTTTATAAAAATAATGTAAACTTTTTATATTTAACATAAATTTTTACAGAGCCACACAACTATAGGCCGATCAGTGATCTGATGAAGCACATACAGTTAGAGCAGACCCCAGTATATTACTTTACTGTCAGTAATATATATTGTTTGCATTATAACTCTTGATTTTATGGCTGTGGTTTTACATAGGGCAGTACTATGGTATGAGCAATGACTTTCATAAACTAATAGCGTATCTTGGGTTGCGTCAGTGCATTCCTGCCCAATCGGTTATAATATCCATTTAGTATTCATCTAATGCCCTATCTTATAATTAGATTCATAATGTTAACTGTTCTGTCATCTCAGTGCCATAAATGCACTTTGTGAAAATAAAAAATAAAAAGCAGAATCATCAACAAGTGGTAAAGGGCAGCAAATGGAAGAGCTTTTATTACAGATTAATCTCACTTTGTAATGACTTTTATTTTAAATGAAGCAATGTAGCACATAGTGACTGTGCCTTCCATCCTAACCTTCCATTGATAATAAGTATGCAGAAGTCTGGAAATAAATTACTGATCAGTGAGCTGTTGAAGAATTCAGACGTGAACTGCAGCTGGGATTAAAGAATCGGAGAAGGGCTGAGGAGGGGGATTCGAGAAACATAAAGGGTTTTATACAGAAACTGACAACTTCAATCTTTTATACTCTGTCGTGCAAATAAAAATAATGAGAGGAGAATGTATTAAATAATTGTAAGGATTTTTTTTTTTTTGTCAAAACCTTGCAGCTAAAGCGTGACTGACTGTGCTTTACCATTCAGGAGGTCGTGTAAATTTAATACACTTATTGGAAAAAACACCACTATGAATTATTAGCAAAAGGGAGATAAAAGGGAGATAAAATATAATAAAATAAAAAGAAAACTATCTACAGAGAATCTAAAAGGGCTTAAATACGGTAGATAGATATATATATGAGATAGATAGATAGATAGATAATAGATAGATAGATAGATAGATAAGAGATAGATAGATAGATAGATAGATAGATAGATAAGAGATAGATAGATAGATAGATAGATAGATAGATAGATATGAGATAGATAGATAGATAGATAGATAGATGAAAGACAAAGGCTGGCATTTATCATTGTAGTGTAAGTGAAGCATTTCTCTACGCCTTTTTTTTGTGTGCTGTAATGTGTAGGAGAACCAGATTTATTAAATGGTCACAGGGCATTTGATACATTTGGTGCAGGTCACATTTTCTGAAATTTTACTCTTCACATACACCAAAAAGCTAAGCTAAGTCTGGGCTGGTGTAGTTTTAGCTTTGCGCCTATTTTGCGCCTTTTCACAAAAAAGGCGCAGTTCATAAAACCCTTCCATATCATGTGTATTGCCAAAACCAGTGGATTACAACTCAAAATCAGCAGAAAGGCGCAAAAAAGGCGCAAATAAACCCTGATTGCGCCTTTTTTGCGCCTTTCTCTAGACACAAAGAACTGTCTAAAGACAATGATAAATGTCGGCCAATATCTATCTATCTATCTAGATAGATAGATAGATAAATAGATAGATAGTTAGATAGATAGTTAGATAGATAGATAGATAGATAGATAGATAGATAGATAGTTAGATAGATAGATAAATAGATAGATAGATAGATTAGATAGATAGATAGATAGATAGATAGATAGAAAGAAAGAAAGAAAGAAAGATAGATAGATAGATAGATAGATAATGATTAATAGACACACAGACAGACAGACAGATAAAGATGGATAAATAAATAGATAGATAGATAAATAGATAGATAGATAGATAGAAGAAAGAAAGAAAGAAGTTCTATGAATGTGTCTGTAGTGTTAGTGTCTGTGTCTTTTATGCTGAATGTGTTTGATACAGGGAAATCTCTCCATGCAGCTGCGGAAATACTTGCCACTATAGAAGCAATAAAAATAAATAATTTTTAAAAAAATAGAAAGATAGATAGATATTAGATAGATAGATAGATATTAGATAGATAGATAGATATGGGCCTATGATTACCAGCTGTCAGGCTTTGTTGGTTTTAAAGGAATGAATGCCAAAGACTCCAAAATAAATTACAGATTTTAAATCAACTGGCAGTGAATAGCACTGGATGTGAGAGGAGACATGTATTCATGAGACATTGTTCCTTCTCCATGGGAGAGGGGCAAAGGGCTTGAATATGTTAGTAAGGGAAAGGGTGGGAAAATAGATTGCTCTGGCTCAGAATAAGAGGTGCCCCCCAGCATATATTGGTAATATCGCCTCGTAGATAATAAACTAGGAAGTCATTTTATTTATAGTCTCTTCCTAAGTTTAACGAATTGCAGTAGAAGTGTGAGAAGACATTTAAAGGTCACATTTTATTAACATTCCTTAGCTACAGTTGAGCGAGTTTTACAGAAACATCTAACACTATTATTGGGAGAGTGATGTTGGAAGTGTGAGGTATGGTTGTATAACTATAATGAAGGAGTGAGAGGGGAATCAAACATAAATATACCTTCCTGGCACGTCGTAAAGCACAGGGGCAAGCGATCTATTAGTATGGTGCTAACATCTAACCTTACTCATTAGACAGAAGACCAACAATTATCAATTTCATAGAAGTTGAGTGACTTTTATTTGCCTTTAATTTATATGGCACACTTACGTGGACGATGGCGTTCCAAGTGAATTAAATAATCATATCAGGCCGGTGGAGTAGCTTAGCAACTGTTATTTTATAATTAATTCACACAAATGATCTTCCTCTCACTGCAATTCCACTTTACTGCTGAACAGATAAACTAACCATGTCTATTAGCTATTGCTATAAAATGTGTTTTGGTTTTCTCATTGATAAATGATTGATATTATGGCTTTACGGCCTTGCAAATCACAAACTGCACTATCACATTATGGAAATAACTTGTGTGAGCCGATGTGGCAGAGCAGGGCATATCAGTGGCTGAGGAAAACCTAAATTATTTCCAAATGAGTTGTCTAACTCAATCATTTCATTACGGTGAAGGTATTTATACAGAGAGTATATTCATCCTCAGCTGGAAGAGATAGCTGCAGGCCAGTCCCTTATCTCCGAATCCGCAATCCATGCACAGTGTGTGGGCCCCAAAGCATGTCTGATTTAAAATCACCAACCATGGTGCTCAATAACCCACTGCAATGTTGAACATATTAAACTATAGCTCTAGACCAGTGGCCAGAGAAATTGAGAGACTACAGGTAGACCCAAGTTATAAATTAATGTCCACTCACTAAATGGACCATAAAATTGCAAAGAAGAGCAAATTATCAGAGATCAATGATAACACCTCACATGCATATTCTAAGAACAAAATATCACTGGCAGTACAGAAGCAATAAGTCAGCCATTTTACAGCATCATGGCTACAACCATAACTGCTATAGCTGACTGCATGCTATAAATAAAGACTGGCAAGGTTAACACAACTCGTAACCACTTAACACAACTTGTAAACCAGCAATTCCAAAATGGAATTAAGCTTGGAGCCTAGGGATTTGCTACCTGTGTCGCTGCCTGCCAAGAACATGTAACAAAAAGCATTATAAATTGTAGAACTAATGATCTGTCCATTATTTCACCAAATGTCAATTATCAGCTACACTGGTAGCAGTCAGGAATGGGATCAGCATTACACATAACACCCTCCAGGGTCAGCCAAATGGCTCTCACTGTTTTCCTCTAAGCAATGTAAACAAAGGCAACAAATGGGTGACCACAGACATGCACTTTCAGCTTCTTTTAACACCATTTGGCTTCATTTTTGCATATACATCTTTCAATTTCCACCAAAGCAAACAGTACATCAATGGAATTCCACAAAGACATAATATAAGTAAATCTGTCTTCGGTATGCAGGTCTCCAACAGAGGGACTATGTCAGGGGTGGACATAGACCACAGAGGAGCCTTGTGCAGAGGCCATATAATGGATCTTTGCTCTCAAATAGTGCACCCATTATGTCCTGGATACTGTGGTTCATAAAGTTCATGAGTCTCCTACCTATAATCTAATAGGACGAAGAATAGTGCTTGCTGCTTTTTGTGTCCTCACTTAGCTACTATACCTATGCAGCTGCATAGGTTGCACATATGGGTATGCCCGCCCCTGGATTGCATAACTTAAAATGGTTAAGGGTGCATACTATTGTACCAGAGCTGATCATCCAAACTCTCCATGCAAAAATAATGCTAAATAGTGTGATACCTTGTAGACAATCTATAGAATATATACTGGACCGACTCAGTTAACAAATATAGATGGGAGAGTTTTTACAATTCACTTAAAGGAGTTAAATATTCGATGATAGCTAGCCAGATAGATAGACAGTTGAAGCTTTTACAATTCCAAGTAGGAGACAATTTAAGCATATATTGCTTGTTGTGTTTTAATAAAAGAAAACAGAAAATGTTATCACCTCTTGACATTTTCTTAGATAGAATCAGAATATTAATTTATTTTAAAAACAAAAACTTGGATTGGTATTATTTTTATTATTATGTATTTATTATTTATTTGTTTATTTATAGTGATGAGCAGCAGGGGCCATAGTCGAATTCATGATTTTTCGCAAATATATTGATGATTATTCGTCCTATGTTCACGAAATTCGCATATTCGCTATGTTAGTTCACTTTTTTCCATGCGCAAATTTGCATGGAAAGTTTGCATAAAAATTCGCACGTGGAAAAACCAAATAAAAAAAAAAAAGGAATATTCGTCATTACGAATATATAGCACTTCTAAATATTCGCGAAATCGCAAAGTGCAGATATTCGTGATAAAAATTTGCATGACATATATTCGTGGTCAACACTATTTATTTATTTATTATTCTTCTAAACTGATCACTAGTATTTAGGATCTGTATCCCCATACTACCTGTATAATGACTTGTTGCCTATTAAGGCATCTGGGAACCAGACTTGCAGAAGTCTAATTACATATTTTTTTTTAATTAGTCAAACACATCTATTGTCTGGCTATTGGCGATTTGCATAACAGATGCCAATTAAATATTCCGTGCTCCTTAATTACAAACCATTATGCTGGTAAACTAACCTTTTTAAAGCTTGACTGGGTTAGCAGCTTTGAAAACCTGAGAAAAAAAAAATTCAACAAAGTAGGACTACTGTCTGCTGCTAAGCCCTATTCAAATGCTTACATTAATAACCGGCTTTATAATAAAATAGGTCGAGACAGATCTCTTTAAGTCAAGACAACAATAAATCAGACCCCCACATATAGGGAAAAATAAAGGATCCTCTGTGCTGAATGTAAACTTCTGGCAAGCCTTAGTTAGTGTGCGGGTTCCCAGACATTAAATAGACGCTCTGTTCACTTTAGCATGAAGTCCCACAAGGAGCAGCGACCTCCAGGGATTCTTGGCTCTCCTGAACTCTCATTAGGCCTGCATATTAATGACTTGTAAAAATAGAAGGGGGCCTGGAGTATAGCCTTTTCTATTGAAAGGATTTCCCATACAATGCAGCAAACTGCACACAAGGCAAAGGCCAAGACAGAAGCTCTCATATCTCCAGCAACGTCTGTTTCATAAACTCTGCCTGGTGTCTGCTAGAAGCCCCCACCAGTAATAGTGTGGATATCACTGAACTCAGAGCATGCAGACAGCTGGGGAGTACATTTCTATAGACATTGCCCTCAATTACCAAATCTATTCAAGATCATGGGAGTGGGTCTTCCAAGTCAAAATCCTTATAAGTACTAATGCTAAATTGCATACTAGACAAATAGCTATTCAGCCCATTGTTTCTTAAATTACTTTAAAAATTATACGATGCTGTGTTGCCAACCTGATGGATGGTGCAAACAAATATTTATCTAGCTTTTCTTTCTTTTTCTTTCCTTCTTTTTTCTATCTTTATTTTTGTCTTACTATTATCTATTCTATCTTCTGCATATCTATCTATATATATATATATATATATATATATATATATATATATATATATATATGAAGATCTATGAAGATCTATCTACCATCTACTTATCAGTGTATCTATCTATCTATCTATTTATCTATCTAGCTATCTACCTATTTATCTATCTACCTATTTATCTATCTACCTATTTATCTATCTATCTTATACTTAGCTATCTATTTATTTATCTACCATCTATCTATCTACCTATCTATCTATGCATATATCTTTGTATGCACCTCTATTTAATCTTTCTGTTATATATCTTCCATATATATCTATGCATCTCTTTCTCTCTTTCTCATTTTCTCTTGCTCTTATTTCTCAGTTTTTTGTATCTATTTATTTATCTGTCTATCTATTATTTATTGAACTAATTACCTTTTATCTATCTATCTATTTATTTATCTATCCCTCTCTCTACCTTATTTATTTATTAATATTTTATCTATTTATCTGCTATCTATCTCTATTCATCTATCTTATATGTATTTATGTATTTTCACTTATTTATCTGTCTATCTATTATTTATCGAATTAATTACCTTTTATCTATCTATCTAGTTATCTATCTATCCCTCTCTCTACCTTATGTATGTATTTATTGATATTTTATCTACTATCTATCTCTATCCATCTATCTTATATATATATTTTTGTCTTTTCACCTATTTATCTGTCATCTATCTTCCATCTCTCCTTTCCCATTTCTCTCTCACACACACCGACATGTATTGATGTATCTATCGTTTAGCTATTTTTGTATATCCGCTCATCTGCCTTACATCTATCTAGCCTCCTAACATCACAATTTCTGAATGAACGTTAAATAGGTATTACCCTATACATTTGTGTATTCCCGAATGAATTTGTGCTTTGTGGATGTGGATGGGGCAGAGCTTCAGGGAATGTAAGAGAAAAAGAGTGCAGAAACATTATAGGTGTAGACGTCATAGACTTATTATGTTCCCTGTAGCTAGCCTGTCTGTCAGTCTGTCTGTCTGTCAGTTGATCTTTACCACAATTAACATTTTTCCTCAATGTGTGAACCACTGGAGCCTGTGATGCTATAAACACCTTGGAGAGCTCTATGGAAGCCTATAGTGTCCTGTACGTCATACTTCCATTCATTGATTGGTTTACAGAAAAGTCACATTGAACATATTTTGGGATTTTCCATTACACCTATTCAGCTAGGTGTCATATACATGAATGACAGCATTCTCCCCTTACTGATCACATTTGGGTTGGCATATGATATAAGGTATTTTGGGATTTCAGCTCTTGCTACTAAGGGGATAAAGAACCAATTCTGATTCCTGCTCTCATCAGACTTACCAGAGGATTGACCTCGATTAGTGGCGTCATGATCACTGTCTCCTTGCTCACTGTCTCCGTGCCCACTATCCTTAGAGCTTACTATGTCTGCTTCCTGGAATGCAGAACTGAAAATACAAACAGCACAGTATTGAGGAGAAAGAGAAAATCAAATATTCTTCTGCCATCCTATGGACACAGTGGGAGCTGCAGTAAATGGCTGTATATCTACAGTATGTTACTGATACAAGTGTTCCCCTCAGCAGTATTACACACAGAGAAAGGCAGGTGGGGGCGCAATTTTGGCAAAAATAATACATTTCACATAGCATCCTAGCTAATATACATACTAACTACTTTATAGAAGCTATAAAACAGAACACCTCTACCACGGAGCCCTGTATTTGCAATGGGATGGAGCTTTATTTATTTATTTATTTATTTTGTATTTATTTATTTTCATGCCTAGACCATGAAAACATTGTTTATCTAAATAAACTATGTAAAAATCAAAAGAAAATAAAGAAGGTGCTCAAACATAATTCATACCTGTTTACCCGTCGTGGTCTGTCAACTAGATAACTGAGTTCAGTGCGTTGGTGTTTATTCTAAAAAAAAAAAAAAAAAAATGAAACACAATTGAACTCTAAATGTCACGGCAAGAAACATGAAAGAGCTCAGAGCTACAAGACTGATTGATGAAATGTGTATGCAGAGCTGCCTAGGCCGCCAGCAGTCGGAAGCCATCAAATATTGAGAGTGCATGTTATCTACTGGGCGAGGTTCAGCTAGAGAACATATACATATAAAAGGGCACCTCTCTCCACTGCAAGAAGTGATAGCGTGTAAACCTGTGATACATGTGGGCGCTTATTACAGTGGCATGGCATGGCATGGGTTGGGTTTACGCAGGACAGACTTTACAAGTATCCATACACCACTTTGAATGATTATTATGCATGAAGGGTCACACAATGCAAAATGGATGTGTTATTTGCTTATTGTTACCACTGAACACAGATACAATGACAGTTGATTTATGTTGTATACATCATATCGCGACTAGTCCAGTAGTCTTCAACCTGTGGACCTCCAGATGTTGCAAAACTACAACTCCCAGCATGCCCGGACAGCCGTTGGCTGTCCGGGCATGCTGGGAGTTGTAGTTTTCCACACCCAAATTCAATACTTAGCAACATAAGAAGGTATGCAAAAGTATATAAAGCTTTATTGAAAATACATAGAAAAAAATATTTGAAAAACAAGGCATAGACACAGTACACAGAACTGAGTCGAAGGCAGAGGATACAGGTGCACACATTGGGAAACTAAATGTAAATAGGTACATATGTATGCATAGATACACTAACAAGGAACCCACTGAAGAGGGTGTATATGAACCCTAACAGGGAATCATTCGAAATGTAAAAGCATACAGTACACAAAAATAGGAAATAATCACCAATGTAGAGCCATGTACCACCTGCACTTACCCTAACAGGGAATCAATCGAAATGTAAAAGAATACAGTGCACAAAAATAGGAAATAATCACCAATGTAGAGACATGTAACATCTGCACTTACCCAAACGTACGTTTCGCGCTACTGCGCTTCATCAGGGGACGATGTATAGGGTAACGCCCCCTGATGAAGCACAGTAGCACGAAACGTACGTTGGGGTAAGTGCAGGTGGTACATGGCTCTACATTGGTGATTATTTCCTATTTTTGTGTAGTGTATGCTTTTACATTTCAAATTATTCCCTGTTAGGGTAAGTGCAGGTGGTACATGGCTGTACATTGGTGATTATTTCCTATTTTTGTGTACTGTATGCTTTTACATTTCAAATGATTCCCTGTTAGGGTTCATATACACCCTCTACAGTGTGCTCCTTGTTAGTGTATCTGTGCATACATATGTACCTGTTTTCATTTAGTTTCCCAATGTGTGCACCTGTATCCCCTGCCGTTTACTCAGTTCTGTGTACTGTGTCTATGCCTTGTTTTTAAAATATGTTTTTCTATATATTTTTTAATAAAGCTTTATATACTTTTGCATACCTTCTTATGTTGCTGAGTACTGAATTTGGGTGTGGAATATTTTGGTTGTCTCAGCAACCTATAACCAGTTTGTTCATGTTTTGGTGACCGAGTTGTAGTTTTGCAACATCTGGAGGTCCGCAGGTTGGAGACCACTGATCTAGACTATTAAAACAGGACAATTCACTGACGTTGCAATGACCAGTGTTACATGCGGTGGGGTTAGTTTTCTCAAACACTTGCACGACATTATAAATCAAACACACTAAATAGACTGACATTTTATTTGGCAAATAGTGCTCTATGCAGGAAAATCTCTCCCTCTTTGCTCAGCACCAGTACGCCCTCATTCACATTCAGGCAGTGTGGGCTACAGGCTGCAACAGTTTTCTAGGGGAATTCTAATGGCAAAACATTCGGAAATAGGAAAAAAAAAGAAAGAAAGAAAGAAAAATCGCCTCCTGATGCTCTTCTTGCTTCCTTCAATATTCAATATATTGTTACCAAGTGCATTATAAAGATGAGGATGACATTATTTGAAATTAAAATCTATTAGGAGAGATTGGCACTGCGGGAATTCTACCATAAATCAATACAGGAAAGTACATGCTAGGAAAGGGATGGAACCACTGGGCTTCTTTCAGATAGAGGGAAAGCAGATGATGTAGCAGGACATAGAGATAGATGAGATTTCATGTGGTTAAATGTTCATGGAAGGGGATTTGCAGATAACAAGGGATCAGTAACATCTGGCTACAAGGGAAAAGTTCTTTATACTATTAACCTATTTAGCTGGAGAGGAATGAGCGGAGTGAACGTGACATCAATATACAAGTGGCTGCCTTACCTCACTGGACAAGATGCTACCATTGGAGATGATATCAGGTTGCTGGTCAGCATAGCCTGTCACTATAGCCCCACAAGGATTGTGCTCTGTATCCGTGCTTCTGGAAGGGCTGCAGGGCTTGAGGAACATAAGGTCAGTTTTGGCGGACTCTGGGGTTAAGCAGACCTGGTAGCAGTAGTTCTGGTTATGGTGGTGAGAGCCGAAGCTACCAGACTCCTCCACTGGTACCTGGGTGGCACTGGGCACGTTAGAGCTTTGCACCAACATGATGTCTGACTTGCTGAGCTTCTTCTTGCGAGCTCTGGCATGTCTGCTACAACAGGAGCAGCAGCACACACAGCAGTCACTGGCCAGGCAGCTGTAGATGTTGAGCTTCTTCTCCTTCTGGCACCTGATGGCTAGCACTATCATAGCTAACAGGAAGATGAAGGAGACAGAGCCCAGGGCGATGATGAGGATGAGGGTGAGATCTAGGGCTGTGTCATTGGATCTGCTGGACCGATGGTTCTCATTGAGTTTCTCTACGGTGCCGTCCACGATCTCTACCTGAATGAGGGCAGTGGAGGAGAGAGGCGGCTGTCCATGGTCCCGAACCTCCACCACCAGCTCGAAGGGTCTATGGGGGTCCCTCTTGCTAGTGATTTTTCGGGCTGTCCTCAGCTCCCCAGTCCTCCAGTCCATACGGAACAGGCTCATGTCATTGCCTCTGAGGATGCTGTACGTTAGGCGTGCGTTTTCCCCTTCATCTAGGTCCACAGCCACCACTCGTGTGAACAGGTAGCCGGGCTCTGCGGTCCGGGGCAGCAGCTCCTTGGCGGTTCCGTTCCTGCCGTGGGGGGAGATGATGGAGGGCGCGTTGTCATTCTGGTCCACGATCACGATGTTGACCGTAGCGTTAGCGGACAGCGGGGGGCTCCCTCCGTCCCTCGCCTCCACCATGAAGCTAAAGTCCTTCAGCTGCTCGTAGTCAAAGGTGCGCAGGGCGTAGAGGTAGCCGTTCTCCGAGTTGATGGACACGTAGGTGAAGACGGACATGCCCTGGATGTCACACTCCAAAATGTGGTAGGACACATGAGAGTTTTCTTCCTCGTCCTTGTCGGTGGCGCTGACGGCGGAGATGTAAGCCCCCGGCACGTTGTTCTCGGTCACATACACGTTATACACCGGCTGGGAGAACCTGGGGGCGTTATCGTTGACATCGGCCACCTGCACCTGGATGGACTTGGTGGAGCTGAGGGGAGGGGTGCCCCGGTCCCTGGCCAGCACCGTCACGGTATAGGAAGGCACTAGCTCCCGGTCCAGGATGCCATCTGTCACAATGGTGTAGTAGTTCTTGTAAGACAACTTGAGCCGGAAGGGCACTTCCCCGAGGATCTCACAGTGGATCTGCCCGTTCTCCTCCGAGTCCTTGTCGGTCACGCTGAAGAGTGCCACCACTGTGCCCGGGGGGGCGCCCTCGCTCACGGCCTCTTTGACGGTGCTGAAGCTGATCTCGGGCGGGTTGTCGTTCAGGTCCAGCACCTTGACCATCACCTTGCAGTGCGCCGGTACCGCGTTCGGCCCAAGGTCTTTGGCTTGGATGTAGACCTGGTAGGTGTTGCTGTCCTCGTAGTCCAGTTCCCCGGTGATCTCCACGCGACCCGTCCTGGAGTCTATGCTAAAGATCTCCCGGACACGGGGGGAGTTGTGGCTGCTAAAGGAGTACACCACCTCCCCATTTTGACCTTCATCCTCGTCGGTGGCATTGAGCTGTATGACCAAGGTGCCAGGGGGCGAGTTCTCAGGCATGAACACGGAGTAGACGGGCTGATCAAAGACAGGCACGTTGTCATTAGAGTCCAGCACTTTGATGGTGAGGAGGGCAGTGCCCGTCCTATGGGGGATGCCCCCATCCATGGCAGTCAGCACGTACCTGTGCAGTGCTTGTTGCTCCCTGTCCAGCTGCTTCTTCAGCACCAGCTCGGCAAACTTGTTGCCATCGCCCTGTGTCTGCACGTCCAGGGTGAAGAAGCTGTTGTTGGTCATCTCATAGGTGCGGAGGGAGTTATTGCCAACGTCTGGGTCATAGGCGCTCTCCAGCGGGAAGCGGGTGCCCAGGGTGGCACTCTCCGATATCTCCACCTGGATCTCAGTCTCGGGGAAAATCGGGGGGTTGTCATTAATGTCCAGCACCTCAATCTCCACCCGGAAGAATTCCAAGGGGTTCTCCAAGAAGACCTCCAGGTGCAGCAGGCAGGAGGGGTTCTGCTTACAGATCAGCTCCCTGTCTATTTTCTCCTTGACATACAGCACTCCATTCTCCAGGTTCAGCTCCAGGTAAGGGCTCCTAGAGTTGGGGGCAGTCTGGAACCTGCGACTGGAGAGTTTTGTAATGTCCAAGCCCAAATCCTCAGCGATATTCCCCACGAAAGTGCCATAGTCCCTCTCCTCCTGCACCTTGTAGGCGAGCTGGGAAAGCACACCATCCACTATGCCCACCAGTAGAAATAAAACAATCATCTCCAAGAAAGAGGGAAGAACACTCACAAGGTACAAAAAATAGAAAAGAAAAGCAGATGGGTGAGAAGAGAAGTGCACTTGTGTTATTCCTGGCACCCAGATGCCTGGCACCCACTCCAGCCGATGGCTCCCCTCATCAGGATTCACCAGCAGCACAAGCCCTTATTCCTCCTCTGTCTTTAGCCAACGATAAATCCCAAGGAAGCAGTCCCGGGTCAGTGCTGTAAGATAGTCATTTCCAGCTGACACAAGGTGCTACATCCACTGCACATGGTGTCTATAAATGATTGATAAGCATCAGCACTACAGCAGACTGCACACAGCCTGGAGAGGATCAAAGAGCTGGGGTCAGTGTCACTTTATTTCCTGTAGCCTCCACATTGCACACATCCCACAGTGACTCTCCTCAGTGCTGACACTTTTATTCTTGCACATTGAGCTGCTTCAGCTTCTCTGATCTCTGCTGCCAGTGACTGAGCTCCCAGCTCCCAGTTCAGCTGTTTTTGCGCAGCGCCCTTCTCCTGCCAACCAATAGGAGGGCGGGAAGAGCAAGGGGGCGGGGCCTGGCAGGGACGTCAGTCTATTAGCGCCGAGGCGTCATGTGGAGGCGGGAGTGTGTGTGAGGGGAGAGGAGGCTGCGCTGCGCTCTGGCGGCTCTGGCTGCCTCACTGCTTTCTCTGCTGCTTCACTTTACCACAACGCTGTGTACACTTGCTATAGAACTTCATATACTCTCTATTTATTATATATATATATATATATATATATATATATATATATACTTCTTATCATGCATATATAGTGTACCAGTAGACCTCCAGTTCTTGTCATGGAGCTCCGCAGCCTCCTTGTGAGGTGAGGTGAAGCCGGGCTGGCAAGGTGAGGAGAGGGAGGAGGCATGGAAGACATGGGGCACGGAGACGTCGTGTAAGGCGATAGCTGTGACCTCAGAGCTGTCTGCTGTATAGAGCGGTGTGTGAGGGGATGGGCACAGTTGTCTGCCTCTCTCCAGGGAGCAAACAGTTAACCTGCGACTGGACGGCAGGGAAAACACCGTCACTACCGGTTTATGTTTTGGGGTCCGTCACGTGACTGACTGACTAACCGTCCGCACCGCGCTCTGTCAGCTCCGCCGGTTTAGTTTATATAAGTTTCCGCACGACTAGCTGGCCACGCCCCTTTATGCCAACTCGGACTGGCACAGCACATTCTGAAGAATGGTGCCATCTTTTCTGAAAGGAAAAAAAAACCCGTAATAAATGTCTCTATTATAAAGCGCACAAGCTCTTGGGCTTCACTTAACAACAAAGTAAAAACTTGTCCGACTGACGTGATAATATGCCGCGTGATAGTGTCGTAAAAGCCGCACCCTTACCAATGAAGGCCAACAGTGTCACCACTTACGGTTCTCATTGTGGATCGGATGTGCCATAGGTGTCTGGTGAGTCAGGGATCTGGCTACTGACAATTGCAGTAGCCAGATACAGTAGTGTTTGCCAACTACAATAGTGTTTGCCAACTACTGTGCCTCCAGCTGTTGCAAAACTACAACTCCCAGCAAGCCCGGACAGCCAGAGGCTGTCCGGGCTTGCTGGGAGTTGTAGTTTTGCAACAGCTGGAGGCACACTGGTAAGAAAGCACAGCCATAGTCCTAGCAGTAAACCCCCCCCCCCCCCCCCCCCCAGAACATACACATATGGCATGTCATACTGATCTGTCTTATAAGTGGGGAGAAAGCCTAGATATTCCCCAGAATCTAAAGCATTGTCACATGAAGTAACATCCTCTGGTACAAAGGGTTAACCTGAAGCGCGAGCACATAGTAACACCTCTCCTGAGCTGTTACATTATAGGCTGCTGTAGCCATTGATGAAGGAGGCTGCTGCTGCCTCTCGGATCAGTCACCCAGACACCATGGTGATAGTAGCAGAGAACATTAAAAGGTGCAACACTGGCACTTGTTGATGCCAGCGGTCTTCGGGGCATTACAGAAATAGCGAGGACTATCTTATGGGACTGGAGCTCTCACGCTGAATAACAAGAGGGAAACCCCAATGATTTCCTCTGGGGGCAGAGATCACTCGGAAACACTCCTGCCAAGATCAGCTGGTGCCCAGGTAACCCACTCTGGAGGGAAGTCAGCCACCTAGGAGAGTAAAGGGAGGACTCGTGTTATGATGGAGGAGAGGAATCCTCTAGTAACCTAGTACTGTACCGGATTATTGCAGGGCACTGAAGAGGCATCATCCAACTAATACACAAATCTAGCTTTCATCTATCTATCCTATATCTATCATCTGTCTATCCTATATCTATCTATCCTATATCTATCTATCATCTATCTATCATCTGTCTATCTATCTATCAATCTCATTATCTATCCTATCTATATCTATCTATTTATCCTATCTATATCTATCTATCTATCTATCTATCTATCTCCTCTCTATGTATCTATCTATCTATCTATCTATCTATCTATCTATCTATCTCATATCTATCTTTCCTCTATCTATCTATCTATCTATCTATCTATCTCCTATCTATCTATCCTATATCTATCTATCTCATATCTATCTATCTATCTATCTATCTATCTATCTATCTATCTATCTATCTATCCTATATCTATCTATCTATCCTATATCTATCCTATCTCATATCTATCTTTCCTCTATCTATCTCCTATCTATCGATCGATCTATCTATCTATCTATCTATCCTATATCTATCTGTCTATTATCTATCTCCTATCATCTATCTATTTCCTATCTATCTATCTATCTATGATATATCTATCCTATATCTATCCTATATCCATCTATCTATCCTATATCCATCTATCTATCTATCTATCTATCATATATCTATATATATATATATATATATATATATATATATATATATATATATCTAGCAAAGTAGAAGCAGTGTTATTCCAAGTTGGTGAAATAAAGTGGTGTCTTTATTTACTCCAAGGTGAGCTACGTTTCGGCAGTCTCATGCTGCCTTTGTCAAGCCCTGACAAAGCCTGCCGAAACGTAGGGCTGCCGAAACGTAGCTCACCATGGAGTAAATAAAGACACCACTTTATTTCACCAACTTGGAATAACACTGCTTCTACTTTGCTAAATGACTCAGATCTCTGACCCAGATCAACAACAGGGAGGCACCGTTCACCTCTACTGCAGGAGTGCTGCTTTCCTCTCCTATCCTATATCTATCTATCTATCATATATCTATCTATCTATCTATCATATATATATATATATATATATATATATATATCAATCTCATTACCTATCTATCTAGAAAGAGAAGGTAGGTAGCAACATACCGTTAAAAAGGTTGTGCATGGGTGCAAATCAGCAAGGGGTCCCAGCTTCAAAGGTTCACATAGACAAAACAGATCACTGCAGCACTCCAAGAATGGTGTAGAATTGTGAGTAGCGTTTATTCCATCACAGGTACAAGCCAACGTTTCAGCTGCTAGCGGCCTTGTACCTGTGATGGAATAAACGCTACTCACAATTCTACACCATTCTTGGAGTGCTGCAGTGATCTGTTTTGTCTGTCTATCTCTCATATCTATCTCATATCTATCTATCTATTATCTATCTATCTATCTCATATCTATCTATCTCATATCTATCTCATATCTATCTATTATCTATCTATCTATCTCATATCTATCTCATATCTATCTATCTCGTATCTATCTATCTCATATCTATCTATCTATCTATCTATCTCGTATCTATCTATTTATCTATCTATCTATCTTATATCTATCTATCTCATATCTATCTCATATCTATCTCATATCTATCTATCTATCTATCTCATATCTATCTATCTCGTATCTATCTATCTATCTCATATTTATCTATCTATCTATCTCGTATCTATCTATCTATCTATCTATTTATCTATCTATCTTATATCTATCTCATATCTCTATATCTATCTATTATATATCTCATATCTATCTCGTATCTATCTATCTATCTATCTATCTATTTATCTATCTATCTTATATCTATCTCATATCTCTATATCTATCTATTATATATCTCATATCTATCTCGTATCTATCTATCTATCTATCTATTTATCTATCTATCTTATATCTATCTCATATCTCTATATCTATCTATTATATATCTCATATCTATATCTTATCTATCTATCTATTATCTATCTATCTATCTCATATCTATCTATCTATCTATCTCGTATCTATCTATTTATCTATCTATCTTATATGTATCTCATATCTCTATATCTATCTATTATATATCTCATATCTATCTATTATCTATCTCATATCTATCCATCTATAGTATTTACACGATATGGAGCAGCACTCCTGAACAAGTAGATGAGTGGGTGCAGGCAGCAGAAAGCCCGGTCAGAGGCACTTGTAGATAGAAAGAAGTATCACTGCAGCACTCCGATGTAAATGGTGGAAAAGGTAACATTTATTCCATCTAAATAGGTGCAACGTTTTGGTCGCCAACTGCATGCTTGAAAATGGCCGCAGTTGGCGACCGAAACGTTGCACCTATTTGCATGGAATACATTTTAGCTTTTCCACCATTTACGGAGTGCGGCAGTGATACTTCTTTCTTTCTTTCTATCTATCTATCTATCTGTTATCTAGCTATCTATCTTTATCATATCTATCATATATCTTTCTATATCATATCTATCTATCTATCTATCATCTATCTATTATCCATCTATCTATCTATCTATCATCTATCCATCTATCTATCCTATATCTATCTATCTATCTATCCATCTATCTATCCTATATCTATCTATCCATCTATCTATCCTATATCTATCTAGCAAAAGAAAAAATACAGGCAGCACTGCATAAAACAATAGTTCAAGTTGGTTACCCGCTGTAGATGGACTTGGTCCCAAGAGTCTCAGATGAAATAAATAGCAGAAAAACAGCGGCACACAGGTGGCTATGGTGAAAAAGATGTGGCTTTTATTCACCAAACAATGGCGACGTTTCGGCTGCCTATTGCAGCCATTATCGACAATGGCTGCGGGAGGCAGCCAAAACGTCGCCATTGTATCTCATATCTAGCTATCTATCTATCATCTATCTATCATCTATCTATCTATCATCTATCTATCAATCATCTATCTTATATCTATTGATCTATCTATCTCTATCATCTATCTGTCTATCTATTATCTATCTATATATCTATCGATCTATCTATCATCTATCTATCTATCTATCTATCTATTATCTATCTTCTATCTGTCTATCTATTATCTATCTATCTATCATTCTGTTTATTATCTATCTAGTATCTATCTATCTATATGTCTATTATCTATCTCATATCTATCTATCTATTATATATCTATCAATCTGTCTACTATCTATTATCTATCTATCTATCTAGTAGTCAAGTAGAAGCAGTGTTATTCCAAGCTGGTGAAATAAAGTGATGTCTTTATTTACTCCAAAGTGAGCTACGTTTCGGCAGCCTCCCGCTGCCTTTGTCTATCTATCTATCTCATATCTATCTATTAATCTATACATCTATCTATCTATTATTTATCTATATATCATCTATCTATCTATCATCTTTCTATCTATCTATTATCTATCTATCTATCTATCTATATATACATATATATATATATATATATATATATATATATATCATATTTCTATCTATCTATCTATCTATCTATCTATCTATTATATATAATCTTTCTATCTATCTATCATCTATCTATTATCTATCTATCTATCTATCTATCTATCTATATATATATATATAATATTTCTATCTATCTATCTATTATATATAATCTTTCTATCTATCTATCATCTATCTATCTATTATCTATCTATCTATCTATCTATCTATCTATTATCTATCTATCTATCTATCTATCTATATATATATATCATATTTCTATCTATCTATCTATCTATCTATCTATCTATTATATATCATCTTTCTATCTATCTATTATCTATCTTTCTATCTATCTATATCATCTATCTATCTATCTATTATGTATGTATCTATCTATCTATATATATCATCTATCTATCTATCTATCTATCTATCTATCTATCTATCTATCTATCTATCTATATATATATCATCTATCATCTATTTATCTATCTAGGGTTTCTGTACACAGGCAGGTCAGCTTGTAAATACTTGTACCCTCTTCTGAAGCTGGCATTTAGAGTGTCCGAGGGCAGGCTGGCAGACGCAGGGTAGCTGTATGGGTGTCTCCCCCTGCAGGGGTCAGCTGGCCTGTGACTCATGAGTTGGACTTGTTAGTTTTCTCGCTATATCCCCAGTATGGATGATGTGAAGCCGATCAGTTGTATCAGAACCTGATCAGTGAGCCCTATAGAGGAGAGCCGGACAGCACAGCCCTCCCTGGCATAATGCTACAGGCACCTCGCTATATTGTGCCACCGAACAGCAGGCACGCAGAGCCCATTGTTTCCCAGTTCTTTACATGACGGAGGAAAGTACATGACTGTCACTGACTGCAGCTGGAGGAATAGCGCTGGAGAGCAGGGGCTGCCGGTACAATGTACAGGGACAGCACAGCCATCTCCACATAAGAACTGCTCTGCACTGGTATTTCTGCGATCTGATCACACAAGGAGGCTCCAATGGGGAGGATGCCCGCTGACAGCTGTCCTTTATTCTGGAAATGCTGAGGCGTCGGGAAAGCTGCGATCAGATTTCAGTCGCTGGAACGACAAACTGCAGCAGATTACGGATGAGATTAGCGCGGGGACAGGTACTGCCATAGGGAAGTTTCATTAAAGCCGCCTGCCATTGTGCACTGCTCCCTGAGATAACAATCTGCAGAGGAAGGCACATCGAATCAATGTCCTGATATTAAACCGCACGCTTTATGAGCGCAATATGCACCTAGTGGAACTTCTCCCTCTAGTGAATAGCTCATATTGGCCCACAATTCATACAATACATTCCATTGATTGGAGATTAGCATTGGAGCTGCCTGAATAGAGCAAACCTTCTTCTACAGCTCTTTGCAATTGTGGATTCAAAGCTCCCTCTAGCGTGCACATATGCACATTGCAGGCCTTTTCTTTATATTCATTTGTATGTTAGAGATCATTTCTTCTGTTGCTTCTCTTGAAGCTTTTTTCTCCGGGGCTTATGTAAATGCATTAATCGGTTCAGGTGAGCTTTATCAGCGATAAATCCACCCTGTAAAATGTAAGGGACTGGCTGTGACATTCAGAGATTATATCAGGCTGTCAATAGAATGTATCATTTCTGATCATAGTGGCTCTAGTGATATAGTCACTGGATTAAGCCTGGAGCCCCCTCCCTGACATTTCTGGTCTGTCATTTACTGGGCGATTGATCAATCACTGGATTTATACATTGTTTTAATTCAGCGTCATATACTGTAGACACTGGGGACAGAGAGAGTCTCATTCACGCTCTACTGGGAGGGACAGACATAGCTCCAATCTGGAGGCACAGTGCTGCCTGGAACAGGAGGCAATGATACTGATAGAGCTCATTATAACGACACCATTCTCCACCATCTAGCTGTCCACCCACATGCCAGACGTGCTGTTCAACTGACCCTCCAAATACTTGGCCCATTCTAAGCATTATGCTTGCATTCAGAAAAAAAGCTGCTATTCATAACTGGAGCATGTGATGCTGTATGATGAATACTGAAGCTGTCACATGCTCGAACACAGAGCAGGCATCAGGTGTTATTAGAAATAGTTACAGGGTGAGGACTGGTAAGACTAGTGAAACGTTTGTATATTTCTAATCCAGGAAACAGGGGAGGGGTACTTGTACTGTATGAACCCTGGAGAAGATGAGAATTGTATAAAAACAACACTGCTTTACTGTCAGGCTATGCACCATAATATAATGTACAGTGATCCCTCAACTTACAATGGCCTCAACATACAATCATCTTTTCTGGACTATTGTAAGCTGAAACCAGACTCAACATACAATGTACAGACAGTCCAGATCTGTGAAACATGTCAATGGCCAGAACTGACCAATCAGAATGGACATTTTACTGGTAAAACCCCTGTATTACTGAAGCTTATGCACTGACTGATGTCTGGCAAGCGCCCCCTACAGTACAGGGAGGTATTACATGTTCTGTTCACTTTACCTGTACCAGGGTTACCTGTTCATTTGGACACCAGGTGAGGGCGACTCCATGTTACTTTTTTAGAACATTGCGTGTACCGTACAGGACCCCGAAGAATCTCCTGTCCTCTACATAGACCAGTGTTCCCAACCAGGGTGCCTCCAGCTTTTGCCAAACTACAACTCCCAGCATGCCCGACAGCCTTTGGCTGTCCGGGCTTGCTGGGAGTTGTAGTTTTGCAACAGCTGGAGGCTCCCTGCTTGGGAAACACTGACATAGACAGTGATTTACAGATCCCAGCAGATCTTTCTTACTTTTATATGTAAGGATTTGCTTTATCTATATTAGTTATCTACTTATTTTTCTTTAATTTTCACTTTTTCCTATTTTTGGATGACATTTTGATGCCTTTAGAACCAATTACCAGGTTTCCATAGAGTTATGGTTTCAACATACAATGGTTGTTCTGGAACCAATTAATATTGTAACTTGAGGGACCACTGTATGTCATGGCACACAGAATATGGGGCAGAATCTCACGCTTTTTCTGCTGTGACAAGCCTTTGATAAATATGATCATTCTATGGTATGTAATAAATATTTATATACCTATAAATATGATTGACTCACTCGTGGTTTAAACTAATGCCATGTAAAAGTACCATTAGTGTGTCTAAAAGTGGTCTGTGGATATACATGCAAACACTGATCGTTACCTGTGCCAGAGTTAGCTGCTCCTTTGGACACCAGGTGAGGGCGGCTCCATTTTACAGTTTTTTACGACATTACGTGTTCTGTACAGGACCCTGAAGAAACTTGTCTCCTCTACATATACCAGTGTTTTCCAAAGAGGTTGCCTCCAGCTGTTGCAAAACTACAACTCCCAGCATTTCCGGACAGCCTTCGGCTGTCCGGGCATGCTGGGAGTTGTAGTTTTGCAACAGCTGGAGACACCCTCTTTGGGAAACACTGAAATAGACAGTGATTTACATCTCTCAGCAGATCTTTCTTACTTTTATATGTAAGGATTTGCTTTATCTGTTTTAGTTATCTACTTAGTTATCATTAATCCTCACTTTTTCCTATTTTTGGATGACATTTTGGTGGCTTCAGAACCAATTACCAGGTTTCCATAGAGTTCTGGTCTCAACATATAATGGATTCAACATACAATGGTCGTCCTGGAACCAATCAATATTGTAACTTGAGGGACCACTGTACACTCTAGAGCAGGCATAGGCATCTTTCGGCACTGCAGATGTTTTGGACTACATCTCCCATGATGCTCTTACAACCAAAATGCTGCAAAAGCATTAT
Source organism: Hyla sarda (assembly GCF_029499605.1). Lineage (NCBI taxonomy): Eukaryota > Metazoa > Chordata > Amphibia > Anura > Hylidae > Hyla > Hyla sarda. The sequence continues at coordinate 163,610,197 of NC_079189.1, forward strand.
GGGAAATGTAGTCCAAAACATGTGCAGTGCTGAAGGTTGCCTATGCCTTGCTCTCTTTCATCTGGCTTTAGAGGAAGAGCACCATTTGGCCAAGGGCCTTCTGCTGTGGTCACCATATGGCAATGCCATCATGGCACTTCCTTTATGCTTGAGTGGTCAGTCCTTCCCTGCATGTGCCCTTCTCTTTATTTATTATCATCATAATACATTTTCGCACACTCTGAAAACTATTAAGCCATTTTAGATTACATTCCTGGCCTATCCTGTTGCCAATTCCCTGTTTTCTGTGTTTAAGAAAAGTTTGCCTAAAATGACCCACCCATGCTGCTTTATATGCCATTATCATTTTTTCTTGAAATTACAAAGGCTGGCAAATGTTCTGTGAATTCATTACCACAAATAAGATAATACAATTGCTGTTCTTTATGCCCTGTGATAAGAGAACGGTTTGTTAACCTATCTACGCATGGGTAACCGACTGCTTGCAGTGGTTTAAAATGACTTGAAAGCAATCTAACTCTAAATCCTCTTATTATTACCCTGTGTGCTCAGAGCTTGGAAATAGGAGTTTTTTTTCTGTGTTTGCGAGATATAGGCGGTGGAAAAGAGGCTTGAATCTGCAGTTTTTTCCCCTGCTACAAACATTCAGCTGTTCTAAGGATCTTGACGTGAAGTGTAGCAGCCATGCTGTGTTCACATATCAGGCAAGCAGGGGGCAGCGACAACAAACAAAGATATTTCAATTAGAAGCCACCTTCAGGGGCTATACCTACACACTTTAATCCTTTAGAAACTACCATCTCTGCAGGAACATTTAGCAGTGAAAGTTTTATCAGTGTGGCTATTTCAAGATTAAACTATGATATGATAGGTGTAAAGGGAATAAATGAATATGTCCATGACCCAACATTTTATTTTAATTATGCTTTCTGTCTCCCATCTATCATCTGTCTGTGTACCCATAAAGCCTTCTACATAACCATAGCACATATATCTATTAGGTAGTCATGAAGCACTTTGTACACTTTCATGCTTGATTTAATAGGCACTGTCATTTGAACAAACATTGCATAACTCAATAGTACAAGCGAATATAGCAGTGTTTGTAATATATCAGACACACACGCTTCTTCCTTCTGTTATCATGCTTCTTTCCCCTCCCCTCTCTCCTGTGAGACTGTATTCTATTCTTTAAAATCAGCTCAGCTTTGTCCTCTGTCTGCAAGGCAAACAATACAAGTCTATGGAGGGGAAGGAGGTAGTTCTGCCCACCAGCTCAGAGAGAACTGCAAATTAGATATGAAGCCTGCAGAGTAGAGATGAGCAAACTTACAGTAAATTCAATTTGTCACGAACTTCTCGGCTCGGCAGTTGATGACTTATCCTGCATAAATTTGTTCAGCTTTCAGGTGCTCCCATGGGCTGGAAAAGGTGGCTACAGTCCTAGGAGACTCTTTCCTAGAACTGTATCCACCTTTTCCAGCCCACCGGAGCACCTGAAAGCTGAACTAATTTATGCAGGATAAGTCATCAACTGCCGAGCCGAGAAGTTCGTGACAAATCGAATTTACTGTAAGTTCGCTCATCTCTACTGCAGAGCACAAATTTGCTGAAAAGTGCCATATATATCACACCTATTTCAGGATAGGTGATAAAAAAAAATAAACCGCAGGATAGGTGATAAATACGTGGGGGAATATTTATAATTCCATTAAAGGGGTACTCTGGTGGAAAACATTTGTTTTTAAATCAACGTGCTAGAAAGTTAAACAGATTTGTAAATTACTTTTATTTTAAAATCTTAATCATTCCAGTACTTATCAGCTGCTGTATGTTACACAGGAAGTACTTTTCTTTTTGAATTTATTTTCAGTCTGACCACATTGCTCTCTGCTGACACCTCTGTCTATGTCAGGAACTGTACAGAGCAGGGGAGGTTTGCTATGAGACAAGGACAGAGGTGTCAGCAGAGAACACTGTGGTCAGACTGAAAATAACTATACAACTTACAGCATACAGCAGCTCATAAGTACTGGAGGGATAAAGATTTTTAAATATTAGTAATTCAGAATTCTGTTTAACTGATTAAAAAAAATAATGCTTTCCACTGGAGTACCCCTTTAAAGGTATTTTTTATTTTTTTTGCTTATGCTGGGAGCACAAAATTTGCACATGTGCCTAAGCACTTTTTTTTTTTTTTTTTGTGAATTTTAGGCTAGGTTTCTGCGCTAGCAAAAATGCCACAGGTTTTTCCTACATTTTGGCAGTTTTTCTGGCATTTTTGCCTTTGAGTGGACATTGCATTTTTGATCCCTTTGGCGTTTTTTTCTAAATTCGTTGGGTACCAAAAAAAAAAAAAAAATGCAGTAGAGATGGAAAAAATGTATTTAACAACATTAAACATTACATTTTTTACATTTTTTTAGGTAGTACTACTACTCCCAGCATGGAACAGACTAATATAAAGATGCCCCGGGTGTCACTCCTGACACCCGAGGCAATCGTCCTATCTGTTGCAGAGATGCGGTACGGCTTTCTCTCTGCTCTGTACTCCGGCCAGTGATGTGAATAGAAATTCACATCACTCATTCATATTTTCCACCCAGAGTGGGGATTGGCCGGATGGTTGCAGCCAATCACCGCTCTCAGAGGAAAATATGGATCAGTGATGTTCTATTCGCATCACTGGCCAGAGTATAGTGCAGAGATCCAAGCGCTCTACAGAGTGACACCCGCTGTGATCTGTGCTTAACTGCAGGTACTACTACTCTGAACATGGAGCACACTCTGCTCTATGCTGGGAGCTGTAGTACCTGCATTAATAGACAGATCGCAGCGAGTTTCACTTCTGACACGCGATGCAATCGTCCCGTATAATGTATAGATGCGGGCGGCCGCTCTTCTATGGTCCCCTGCACTGACGTATATATACACCTATTCATATTTCCCACACAGAGTTGTGATTGGCTGGAACCATCTGGCCAATCACAGCTCTCTGTGGGAAATATGAATAGGTGTATTTATACGTCAGTGCAGGGGACCGTAGAAGAGTGGCCAGCCGCATCTATAAATTATACAGGAGGATCGCAACGGACCCGGGGCGAACTGTCAATTAGTACAGGTACTACTACTCTCATCATTGAACAGTGTGTTCCATGCTGGGAGTAGTAGTACTACCTAAAAAATTTAAAAGAAAAAAAGTGAAAAGCACACACACTACATTTTTATTATTTCGTTATAAAAAAGATTAAATACAATTTTTACCATCACTATTGTATCTTTTTTATTATAATTTTTTTTAATGGTACCCTACAAAATATTATTAAAAAAAAAGGTATCTCCATCACTTTTTTGGATTGCTAAAGTCCAAAAAATAATAAAAAAAATGCCAGCAAAAACGCCAAAGTTAAAACCCACATGGCGTTTTTTCACTCCCATAGACTTCTATGGGCGGAAAACACCAAGATTTTCCTTAACCCTTTAACAACGCAGGACGTATATTTATGTCCTGCGCCGGCTCCCGCGATATGAAGCGGGGTCGCGCTGCGACCCCGCATCACATCGCGCCGGTCCCGGCGCTCATCAACGGCCGGGACCCGCGGCTAATACCACACATCGCTGATCGTGGCGATGTGCGGTATTAACCCTTTAGAAGCGGTGGTCTAAAGCGAAAGTGAAAGTATTCCAGCTAGTCAGTCGGGCTGTTCGGGACCGCCGCGGTGAAATTGCGGCGTCCCGAACAGCTTGCAGGACACCGGGAGGGCCCTTACCTGCCTCCTCGATGTCCGATCGATGAATGACTGCTCCGTGCATGAGATCCAGGCAGGAGCAGTCAAGCGCCGATAACACTGATCACAGGCGTGTTAATACACGCCTGTGATCAGGATGAGAGATCAGTGTGTGCAGTGTTATAGGTCCCTATGGGACCTATAACACTGCAAAAAAATAGTAAAAAAAAAGTGTTAATAAAGGTCATTTAACCCCTTCCCTAATAAAAGTTTGAATCACCCCCCTTTTCCCATAAAAAAAATAAAACAGTGTAAATAAAAATAAACATATGTGGTATCGCCGGGTGCGTAAATGTCTGAACTATAAAAATATATCATTAATTAAACCGCACTGTCAATGGCGTACACGCAACAAAATTCCAAAGTCCAAAAAAGTGTATTTTGATCACTTTTTATACCATTAAAAAATGAATAAAAAGTGATCAAAAAGTCAGATCAAAACAAAAATCGTATCGATAAAAACTTCAGATCACGGCGCAAAAAAATGAGCCCTCATACCGCCCCATACACGGAAAAATAAAAATGTTATAGGGGTCAGAAGATGACATTTTTAAACGTATAAATTTTCCTGCATGTAGTTATGATTTTTTCCAGAAGTACGACAAAATCAAACCTATATAAGTAGGGTATCATTTTAACCGTATGGACCTACAGAATAATGATAAGGTGTCATTTTTACCGAAATATGCACTGCGTAGAAACGGAAGCCCCCAAAAGTTACAAAATGGCGATTTTCTCTTCGATTTCGTCGCACAATGATTTTTTTTTCTGTTTTGTCATGAATTTTTGGGTAAAATGACTGATGTCACTGCAAAGTAGAATTGGTGACGCAAAAAATAAGCCATAATATGCATTTTAAGGTGGAAAATTGAAAGGGTTATGATTTTTAAAAGGTAAAGAGGAAAAAACGAAAGTGCAAAAACGGAAAAACCCTGAGTCCTTAAGGGGTTAAAAAACACCAACAAGAGTTAGTTTTTGAAAAACTGACAAGAAGCCAAAAATAGCTGAAAAACGCCAAAAGGATAAAAAAAAAATGCCAAACTGAAAAACGCCAAGTGAATATGGCATTTTGCAGTTCCCTATTGACTTGCAGCTAACATCTGGCTGCAGCGTTTTTACATCTAAAAAAAACAACGCCATGTGGCAGAATGGGCATTTTTTGTTTGTTTTTGCGTTTTATTCCCAAAAAAACTAAGTGGAAACCTAGCCTCATCGGTACACATTAAGTAGCAAACATCCTTAGCTAAGAAACTTTCAGTTTCCACTTTGCAATGGTTGCAAATGTATGAAGTAAAAATGTCCCACATAGGCATAAAAGAGTCGCAAACCCCTCCAAAATGGGGCTTATAAAAATATATTTGGAGGGCACTTTTAAAGAGTCTCTTTTGTGTATAAAAGTCACAGAGAGGAGAACACATACAAAGCAATGTTTTGAAGGGATTGAAGTGATTTATTGTTTGATAAATATGTCACACATAAGCAAAACCAAAGCAAAAAAAAAAAAAAAAAAATCAAAACTTAAAAAAAACAAAAACAAAAAAAAACAATGATAAATCTCCCCCTACGGTTGTTGTGTGCCTATGGACCCCCATTCTAGTGATCATTAGAAAATGTACCTTGTATACTGGGTATATGCACCACTGATCATTAGAACTACACTACATGCATAGTATATATAAACAGCAGGTGAAAAAAGTATTGAACATGTTACCTTTTTTCTCACTAAACTGTTTTTTTTTAACAGTATCTGCTAATTCTAAGGGTGCATTCACACCAAGTTTTTGCAATACAGTTCCTGTATCAGGTATTTGATGAAAAGCGGATTCCTCAAAACTGGACTAAACTGTATTAAAATGTGTGTAAAAATTTTAACCCATATACGGTTTGAAAAATGATGTCCGGTTGCATCCGTTTTTTAAGAAAAAAAACGCATATGTTTTTGACTTTTCGCTCCATTATAAATAAAGTTTCACTTGTTTGATTGAAATTCCAAGAAAAAAAAACTGTGCAGAGTCAAAAATCGTATGGTGAAAACTGGATGGAACCGTATGCACATAGGGTTCTGTACGGTTCCCATTGACTCCCATATAATGTATACCGTGAAAAACTATTTTTCACCCAGACCAAAAACCGCGGTAGGCTATGATTTTGGTTAAGGGAAACAAAACTTACAAAACCATACAAGACGCAAAATGGATGCAACCGGATGCATCTTTTGGCATAAGGTTTTCAATGGAGAGTCAATGCATACAGTTTTCAATACGGTTCTGTACGGTTTTCCCATTGAAAATGTATATGGGAACTGTATTGCAAAAACGTGGTGTGAATGCACCCTAATTAGGGGGAGATTTATCAAAACCTATCCTGAGGAAAAGTTGCCTAGTTGCTCATGGCAACCAATCAGCTTACTTTCATTTTTGAAAAGGCCTGTGAAAAATGAAAGAAGCGATCTGATTGGTTGCTATGGGCAATTGGGCAACTTTTTCTCTGGACAGGTTTTGATAAATCTCCCCCTAAGGTTTTTGGAACCTCTCCACAAGTGGTCCTTTGCTCTTGGACAAGTCTTCTGATTATTCTTTTAACCCCTCTGTCAGAAATCTCGGGAGGAGCACCTGGTGAAGGCAAATTTCTGGTTAAATGATTGTCTTTCCACTTCTGTATTATGGCCCCAACGGTGCTCACTGTAACATTCAGAAGATTAGAAATGCACCTGTAACCAACACCATTGTTATGCTTTGCAACAATTAGGTTGTGAGACAACCCTTAACCCCTTAAGGACACATGACGTACTGGAACGTCATGTGTCCACTCCCGATCTATAACGCTGGGCCACGGCGTGGCCCCGCGTCATAGCGGGTCGGGCCCGGCCTCTAACAACGGCCGGGACCCGTGGCTAATAGCGCGCGGCATTGATCGCTGTGCCGCGCACTGTTAACCCTTTAGACGCGGCGTTCAAAGTTGAACGCCGCGTCTAAAGGGAAACCGAAAGTATGCCGGCTATCTCAGTGGGCTGTTCGGGATAGCCGCGGCGAAATCGCGGCATCCAGAACAGCTTACAGGACAGCGGGAGGGCCCCTACCGGCCTCCTCGCTGTCCCATCGCCGAATGACTGCTCAGTGCCTGAGATCCAGGCATGAGCAGTCATGTGGCAGAATTATCGATCACTGGTTTCTTATGACTAACCAGTGATCAATGATGAAGATCAGTGTGTGCAGAGTTATAGGTCCCTATGGGAGCTATAACACTGCAAAAAAAAGTGAAAAAAAAAGTGAATAAACATCATTTAACCCCTCCCCTATTAAAAGTTTGAATCACCCCCCTTTTCCCATAAAAAAAAAACACAGTGTAAATAAAAATAAAAATAAACATATATGGTATCGCCGCGTGCTGAAATGTCCGAATTATAAAAATATATTGTTAATTAAACCGCACGGTCAATGGCGTGCGCGCAAAAAAATTCCAAACTCCAAAATAGTGCATTTTTGGTCACTTTTTATATCATGAAAACAATCAATAAGTCCTATCAATGCAAAAATGGTACCGTTAAAAACTTCAGATCACGGCACAAAAAATTAGCCCTCATACCGCCCCATACACGGAAAAATTAAAAAGTTATAGGGGTCAGAAGATGACAATTTTAAACTTATAAATTTTCCTGCATGAAGTTATGATTTTTTCCAGAAGTACGACAAAATCAAACCTATATAAGTAGGGTATCATTTTAACCGTATGGACCTACAGAATAAATATCAGGTGTCATTTTCACCGAAAAATGTATTACATAGAAACGGAAGCCCCCAAAAGTTACAAAATGGCGTTTTTTTTCAATTTTGTCTCACAATGATTTTTTTTTCCGTTCCACCATAGATTTTTGGGCACAATGACTGACGTCATTACAAAGTAGAATTGGTGGTGCAAAAAATAAGCCATGATATGGATTTTTAGGTGCAAAATTGAAAGAGTTATGATTTTTTAAAGGCAAGGAGCAAAAAACGAAAATGCAAAAAGGGAAAAACCCCCGGTCCTTAACCCCTTAAGGACGAAGCCCATTTTCACCTCTAGGACGAAGCCCTTTTTTGCAAATCTGACCACTGTCACTTTAAACATTAATAACTCTGGAATGCTTTTAGTTATCATTCTGATTCCGAGATTGTTTTTTCATGACATATTCTACTTTAACATAGTGGTAAAATTTTGTGGTAACTTGCATCCTTTCTTGGTGAAAAATCCCAAAATTTGATGAAAAAATTAAAAATTTTGCATTTTTCTAACTTTGTAAGGAAAATGGATATTCCCCAATTTTTTTTTGGGGATTCACATATACAATATGTCTAATTTATGATTGCATCATAAAATTGATGAGTTTTTACTTTTGGAAGACACCAGAGGGCTTCAAAGTTCAGCAGCAATTTTCCAATTTTTCACAAAATTTTCAAACTCGCAATTTTTCAGGGACCAGTTCAGGTTTGAAGTGGATTTGAAGGGTCTTCATATTAGAAATACCCCATAAATGACCCCATTATAAAAACTGCATCCCCCAAAGTATTCAAAATGACATTCAGTCAGCGTTTTAACCCTTTAGGTGTTTCACAGAAAAAGCAGCAAAGTGAAGGATAAAATTCAAAATCTTCATTTTTTACACTCGCATGTTCTTGTAGACCCAATTTTTGAATTTTTACAAGGGGTAAAAGGAGAAAATGTATACTTATATATGTAGCCCAATTTCTCTCGAGTAAGGACACACCTCATATGTCTATGTAAAGTGTTCAGCGGGCGCAGTAGAGGGCTCAGAAGCGAAGGAGCGACAAGGGGATTTTAGAGAGTACGTTTTTCTGAAATGGTTTTTGGGGGGCATGTCGCATTTAGGAAGCCCCTATGGTGCCAGAACAGCAAAAAAAAAAAAAAACACATGGCATACCATTTTGGAAACTAGACCCCTTGAAGAACATAACAAGGAATAAAGTGAGCCTTAATACCCTACAGGTGTTTCACGACTTTAGCAAATGTAAAAAAAAATATTTTTTTTTTCCACTAAAATGTTGGTTTTCCCCCAAATTTCACATTTTTTAAAGGGTTAATAGCAGAAAAGACCCCCCCAAAATTTGTAACCCCATCTCTTCTGAGTATGGAGGTACCCAATAAGTGGACCTGAAGTGCACTGCGGACGAACTACAATGCTCAGAAGAGAAGGAGTCATATTTGGCTTTTTGAGAGCAAATTTTGCTCGGGGGGGCATGTCGCATTTAGGAAGCCCCTATGGTGCCAGAAAAGCAAAATAACCCCCACATGGCATACCATTTTGGAAACTAGACCCCTCACAGAATGTAATGAGGGGTACAGTGAGCATTTACCCCCCACTGGTGTCTGACAGATCTTTGGAACAGTGAGCTGTGCAAAATCTTTCATTTTCACGGACCACTGTTCCAAAGATCAGTCAGACACCTGCGGGGTGTAAATTCTCACTGTACCCCTTATTACATTCCGTGAGGGGTGTAGTTTCCAAAATGGGGTCACATGTAGGTGTGTTTTTTTTTTGCATTTGTCAGAACCGCTGTAACAATCAGCCACCCCTGTGCAAATCACCTCAAATGTACATGGTGCACTCTCCCTTCTGGGCCTTGTTGTGCGCCCCCAGAGCACTTTGCGCCCACATAAGGGGGAATCTCCGTACTCGGGAGAAATTGAGTTACAAATTTTGGGGGGCATTTTTCCCTTTTACCTCTTGTGAAAATGAAAAGTATAGGGCAACACCAGCATGTTAGTGTAAAAATTTTATTTTTTTACACAAACATGCTGGTGTAGACCCCAACTGTTCCTTTTCATAAGGGGTAAAAGGAGAAAAAGCCCCCCAAAATTTGTTAGGCAATTTCTCCCGAGTACGGCGATACCCCATATGTGACCTTATTCTGTTGCCTTGAAATACGACAGGGCTCCAAAGTGAGAGCGCCATGTGCATTTGAGGCCTGAATTAGGGACTTGCATAGGGGTGGACATATGGGTATTCTATGCCAGTGATTCCCAAACAGGGTGCCTCCAGCTGTTGCTAAACTCCCAGCATGCTTGGACAGTCAATTTCTGTCCAGAAATGCTGGGAGTTTTTGTTTTGCAACAGCTGGAGGCTCCATCTTAGAAACACTGCCATACAATACGTTTTTCATTTTTATTGGGGAGGGGGGTGGTGGGGGGGCAGTGTACGTGTGTATATGTAGTGTTTTACTCTTTATTTTATGTTAGTGTAGTGTAGTGTTTTTAGGTTACATTCACACTGGCGGCAGATTACACTGAGTTTCCCGCTAGGAGTTTGAGCTGTGGCGGAAAATTTGCCGCAGCTCAAATTTGTAGCGGGGAACTCACTGTAATCTGCCGCCAGTGTGAATGTAGCCTGTACATTCACACGGGAGGGGGGTCAAAACAACAACTCCCAGCATGCACTGACAGACCATGCATGCTGGGAGTTGTAGTTTTGCAACAGCTGGAGGCACACTGGCTGGAAAACCTTGAGTTAGGTTCTATGACCTAACTCAGTATTTTCCAACCAGTGTGCCTCCAGCTGTTGCAAAACTACAACTCCCAGCATGTACTGATTGCGGAAGGGCATGCTGGGAGATGTAGTTATGCAATGGCTGGAGGCACGCAAGTACAACTCCCAGCATGCCAAGACAGCCTTATGCTGTTCCTGAATGCTGGGAGTTGTAGTTTTGCAAGATTTAGAGGGGTTCAAGTTGTAAATCACTGTCCAGTGGTCTCAAAACTGTGGCCCTCCAGATGTTGCAAAATTACAACTCGCAGCATGCCCAGACAGCAAACTGCTGTCTGGGCATGCTGAGAGTTGTAGTTTTGCATCATCTGGAGGGTTACAGTTTGAGACCACTTAGTGATCTACAACCTGAACCCCTCTAAATATTGCAAAACTACAAGTCCCAGCATGCCCACACAGCAAACAGCTGTCTGGGCATGCTGGGAGTTGTAGTTTTGCAACATCTGAAGGGCCACGGTTTAGAGACCACTGTAAACTGTGGCCCTCCGGATGTTGCTAGGCAACAACTCACCTAGCAGGACCCGGAAGTATTGCTGCCGCCGCCGCACGTGGAGGAGGATCGCGAACGGGGATCCGTGATCCAGGTAGGGATCGACCTTCCCTGGACGGTTCCCCCGTTTTGCCCGGACACCGATAGGTGGGCAAAGCGGGGGAACCGAACTTTAACCCCCCCTCCCCCGGTCTACTATCGGTCGGTCGCTCGGCCGACCAATAGCAGGGATAGGAGGGGTGGCACCCCTGCCACCAAACTCCTATCCCTTTAGGGGGATCGAGGGTGTCTCGGACACCCCCGATCCCTCTTATTTTCCGGGTCACCAGTGACCCGTATGACCCCGAATCGCGCAGATCGCAGGTCTGAATTTACCTGCGATTTGCGCGCATCGCGGTCATGGGGGGGTCTCAGGACCCCCCTCGGCGATGTGCCAGGATGCCTGCTGTTAGATAACAGCAGTAATCCCGGCCCGAGCACCGCTACCGGTGACACGGCGCTCCTGACACTTCGTGGCGCCGTACATGTACGTCGCTCGTCTTGAAGGGGTTAAGGGGTTAAAGGGAGTTTTTTTTTTTTTAACAAATACCCCACTTCCCATTTTTCATATTAGCACAAAGTTAGCATCGGAAAATGGATATAATTTTGGATATAGAGTATAGAGTAAATGAAGATGGTGCTTACACTCATCTACTTTTTCTGTAAGAATACTTGTAAAGTAACCATTACACGTGTATGAAAAATAACTTCCAAAACTGTGCAAGATGCTTTGCGATCTGTTTAACAGGCATTATAAATGGCATGCAACACCTTACAAGTGAAAGGAACTTTCGTTTTATATTTCATCTCTGTCAGAATAATACAAATTCCTGTTACAATTATGAAAAGAGATTAATAGTTAAGATTTATGAAAAGTGTTGTCGAGACATTTCTTGTCAAACACCTTTCCAAATGTGGTTTTAATTTCATTTAATGAATAATCAAGATAAAAAAGTATAGTTTAACTTTCAGAACTATTTTCATGTTTTCTTATAATGATGATTTTAATATATTTACACAATTAAATTGATAGTAATTGTTTTAGCATTTGTGTATGTTACCAAAGTGCAGTTAACTAGTAGCCATAGTACTGAAACCATGGAGCTTATTTAGTTTCTTGCTTTAAGGGAATTTATGACATCCAGTTCCCATTGACTCCCTTCTTGTACCTAAATAAAGTCCAGATTTAGACTATGGATTCAGACCAGCCTGGAGAGTATACTGAATTAAAAACTGTTTCCCACTGCAAGTTTGAAAGGGGCGGGCTCTCCGCAGCAGATTTTTGGCAGTGGATTTCCGCTGTTGAAAATCTGCCGCAGACACTATTGTCTTTGATGGGGTCTGCGGCGGATTTTCTGAAGTGAAGATTCCGCTGTCAAAAAGTTGCCATGGAGAGCCCATCCCCTTTCAAACTTAGTCACAGTTTTTTCAAACAACTTCCTTCCATTGAATAGCCTATGTGATTTCTAACATATTAAAAGGTATAGGAATTAGTAAACAAGATAGTGAGTAAGGTACGACCAAGACAAAAACCTTAAGACACATTAAAACATTTTTTTTCTGTATTTACAAACTGTGGAGCGCACGGCAAAAAGCACGTCATGTATTGTGGACCAAGCCTTGTCTCTGTCCTGAACCGGATGGAGAATCATACAATATACTGTTTCTTGAATATATTAGTAGTGTTTTTTCTAATTTCTCTAAACTTGGAGATATGTACCATAGCCTGTCACTCTACCTCTATCTATGTATATATTCTGTATGAACATTTTTGCATAATTATCTGAGCTTGCCATTTTGACCCCTGACCCTACCACCATTTTTTTTTTTTTTTTATTAGTGTGCATATATAAAGTCAGTGGGGGAGATTTATCAAACAATTTACACAGTTTTTTTCCTGTCTAAATTTGTCGCACAGAAAGTCGCAGTCTAAATATGTGCGACTTTTCAGCGACTTTTGCTGTAGAGGATTTTTAGAACATGATGCATGCAAGTCTATTTTAGACGGAAATGCATTGGAAAATGCATTGGTGCTGAATTTATAGTGCGACTTTTGTTCGACAAGTCGCATCTGCCCAAAATACGCTGAAATGTCAGACCATGTTGGAGCAGGTCTAAATGCAGTTTAAGCTGTAGACCCTAAAGTCTGAGCACAGAATTTATCAAGGGCTGTGAGACCTTTGATAAATTAGGAGCACAATAGACAGGAAACTACCACATACGCTGGTCTATAAGCATACCCAGAATAGACTAGATTAGTAAATGTCCCCCAGTGTGTTTATGTTACTGTATTAATCTGTCAATCTGATGAAGGGGTTTGTATACCCTAAAATGCGTCATTGTGCTGCAACTCAATAAACTTGAAGCTTGCATTCACTTACATCACCTGGTTGTGACGTTTCTCCTGGACACCTTTGCACCTTTATGCAGGTCATTTTCTCTTTGCTATATCGAGATCTCACAGTGACAGGAATGTGGCCACCACATTTCCATTGGGATAGAAACATCACTCCGATATTTGACAGCCAGAAGGGAGTTGCAATGCTGGCGCAGCCAGGTGATCGCGGATGTCGGCCATTACCAGCCTGAACCTGCCGTGTATGATGCGAGCACCGTTCCGATGCTCATGGTCATACATAAGATGTAATTGTACATCCTGGTGCGCGAAGTACCCCCAAACCAGGACGTACATTTACGTCCGTGATCGTTAAGGGGCTAAGGACCTGCGAGTCATGTGTGTCAGGTCCTTAAGCATTCTCCTGCACAGATCATGAAGGGGAGACGTTCTTGCACTCTAGTAAAATATGATGATGCACCTTCCCTCTGTCCTATCTGCTCCCAGGCTACCTGTCACTCCTTGCTATGCTCCTGCATTAGTTGTTAGAAAATCAGGGAGAATGAAAGCTGTAGGTCTGTATATATTCAGCTTGCATTCTCCCTGATGTTGTTAAGCAGCAAGTCCTGCCATAGGCACTCACAGGACCCGTGTCTAATGCCGGTCATCACCGATCGCGGTGATGCCTGATATTAACCCCTTATCTAAAGTGAAAGTATAACGTTCCTGGCAGCTCAGTCAGCCTGTTCGGGACCTGAACAGCTTAGAGGACGGGGGAGGGTCCCTACCTGCCTCCATCTCTGCCCGATTGGCGATCTGCTGCTCCATCCCTGCTCAGCAGGCTTGGCAGTAGGCTTGCATTGAGGGGCGGTCGACCATAATCAGACCCGGAGCGAACACGCTCCGGGGACTGATTACAAACGGGGTGCCGCATGCATGATCCCGGGCTTCCCCAGTGTTACGCCTAGCGCTCCGGGTCCCCGCTCCTCCCCGGAGCGCTCACGGCGTCCTTCTCCCTGCAGCTCCCCGGTCAGCGCTGACCGGGAGCGCTGCTCTGCCATGGCCGTTGGGGATGCGATTCGCACAGCGGGACGCGCCCGCTCGCGAATCGCATCCCAGGTCACTTACCCGTTCCCGTCTCCTGCGGTCATGTGCTGGCGCGCGCGGCTCCGCTCTCTAGGGCGCGCGCGCGCCAGCTCCCTGAGACTTAAAGGGCCAGTGCACCAATGATTGGTGCCTGGCCCAATTAGCTTAATTGGTTCCCACCTGTTCCCTGGCTATATCTAGTCTCCTCCCTTGCACTCCCTTGCCGGATCTTGTTGCCTTAGTGCCAGTGAAAGCGTTCCTTGTGTGTTCAATTGCCTGTGTACCAGTACCTTTGCTATCTCCCCTGACTACGAACCTTGCCGCCTGCCCCCGACCTTCTGCTACGTCCGACCTTGCTACTGCCTACTCCCTTGTACCTCGCCTATCTTCAGTATCTTCAGCAGCCAGAGAGGTGAGCCGTTGCTAGTGGATACGACCTGGTCACTACCGCCGCAGCAAGACCATCCCGCTTTGCGGCGGGCTCTGGTGAAAACCAGTAGTGGCTTAGAACCGGTCCACTAGCACGGTCCACGCCAATCCCTCTCTGGCACAGAGGATCCACTACCTGCCAGCCGGCATCGTGACACCCAGCTGCGGGACTCCCACGATCAGGCATCTTATCCCCTATTCTTTGGATAGGGGATAAGATGTGTAAGCACCGGAGTACCCCTTTAAAGGGCCAGCAGCATGTCTGATATGTTCCTGCATGCGCTTTTTTAAGGACCTTTTGGTGGATCCTACATACGTTAAATGGCATTTAGTGCAAACTATTTTGTATATCACAAATTGCTATCGCAATTTATGAAGTCATGTATAATATGACATCTGCCATCCACTGTGCCCTCTACTTTCTGGCATTTATCGGCAAAATGACATACCACACACCGCGATTTACCACACTTATGGAAACCCTTCGTATTAAGCCACTGTATGGTGGTAGGGTGGGTGCCCATCTCGCTGCGAATCTCACCCCCCCCTTGATGATCTCCCCTACTGTGGGATCAGTAGACAGCAAAGGTAAATGCTTAGTTATTATGCGTTTAATATAATTGAATTCTAAGCTATATGTTGTAACAAAAGTAGGACAATTCTGTACCTCAGTCGCTTGTTTATTTGCTAGTAGGGACTTACGATCCAAGGGATCCACTTTTAGACGAGCTTTTCTGAGCATGATAGGTTGTCTAAAGTTTATACTAATGCACCCTTTTTATCATACTGGGTAGCATTAAGGTTTCACCTGTGAGGCCGGCACTACATCTAGCCAACCAGGGTGGGGCTTGTAGCCTGTCTCTCCCTCTCCCATTGTATGTGTGCATAGTCACACTGGAGTTAACCTGGGAGCAGTCTACAAGCCCAGGCCTAATACTGCTGTAATTTGGTTCCTGGTTTTGCCTATCATGCACAGGTAGGTTAGTTGTTAGGACCCGTACCATCTGAGAAACCTTGGCGTTGGTGTGCGGGCTCAGGTATGTCCTTAATATAAGGATATACTGGCTAACGTCTCAATTTTAACATCAGTTTTGAGGGTTAGTTAATGTCATTGTTACATCTACCACAGTAGTGAACCTATATTGTGGTCCATAAATGCAGGACCTCTACCCCAGCACACAGTGCACAACTGCACTTGGGGTTGAGGATCATCTGTTATTTTAGACCACATCGGTGAATTTGTCTAATGTTTAAACTTAAGATTGAAATGATTAGCATTAATATACGTCATGAATGCATCAATAGTTGGATAATCAGATGACCAAATAATAACAATATCATCCACATACCTCCCATACCATGAGAGGCATGTGGAAAATGGATTTGTATCAGAGAAAATAAACTGTTCTTCCCACCAGAAAACAAAGAGGTTAGCCAAAGCTGGTGATGATTTAGCCCCCATTGAAGCACCCGTGCGCTTGAAATAAAAATATTACCAAACAGAAAATAATTGTGTTTTAACACAAAATCTACAACCTCAACAATAAAGTGCCTCAAATCCATAGAGTATATAAACAGATTTGATATTACATTATTAATATATGTTTCTCCAAAAACAAATATACCCTATCTGTAATGGTCCCATGATTTTTGTTTTGGTTTTAATGCTGGCTTTTCTACAGTTTTTCTAATTTACTAATCTGTTTAACTTTCTGGAGCCAGTTGATATATATAAAAAAGTTTTTTCCTGGAATACCCCTTTAACTTTCTTATGCCCTGGGCCTGCCATAAAGCAACTGTGTAGATGTTGTGAAGTGACACACCACAAAGAGGCTACAGTAATGGCAGCCCCCAGTACACACTTTATTAATGAATAACATTAAAACTACATTGTCCTAAAACTAAATACATAAATGAAATGCTTTATCTTGATAGAATATTTTTATATATTAAAAATTAAAATGGTGACACATTCCCTTTAATGGGATTATCCAGCCGGAGAGTTTTTTTTTCTTTTTTAAGAACTTTACCTGCTTAACATCATATGAAACAATAAACCTTTACTTATCTCCAGCATTTCAGCGGTGCCTCTGGTGTCCAGTGGTTCCTCTGATGACTTTGATCCTCTTCCTGTCAAAAATCATGACACTTGGGCCCGGAGTGATGTCAGGGCCCAGAATGTCAAATTTTTTGACCAAGAGTGCTGCTGTAACCTTCTTTTTTGTATACTCTGTATTTGCCACAGCAGCATGCACCCGTGTATTAGGTAGTTGTGCTGGCTATGTTTCTTTTTGTTTTTGCTGTGCAATTTAGCCATGCACCCCACCCCCCCTTTTTCACAGGAGGTTTTTAAATTGATAGTAGATCCAGCATATCACCCAGTCAGAGACCATATGCCAAGCAGAGGTGAGTGAAATGAGTGTTAGGGTCCCATCTGAAATGTGGCCACCTCCCTGTGGTGGATGGGGGACACATTTTGATCAAAAAGTTCACCAAGAGCCTCCATTTTTTTTTTACCTAGAGTGCTGCTGCAATCTTCATTTTTGTATACCAGAGTGTCACACTGCCCCTCAGCCAAACACTAGCAGAGGGGGCACATGGTGGCTGAGGAGCAAGGTGACACTCAGAGTGCAATCATCATGATTTCTGACAGGAACAGGATCGCAGTCTGGAACTGGAGCAGGACATCGGAGACACCGTGGGAACACTGGAGGTAAAAAGGTTTATTTTTTTCATACTGTTAAGTGGACACCTTTAAAATGTTGACTCTAAACCACAAATCCATATAGTAGAACCACCTCCCATCTTAGTACCCATCTTTTGAATTTTTGGTTTGCAATAGTAAATCTGCCACAAAAGTGAGTTTACACAGGATTTTGGCTAGTATTTGGTCCTTATTTTGGTAAGTTATTTTTGTCAAAAACATAAGTAGACCAAAACAAAGAAAACATTTTGCAATTTCTAATATGATGCAAATTCCTGTTTTTGTTGGTGCCATATGCACTCCTGGTTTTGGCTATTAAAACAAAAAATGAACCAAAATGAGGATCAAACTATGGCTAAAATAATTTCCAAAATAATATATGTTAACCCAGCCTTGTTCTGTAATTTTTTTGGGTTTTCCCACACTGAACATTAGCCTCACCACAGATAACTCCATGATTACTGCAGGGGTGTTTTTCAGTGTCTGGGACAGGGAGACTGGTCAGGGTTGAGGGAAAGCTTAATGGAGAAAAATACAGAGATATTTGTAATGAAAAGCTAATCCAGAGTACTCTTGGGCCAAAGGGTTATCTTCCAATAAGATGGTGACCCTAAGCACACAGCCAAGACAACACAGAAGTGGCTTATGGACAACTCTGTGAATGTCCTAGAGTGGCCCAGCCAGAACCCTGACTTCCCCTCCTTATTACTTGATTTTTAAATTGTCAGTTGTGAGACCTTATATAGACAGGACTGTGTGTCATAAAAAATTAAGTGTCTGAATACTTATGTCAAATTTTAGTTTTTTTCTTTTTAATAAATTAGCAAAAATGTTTGTCTTATTATGGGCTATTGAGTGCAGATTAATGGAGGAAAATCTTTTATTTATTTATTTATTTATTTTTTTGCACAAGGCCTCATCATAACAAAAATGTGAAAAAAAGTTAATGGTCTGAATACTTTCCGAATGCATTGTAAGTCAGCCTAACAATACAATTATACAATTACATTATGTAATTCAGAGCAAGCAGAAAATCTCAGTTGTCTTCAAGCTGTACATGATATTTATGGTAACATAATGCAATTAATTATAATGAATAATCAATTATATAATCAAGTGTCAATTATACCCAATAATTAAGACCACAAATTACTGTATCAAAACTGGCTTGGAAAATAAAAGTTTCCTTATTGCCCTTAGTAACCAAAGTTAAGTTTTTTTTTTTTATATTAAACTGGTAAATGAAACATGGCCTGGTCATTTGCTTTAGACAACAAGAGCACTTTTTTTCCCCAGCTTTGATCCATGATGCTCTCCATTTTCAAGGCCTTCTCACAAATTACAACAAGGACACTTGTAATTGTCATTCAAGGTAAACTGGAGTGTGACATTTTATATAAACCTATCCATTTCAATTCTTCCTAAGTAACCATAACCACTTTAAACTGAAATCACTTTGGATCATTTCCTGCTGTAGTAAATGGATGCATTATGATTTAACATTAACATTTTCTATATATTATCCTGACTTTGTTTAATCTGTCACAATTTGGAATATTCTTTTTTATATGCACCATATTATCTAGGGATATAAAACCCTGATTAAACTGAAAATATAAGATTACAATATGTAAACATTCTCACTATATCATAGAACTTTAAGTCTTTTAAAATGTTGTAAAGAGAACCTTGTTATCCACTATACTGAGAGTTAAGATCTCTATTGTTGGCTATTTCAGGCAGAGAAAGGCTCCCTGCTGTGTTCTTCACTTGGGTTACTGACAGAAAGCTTGATATGCTTATGAAATATGCCTCCCTAATGATCAAAGCCTAATGTCAAATATGTCTGTTCTCAAAATCTTCTTAATCTTTCGTGTAAAAAGTTATGAACGTTACCTGTAACTTACTTATACAAATCAACTGTCATGTTCAGTTAACAGCACAAGGGAACATTTGCCCTTTTCTCCCAAAGCTGCGGGGGCAATATACAATAAAGGGCAAGAATGCATTGGATGCTAAGATTTATTGTACATATGTAAATAATGTCTGGACAGGCTATTATTTCCTTGAGTAAAAGGCACAACAATCAACCAATCCTGAGCCCTTTTAATATAACGTAGTCAGCTAGTGACAATATTTGGATCATTTCTAATTGTGTATGTGTTTGTACTCAGATTCAAAAGCAGAGTATAGAAAAGGACCCAAAAGTAGTGGTTTGCACCACTGAAATCAATGTGGCCTTTGCTTGTCCATGCTCCTATATGTCAGCAACTATGTAACTATATATTTGCCATGGAGGGCACAGTTTTAATGTTAACCCAGCCTTTATCAGCAGCATGTCTCCCCACTCTAACAGTGGATATTCTGGCAACAATGAAGTAAGTGAAGGGCCACATAAATGATCCAGCAGTTGTTCAGATGGCAGTTCACTGTGTACACCAATGCATACCACCCCAAACAGAAGCCAAAACAAGAGACAGAAGCCACAACACTCTTTTGTTTTCTGTTGGGTCAATCATATGAATATAGCCTTACAGTGAAAATAGTGCAAAGTCATTATTTTAACATCATCTTTAACCCATTCAGGATATTGGACCCAAATCAACACCCTCATCCTGCTCCCGTTGTATGAAGTGTGCTAAGCAGCTAAGCGCGCTTCATACTCAATGGGTCTTGGATGCTATTGACAGCTGGGACCCATGGCTAATGCTGGAGATCGCTGATCAGGCTGATGTTCAACATTATGTTGATTACTGCATCTAAAACGGGTAAACAGCATTCCAGGCTAGCCCAGGGAGCGGATCAGGACCACTGCAGCAAAATCATCTGAATAGACAGGCTAAGAGTTCCTACCTGCCTAATTCCCAATCTAATAGCGCTCCTACAGTGCAGGCAGCATCTGCAGTATGCGTAAATGTCTGAACTATCTGAAATAAAAAGCAATAAAAATCCAGTCGAAACAAAAATGTTACCAATGAAAACGACAGATCACAATATATATATATATATATATATATATATATATATATATATATATATATATACACTCATAAAGCCCTGTATACGGAAAATAAAAGGGTTATAGGGGTCAGAAGGACAATTGTAAGCATTCCATTTGTTTAAGTAGTAAAATAAAACAAAACCTATGTAAATTGAGTATCATTCTAATTGTATGGACCTACAGAATAAAGAATAATGTGTCCTTTTTACACTGTGAAGAAACTGAAGCCTCAAAAGTTGCACTTTTTAAAATTTTGCCCCACAAATATTTTGTTTTCATTCCACCGTAGATTTGTGGTAAAAATAAATGATGTCATTACAAAGTAAAATTGGTCAGTCGTCAGTATGATGCTCTGCTGCCGTTTCACAGGGATTAGTTAGTCTTCTGCCATGGTACGGGATAGGACCTTTTAATCTTTTCCTGCTAGGAATGCTTTGCTTCTTTTGTTCACCTCCTCGCAGTAACTGGTTAATCTTCTTGTTACTTATTCCTTATTTCAATGTGCTGCATCTCTATTGGTACATGATGTATATATAAGAGAGGAAGTTTTCCCTTTAGACCATGCCCTAGACAAAGCCAGTGAGCGCGAAATGTTGAGTGGTGGTGGTTCACCTGGTTACTCCCTACCTTTTTGTGATTTTTACTTAAAGGGTAGCTCCCAGCATCCTATTTTTTCTGTCCCTGCCTATTGCCCATCTATCCCTAGCCCCCTCCCTGCTTTTAATTTTTCTTTTTACTATATTCAAAATAACTTTTTGTCTGCCTGTTAGTGTGCTCGCTACCAGGCAGACTTCCCCAGCAGGCACCACGTCACTGATGCCTGCTGGGGCAGACACTTCCGACCTTAGTTCATCTACACAGGGTGCCTCCAGCTGTTTCACCACTACAACTCCCAGCTTGCCCTGACATCTATTGGCTGGTCAATGAATGCTGGGAGTTGTAGTAGTGAAACAGCTGGAGGCACCCTGTGTAGATAAACTATAAGTTAGTGCCATGCGGCGCTACGGTGCTAGCCCATTCCCTCTGTCAAACTACCCCCCCATACCCTGTTCCCTCCGTCACAAAGCCACCCCCCCGCCCGCCATGCCCCGTTCCCTCCATCACAACCCCTCCCCCCGCACACCCTGTTCCCGCAGTTATGATACTTACAGATATTGCAGAGTCCAGCAGCGAGCGTGCAGGGACAGCGGCGGCAACGACATGTGGCCGGGGAGCCAATGCGCTCGCTCCCGCCTGTCTGATTGACAGGCAGGGAGTGAGAGCAGACTAAATGAATAAGGACTGATTGCCAGGCCGCAATCAGTCCGAATTCAGGCGTGACGTCACGCCAGGCTGCAGCCGGCCACTAGGAGGGTGACCCCTAGTGACTGGTTTTTAAACGGAAATTTAACCATGATAGTAAAAAAAAAAAAAAAAAAAGACAATATATTAGAGATATGTTGTAGTACATAAGCACTACAACATATCAAAAAATAAAGTTGGTGACAGTGCCCATTTAAGGTGTATTGATCATTGTATTCACTTAGCACTTGCTGTTGTTATCTTGTGCCATACTTTGGGCTGGGCATTGGTTGTGGTGTTTACATACACTCACATTCTTACCCAATATTTACCTTTCATCTGTGAACCTCCATATTACGTTACTTTATCCTGTGGGGAGTTCTCCACTATATTGTCTTTTTTAATAGTTATTAAATGTATGTTATAACTGCTGCATATATGTTTAATAAAGTTATATTTAATCATAATGTTCACACTTAGAGAAAGACAGACGCCCGGCGCAGTCATTATTAATAGACCATTCAATTTGACCCGAGAGGATGAAACAGAGCATAATGAAGTCAGGGCGGTGGTGCTGTACTCCACTATAACGTCACAAGTGTAATACTGTCGGTGGTGCTTCTCATTATTGTAAGTTCGTTATATCATGCATTGTCATAAAGAAGAGTGAAAAGACGGAACACTCACCTTGTACAGTAGATAACGAACACTTCTTTATTGTTAACAAAGTACAGATATCTAGGGAGGCATAACACTTGGAACGGGTGCAGGGGGGGGGGTTTAACAAACAGCAGTGAGCGACGGATGCTACCTGCAATAGCGCAACACAGTCCATTGCCCACTGCTGTTTGTTAACCCCCCTGTGCCCATTCCAATTGTTATGCCTCCCTAGATGTCTGTACTTTGTGAGCAATAAAGTGTTCGTTATCTACTGTACAAGGTGAGTGCTCCATGTTTTCAATATTTGATCATAGATACACTTTTTCGCTTTTCATGGTTAAAGGGGTAACTACGCCCCTAGACATGTTATCCCCTATAAATAGAATATGGAATAATGTGTGATCGTGGGGGGTCCAGCATTACACAGTCACCACGCCCCCTCCCATAGACATGAATAGAGGGGCATGGCGTGACATCACGATCACTGAAGCCCCAGGCTTATGTGACCGTAGAGCTGCAGTGCCCAGCGGCCGGACCACCTGTGATTAGACATGTTATCTCCTTTTGGATGTTATCCTATCTTTTAGATAGGGGATAACATGTCTAGGGGCAGAATACCCTTTAGAGGAAAATTGGTAGCACAAAAACAAGCGAAAGTTCTGTAAGTGAAAGATGGAATGTGTTATGGAAAAAAGGTGAGGAATAAACTAAAGTGCAAAATTTAAAAATCCTGATTTCCTAAAGGGGTTATAAAAACACATTGGTTGATTGACTTAGAAACACAAAAAAGTTTTTTAATCTCAAAGAGAGAAACTCTTAGGCATTGCCTAACACAACTTGTGAATAAGAGCGGCATTGTTTCTGAAATAGAGCAAACACATTTTACACAATCTCCCACATTCTTAATCTCATACAGCCACTTAATCTATGATCATAATATAAGATGATTTTATTAAAAATCTCTAATGATTGGTACTTTTTATCAGTCTCAGAGTTTTGTTTAAATCCATAAATTTATGCAACCACTATTTGTTATGCAAAAACCCTTCATATTAAGAAGGTTAGGAACCTACAGTACAGAGCTCACACTTTGCTATATAAAACATCTACTTAGCATCCATGATTGAGTAGCAGAGAGGAAAGATGCTCACAATAAATAGGTGAAGTTGCTTATATTGATTTCTGTATAAACAGCTCCATTCTTAGGCTTTATTCATACAAACTTATTACATCTTTGTGAAAGCTGTATATTTAGAATGGCTAAATAAAGCAAAATCTTTTTGGTTATTGCATTCTATTAATGAAGAATGGAAAGAACCTGTGTGCTCGTAGCCATCATCACAACATGTCTACTCTCTCATATGACAGCATAGACCTTCTACTGGGGTACCAAGGTTACATTCACTCTATGGAAATTCTAGTTCAGCAGCCTACCATTGTCGTCAATGGGATTTTGCTGCACTGTACACACTGCGGCACTGCAGCTGATAATTCTGCAACAGAAATTCAAATTCCAGACTCGCCAAATGAATGATCATAATTGTTACGCCTAGCGCTCCGGGTCCCCGCTCCTCCCCGGAGCGCTCACGGCGTCTCTCTCCCTGCAGCGCCCCGGTCAGTCCCTCTGACCGGGAGCGCTGCACTGACATGGCCGTCGGGGATGCGATTCGCACAGCGGGACGCGCCCGCTCGCGAGTCGCATCCCAGGTCACTTACCCGTCCCGGTCCTCTGCTGTCATGTGCTGGCGCGCGCGGCTCCGCTCTCTAGGGCGCGCGCGCGCCAGCTCTCTGAGACTTAAAGGGCCAGTGCACCAATGATTGGTGCCTGGCCCAATTAGCTTAATTGGCTTCCATCTGCTCCCAGACTATATCTGATCACTTCCCCTGCACTCCCTTGCCGGATCTTGTTGCCTTAGTGCCTAGAGAAAGCGTTTACTGTGTTTGTCCATACTGTGTACTTGACCTCCTGCTATTGCCATATTGACTACGATCCTTGCTGCCTGCCCCGACCTTCTGCTACGTCCGACCTTGCTCCTGTCTACTCCCTTGTACCGCGCCTATCTTCAGCAGTCAGAGAGGTTGAGCCGTTGCTAGTGGATACGACCTGGTTGCTACCGCCGCTGCAAGACCATCCCGCTTTGCGGCGGGCTCTGGTGAAAACCAGTAGCAGCTTAGAACCGGTCCACTAGCACGGTCCACGCCAATCCCTCTCTGGCACAGAGGATCCACCTCCTGCCAGCCGAATCGTGACAGTAGATCCGGCCATGGATCCCGCTGAGGTGCCGCTGCCAAGTCTCGCTGACATATCCACGGTGGTCGCCCAGCAATCCCGACAGATCGCCCAACAAGCTCACCAGCTGTCGCACATGTCCACCATGTTACAGCAAATTCAGTCGCAGCTACAGCAGCTGCGACAGCAGCAACCATCTCCTCCGCCAGCTCCTGCACCTCCTCCGCAGCGAGTGGCCGCTCCTAGCCTCCGCTTGTCCCTGCCGGACAAATTTGATGGGGACTCTAGACTCTGCCGTGGATTTTTGTCTCAATGTTCCCTGCATATGGAGATGTTGTCGGACTTGTTTCCTACAGAACGGTCTAAGGTGGCGTTCGTAGTGAGCCTTCTTTCAGGAAAGGCCTTGTCTTCGGCCACACCGCTCTGGGACCGCAATGATCCTGCCACAGCCACAGTCCAGTCCTTCTTCGCTGAGGTCCGTAGTGTCTTCGAGGAGCCTGCCCGAGCTTCTTCTGCCGAGACTGCCCTGCTGAACCTGGCCCAGGGTAATTCTTCAGTGGGCGAGTACGCCATCCAATTTCGTACTCTTGCTTCCGAATTATCATGGAATAACGAGGCTCTCTGCGCGACCTTTAAAAAAGGCCTATCCAGTCGCATCAAGGATGTGCTGGCCGCACGAGAGATTCCTGCCAACCTGCAAGAACTTATCCATTTGGCCACCCGCATTGACATGCGTTTTTCTGAGAGACATCAAGAGCTCCGCCAGGAAAAAGACTTAGATCTCTGGGCACCTCTCCCACAGTCTCCGTTGCAATCTACGCCTGGGCCTCCCGCCGAGGAGGCCATGCAAGTGGATCGGTCTCGCCTGACCCAGGAAGAGAGGAATCGCCGTAGGGAAGAAAATCTTTGTCTGTACTGTGCCAGTACCGAACATTTCTTGGTGGATTGCCCTATTCGTCCTCCACGTCTGGGAAACGCACGCACGCACCCAGCTCTCGTGGGTGTGGCGTCTCTTGATTCAAAGTCTGCTTCTCCACGTCTCACGGTGCCCGTGCGGATTTCTCCTTCAACCAACTCCTCCCTCTCAGCCGTGGCCTGCTTGGACTCTGGTGCCTCTGGGAATTTTATTCTGGATTCTTTGGTGAATAAATTCCGCATCCCGGTGACCCGACTCGTCAAGCCGCTCTACATTTCCGCGGTCAACGGAGTCAGGTTGGATTGCACCGTGCATTACCGCACAGAACCCCTCCTGTTGTGTATTGGACCCCATCATGAAGTCATTGAGTTCTTCGTCCTTCCCAACTGTACCTCTGAGGTCCTCCTCGGTCTGCCATGGCTCCGGCTTCATTCTCCCACCCTTGACTGGACCACCGGGGAGATCAAGAATTGGGGCCCTGCTTGCCACAAGAAATGCCTCTCCCTCCCTCCCAGTCCCGTCAGGCAAGCCTCAGTGCCTCCTCATGGCCCCCGTCCTGGTGTCATCCTGCCCCGTGCCAAGCTTCACCCTCTGCCCTCCCTCCCCATTCCCACTCCTGTTGTACGGCCTGCCTTTGAGGAAACCCTTCAATCATTCCCGGTGTCCTCATCCCATGGGAAGCAGTTACCGCACAAAGAAAGGGGGAGACCTAAGGGGGGGGGTACTGTTACGCCTAGCGCTCCGGGTCCCCGCTCCTCCCCGGAGCGCTCACGGCGTCTCTCTCCCTGCAGCGCCCCGGTCAGTCCCGCTGACCGGGAGCGCTGCACTGACATGGCCGTCGGGGATGCGATTCGCACAGCGGGACGCGCCCGCTCGCGAGTCGCATCCCAGGTCACTTACCCGTCCCGGTCCTCTGCTGTCATGTGCTGGCGCGCGCGGCTCCGCTCTCTAGGGCGCGCGCGCGCCAGCTCTCTGAGACTTAAAGGGCCAGTGCACCAATGATTGGTGCCTGGCCCAATTAGCTTAATTGGCTTCCATCTGCTCCCAGACTATATCTGATCACTTCCCCTGCACTCCCTTGCCGGATCTTGTTGCCTTAGTGCCTAGAGAAAGCGTTTACTGTGTTTGTCCATACTGTGTACTTGACCTCCTGCTATTGCCATATTGACTACGATCCTTGCTGCCTGCCCCGACCTTCTGCTATGTCCGACCTTGCTCCTGTCTCCTCCCTTGTACCGCGCCTATCTTCAGCAGTCAGAGAGGTTGAGCCGTTGCTAGTGGATACGACCTGGTTGCTACCGCCGCTGCAAGACCATCCCGCTTTGCGGCGGGCTCTGGTGAAAACCAGTAGCAGCTTAGAACCGGTCCACTAGCACGGTCCACGCCAATCCCTCTCTGGCACAGAGGATCCACCTCCTGCCAGCCGAATCGTGACAATAATCATTCTTTCAGTGGTATCCGCTCTGAAATGCATTGCAGTCTTTGGAGATGGTGCATGTCCAAGTGGTCCTAGCACCAACTGAATCAGTGCATGGAATTTGCTGTCGACAGAATATGAGATTGGAATTTCTCTGGTCGATTATCTTGAAATGTGAACCTTAGAATTTTTGCATTTTGGAGCAAAGACACTGCTTGCATGGCTCTATGGTGCACCAATTTCTACTTAGCAAAATGCCTCCATGCTATAGCTTGCAATTGAAAATGCCTAGAATTTGTTTTCTCATGGTCCATATGGAGTAATTTCCCTTAAAAGACATTTAAGACTAGAAATATAATTTTTTTTGTAGAGAGCCTCCTACAAATAAAAAATAAAGAACCACTGAATATCTGGGTGCCCATTGTTTTCAAGCCTGCGTTGTAATGAGGACACTGGGGGGATGCAGTACTGGTAAATCCATAGTGATCCACTCAACACCGGTCTAACCTTGGTCAAATGTCAATTTTATAGCAGGTTTGCAAAAAATATAATAATGCAAGGCCTATGAGAAATGTTGTGTCGCATCCCACAGTCAGAAGATAAGTAGTCAGTAAGTGGGTCTTTGGACAAGACTACAGAGCATTCTACAATTCACACACAGAAATACTTCTCTTATTGAATTATACATAGTAATGTTATAAATGTAAGCACTATTGGTCGTGTGCTTATAGTGAACATAGATCTTGGATTATATCATGAAGAAGTTAGTGTAGTAAAGCACTGTACAGAGCCCTGTAGTCTGCTTTCCACTCTCCCTTACTCACTCAAATCCTTAAAACTGCCTACACAATGCTTATGTCCTGCAGCTTTAAAAGAACAACAAAGTAAGTAGCTACTTGTAACAACAAAGTAAGTAGCTACTCGTTTTTGTGTCTCAGACCTAGTCCACACGAGTAGCAGATTCTGTATAATCCACCAATTAACCTAGCAGGTTCACCTGAGCCCAACAAGGACCCTTTAAAAAACTTGTAACTTGAGGGAATAGTGGGCCAGTGCATTTCCAAAACAGCTGATCTTTTGGTGGGTTCCAATATACAGTTGTTAGTACCTACCCAACCAAAAGTCATTAGTGAACTTACAACAATAACCTTCCTCCACTCTAGCTATGATCCCGTAGTTCATGCGAAACCACCGGAAGTCTCCTTTCATTGCTCAGTGACCATCTTGGGTGACATCTGGCCTTGAACCAAGAGCATGCATGGGCCGCAACACCCCTTGTGCTAGAGAGAAGATGATAAATATTTCTGAAGTGGCTGGATTACAGGGACCTGAGAACGCTCCCGTGTTCACCAAGATCAGCATTTGCATACTTTGCATATTTGGCATATTTTTCTCAGTAACAGTGCAACAGAATTAAAAAAGGTAACCTGCATTATGTTTAGCATCACCAGCACTATAAACATGTATAAACAGGTTAGTGCGGGTGATGCTGCTGACGGATTCCCTTTAAATTCATCATTGTCGGCAAAACAACCTCTGTTTGGATAGAGCAAAGTTGAGCCATCAATAATAATTTAAATGGCCTCAAAAAGGATTCAATCAACCTACAAACAAGCGTTTGCTCGTTGTTTGGCTGTTCACAGGCCCTTTTACATGGGTAATTGTTAGCATGTGGCCACCAAAGCTGGACCATTATGCAGTTGAAAAAGGTGGCCTGGTCTGATAAATCATGTTTTTGTTTTTTACATCATGTAGATGGTAAGTTTGCATCACTTACCTAGTGTAGAGAATGAACAAGAATGCACTGTTGAAAGAAGGTAAGCTGGCTGGGGCAGCATGATGCTCTTTCTATACAATGTTCTTTTGGGAGATCTTGTCCCTGGCATTCATATGGATATTACTTTAACACATAAAATACACCAATTTATGGCAATAGTATTTTTTTTTTACAATTGTTCTTGCCACTTTTTAAAATTGTTCAAAAATTGTTTGTGGAACACACCACAGGGTTCAAGGTACTGATTTGGCCTTCAGTTTTCACAGATATGATACCAGTTAAAGGGGTATTCAGGTATTTCTTTTTTTATTTGACTATGGGGGTGTAAAGTTAGAGTAGTTCGTAATATAGTGTGCCTGTGTTTCATGGTGGTCTCACAATTCTTATGTGATCTTTGCCACAATGTTTAGTTTTAACAACATGTAAAATAA
Organism: Hyla sarda; assembly: GCF_029499605.1. NCBI lineage: Eukaryota > Metazoa > Chordata > Amphibia > Anura > Hylidae > Hyla > Hyla sarda. The sequence continues at coordinate 163,639,319 of NC_079189.1, forward strand.
GTGCCGTCTCAGGATTTCCTAGGTTGCAGTGCGGCCAGAGACATTACATTACTAGTCAAGTGATGACAGGGAGCCTGTCTGCTTCAATAAATGGTGCGACTGCTGGGTGGGAAGATCATTCTGCAGTAAATTGTAATAGATGGACGCGCACTGGTTAGAAAACAATGACCTATTGTTCACAGCAAGGAAGGCAGCACACCTGTGCTTCAATAGATGGGGCGGCTGATGTGCCAGAGGGAGAAAAGTGACCTCACACTTAACACAAAGTATTATTGGACTTTAAATGAGTTTAAAAGAGGGATTTTCAACAGGAAATAGCCAGTTCACAAAAGCTAATCACAGTATTATGGTAATCTCACAACATAGCCATTTGGCCCCAAGACAAGCGCAGATTCTTCCTAAGCATGTCCATTACTGTCTGGCAGGTAAGTACTAAAATCACCTTATGGTGGATAACCCCTGTAAGCATCAGTAGGATGTGCTGGATAAGCAAGTGTTATTCATGGAGGTCCCATCTCACAATATTAGGCTTTAATGGTATAGCTCTTCAGCGTATTTGTGTGTATATGAATATACATGTATGTTAGGTACGGTATATGTTTCTGTATCTGTGTGTGTAAATATATATGTCTATGTGTGTGTGTATATACAGAATGTATATCTAAGTGTATACAGAGTAACATTCAGCCCTGTATGGTCTTCCCTTCTCTGCTGGGAGTCATTAGCTGTGGATCAATCTGGAGATCAGGAAAAAAACAACCAGTGTCACATAAATTAGATGATCAATAGTTTTCTCAGCACCTGGACTCACCCATTAAAACTTCCGACTTCTTACTATGGTATGTCAGAAGGTTTTTAACTCAACAGTGTCTCTTTGGCCCAAAGGACAAAAGCAGTTATTCCCATATCAACCAATCACAGCTCAGCTTTATTTCTTAAATTGCTCTGGTGATATGAGAGCTGAGCCATGGTTGGCTGCTATAGGAAAACCAGACAGTTTTTTAAATCTTCAAACACATTGATGAATCTGGGCTTTCATGTATATAGCGCATTTTCCACATGCATAACATATGGCAGTAATATATGCTTGTACACCACATGGCAGCCTTATTTCTCTATACATTAGAGGCGGTGTTATATATACAGTATGGCAGTATGATTTGTGTGTACAGTATATGACTGCATTATCTATATACACAAGACATTGTGTTATAATTTATTTGTGATATATGAAAGCATGTTTTATAAGTAAATCATAACAAAATTAATTTTGTGTACATAACTATACATATGTGTACAGAATGGTGGCATTATTTTTAGCTTCAAACATTAGGTCTCAGCAATACACTAAGCGCAGGGGCTTTACAGTACAGTACACCAGTAGGAAATAATATAACTTAATAAATCAAATCTATTACACAATATACTGCACACAGTCTAAATGCAATCTAATATGGTAGAAAACAATTGTTTCTGCACAGACTGGCCCTCATAGAAAAATTGTATATTATATACCAGTCTAGTGGTAGTCAGTGTGAAAATGTATTTCCTGCCCCCATTTTATTTTGCATATAGCCTAACATGTGTATTAGATTCTGTAGAATTGTGCAAATGCATTTCTACATAGACTAATCTCTATTGAAACTAGTACGTGAGCTGAACTAGGTTTACATTCATTGTTTTTTTCCATGTTTATATTATATAATCTTTTTGTCAGCTACTGTTAAAACACTTAAATAATGGTGAGTCCCCATCTACCTTACTCTGATATTTTGCATTTAACTGTTATTTTCTGAAAACCACACAATGCGTAAATGAAATACAAATACAGTTGAATATAAGGTAATAAAAGTTAATCTATATAAAAACTGGACAATTTTTTTTTAACTGTGTGGCTGCACATGTGTATGAAGGTGTGCTGACGTGTAGTTTTAGGCTGGTTTATAATCTGTGAAAGCTTAAAGCTACATTTATACAACAGAATTTCCAATCTGTATTCTGCTCAGGATCTGGTTTAAAAATTCCACTGCAGAAATCTAACATTAGGGTATGTTCAGACAGGCGGATCAACAGCTTATTTTATGCTGCAGATCCGCCGACGCTGGACTCAACGATGCTGGACCCCTACAGGGGGCCTCGGATGTGCCTGCTCAGAACTGCAATGCGCTTATTGTGAATGTATTTTTCATTGACCCATTCATACTGCAGAATTTCTTTCTGCTACGGAAATTCTGGACTCTAGACCTGCTGAAAAAGGGAAAATGTTCATTCTTTTGGCAAAAATCAGTGCAGACCACATTGCTATTAGTCCTAGTGCTGATGATATGTGGAAGGCACCATGTAGCTAAAAGGCTGGTGTCTACATTAAAGTACATCTTTGTGAGTAGCTTAAATGTGCACTGTCAGATACAAAAACTTTTGATATGTTGCAAAGCATGCAAAACCAATAGGTATTGCATTTGCTTTCATTAGAAATTTTTCAGTATTTCATACTGAAAAAACAGTCAAACAACTGCCCCCCCCCCCTGCCTGCTTGGACACATACTAGTCCTGCTGTGTCCATGCATCATCACCTATGTCATGGACACACTTCCTTGATTGACAGCTGTGAGTGCAGGACTCACAGCTGGAGGAAAAATCCTCCCACTGTCAGCTTGTGTCCCACTACTGTCAGTGAGGACAAGCTGGGAGTTGTAGCTTTGCTAATGCTAGTGGAGGTGTGAGCAGACAGCATACTGAGGGATAGTGTTGCTCGCGAATATTTGCAATGCAAATTTTATTCGCGAATATCGCATATTCATGAATACGCGAATATTTGCAAATATAGCACTATATATTTGTAATTACGAATATTCATTTATTTATTTTTTTCACAGTACACATCACAGTGATCACCCCTCTCTGCTTCCAGCTTGTGTGGTGTAAAGAAGGCTCTAATACTACTGTGTGAGACTGGCGTGCGAATTTTCGCATATGCTAATTTTTATATATACTAATTTTCGTATATGCGAAAATAAAACGTGAATATTACGAATATGCTAATTTAGCGAATATATGACGAATATTCGTCCATATATTCGCAAAATATCGCGAATCCGAATATGGCCTAAGCCGCTCAACACTACTGAGGGAGGGGGCGGAGACCTGCACAGTGAGGCCACACCCCCTCCATTTGGTAGGAATTCAGACTAGTGAGCTAAATTAAAAGTGTAATAAAAATATATATAAAGGTGCCAGGCACATAAAAATATGATGGATCTGACGGGAACGCTTTAAAGATAGATATATTTCCCATATTTTCATGAAAGCTATTAAAATGTTTGTTAGCTAATTAGACATATACCTATTATAGTACAGACTACTTCTGAAAAGAAGAGTGACTAGAAATCAGTCCACTGCACTATGTATGAGTTGTTGCTAGTGTTGGGGCCTACTCAAGTACTCTTCATAATAGAAGATAGGACAACGCGCACAATATAGAGTCATGAACGCTGTGATTTATTTAAAGGGAATCTGTCACTATTTGTTCATGTTGTCTATAGTGGTAGAGACCTGCTTTTTATTGATATATCACTTACATATTTTTCATGTAACCAATCTCTAGGACACAGAGAATTGCACACTAGTGATGTGCACACGCTTTCTGGATGTGCATGATCCCATCCACCACCTATTGGCAGCTTTCAGCTTATACTGTAGGGTTTCACAACCAATGTGCCTCCAGCCTCCAGCTGTTTTGTAACAGCTGGATGTACACTGGTTGGGAAACCTTCCTATACTGTGTTCAGATATACAGTCGGTGGCAGGAGGAGGAATCTGAAATGTACCATGAAACCATGTAAGCAATGCATCATCGAGGTAGGTTCACACATTGATAACCTTGCCGAGGGAAATCCTCTGTGAGTTTCCTTACCATTCACTTCAATCGGTCCCTGGAAAATCTGCAGCAAATCTCCTACTACAGGAAACCCGCTGTGACTTATCAACGTGTGAACATACCCTTAGGCTGTGTTCTCACATTGCAGATAAATAGTTTTTTTGGGCAATAAACAGGCTTGCAACATTGAAACATTTATTATAATTGCCTGTGTATTTTCCCCACACAACATTTTGGTCTGGAGAACCTATATGAAACACTGATCTATGAAAAATCTGTGCGGAATATCCACAAGTATAGGTGTACAATAGTGATAAGAATCAATCAGGCACTGCAGCTTCTGAACTGCTGTGAGCCACTGCGAAACAGCATACGATGTCATGCATGAGGGTACAGGACGCTGAAGAAATCCAATGGTATTCCACAAATAAGAAAATAAATCAAGTGTTGCCCTCACCCCCCAAGTCAACTAGAGACAAACAGGGAAAGCAGTACCAAAGTGAGGGGTCGGAGGAGCTGCTTCAAAGTACAGGGGCATTCCACTAAAGGTTACTAGTTTTGTACCACAAATGACACTTCTTCCAGCTACATAGGGCCTGTTGTGGTATGCCCCCGTACTTTGAAGTGGATGCTCTAACTCCACACTATGGGACTTCTTACCCTGTTTGTCTCTGTTTGACTTGAAACATTAAATAATCACAGTCATCTACTTGGGTGAGTGTAAGGGTCTATTCACATGGCGGAAATTCCACCTGAAATGAAAGCTCAATACACTTATGAGTTTCTGCACTCCCCTTGATGGAAATTTCGATAACAGTGTCAACGGGAGTGCAAAATCCCATAGAAGGGTGTTGGGCTTTCATTTCAAGCGGAAACTGCTCCGCTCACACGTTGGAAGTTTTGGAGCAGGACTTCCAACTAGAAATTGGATTCCAGCAAGAGATTAAACATGTGTCATCCTCCAGTGAAATCTGTTGGAGAAGTCTTGTTTGTCGATAAGTTGGCGCTTATGCTTGTATCAAATTGCAGTGGAAATAAGCTCTCCGTTAACCATTGAGCAGGAAGATTGCGGATCCATAGAGCAATTCAGCGAGGTCCTTTTCCTAGCTGAATTTCCTCAATGTGAACGATCCCTTACAGATACACAATACATCAGACGATTTAAGAAAAACTTGCCATTGATGGACATTAAACTGTATGTGTATAATAAATAATAGTAATATTAATAATCATAATAGATCTTTAAGGATGGAAAATAATGGTCTTACAGGCTTGCTGCTATCTTCCCAAGACATTGACTGATATCCCTCTTCTGTGTTTCTCTCTTTCCCTCTAAATTTGTACTCATTTTGGCCTTTGGTATTTGTGTTTCTGCCTATCCACTATCCTTGATGTGCTGCTAAATATAGAAGCAATTACTGAAGGATGGAAGCGTGTCAGTTCAAGGTATGACGGATAGAGCAGGAAAAGCTGTCTAATTGGACCACAACTTTGTGAGCAAACCATAAAGTGGACTCAAGACTTTTTTTCCTTTTTAATTTTCATCTGAAGCACATATAAAAATGCCTACTGCAAATGTGGAAAAGACCCAGAGTACACATTATTTCAAATGTATGATCTCTGTCACTAAGGTTTACAAGGTAGGTCAAGCTTGCGCAGTCCCTGGGGAGAGTTCAATCTGTGCTGTCTACACAAGTGCAATCAGTCCATTGATTGAAAGCAAACCGTAAGAACATGCTCTATTACACATGCTCTTGAGAAATAAATCCCGGAAACTGTATAAAGTCAGTAGTTTGCCTACTTATGGCCTCCACGGATATTATTTGTGTCACATGAAAGCACAGTCTTATATTTTATTTCAAAGGAAAAAGTATTACAGGCCAGTTTATTTTCACCGACTCCTGCAATGCTTTTGACTTTTACTTCTTTTCTGTTTATGTGACTTTCCTATTAAAGCAGTCTTTATGATTGTGAGTTAATGACTTTAAATAATGCCATTCTACCTCTCACATTAATGGATTAGCATGTTATTATCTCGCAGGAGCATTTCTGTACACCACTCTAGTCTTGAAATATTTATCCTCACCAGTCACCTCTTGTGTTCTCGGTGTGAAGTGAATAGTACTTGTCATGCTTCTCAATTTTCTTGATTACTAAATATGGCTGATTGAAGGTCAACAATCATTTATTAATAGCAACTATTCTGCAAGGATTTTTTTTCCTCCACTGAAGTATACTGTTCAGCAAATTGTGTTTACCAGTATCTTGTTTTCATCAATCATGTTGCCATTTTGAGTGGCACTTTAATATAGAAGCCTACAGTGTGATGGGGGTACTTCTAGTAAACATTGTTTAATGTATACAGGCATACATTGCATTATTTTATTATTTCTAGAAATTCATACCTTAAAATAACATTTGCAACTAGATTAAGAGTAAAAATACATAAGAAAGCATTCCAGTTTTGCACACATAAAATTCACCATAGCAGCCGTACGGATAAGATTAGAACAACTCACATATACAGTGGTCCCTCAACATACGATGGTAATCCATTCCAAATGGACCATCGTTTGTTGAAACCATTGTATGTTGAGGGATCTGTGCAATGTAAAGTATAGGACAGTGGTCTACAACCTGCGGACCTCCAGATGTTGCAAAACTACAACACCCAGCATGCCCGGACAGCCAACGGCTGTCCGGGCATGCTGTGAGTTGTAGTTTTGCAACATCTGGAGGTCCGCAGGTTGAAGACCACTTGTATTGGAGGTTATACTCACGTGTCCCCGCCGCTCCGGACCGTCACCGCTCGTCACCGCTGCCCTGGATGTTGCCCTCCATCGCTGTCGCCGCGTCCCTGGGGTGTCCCCGACGCTCTGGCAAGGCCTCTGCTTCACCGGCATCCTCACTCTCCGTCACCGCCATCACATCGTTGCGCACGCCTCTCCTATTGGATGACGGGACTGCGTACGCAGCGACGTGATGACGACGATGGAGAGCGCCGACAATGCAGGGGGTCCCGAAGAGGACGCGCCGGAGCACGGAGGACAGGTTAGTGATCGTCAGCGGACCACATGGGGCACCGTAAACGGCTATCCGGTAACAGCGGAAGCAGTCAGCGCTGCCGGATAGCCGTTTATGCGATGGCCCCAACATACAAAAGCATTGTATGTTGATGTTGCCTTCAACATGCGATGGCCTCTGAGAGGCCATCATATGTTGAAATGATCGTATGTTGGGGCCATCCTAGGTCGGGGGGTCTCTGTATATGATACCAAATGTGGTGTGGGTTTTGAAGTCCACAACTTGTTAGTTTCTGCTGTGGAAAATGCACAAATTGTTAGCAGATTATCCCCATTGGAGACATTATCAAGCAAATCCTATTATGGGTACCTTCACACATTTAGGATTTGTAACTGCAGATTAGAAGCTGTGCTCAGTCATTTAGTTTACATTGAAATCTGCAGCAGAAAATGCTGCACATCAAATCTGCGTACATGTGAACGTACCTAGGGGGAGATTTATCAAAACCTGTCCCGAGGAAAACTTGCTGTGTTGTCCATAGCAACCAATCAGATCACTTCTTTCATTTATCAGAGGGCTCTTCAAAAATGAAAGAAGCGATCTGATTGGTTGCTATGGGCAACACAGCAACTTTTCCTCTGGACCAATTTTGATAAAACTCCCCCATTGTGTTTTAGCTGTAGGCAGTTTCAGGCTGAGGTGGTCACAACTGTAGACACATCATTGCTGGAGGCTGGGTGTACACAGACCAGCAGGGTAACAGGAAAGTATTGAAAAGAGAAAACCAAGAAATTTTCTACAGGGAAATCTACAATAATAGAAACAAAATAAACAAATAAACACAGAGGGGGAGATTTATTAACCCCTTAAGGACGCAGCTCATTTGCACCTTAAAGGAGTACTCCAATGCTAAAATAGGATAGGGGTTAAGATGCCTGATCACGGGAGTCCCGCCGCTGGGGACTCCCGTGATCTTGCACGCGGCACCCCGTTTGTAATCAGCCCCCGGAGCCTATTCGCGAACACGCTCCGGGGACTGATTACAAATGGGGTGCCGCGTGCAAGATCCCGGGGGTCCCCAGCAACGGGACTCCCGCGATCAGGCATCTTATCCCCTATCCTTTGGATAGGGGATAAGATGTGTAAGCACCAGAGTACCCCTTTAAGGACGGAGCCCTTTTTTGCAATTCTGACCACCGTCACTTTATGCACTAATAACTCTAAGATGCTTTTACCGATTATTCTAATTCCGAGACCTTTTTTTCGTGACATGTTCTACTTTATTATGGTGGTAAATTTACGTCGTTACTTGCATCCTTTCTTGGTGAAAAATCCCCAAATTTCATGAAAATTTTGAAAATTTTGCATTTTTCTAACTTTGAAACTTCCTGCTTGTAAGGAAAATGGATATTCCAAATAAATGTTATATTGATTCACAAATACAATATGTCTTCTTTATGTTGGCATCATAAAATGGACCTATTTTTACTTTTTGAAAACATTAGAGGGCTTCAAAGTATAGCAGCAATTTTCAAAATGTTCATGAAAATTGCAAAATCTGAAGTGACAGATGTTACAGAACTACAACTCCCAGCATGCCTGGGCATGTCATGTGGCTTTCTCTATGGATTTCTGTTCCCTATTACCACAAAATATGGCATATGGCATCTTACTATGGAGTACACTCAGTTATGTAGCACTATAACGGTTAGATTTCTGAGGGCATGGAATACTAAGGGGTTTCATGGACATACTAAATGTTTTAGAATGGTGTGTGGTACTTTCAATATAAAATAGGTTGGTGTTCCGGAACAGGACTTGGTCCTGTTCCTCTGTCAGAAGTCCCCTCAGCCAGAGTCCCTCCATGTCAATAGGGCTCTCCTTTAGGACTAACCCCAAGTCGCCTCATATAAATGGTATTTAATGTCTAAATATGTATATTTAAATTGTTATATAGGAATACCTCTGTATAGGACCTTAGAGGTCACATGCCTTAAATTAATTGCATTATGGTTTAAGGACCTTTGGGTCATGTGATACCCAGAGTTCACTGGGTCAGGACTGACAGGTTCTGCTGACATTGGTTCTGCTGACCAATGAGTTTTGTCCCACCCCCCTTAATATATAAGGGGCTGCTGCCACTAAATTCTCTCTCATAGTTCCGGATGATTATAATGCCAAGCATATCTAATCATCTCATCAGCATCATCAATCCAAGCTAGGCCCAAAGCCTAAGAATCCGCAGGCACTAAATGTGAGTTATTCAAAGCTCAAATCACTGAATCCTGTGTGACTATTAGAAACTCAAATCTCCTAAAAATAGTAGCGCAGTGGCTAGCAATCAAAGCTCATTGATCCCGGAGTCCCAGCAAACCTGTGAGGAATCTGTACCATGGTTCTCTCTCTCAAAAGGCTGTTCTGTTACATGCAGTTGCATAAAATATACAGTAAAGTTACTTCAAGTTTACTTAATAAAATCTGCTGCGGACATTCCGTTATTTCTCCCTGCCGGGCGGTTGGCGGTAGGACCATTACATTGTGGAAACCGCACCCTGGTGTCACAACAAATAAGGGTTAACACCAATACACCCTACACTATCACCAGCACCAACCCTGTCACCACAACTCAAACCATCAAAATGTTCATGTTTATACATACCAAGCCAATACTCTCTCCAGGAGGGAAGAAGACCCATCTGCAAACATCACTGTTTCAGGGTTTTTGACCCTCATCAGTACAGAGTTGGCTTAAAGCCTTAGGGACTCAACCCATTTTCACCTTAACTCCTGGGGGACGGAGCCCATTATAACCCTAAGGACGGGAGCATTTTTTGCAATTCTGACCACTGTCACTTTAAGCATTAATAACTCTGGAATGCTTTTACTTTTCATTCTGATTCCGAGTTTGTTTTTTTCGTGACATATTCTACTTTATGTTAGGGGTAAATTTTTGTCGATACTTGCATCGTTTCTTGGTGAAAAATTCCAAAATTTGATGAAAAAAATTGATAATTTTGCATTTTTCTAACTTTGAAGCTCTCTGCTTGTAAGTAAAATAAACATTCTAAATAAATAATATTTTGATTCACATATAAAATATGTCTACTTTATGTTTGCATCATAAAGTTGACATGTTTTTACTTTTGGAAGACATCAGAGGGCTTCAAAGTTCAGAAGCAATTTTCCAATTTTTCACAAAAGTTTCAAAATCGGAATTTTTTAGGGGCCAGTTCAGTTTTGAAGTGGATTTGAAGGGTCTTCATATTAGAAATACCCCATAAATGACCCCATTATAAAAACTGCACCCCTCAAAGTATTCAAAATTACATTCAGTAAGTTTGTTAACCCTTTAGGTGTTTCACAGGAATAGCAGCAATGTGAAGGAGAAAATTCTAAATCTTCATTTTTTACACTCGCATGTTCTTGTAGACCCAGTTCTTGAAATTTTACAAGGGGTAAAAGGAGAAAAAGCTCCCCAAAATTTTTAACCCAATTTCTCTCGAGTATGGAAATACCTCATATGTGTATGTCAAGTGTTCGGCGGGCGCAGTAGAGGGCTCAGAAGGGAAGGAGCAACAATGGGATTTTGGAGAGTGAATTTTGCTGAAATGGTTTTTGGGGGCATGTCGCATTTAGGAAGCCCTTATGATGCCAGAACAGCAAAAAAAAAAACACATGGCATACTATTTTGGAAACTACACCCCTCAAGGCACGTAACAAGGGGTCCGGTGAGCCTTAACACCCCACAGGTGTTTGACGACTTTTCGTTATATTCGGATGTGTAAATGAAAAAAAATTTTTTCACTGAAGTGCAGTTTTTTTCCCCAAATTTACCATTTCTACAAAGGATAATGGGAGAAAAATCCCCTCAAACTTTGTAACGCAATTTCTCCCGAGTACGGAGATACCCCATATGTGGCCCTAAACTGTTGCCTTGAAATACGACAGGGCTCTGAAGTGAGAGAGCTCCATGCGCATTTGAGGCCTGAATAAGGAATTTGCAGTAAGGGTGGACCCGGTTACAAGGGGCTTGTCTCCACCAAAACCCTACAGCAGTGTCTCCCACAGGGTGCCTCCAGCTGTTGCAAGACTCCCAGCCTGCCAGGACAGTCTATGGCTGTCCGGCAACACTGGGAGTTGTGGTTTTGCCACAGCTGGAGGCGCCGTTTAGGAAACACTGCCGTATGAGATGTTTTTCATTTTTATTGGGGGGGGCTGGCGACGTGTAAGGGAGTGTATGTGTAGTGTTTTACTTTTTATTATTTGTTAGTGTAGTGTTTTTATGGTACATTCACACAGGCAGGGGTTCACAGTAAGTTTCCTTGAAGGAAACCCACTGTAAACCCGCCCTGTACATTCACATGGGGGGGGCGCCCCAAGGGGGGGGGGGGGGGGGCGCCCCAAACCTTCAGCTGTGGCAAAATGACAACTCCCAGAATGCACTGACAGACCGTACATGCTGGGAGTTGTAGTTTTACAACAGCTGTAGGCACACTGGTGGGGAACCACTGAGTTAGAAAACAGACTCTAGCTCAGTGATTCCAACCCATGTGCCTCCAGCTGTTGCAAGACTACAACTCCCAACATGTACGGTCTGTCAGTGCACTCTGGGAGTTGTAGTTTTGCAACAGCTGGAGGCACACGGGTTGGAATCACTGAGTTAGGAAACAGACTCTAGCTCAGTGTTTCCCAACCAGTGTGCCTACAGCTGTTGCAAAACTACAATTCCCAGCACGGCCAGACAATCAGGGATGCTGGACGTGTAGTTCTGCAATATCTGGCCCTTCAGATGTTGCAGAACTACAACTCCCAGCATGCCTGGACAGTCTGGGCATGCTAAGAGTTGTAGTTATGCAACAACTGGGGAAGAACAGTGGCCTCCAAACTGTAGCCCTCCAGATGTTGCAAAACTACAACTCCAAGCATGCCCAGACTGTCCAGGCATGCTGGGAGTTGTAGTTCTGCAACATCTGAAGGGCCAGATATTGCAGAACTACACGCCCAGCATCCCTGACTGTCTGGGCATGCTGGGAGTTGTAGTTTTGCAACATCTGGAGGGCTACAGTTTGGAGACCACCATATAGTGGTCTCCAAACTGTGCCACTTCAGATGTTGCAAAACTACAACTCCCAGCATGCCCAGACAGTCAGTGCATGCTGGGAGTTGTAGTTTTGCAACATCTGGAGGACCACAGTTTAGAGACCACTACACAGTGGTCTCCAAACTGTGACCCTCCAGATGTTGCAAAACTGCAACTCCCAGCATGCCCAGACAGCCTTTGGCTGTGTGGGCATGCTGGGAGTTGTAGTTTTGCAGCTTTTAGAAGGCCACAGTGAAGATCACTTACCGCGATCTTCACTGCAGCCTTCTCAGCCGCACTTTCCGACCGCCGCTCCTCCTGCTAGCGCCGCTTGTTCCTGCCGCCGCCGCTCCGGGATGCCGCCGCCTCCGCCGCTGATGCCGGTCCGGGTAACCCGGGCCATGTCCCCCACCTCGCTGTCAGTGTTCCCTCCGCTCTGTACCGACTTTGATTGGTGCGCAGAGCGGGGGGAAATTAACTGTAACCCCCCTCCCCCCTCCTGCCATTGGTGGTCAGCCTGACCGACCAATGGCAGGGGATTGGAGGGGGTGGCAACATTGCCACCTCGCTCCTATGCTTTAGGCTGGTCGGAGCTGTCTCTGACAGCTCCGATCAGTCTTATTTTCCAGGAGATCGGGTCACCAGGGACCCGATTTGCCCGGATCGCGGCAAATCGCAGGTCTGAATTGACCTGCGATTTGCTGCGATCGCCGAGCGGCGAGCGGCAGTGATCGGAAATACGGAGGGCGTATGGATACGCCCTCCGTCCTTAAGTGACGGAACGCGAGGGCGTATGCATACGCCCTTCGTCCCCAAGGAGTTAAAGGGGTTATCCAGGAAAAAACTTTTATATATATATATATATATATATATATATATATATATATCTCAACTGGCTCCAGAAAGTTAAACAGATTTGTAAATTACTTGTATTAAAAAATCTTAATCCTTTCAGTACTTATGAGCTTCTGAAGTTAAGGTTGTTCTTTTCTGTCTAAGTGCTCTCTGATGACACGTGTCTCGGGAACCGACCAGTTTAGAAGAGGTTTGCTATGGGAATTTGCTTCTAAACTGGGCAGTTCCCGAGACACGTCATCAGAGAGCACTTAGACAGAAAAGAACAACCTTAATTTCAGAAGCTCATTAGTACTGAAAGGATTAAGATTTTTTTATAGAAGTAATTTACAAAACTGTTTAACATTCTGGAGCCAGTTTATATATATATATATATATATATATATATATATATATATATATAAAAAGTTTTTTCCTTGAACACCCCTTTAAGGACTCTACTCTACTTTAACATAGGGGGACATTTTTGTCTTTACTTGCATCCTTTCATAGTGAAAAATCCCCAAATTTCATGAAAATTTAGCATTTTTCTAACTTTGAAGCTTTCTTCCTGTAAGAAATTCTGTACAGTGATCTCCAAACTGTATCCCTCCAAATCTTACAAAAACTACAAATCCCAGTATGCCCAAACAGCAAACAGCTGTCTGGGCATGCTGGGAATTGTAGTTTTGCAACATCTGGAGGGCTACAGTTTAGAGACCACTGTATAGTGGTCTCCAAACTGGCCCTCCAGATGTTGCTAGGTAACATTACCACACCTCATCGCCGCCGCACCACCAGGGACCTGCCACCGCCGCACCAAGGATCCCTCGCAACCGATGGTAAGGGACCTCCACCGGCGCTGGTTGCAGGACAGTTCCCCCACTCTGCCCAGACTACCGTGGGTGGGCAGAGCTGGGGAACCAAACTTTAAACCTCCCTTCCCCCGATCTACTATTTGTCGGTTGCTTCTGACCGACCAATAGCAGGGATAGGAGGGGTGTCACCCCTGCCACCTCACTCCTATCCCTTCAGGGGGATCGGGGGCATCTTAGACAGCCCCTATCCCCCTTATTTTCCGGGTCACCAGAGACCCGCTAACCCAGAATCACTGCAGATCCCCGGTCTGAATTGGTCTCAGGAACCCCCCCCCAGGCATTGTCACGGGATGCCTGTGAATGATTTCAGCAGCCATCCCGGTCCGGTCCCTGACCAGCGAGCAGCAGGGACCAAAATTCCCATGGGTGTACCTGTACGCCCTGGGTCCTTAAGGATGGGGATTAAGGGCATACCTGTATGCCCCTTGTCCCCAAGTGGTTACATTTTCAGAGGCCTGTTAACTAGGCAACAGTGGTAAGTATCGTCCTTACGGAGACATCATTTCTGGTGTGTGGAGATTCACAAAGTCTTTGGAATATGAACTCATAGACTCTGTTCCCAGGAGTAGCGTGATGCATTATTCAGACTATGGGGGAGATTAATCAAAACCTGTGTAGAGGAGAAGTGGTGCAGATTGCTGTTTTAATTTTTAAAAAGGCCTCTGAAAATGACTCTTGTTCTACACAGGTTTTGATAGATCTTTCCCAATTTGCTGGAGATTGCACTGTTGGAGCTATCCAGGAGACCTGGCACCCTATGAACTGTTAGAAGTGCACTTTGTGGTTTGAGCAGAAAGAGGATTAACACCCCTTTCCTTTCCCCTCTCCCTTGTTTCTCTTTGTCTTTTAATAATGCTTCATGCCTGTGATCTCCCGTCCCTATTCCCTGTTTTTCCAACCCCTTTCCCCGATCATGGTCCCCTATGCTATGTGGTTTGATATTGTAGATTCTGTGTTCTTGAAAACATTTTTAAAGCATATGCACAACTATTAGTTAAAGGGGTACTTCACTGGAAGCATTTTTCTTTTAAATCAACTGGTGCCAAAAAGTTAAACATATTTGTAATTTACTTCCATTAAAAAATCCCAATCCTTCCAGTACTTATTAGGAAGTTCTTTTCTTTTTGAATTTCCTTTCTGCCTGACCACAGTGCTCTCTGCTGACACCTCTGTCCATGTCAGGAACTGTCCAGAGCAGGAGCAAATCCCCATATCAAACCTATTTGCTCTTGACAGTTCCTGACATGGACAGAGGTTTCAGCAGAGAGCACTTGTGGTAAGGCAGAAAGAAAGTGCAAAAACAAATTCAAAAAGAAAAAAACTTCCTGTGTATTATACAGCAGCTGAAAAGGAATAGAAGTAATTTACAAGTCTGGTTAACTTTCTGGCACCAGTTGATTTAAAAGAAAATGTTTTCCAGTGGAGTAAACCTTTAAGCATGTAGTATGATGTATAGCATAGGGAATCTGTGCTGTATATTTTGCTGTCATGCTATGTATGGTGAATGTATTATTTATTGTACATGTGATTGGCAATTGATTATGCATCAAATAATTTTCAATAAAAAAATAGCTGTCTGCAGATGGGCCTCTTCCCTTCTGGAGAGATTTCTGGCTTGGCATTATATCTCAATCAGTTTCTGAGACTGCATAACTGAGCTAAAAGCTGATGTTTAGAGAATTCTGAAATTTGGTATTCCTGTAACCATATGGACTTACAGAATAAAGATAATGGCCCTCATTTACTTAGAAAATTGGGTTGTAAGTCTATCTTGCTTTCTTACCCTACTGCTTTTTTCCCCTGGTATTTATTATTATGTGGCATCCTGTTTGTCGCACGTGGGTTTTGTAGGTTTTGGTTTCCAACTCCTCTGAGTTGTCGGGAAAAAATCCACAACAATTCAACAAATTACGTGGGAAAGCTCAGAAATGCCGGGTTTCCCCACATCGGGTCCGTCGGGAAAAAATGTTGCATCGTGTCGCAGACTGGCGCACAATGTCTGCGACATGTCGCAGACAAAGATGCGCCAAAAAAAAAAATGACAAAACAAGTCGGGTTTAGAATAGTAAATGAGGGCCAATGTGTCATTTTTACCAAAAAGTGCCCTGCGTAAAAATGGAAGCCCTAAAAAGTAGCAAAATGGCATTTTTTCTTCTTCATTTCACCCCACATGATTTGATTTTCAGAGGATGAGGAGGAAAAAAGGAAAGTTCAAAAATGAAGATTGTTTTGAGTCCTTGAGGTGAAAAAAGGCTGAGTCCTTCTTGGGTTAAATGGAGAGTTGCTACATTTTCTACTATTTCGCTTATGATAAATATAAATGTTGAATTAAACATTGAAACTAAATCATCACTGTCACACACAAAATATGTTTTCTTTTAAACTTTCCCACTTTATATTTCTTAATCTCACAGTTTAATTAGATAACTATTCCAACAATAAAACAATAGAACGTGATGTTATACTGCCGTATATTGGTCATGGAGTTATTTCCAACACATACATCAAATATCCTTCCAGCTGGTATCATCTCTTTAAGTCTAATATAGTAAAATCTCACATGAAAGTACTCAGTTTCATATCATCAGTCATTGCTGGGCATTGTGACAAGTTTGAATCTTCTATCAAAAACTTCATTGAGGGTTTAGCCACCCTAAAGGATCTCTGGAGTAGGATTACTCAGCTTAATATTCTTTATCTTAGTTTACAACATTAAAAGGAGAGATCTTGGCTTTGAGAGAATTAATAACCACTCTTCTTGAAGAAAAGATTACTGAAATCAATGATGTGATTAGGATTGTAAATAAGAAGTACAAGACGTTGCCATTAAAAGCTGTCTCCAATGCTAACGGGAAAATGTGTGAGTCTTACTGATGGGCTTACGGCAAAAAAATCCTCCATCAAACATTAAAGTCAATAAGGAACAATCTTGCAGATTAATTACGTATCCTGATTAGGGTTATTTGTGATAGAGGACATTGCTTTCTATGCTCTCTGTGCCTGTGGGCTTCCTTGGTAATTGCAGTTGAGACCAGGCAGGGATGTTACACTTGGGTTAGTAAATTTAAACAATTCAGGTATTAGTAGATCTGAAAAACAGGTCGACCAGAGTAACAAACAGAATGCTCTCAATGGCAAGTAAATGATGCAGACAAATTGGGAGCAGCCTTTAACAGCGAAAGAAAAAGTGAATTGTTCAGCTAAATTGTGTTAAGTCTCAAGGCTGCCATATTACCAAGCTGTTTATAAAGATTTACCAGTAATTAAAACGCACATAAACACACTCTCTAAACCATCAACTATTGTGTCATTTCTTGAATTAACCTCTTAACATTCAGGAATTATTTACACTATCTATCTAAGAGAGTACAGGAATCACAGCTCCAGTCAGGCCATGGATCTTGTAGAAAACTGGAATTTTATTGTCCCCTCTACAAGTGCACTTGTAAAGGGGACAATAAAATTCCAGTTTTCTACAAGATCCATTGCCTGACTGGTGCTGTAATTCCTGGACTCTCTTACATTTGATCCTGTGCTGGCTGCCTGGGCAATCACCTGCACAGAGGCTGATCCCCGATACTGTCTTACCATTTATCTATCTATCTATTTATTTATCCATCTATCTGTCTGTCTATCTATTTATCTATCTTTCGGGGAGTGTAATAATCAGGGCGTTGTTTGGTAAAGAAAATGTTCTTTCTCTTGCTGTTGTGCTATAAAATATCACAAAAAGAGCTTGGCTGATTAAAATAGGAAGGGTTAGGCTCTTATCCATCCTTTTGGACAGTTTAGAGTTAAAAGGGAACTCTGCCCTAGACATCTTATCCCCTATCCAAAGGATACAGGATAAGATGTCTCATCATGGGGGTCACGCCATTGGGGACTCCCGCAATTTCGGCTGTGGCACCACAGATATCGTGTGTATGGAGCGATCTTTGTTCTGTGCCGGATGATTGGCGATGCGAGGTGGAGGCTCATGGCATTGCAGCCATGCCCCCTCCCAGAGACTTGCATTGAGGGGCCGTGGCCGTGACAGCATGAGCAGGGTATGGTTGTGACCTCTGGCACTATCCCCGATGCTCTAAACAAATGCTTGGTGCAGCAGGGAGATTGCAGGGGTCCCAGTGGGACCTCCGCGATCAGATATCTTATTCCCTATCCAAAGGATGGGGAATAAGAGGTCTGGGGGTGGAGTACCCCTTTAAGACTATCATTGAGTGCCAACTCAAGCTCCTAAGAAGAAGAATGAGCTGTGAATACTGGACTTGACAGGTTTGTTCTTTTGAGATGATAGGCAGCAAGCCAGACACCATAGAATGTGCTTTGTACTGCTTATGTTAATTCTTTCTTTGCATGAAAATCAAAAAAGCTTGTTGAAGCCAGATTAACTCCTTCAGAACTGACCTATCTTTGGCTAGGATTTTTATTGAGAAAAAACTGTGGACACATTTGAAAAAAAAAATATATATATTCTTGCTTTGTACTTTCCATGATTTAATAAAATGTTTTATCAAAAGGTCTTCATTAAAAAATGAACATACTTTTGCTTGTGCAGCCTCTAAAATGTGCTGTATGAGCTGTACTTGTACACAGCCTACATGGTTCTCTCTAGAAGACTGTCTTTTGTATTCTCAACCATCTCTCCCATGCTTTTCTCATTGCTTTATCTCTCCTCTGTCTACAACTGTATGTGACCTGAAGAGCAACCTGTTATATTTTTACACTGTGACACAAAATCTGTCAAAAGTCTGTGTAGGCTTGTGTTATCTTCAGCAGGACTGCCATCAGAAATTTCGGGGCCCCTTACACGGATCAAGGCCTAGCCCCCCCCCCATCCCCAGGGCCCACCTCTGATTCCCCCCACTAGGGCCAGTCCCAACTCCACCCCAAGACCTCCCCAACCCTAGGACCTATATTTTTTTTTGAACAACAAAGAAAGTAAAACTTTAGTATGAATTGGATACCATTTTAATTGTATGGACCGCCCAAAAGTAGTAAAATGATGGTTTTTATTCAATTTTACCCCACAAATAATTTTTTTCTCATAGATTTAAAATTTGTGTCATTACAAAGTATAATTGGTGGTGCAAAAAAGCTTCATATGGGTCTGTAAGTGGAAAATTGAACATGTCATGGCTCTTAGAAGGCAAGGAGGGAAAAAAAATGCAAAAAAAAAAAAAAAGGTCCTTAAAGGGGTACTCCGCCCCAAACATCTTATGCCCTATAGGGGATAATATGTTAGATTGCGGGGTCCCACCGCTGGGGACCCCTTCGATCTCTGGCGCGGAGTCATTTGGCACATGGAGCGAATTCTGCTCCGTCGCCAATGACTGTTGATGTGGCCGCCACACCCCCTCCATTCTTTAAATTATAAAGGTCCATACAATTACAATGATACCCAATTTATAGGTTGCTTTGTTTTACTACTTTTAAAAAATTATAACTTTTTGTAAGACAATAAATATGCTTAAAATCATCCTCTTCTGACTCCTATAACTCTTATTTTTCTGTATACAGGGATGTATGAGGGGCAATTTTTGTGCTGTTGGGACTTTTTGACCACTTTCCATTTTTTTCTTCTAGTATTTAAAGTGACCAAAAATATGCATTTCAGGATTTTTACATTTACACCATTGACTGTTTTGGTTAATTAACATTATATTTTGATAGTTCAGACATTTATGCACGCAATGATAACGTATGTGTTTTTTTTTTTGTACATAATTTTTTTTCATATTTTTTCACATAACCGGAGGCAGACTAGGGTGTACAGCAGTGTTTCCCAAATAGGGTGCCTCCTGCTGTTGCAAAACTACAACTCCCAGAATGCTTGGACAGCCAAAGGCAGTCCAGGCATGCAGGGAGTTGTAGTTTTGGAACAGCTGGAGGCACCCTGGTTGGGAAACACTGCTGTACAGGTACACCCAATGTATATGAGTCGGTTCCTATAGTCTGGGTAGGCCACCCTGTTAATAGATGCCCCCCATAGTTGTTATAGGCACTTATCAGAGGGCAATATACCTGGGGACTGAGACCTAAAACTATATGGGAGCAACTGTCAGCAAAGAGGGGCCCTACAACAACTCTACCCCCATATACTGTAGTTTTTGTAGGCCTCTCTTTGCTAACAGTTGCCCCCATATAATTGCAGACCTCAGTCCTCAAGCATAGTGCCCCCAGGCAGCAGGCCCCAGCTGCCTGCCACTGTCATTCCATATTTATGTTAACACCTCACCGCAACCCACCCCATGTCTGTTTGCCGGCTACTCCACACAGATTTACAGTCCAGAGTCTAGCGGAAACATTACTCACCTCAATCCATAGTTGTGGATGTTCAGTAGCGTTAATTAAACTATTGTTCAGTCCACCATGTAATCCTATCCAGTGCACAGTCTAGTGTTAACCAAACCCAGTCTAGTGTAAACATTGCCCCAGTAAGTCCTCAGTCTTGTGTAAATCCAGCCCTTGGTCAGTCCACAGTCTAGTATAAAATCTGCCATAATCAGTTTACAGTCCAGTGTAAACATTACCCACCTCAATCCACAGTCTCTGTAAATTCTTCTACTGGTCAGTCCCCTGTGTAATCCCATCCAATGCACAGTCTAGCGTTAACCCAACCCAAGCCAGACCATGTCTATTGTAAAACCCAGCCCCGGGTCAGTTCACAGTCTGGTATAAGCACTGCCCCTGTTCAATCCACAGTCTAGTGTAACCCCAGTTCCAGGTAAGGCCACAGTCTAGTATAAAGAATTCCCCTGATCAGTCCACAGTTTAGTTTAAACTCAGTCCACTGACTAGTGTAAACACTACCCCTGGTCAGTCCACAGTCTCACATTAACACTGCCCCAATCAGTTGTCAGTCTAGTGTAAAACCAGCCCTTGGTCACACCACAGTCTAGTATAAAATCTGCCACAGTTAGTCCACAGTCTAGTGTAAACATTGCCCACCTCAATCCACAGTCTAGTATAAATTTTTCAACTGGTCAATTGTGTAATCCCTTCTAGTGCACAAGTCAGATCATAGTCTAATGTAAAACCCAGCCCCAGTCAGCCCACAGCCTAGTATATACCCATTCCCCGGTCAGTCCACAGTCTAGTGTAAAGTCTGCCCCAGTCAGTCCACAGTCTAGTGTAAACCCAGCCCCAGGTCAGGCCACAGTCTAGTATAAACACTTCCCCTGCTAATTCCACAGTTTAGTGTAATCTCAGTCCAAAGACTAGTGTAAACACTACCCCTGGTCAGTCCACAGTCTGGTGTAAAATCTGCCCCAATCAGTCCACAGTCTAGTTTAACCCCAGCCCCAGGTCAGTCCAACTTCTAGTATAAACACTGCCCCTGGCCAGTCAACAGTCTAGTGTAAACCCATCCCCGGGTCAGGCCATAGTCTAGTTTAAACAATGCCCCAGGTCGGTCCACAGTCTAGTATAAAACTTTATCAGTCCAAATGCACTTAAAACATTTATTTAATACATTTATTTAAAACCTCAGATTTTATGTTCTGGTGTGCTGATGCAAGGACGCGAGTGAAGGTGCTGTGCTTTTGCTGTGCAGGAGACTGCATATGGGTTTCCTCCTATGATGCTCAGCCAGAAGCAATTAGATTATTGTACAAGTTGTGGATGTGTGGCCATGTTCTCTTTTTTCTGTATGTGAGTTAATAATTTACACACCTGAAGGCAACAGATCTTTAACAAATGAGAGAAATGTAGGTAGGAGAGGTGTACGGGTCCTGGCCAACAATGGAAAAGCAGGGGTGACTATACTTATCCACAAACATTTCTTGTGTACTCTGGTCAGTTCTGAACATGTTTCTATAACATATGCGGCAGGTTAAGCAAGTATGTAATGTCACCATTTTTCTCACTAAATATATTTACAAAGCTGCTATTGAAATGGCATTTTCACCAGATGTTGGTAACAACCCAAATGATATATGTATATATATATATATATATATATATATATATATATATATATATAGCATAGTAAGGCTGGCAGCTGAAACGTTGCTCTGAATTAGTATGGAATAAAGCACTTTTATTTTTTGCACCTTACTCTTTGAGTGCTGCGTATTACTATGCTGGATGTGTGACCGCCTGGACCGGGCTACATTGCCGCTGGCATCTCTTTAATTCCTCTTAATGTGCTGCTCTGTTGGAATTTTGTGTGTGTATATATATATATATATATATATATATATATATATATATATATACAATACAGACCAAAAGTTTGGACACACCTTCTCATTCAGAGTTTTCTTTATTTTCATGACTATGAAAATTGTAGATTCACATTGAAGGCATCAAAACTATGAATTAACACATGTGGAATTATAGACATAACAAAAAAGTGTGAAACAACTGAAAATATGTCATATTCTAGGTTCTACAAAGTAGCCACCTTTTGCTTTGATTACCGCTTTGCACACTCTTGGCATTCTCTTGTTGAGCTTCAAGAGGTAGTCACCTGAAATTGTTTTCACTTCACAGGTGTGCTGGTGTGGAGGAGGTGTAATGGTGTGGGGGTGCTTTGTTGGTGACACTGTTGGGAATTTATTCAAAATTGAAGGCATACTAAACCAGCATGGCTACCACAGCATCTTGCAGCAGCATGCTATTCCATCCGGTTTGCGTTTAGTTGGACCATCATTTATTTTTCAACAGGACAATAACCCCAAACACACCTCCAGGCTGTGTAAGGGCTATTTGACCAAGAAGGAGAGTGGTGGGGTGCTGCGCCAGATGACCTGGCCTCCACAGTCACCGGACCTGAACCCAATCGAGATGGTTTGGGGTGAGCAGTAATTTTTCCGGCACACAATGTCCCGTCACTGTATAACGTCCATAATGAAATACGGGCATATACGGGTGCAAACGGGCAGTTACAAAACCCCATAGGCTGCAATGCGATTTAGTCACGGCCGTTGTAACGGCCGGTTTTCCCCGATATAGTGACGGAACTTCTGACGGAAGTTCCTAAACGAAACAATTTCATAGTGTGAAAGAGGCCTAAAACTGTCTTTTTTTTTTTTGTTGAAACTGGTTTTCCCTAGGGAAAACAAATGCCTTTGTGAAAACTAGGATATACTGCTTTTCCCTAGTTCAAACCAGGGTTTTTACTGAACACCTTTGTTCAAACTAGAATATTACTGCTGATACAAAAACGGAATGTTGTATCCTATATGTTATACTGAATATTGTTGTATCCTTAACAAATGTTATGTCATGGAAATGTTTTTATTCCCAATTGACACTTTGAAATGCTTTTAACTTATTTGTTTCAGTTAAAACTAGTTTTAAAACAAATTCAACAAAACATACAGGCTAATAGCTCCTTTGAGTCATCTAATACCTCCGCATCATCAGGTGTCGATGTTGTCACATATTACAATCATTTAGTTAAAACTAGCTTTCTCTAGTTTCAATCAATTTTAACTGACATTTGGTTTCCAATTAGCTGTAAACTATAGTTTTCATGAAGGTGCTCAGTAAGGGTTTCAACTGGGGAAAAGCTGTACATTTTGGTTTTCACAAAGGTGTTAAGTAAAAACTGGTCTCAGCTGGGGAACAGCAGTAAATTATAGTTTTGACTAAGGTGTTTGGTAAGAACTGGTTTTCACTATGGGAACCAGTTAACTAAAAACCGGTTTTAACTGTAACATATACAAAGAAACCAAAACTAATAATCTCAGAAATAAAGTTATGTGTAAATTGACACAGAGAAAAAGTATTGAACACATGAAGAAAGGGAGGGGGAAATGGCATATTAAACCAAGACAACAGCTGAAACCTATCAGTAATTAAAAAGCAAGCCAATCTCTTTTCAGTGCAAACTAATATCAGCTGGTTCAAACCCAACTGACTGCCTACAGAAAGGTCTCATTGTCAAGATGTCACACAAGACAGATCTCATGATAGGTAAAAGCAAAGAGCTGTTTCAAGACCTTCACAACCTAAGTGTTGCAAAACATGATAATAGCGTTGGTTACAGGTGCATTTCTAAGCTTCTGAGCGTTTCAGGGAGCACCGTTGGGGCCAAAATACAGAAGGGAAAAGACAATCAATTCCCCATAAATTAGCCTCGACCAGGTGTTCCTCACAAGATTTCTGACAGGAGGGTGAAAAGAATAATCAGAAGAGTTGTCCAAGGACCAAAGACCACTTTTCGAGAGCTTCAATAATACCTGGATTTAGCAGGTACTGTTGTCTTAAAAATAAAACAGTATTCAATTAGAAAAAAGCTGCTATGTTCAATACTTCCCCCTCTATGCTTCCAATGATTCCCACAGTTTTTCTTTGTTGCCCTCAGTGCCATGATTTTAACCCCTTAAGGACTCAGCCCATTTTGGCCTTAAGGACTCAGACAATTTAATTTTTACGTTTTCTACCTCGCCTTCTAAAAATCATAACTCTTTTATATTTTCATCCACAGACTAGTATGAGGGCTTGTTTTTTGCGCGACCAGTTTTCCTTTGTAATGACATCACTCATTATATCATAAAATGTATGGCGCAACCAAAAACACTATTTTTGTGGGGAAATTAAAACGAAAAACGCAATTTTGCTAATTTTGGAAGGTTTAGTTTTCACGCCGTACAATTTATGGTAAAAATGACATGTGCTCTTTATTCTGAGGGTCAATACGATTAAAATGATACCCATTATTACATACTTTTATATTATTGTTGCGCTTAAAAAAAATCACAAACTTTTTAACCAAATTAGTACGTTTATAATCCCTTTATTTTGATGACCTCTAACACTTTTTTATTTTTCCGTATAAGCGGCGGTATGGGGGCTCATTGTTTGCGCCATGATCTGTACTTTTTTTTGATACCACATTTACATATAAAAAACTTTTAATACATTTTTTATATTTTTTTTAAAATAAAATGTATTAAAAAAGTAGGAATTTTGGACCTTTTTTTTCTTTTTTTGTTCACGCCGTTCACCGTACGGGATCATTAACATTTTATTTTAATAGTTCGGACATTTACGCACGTGGCGATACCAAATACGTCTATAAAAAATGTTTTTTACGCTTTTTGGGGGTAAAATAGGAAAAAACTGACGTTTTACTTTTTTATTGGGGGAGGGGATTTTTCACTTTTTTTTTACTTTTAAATTTTTTTACACTTTTTTTACACTTGAATAGTCCCCATAGGGGACTATTCATAGCAATACCATTCTTGAAAAGTTTCCCCCCCTCACATAAACTAATGTGCCACAAACAGGAAGTTAATATCACCAACCATTCCCATTATATTAAGGTGTATCCATATAAATGGCCCACCCTGTATACGGAAATGCTACATATGGAAATATGTTATGGAAGACCTTGTAGGCCAGTGATCCAGCAACAAACTTTATAAGCCATGGAGAATACAAGGGTACTTGAGTAAATACCTTGGCGGGGGGGGTCTAGTAATTGAGGGGGTTAATCATCTCAAGGGCTAGGGGGGCTGGGGTTTTGAAGTGTGGTGCAGTACAATTGCCAAGGGGCCCACATTTTCTGGAAAAAGGCGTGTCTCCTCAACTCCCAATTCACCAACTCTTCCATCCTACATATGTAATCGATTTTCGCAAACCGTTAGCTTATTGAGGGGGGGAGTCGATTGACGCCAGTGTGCGGGTATTAAAAGCTTGGCGGCTGTCAGAAGGAGGGTGGGAAAGTTCGATTTTTTTCGGGATAAATGCGGGATTAGGGTCCCAGAGCAGGAGTAGCGGAGCTGAGAGTAGAATTTTCCCCTTTGTAATCATTTCAATGATTGTTAAAACTTCCTCCCAAAAAGGTTTGATTTTAGGGTAGTATAGCCAAACGTTTAATAGTGAACCGCTTCAGTGCCGCATCGCCAGCAAAGGTTGTTACATGTAAGGTTGAGGCGTAAAAGCCATTCAGGGGTGCAGTACCACCTAGTCAAAAGCTTGTAGGAGTTTTCTTGGATTCTAAAGCATCTAGAAAACCCATCAGAGCGGGATAGTATGAGCTTCACCTCGGCTTTCGTAAAGTTAGTGTTCTGTTTCGTACCCCACACAAGCAAGTAACTCGGTGTCAAAGGTGAGGAACAAGGGAGCAGTTTGTCATACAAGCATGATATATAAAAGGGGTACTCCGGTGGAAAACTTTTTTTTTTTTTTTTAATATCAACTGGTGCCAGAAAGTTAAACAGATTTGTAAATTACTTCCATTAAAAAAATCTTAATCCTTCCAGTACTTATTAGCTGCTGAATACTACAGAGGAAATTATTTTCTTTTTGGAACACAGTGCTCTCTGCTGACATCACAAGCACAGTGCTCTCTGCTGACATCTCATTTTAGGAACTGTCCAGAGCATCATATGTTTGCTATGGGGATTTTCTCCTACTCTGGACAGTTCTTAAAATGGACAGAGATGTCAGCAGAGAACACTGTGCTCGTGATTCAGCAGAGAGCTCTGTGTTCCAAAAAGAAAATAATTTTCTCTGTAGTTTTCAGCATGTAATAAGTACTGGAAGGATTAAGATTTTTTTTATAGAAGTAATTTACAAATCTGTTTAACTTTCTGCCACCAGTTGATTTAAAAAAAAAAAAAAGGTTTTCCACTGGAGTACCCCTTTAAATAAGCTAATAGTTTTTTAAAACACTTTCTTCACTCTGATGACAGGGAATATACATTCTATTCTCCTCCTCCAGGGACTTGATCACGGTTAAATTATTTTATAGTTTCCTCCAGTCTGCTCAATAGAATTCTGAGTTGCACAATATGAGGTAGTCATCTCCGATTAAATATCTTTGACAATGGAACTCGCCCTCTCTTTCCCCAAGGGTACAGACATATTATGTCTCTTTCCCTTGTAACACTCACGTTTCAGTAGACTGGAACACAGATGATAGTGGATCCGCTGGAACTGTGTGGTAGATGACTCGGACAATACCAGGGAGCAGAGTCTAAGGTGCCGTTGGTTTTCACCAGAGCCCGCCGCAAAGACACCCCCAATAAAGGAGTGGTTCTGCAGGTGGTGACCACAGACCACTTCTCAGTTCCTATGCTTCCTGGCTGATGTTTTGGTCACTTTTCAATGCTGGCGATGCTTTCACTCTTGTGGTAGCATGAGACGGAGTCTACAACCCACACAAGTGGCTCAGATGGTGCAGCTCATCCAAAATGGCACATGAATGCTAGCTGTGGCAAGAAGGTTTGCTGTGTCTGTCAGCGTAGTGTCCAGAGCATGGAGGCGCTAACAGGAGGCCGTAGGAGGGCAACAACCCAGCAGCAGGACAGCTACATCCACCTTTTTGCAAGAAGGAGCAGCAGGAGCACTGCCATAGCCCTGCAAAATGACCTCCAGCAGGCCACAAATATCCATGTGCCCACTCAAATGGTCAGAAACAGACTCCATGAGGGTGGTATGAGGGCCCGACATCCACAGGTGGGGGTTGGGCTTACAGCCCAACACTGTACAGGATGTTTGGCATTTGCCAGAGAACATTAAGATTGGCAAATTTGCCACTGGTGCCCTGTGCTCTTCACAGATGAAAGCAGGTTCAGACATGACAGAGTCTGAAGATGCCGTGGAGAACGTTCTGCTGCCTGCAACATCCTCTGGCATGACCATTTTGGCAGTGAGCAGTAATGGTGTGAGATGGCATTTCTTTGGGGGGCCGCACAGCCCTCCATGTGCTTTCCAGAGGTAGCTTGACTGCCATTAGGTACCGAGATGAGATCCTCAGACCCCTTATGAGACCATATGCTGGTGCAGTTGGCCCTGGGTTCCTCCTAATGCAAGACAATGCTAGACCTCATGTGCCTGGAGTGTGTCCGCAGTTCCTGCAAGAGGAAGGCATTAATGCTATGGACTGACCCGCCCGTTCCCCAGACCTGAATCCGATTGAGCACATCTGGGACATGTCTTGCTCCATCCACTAATGCCACATTGCACTACAGACTGTCCAGGAGTTGGTAGATGCTTTAGTCCAGGTCTGGGAGGACGTCCCTCAGGAGACCATCCACCACCTCATCAGGAGCATGCCCAGGCATTGTAGGGAGGTCATACGGGCACGTGGAGGCCACGCACACTACTGAGCCTCATTTTGACTTGTTTTAAGGACATTACATCAAAGTTGGATCAGCATGTAGTGTGGTTTCATTTTGATTTTGAGTGTGACTCCATACCCAGACCTCCATGGGTTGATAAATTTGATTATCATTGACAATTTTTGTGTGATTTTATTTTCAGCACATTCAACTATGTAAAGACCAAAGTATTTCATATGATTAGTTCATTCATTCAGATCTAGTATATGTTATCTTAGTGTTACTTTTTTTTTTTGAGCAGTGTATCTTTCATTTTACCATAAAATGTACCGCAAAGCTAGAAACGTTTTATTTGATTGTGGAAATTTATAAGAAAACTGCATTTTTGCTACTTTTGCTACTTAAAATAATGAGAAACAATATCACAAAATTTTAAACAAATAATTTGGTATCACAATAATAACAGAAAATTTACATTAGGGATAGCTTGATAAGTTGTGTAAATTAACCACAATAATTAATATGGCAAGATCACAATAGTGTGTATAATGTGCCATCATTTTAGGATCATAATTCATTTTACAATCGAATATGTATATCCAGGCGTTCACATAGGGCATATGTGACATACAATTAAGTTATTAATATGTTTAAGAACCATGAGGTTATGAGTAGGTAGTAAAATAACACTATGGTATGGTTGAACATAAAAAATATATTAGGCTCTTATGAATACGTCTAATTAGTTGTAAAGGGCCTTCCAGCAATACGGAAGCAGTGCAGAGCATTATTATATGCTATGCCTAGTCAAAAGTTCCAGCATAAACACCAAATGGATTAAGTATACCTCAGTTATGAATCTAAAAGGTCCCTGGATATGAAGGAGAATGTCAGGAGGACAAGTGCACAGTTAGTATAGTGAATTAATAAGAAGTTGGATGAAATGTATACAGTATAATCTACAAAGAGAAGCAGAAGGAGTTCTTATAAGGACAGTGCACCTGTGTGAAAAGGTTGGCACAGGCACAGTACGAAGGTGACAGTGAGTGAAAGTAAGATTTGAAGCACTGTTACAAATAGGGTATATGTAGTATGGGGATAAAAGTGCTCTGCACTCTACAGAAATTTTTTGCTCTTATATTCATTGTCAGATGTGAGACCTGATATAGACAGATGTAAATCACATGTAGAGAAACAGAACATGGCCGCACATCCACAACTTGAACTATGATATATTCGCTTCTCAGCATAATTTCAAAATCCTTTTGATCAAAACTTACAAGGCCACTCACAAACTCAATGCCACCTGATAACAGTTGGTCCCTAAACTAACACTTCTTAGTGGCGGGCAGCGACCACTGCTGCTGTGACACCAAGCCTACAGAGGGAATGACCCAGTGGCAAGGCAGCCCCACTGCTGCCCGCACATCACACCACAAACACAGCCCCACAGCAACAATGGCCGCCACAGAACACCACCCCAGTGTGAACACCTACAATGTGCAGGGAGCGTTTGGGCTGGTAGAATGCTAGGAGAAAACTATTTTGTGTCCCTTTTACATTGTAAAACAAAATAAAAGAGGGGCAGAATACAAATGTAACTCACATGTAGAGAAACAGAACATGGCCACACATTCACAACTTGTACAATGATCTAATTGCTTCCCAGCATTATTTCAAAAACTAACAGGTTTTTAGTGTGGATGTGCAACAGTGTTTCTGTTTCTCTATTTGTGAGTTATACTGATATAGACAGAGCTGTGTCTGTCCAATCATCTGAATTTACCACAGCTGACTCCAATCAAGGGGTAGAAACATCTCAGTGATGATCAGGAGAAATGGGAGGACCATAGAGCTGTATTTTAAGTGTCACAGGAAAGGGTATGAATACTTATGTTCATGCGAGAGTTTACTTTACATTTTTAGAATATTTTCACAAATTTACAGAATCCTTTTTCATACTCTCATTAAGGGGTATTGAGCTTAGATTAATAAAGTGAAACATGGAAAATAAAAAGTTCAGGACTTCATGGTTTTCAAAGGCCCATATAAGTTGCCTAGAAGCCTTATTTTTCCTTTTACAATTATGCGCTCTTGAAATAGACCTCATGTGGTCTATCTTTGCCTGTCCTATATAAGCTTGAAATCTTTTTATAGGAACAATTTCCAGCTATATGTGAGAGTTGACGACTCTAGAATAGTATCAAAGATATAATAAATGTCACGATGCCGGCTGGCAGGTAGTGGACCCTCTGTGCCAGAGAGGGATTGGCGTGGACCGTGCTAGTGGACCGGTTCTAAGCCACTACTGGTTTTCACCAGAGCCCGCCGCAAAGCGGGATGGTCTTGCTGCGGCGGTAGTGACCAGGTCGTATCCACTAGCAACGGCTCACCTCTCTGGCTGCTGAAGATAGGCGCGGTACAAGGGAGTAGGCAGAAGCAAGGTCGGACGTAGCAGAAGGTCGGGGCAGGCAGCAAGGATCGTAGTCAGGGGCAACGGCAGAAGGTCTGGAAACACAGGCAAGGAACACACAAGGAACGCTTTCACTGGCACTAAGGCAACAAGATCCGGCAAGGGAGTGCAAGGGAAGTGAGGTAATATAGGGAAGTGCACAGGTGAAAACCCTAATTGGAACCACTGCGCCAATCAGCGGCGCAGTGGCCCTTTAAATCGCAGAGACCCGGCGCGCGCGCGCCCTAGGGAGCGGGGCCGCGCGCGCCGGGACAGAACAGACGGGGAGCGAGTCAGGTAGGGGAGCCGGGGTGCGCATCGCGAGCGGGCGCTACCCGCATCGCGAATCGCATCCCGGCTGGCAGCAGGATCGCAGCGCCCCGGGTCAGAGGACGTGACCGGAGCGCTGCAGCGGAGGGAGTGAAGCGAGCGCTCCGGGGAGGAGCGGGGACCCGGAGCGCTCGGCGTAACAGTACCCCCCCCCTTGGGTCTCCCCCTCTTCTTGGAGCCTGAGAACCTGAGGAGCAGACTTTTGTCAAGGATGTTGTCCTCAGGTTCCCAGGATCTCTCTTCAGGACCACAACCCTCCCAGTCTACTAAAAAAAAATTTTTCCCTCTGACCTTTTTGGCAGCCAAAATTTCCTTGACCGAGAAGACGTCCGAGGAGCCGGAAACAGGAGTGGGAGGAACAGATTTGGGAGAAAAACGGTTGAGGATGAGTGGTTTGAGAAGAGAGACGTGAAAGGCATTAGGGATACGAAGAGAAGGAGGAAGAAGAAGTTTATAAGAGACAGGATTAATTTGACACAAAATTTTGAAAGGACCAAGATAGCGTGGTCCCAACTTGTAGCTAGGGACACGGAAGCGGACATATTTAGCGGAGAGCCATACCTTGTCTCCAGGGGAAAAAACGGGGGGAGCTCTTCTTTTCTTATCCGCGAACCTCTTCATGCGTGAAGAAGCCTGTAAGAGAGAATTTTGGGTCTCTCTCCATATAATGGAAAGGTCACGAGAAATTTCATCCACAGCGGGCAGACCAGAGGGCAAGGGGGTAGGGAGGGGGGGAAGAGGGTGACGGCCGTACACCACGAAAAATGGGGATTTGGAGGAAGATTCAGAGACCCTGAAGTTATACGAAAATTCGGCCCATGGAAGGAGATCTGCCCAGTCATCCTGGCGGGAGGAAACAAAATGTCGCAAATAATCACCCAGGATCTGGTTAATTCTTTCTACTTGTCCATTGGACTGGGGATGATATGCAGAGGAAAAATTTAATTTAATCTTGAGTTGTTTACAGAGAGCCCTCCAGAATTTAGACACGAATTGGACCCCTCTATCCGAGACAATCTGCGTAGGCAACCCGTGAAGACGAAAAATGTGTACAAAAAATTGTTTAGCCAACTGAGGCGCAGAAGGAAGACCAGGAAGAGGGATGAAATGTGCCATTTTGGAGAATCGATCAACGACCACCCAAATAACGGTGTTGCCACGGGAAGGGGGTAAATCCGTAATAAAATCCATACCAATCAGAGACCAAGGCTGTTCGGGGACAGGCAGAGGATGAAGAAAACCAGCGGGCTTCTGGCGAGGAGTCTTATCCCGGGCACAGATAGTGCAGGCTCGCACAAAGTCCCCAACATCCGTCTCCAGAGTCGGCCACCAATAGAAGCGGGAGATGAGTTGCACAGATTTCTTGATGCCCGCATGACCTGCGAGATGGGAGGAGTGACCCCATTTGAGGATTCCGAGGCGTTGGCGTGGAGAAACAAAGGTCTTTCCTGGAGGAGTCTGCCTGATGGAGGCAGGAGAAGTGGAGATCAGGCAGTCAGGTGGAATGATGTGTTGCGGAGGGAGATCAACTTCTGAGGCATCCGAGGAACGAGAGAGAGCATCGGCCCTAATGTTCTTATCGGCAGGACGAAAGTGAATCTCAAAATTAAATCGGGCAAAGAACAGAGACCACCGGGCCTGGCGAGGATTCAGCCGTTGGGCCGACTGGAGGTAGGAGAGGTTCTTGTGGTCGGTGTAGATAATAACAGGAAATCTTGATCCCTCCAGCAGATGCCTCCATTCCTCAAGTGCTAATTTAATGGCTAGAAGCTCTCGATCCCCGATGGAGTAGTTCCTCTCCGCTGGAGAGAAGGTCCTAGAGAAAAAACCACAAGTGACAGCATGCCCGGAAGGATTTTTTTGTAGAAGAACAGCTCCAGCTCCTACTGAGGAGGCATCAACCTCCAATAGGAAGGGTTTGGAAGGGTCAGGTCTGGAGAGCACGGGAGCCGAAGAAAAGGCAGACTTGAGTCGTTTAAAGGAGTCTTCTGCTTGAGGAGGCCAGGACTTGGGATCAGCATTTTTCTTGGTTAAAGCCACGATAGGAGCCACAATGGTAGAAAAATGTGGAATAAATTGCCTGTAATAATTGGCGAACCCCAAAAAGCGTTGGATAGCACGGAGTCCGGAGGGGCGTGGCCAATTTAAGACGGCAGAGAGTTTGTCTGGATCCATCTGTAGTCCCTGGCCAGAGACCAAATATCCTAGAAAAGGAAGAGATTGGCATTCAAACAGACATTTCTCAATTTTGGCATAGAGTTGGTTGTCACGAAGTCTCTGAAGAACCATACGGACATGCTGGCGGTGTTCTTCTAGATTGGCAGAAAAAATTAGGATATCGTCCAGATATACCACAACACAGGAGTATAACAGATCACGAAAAATTTCATTGACAAAGTCTTGGAAGACGGCAGGGGCATTGCACAGTCCAAAGGGCATGACCAGATACTCAAAGTGTCCATCTCTGGTGTTAAATGCCGTTTTCCACTCGTCCCCCTCTCTGATGCGGATGAGGTTATAGGCGCCTCTTAAGTCCAATTTAGTGAAGATGTGGGCACCTTGGAGGCGATCAAAGAGTTCAGAGATGAGGGGTAAGGGGTAGCGGTTCTTAACCGTGATTTTATTAAGACCGCGGTAGTCAATGCAAGGACGTAGGGAGCCATCTTTTTTGGACACAAAGAAAAATCCGGCTCCGGCAGGAGAGGAGGATTTACGGATAAAGCCCTTTTTTAGATTCTCCTGGACGTATTCGGACATGGCAAGAGTCTCTGGGGCAGAGAGAGGATAAATTCTGCCCCGGGGTGGAGTAGTACCCGGGAGGAGGTCGATAGGGCAATCATAAGGCCTGTGAGGAGGTAGAGTCTCAGCTTGTTTTTTGCAGAAAACATCCGCGAAGTCCATATAGGCCTTAGGGAGACCGGTTACTGGAGGAACCACAGAGTTACGGCAAGGGTTACTGGGAACCGGTTTTAGACAGTTCTTGGAACAAGAGGACCCCCAACTCTTGATCTCCCCAGTGGACCAATCCAGGGTTGGGGAATGAAGTTGAAGCCAGGGAAGTCCAAGGAGAATCTCCGAGGTGCAATTGGGGAGGACCAAAAGTTCAATCCTCTCATGATGAGATCCGATGCTCATAAGAAGGGGCTCCGTGCGGA
This sequence comes from Hyla sarda, assembly GCF_029499605.1. Lineage (NCBI taxonomy): Eukaryota > Metazoa > Chordata > Amphibia > Anura > Hylidae > Hyla > Hyla sarda. The sequence continues at coordinate 163,672,967 of NC_079189.1, forward strand.
AACGTATGGTACAGTCCAATCTTTCATTATTTACACAATTGATGTAGAGGGGTCTGGCGAGACTGGTCACTGGGATGTTGAACCTGTTGACGAGAGAGGCCAAAATAAAATTTCCTGCAGATCCAGAGTCCAAGAAGGCCACTGTAGAGAAGGAGAAGGCAGAGGCAGACATCCGCACAGGCACAGTAAGACGTGGAGAAGCAGAGTAGACATCAAGGACTGTCTCACCTTTGTGCGGAGTCAGCGTACGTCTTTCCAGGCGGGGAGGACGGATAGGACAATCCCTCAGGAAGTGTTCGGTACTAGCACAGTACAGGCAGAGGTTCTCCATACGGCGTCGTGTCCTCTCTTGAGGTGTCAGGCGAGACCGGTCGACCTGCATAGCCTCCACGGCGGGAGGCACAGGAACAGATTGCAGGGGACCAGAGGAGAGAGGAGCCGAGGAGACGAAACGCCTCGTGCGAACAGAGTCCATATCTTGGCGGAGTTCCTGACGCCTTTCAGAAAAACGCATGTCAATGCGAGTGGCTAGGTGAATAAGTTCATGTAGATTAGCAGGAATTTCTCGTGCGGCCAGAACATCTTTAATGTTGCTGGATAGGCCTTTTTTGAAGGTCGCGCAGAGGGCCTCATTATTCCAGGACAATTCTGAAGCAAGTGTACGGAATTGTACGGCATACTCGCCAACGGAAGAATTACCCTGGACCAGGTTCAACAGGGCAGTCTCAGCAGAAGAGGCTCGGGCAGGTTCCTCAAAGACACTTCGGATTTCCGAGAAGAAGGAGTGTACAGAGGCAGTGACGGGGTCATTGCGGTCCCAGAGCGGTGTGGCCCATGACAGGGCTTTTCCGGACAGAAGACTGACTACGAAAGCCACCTTAGACCTTTCAGTGGGAAACAGGTCCGACATCATCTCCAGATGCAGGGAACATTGGGAAAGAAAGCCACGGCAAAACTTAGAGTCCCCATCAAATTTATCCGGCAAGGATAAGCGTATCCCAGGAGCGGCCACTCGCTGCGGAGGAGGTGCAGGAGCTGGCGGAGGAGATGACTGCTGAAGCTGTGGTAGCAACTGTTGTAGCATAACGGTCAGTTGAGACAGCTGTTGGCCTTGTTGCGCTATCTGTTGTGACTGCTGGGCGACCACCGTGGTGAGGTCAGCGACAACTGGCAGAGGAACTTCAGCGGGATCCATGGCCGGATCTACTGTCACGATGCCGGCTGGCAGGTAGTGGACCCTCTGTGCCAGAGAGGGATTGGCGTGGACCGTGCTAGTGGACCGGTTCTAAGCCACTACTGGTTTTCACCAGAGCCCGCCGCAAAGCGGGATGGTCTTGCTGCGGCGGTAGTGACCAGGTCGTATCCACTAGCAACGGCTCACCTCTCTGGCTGCTGAAGATAGGCGCGGTACAAGGGAGTAGGCAGAAGCAAGGTCGGACGTAGCAGAAGGTCGGGGCAGGCAGCAAGGATCGTAGTCAGGGGCAACGGCAGAAGGTCTGGAAACACAGGCAAGGAACACACAAGGAACGCTTTCACTGGCACTAAGGCAACAAGATCCGGCAAGGGAGTGCAAGGGAAGTGAGGTAATATAGGGAAGTGCACAGGTGAAAACCCTAATTGGAACCACTGCGCCAATCAGCGGCGCAGTGGCCCTTTAAATCGCAGAGACCCGGCGCGCGCGCGCCCTAGGGAGCGGGGCCGCGCGCGCCGGGACAGAACAGACGGGGAGCGAGTCAGGTAGGGGAGCCGGGGTGCGCATCGCGAGCGGGCGCTACCCGCATCGCGAATCGCATCCCGGCTGGCAGCAGGATCGCAGCGCCCCGGGTCAGAGGACGTGACCGGAGCGCTGCAGCGGAGGGAGTGAAGCGAGCGCTCCGGGGAGGAGCGGGGACCCGGAGCGCTCGGCGTAACAATAAACCTCAAGCTCAGCCATGCCCATTTGAATTTAGTGAATTTAGTGCGATATTATATGCATCCTTCTTATATTCAAGAATGTAAGAGTGTTTTTAAGAGAGATTGAAAAATCTTTTATAAATGGTGATCAATTTCTTCCACAGGATAGGGGGCTTCTGAAGGTAGCCATTCCTATTACTCTCCACCGTTGATTTGCTAGGTATAGTAAATGACATCTCCTTCTGAAATAGTTATACTCCACTGTGTAAATCTGTAAAAGTACGTCTGCTTAAAATACTCGCACCCACATTCAAATGATCACATGACTGTATCTTGATAATGAGACTTTCAATCAACAACCTCTCTAGCATAATTAAAATCCCTCTCAGAACACTACATTTGATTGTTATAAAGCAATAGAACAAACACTATTTAATTTCCCAGACATGTTGAAATACAGTGCAGGTTAAACCTCATCATTTATAAAACTTTTAGAGAAAATATCCGACAGCTCTTTCTGAACCTCTGCAAAAATGTTTCACAGAGGAAGTGAAATTCAACATAATTGTGCTAATAGAATTGAAATGTTATTATGCTTTTTCTTTCCCTTTATACTTTATGACAGGTTTATATATTGGATGAATATAAAGAAATTAATGTAAAGTACTAAACAGACAAAAACTAGCTTTGAAACTAAGGTAAAGTGCAACGTACAATTTAGACACAGTGGTACTTTAAGGTGAAACCTTTTAACATTTTAAAAGTTCATTTTACTGGTTGTTTAGGCCCTTTGAATAGTTGCAAAACTTTTACTGACAGATAATAATCTGTAGCTTGAAAAAAATGTAATTTAAGCACATGATGATGGTGATAATCATAGTAATAATAATAGTACAACATTTTGTTGATATAGTGCCAGCATAATAAAATTTCGGTAGTTACAACCTTATAATGTTTGAAGTAGTAACCAAAGCAAATAAAAAACAATAAGGTAAAAACAGTGATCCCAGCAATTAAAGGGGTACTCCGACAGAAATTTTTTTTTCAAATCAACTAGTGCCAGAAAGTGAAACTGATTTGTAAATGACTTCTATTAAAAAATCTGAAGCCTTCTAGTACATATCAGTTGCTGTATGCTCTTGAGGAAGTTGTGTAGTTCTTTCCAGTCTGACCACAATGCTCTCTGCAGAAGTGGTCCAGAGTTCAGAGGACAGAGGAGACGTGTTCAAGGGTTTTAGGGATGAGCGAATCGAATCTGATGAATCCGAATTTGTTACGAATTTCAGGAAAAATTTGCTCAGCAAAGAATCCGAATATCACCGCGATCAAACTCCATTTAGTGCAGTCCAGGCTCCAGGGCATCTAAAATGGTGGATCCACATGTGAAGACATGGGGCAAGGAACTCTGGGAAGGCAGGAAGGCGGGATGAATCACATGCAGCATGCAGCCTATCAGCAGCCAGCCACCCCTGTGATGTCACAGCCCTATATAATTGGCAGCCATCTCGCGGCCAGTCACATGAGCGTTTTATTTCAGAGAGAGTGTTTCACTGCAGGGAGAGATAGAACATTGGGTGTGTTGCACAGAAAAACAGCTTCACAGCAGCGATTCACCACAAGCCCAAATCACTAGATAAAAGCACTGACAGAGAGAGAGAGAGAGAGAGAGAGAGAGAGAGAGAGAGAGAGAGAGAGAGAGAGAGAGAGAGAGAGAGAGAGAAGAGAGAGAGAGAAAGTACACTTCTGGGTATAATACACAGCGACTCCACTGCTGCAGTGGGGTGTACAGCAACTCTAAAGCTTAAAGGGGCTAGTTGGGCAGAGCAGTAAAAGCCATTCTCACCTGCTATTAGTGCCTAATAGTACTCTTCTGGGCTCTACTACACAGCGATTCTGTACTGCTGCAGTTGGTTGTACAACAACTGTAAAGCTAACAGGGGCCAGTTAGACTGAGCACTAAAACCCACTTTCACCTGCTATTAGTGCCTAATAATACTGTACTGGGCTCTACTACTCAGCGATTCTGTACTGTTGTACAACAACTGTAAAGCCAACAGGGGCCAGTTAGGGTGAGCAAGAAAAGGCATAGTCACCTGATTACAGTGCCTAATACAGGTTGCATAGCAGAGCTTATTGTCCTCTCATACGAGTAACCTGTGCGGGAGGAACAACGTCCTTCCACTTCTTCATTTCCTACAACATGTGTTGGAAACGATGGCTGGTCAGGGCACTGGAGACATTGCGCCTACATCTCAAGGCCACATGAGCCTTGTGGTGGCTGAACTGCAAGAGGAGGAGGAGGGGGATGGGGACAGTGGAGCACAGTTTAGGTTTCGCGAAATGGTCATCTGACAGGAGAGGAGAAGCAGCCAGAGGAGCTAGAGGGTTATGAGGAAGATGAGACAGAGGACCCAGACACACCGTGGCAGTATGCAGTGGACATGGAGGCAAGGGGTCCCTCTGAGCCATGCTTTTGTCAATTGTCACCATTCGGCAGCAGGATGACTTCTGGCTCTCCACCTTATTGGACCCTCGCTACCGGCACAAAATGGGGGCCTTTTTTACACCCACTGAGAGGGAGGACAAACTGACCTACTACAGAGACATCCTACGTAGTCAGTTGTCCGATGCCTATCTATGCCATCGTCCATCCTCTCCCAGGTCTGACTCGGGGGGCCCTCTGCGATCACCTTCTACTGCCATGGCTGCTGGGGAGGGGTGGGGTAGCAGGAGCAGTACCAGCTCCATCAGCAGCAGCTGGAGTCTACAGTTGCTAATAAGCAGCTTTCTTCACCCGCATAGAGAAGCAACTCATCAGCAGAAGGTAGACCTGGAGCAAGACCTGAACCAGCAGGTGGTGGCATACCTTGACATGACCCTGCCAACACTTTGAAGATCCACTGGACTTCTGGGTAGCCAAACTTGATTTGTGACTGCAACTAGCAGAGTTTGCCCTTGAAAAGCTGTCCTGCCCAGCCCGTAGTGTGCCATCAGAGCGGGTGTTTAATGCGGGGGGGGGGGGGGGGGGGGCCATAGTAACCCCAAAAAATGTGGAGAAACTGAACTTTGTGAAGATGAATCAGGCATGGATCAGACAGGATTTCCACCTACCAATGCCTGATGCATCAGAGTAGATTGACCATGGTGCCACACTAACACTTCACAAATATGGATAGTACAAAACAGATTTAAGGTGCTGCTCCCCAGTTACAAACATTCCTCCGCATCAGGCCTTTTTTCACCCACCTTCGTCATCGGGTACTGGTATTGCCACCCACCGCACCACTCTGTCACCGGGTCACTTTCAGGACTCCTGATGCTGCGGCTGCAACCTCCAGGCTATGTCATTCAGCCACTATGTCGTCTCCTCATGCTTCCGCCAACTACAGGCTGTGCCATTCAGCCACTATATGTTCTCCTAATGCTGCTGCCACCTCCATGTTGTGTCATTCAGCCACTATATGTTCTCATCATGCTGCCACCAACTCCAGGCTGTGTCATTAAGCCACTATATGGTCTCCTCATGCTTCCGCTACCTCCAGACTGTCATTCAGCCACAATGTGGTCTCCTCATGCTGCCGCCAACTCCAGGCTATGCCATTCAGCCACTATATGTTCTCCTCATGCTGCCGCCACCTCTACGTTGTGTCATTCAGCCACTATATGTTCTCCTCATGCTGCCGCCAACTCTAGGCTCTGCCATTCAGCCACTATATGATCTCCTCATTCTTCCGCCACCTCCAGGCTGTGCCATTCAGCCACTATACATTCTTCTCATGCTGCTGCCACCTTCACGCTGTGTCATTCAGCCGTTATATGGTCTCCTCATGCTTCCGCCACCTCCAGGCTGTGCCATTCAGCTACTATATGGTCTCCTCATACTGCCACCACCTCCACACTGTGTCATTCAGCCGCTATATGGTCTCCTCATGCTGCTGCCAGCTCCAGGCTGTGTCATCCAGCCACTATTTGGTCTCCTCTTGCTTACACAAACTCAAGGCTGTGCCTTTCAGCCACTATATGGTCTCCTCATGCTGCTGGGACATTACCTAAAAATGTTTAGGGTAGCATTAGCTACTGTAAATCTTCAATTTAAATTTGAAAATTCATCTTTTAGGGTATGTTCACACGTACGCAGGTTTGATGCACAGTATTTTCTGCTGCAGATTTCAATGTAAACTGAATGATTGAGCACAGCTTCTAATCAGCAGTTACAAATCCGACGCATCAAATCTGTGCAGGATTCTTTATGTGTGAACGTACCCTTAAGCTTAGGAATTGTGAGGCCCTATGGTCTCCTCATGCTGCTGGGACCTTACCTAAACATTTTTATGGTAGCACTGGATACCATAAATCTTCAATTTAAATTTAAAAATTCATCTTTTTATCTTAGGAATTGTGAGGCCCTATGGTCTCCTCATACTGCTGCTACCTCTAGGCTAAGAATTGGGTAGCCATGTGACTCCTTGTTATATTGGGTTTTGTGGTCATACAGTTTTAGATCAAAATAAATGCCAGAACAATTTTAAATTTAAATTAAAAAAAATCAATGTAATATTTTTAAGACTGATGACCTATGGTCGTCGGTGTCATTTTACCTGTGGAATTATCACAAGAATCCAATGAAACAGCTTGGAGCGATAACAATGAACCATAACTGATTAAATGAAACATTTGCCCTTTCACAGTCAAGGGGGCACAGAGAGCCCAGGGCTTGAACAGGTGGTATCTCCCCTGGTGGAGGACCGCCAGCTCTATGCTCACCAGAATGGGTAATCAAAAAATGTAAATAAATTCTAATTAAATGAAATAAAAATTACATAAAAAATTTGCCACATCCAGACAGTCTGTGGCAGTGATTCTAATAGCGATGCCTGCAATCTGCATGTCATACTGAATAACAGTATTATTTCACTAACACAGCACACTCCCTATGCTTATGTTAGGATAACATTGATCTATTGATCCTCTCTGTAGGCCAGAAATAGCCATTTTTTATAGCGATTCAAAGTGAATAAATTTGGACCGAACCAGCGAATCAGCCGAATCAAATTTTTCAAAAATTTGCTCATCTCTAGTACAGACCTGCAGTGCAGGTAATACTGATGAAAATCATACATACCGCTCCTGGCTCCATGCCTCTATGCCTCTGGTTCAGTATATGCAAATGTGAAGCTTGGTTCACCGGGGGAGCAGTGGGGTTGACATCCAACCTGGATCTTCATAATAGTGCCTTCTCTGAAGCAGAATGGAGATCCACTCTGCAGAGACTGAGCAGAGGGGAGGAGGTGTTATCATGAAGATGCCAGACAGACGTCATCATGCACTAGTGGCTTGGGAACACCTCAATGCACCAAGCTTCCTGTTTGCATACACCAAAGACTGGGGATTACCGAAGACTGAAGATGGACCGAGAAGTAGTAAGTATGATTTTTATCAGTGTCATCCGCACTACAAGCCTTTACCAAAAGTTAAGTGCTGGTGATACTGATGGCAAATTACCTTGAATGTTATAAAGCATATACACCAACTCGGTAAGAACACTTCTTGCCCTGGATTAACTGTCCTGTTTGTGTATTACCGAGTATAAGCCGACCCTAATATAAGCCGAGGCCCCTAATTTCACCCCAAAAACCCAGGAAAAGTTATTGACTCGACTATAAGCCTAGGGTGGGAAATACATCATCCCCCCTGTCATCATCCAGACCCCCATCATTAACACCCTCATCATCATCACCCTGTCATCATTGCCCCTTCATCATCACCGCCTGTCATCATCCCCCTGTCATCATACCACACCCCCCCTTCATCATCACCGCCTGTCATCATCCCCCTGTTATCATCCGACACACTCCCCTTCATCATCACCGCCTGTCATCATCCCCCCTGTCATCATCCTCCCCCTTCATCATCCCCCCTTCATCATCACCGCCTGTCATCATTCCCCTGTCATCATCCCCCTGTCATCATCCCACACCCCTTCATTATCACCACCTGTCATCATCCCCTTGTCATCATCCCACCCCCACTTCATCATCACCACCTTTCATCAGCCCACCCACCCATCATCATCACCGCTTGTCATGTGCCACTTTTCTATACATGCTGTGACTTTTTTGATTATTTTTTTTTACTAATTATTTATTATTTTTACTTTGCAGTGATCATGTATTTATCAAATGCGATAGTCATTATTTATGAAGAAAAAAAGGTGTATCTCCATTTAAAAGTCGCATATGTATTCCAGGTCCAACATGGCTTACATAAAGTGCATACGTCTGCAGAAAAGGACATTAACACCCACTTTAACAACTGTTCCTGTTCTGCATCATGAAACAAAGCTACTGCATTAATGTTAATGTTAATTATAGAAAAAAAATTATTTTATTAAAATATTAATTTAATTAATTAATTTTAAGATTGAAAATACACACTGCACACCTTGTTAATTTTAGGACATGTACATGCTGGCGTACCCACTAAATTCTAAAATTAATGTTGTGTTAAAATAAAATAAGGCACAAAATAATTGTGTAACAATTTTTACAGACTACGTAAATAATGTGGCACTAAAGTTTTTCCTTAAAAAAAAAAGAAACATCCACAGCTTCATGCACATTTTGGGGTGGGTAACGTACCGAACATTTTTTTTTTTCTATTTTTTATTGTGGCCTCGCCATTGTTTATGTGCCTGTTGGTGCTGCACTGTCTTCCTTTCCTGACGTAAACTCCGGCCTCAGCACAGTGACGGAAGACTCCGCCCACCAACGTCCCAAAATGCGGGCTCAAAATTAAACAAAAAAGCCTCCAGAGTATGGATATTCATGGTGCGGCATAGTATGTTTTTAATATTCTTTTTATTTTTGAGGAGGGTGGATGGGTTGTTGTGGGATAGTTGGAGAGCCACTATTTAGTGCCAAGCAGGCCAGTCAGGGTGTCACCCGATGTGGTACACCTCCCTTCCCATCCCTCTCTAGCAATGCTACTGGTAATAAAGGGAAGATAAAGAACTTCGGCTATTAACATGAGGGAAAACTTTTCTGCTTTAAAAAATGCTTCTGTAAGCGGGTTTCCTGGGTTTTTCTTACGTGTGATTTATTTATTAAGGTCATGCGACTATTTGATAAATAGGTCGCATGTAAGCAAAAGTTAGTTAAATAAATTGTCATATACATGCCATACATTTGAAAAGAATGATAAATCTCCTTCATAGTGTTTTTCAATTCCCACTGCACAAACTTTTACTTAAGTTGGTTCGACCTGGGACAGAGGTTCACTTAATCACATGGACATCTACACTACCACTAAAGAAGCACTAATATAACCAAAAATACCACAATACAGTGACTATACAGTGGTCAGATAAAAGGTCTACATAGGCTCTGCAAGGAATTATTGAATCTGGGCCGCACAGAGTCGTTTTGTAGATACTGATGCATTTTAACTATCGACAGTCGTAGTTCTCAAGATTACATACAACCTATTGTATTGTATTGAGCGGCAGGTGTAGCTCCATAATTCATTCAATTACTACCATCACAAAAACCTCCTTGTAGGATCCTTCCATTTTATGGTGGAGTAACAGAGGGACATCACAATACAATGTTATAAGTAAAGACAATCAACAATTATCTCCTGGATAATTCACAATAACAGACAGCATAAGAAGTAACAGTTTCTCTATACTTGAGAGGCTCACAGGCAATGTCTTCTTTTCTTGTTCCAGCACACACCTCATGATGACTTCTCCTGTTGACTTCTGTTTCCTTCTGAGACTTCTTTATCCCTTCACTTCTGCTGACATCTCTAGCCTCTAAAGCAGCACAAATTCATATACCAAACTCTTAAATAAATGCAGACCTGCACCTCACCCTTGACTAGGTATGTATCTCCAGTCTGGACCCCATTAGCACCTACAGAGCTCAAACCTTCTGATAAGGCCCCACCACTGAAGCATATGAACTCTGAGTCTAAGGGCCTTATTAGTCAGGCTGATATTCTAGGTAAACCTTGGCTATCTCGTAGACCAATACTCAATAACATAACCTATTCATAAGTGTCTGGCAAGTAGGGATGCACAAAGGATTGCTGCCCATCCTGTATTGCACAGGGACATATGGCGCAATAATTTTTAAGGGTTCAAATTGACCCGATTAACTGACTAATGATGACTGATTTCTGTCCCTATTAGGCCGCTCTTACACACAGCCCTGTGATCATTGTTCGCTGATCCTGGAGTTGCAATGTTAAGCAGCGGCAAGTCCAAGTATAGCCCATAATTACAGGGGAATCGCCAATATTTGTGGACACAGCTGATGACTAATTAATAATTGCAGGCTGCACCTGGAACTCCAGGACCAGTCTGCAATGATCATTAACCTCAGCGCTGCGGTCACTAGTTCTCCATGTTGGCGCAGCCTTACATAGGGCAATATTGGCCAATTTGGTGGAAAATCACCTTGTGTATTAGAGCCTTAACTTTATTTACTGGACCACTATCAATGATTGCAATTATACTTCAACAAATAGTTTTCCTTCAGCAGACTACAGTGCATAGGGGGACAAGCCAGCCACAACCTTCTCCTCATTGATATGTGGTATCATGTAAATATCATTTTCCCTCTATCTAACATTGTGATGTAGCAAGCTGGGAGGTAAGAGTCTGGACCATTCAGCTGCTATGTCAACACACAAACCTCCAGATGGCAGAATATTTAAATGAACAGCCCACTAGCTGAGTTGCCGGCAATTGTGGATTTTTCCCATTGTTGTATTTCATGCTTGTTTTCCTATTTTGATCTAACATGACCTGACCTTTTGCCTGTTCCCTTACAGTTCTCTTGCCTACTGATTTTGTACTTTGTTGCCTCCCTGGTTTTGCCATTGCTTGCTTGACCTGCCTTTTTAACCCTTTTTTAGTTGATTTGGTACCCATTCTGCCTATGTGTTGCTGACTTGGCCTGTCTAACCTCTCCTAATGCCCCATATACTTAGCTAAGTGTAGGTACCATCATCAATTTAGGGTAGCTCAACCAAATAAGTAGAGCCAGTGGTTTAGAGCAAGCTAAGATCTGCACTGCTTCCTTCCAGATGTGACAGATACATAGACTTACTTAACACCTGTTTTCTGTATTGTGCATTACAGCAGTGGAATCTAAGATGCCATGTCCTGAACATGATGTAATCACTGCCAGAAATAGAGGACTTGATCGTGAGTGATGCTCTTTCTCTTGTAGCAAATTGCCGACAGACAGAGTACCCAGCTTTTTTATCTAACTATATGGAGCAGGCAATGAGTTGGGAGATTGGCCCAATGGAGAGACAGAAATGAATTGGAAATGCCAGATGGCCCTGACTATTACTAACAAGTTAATTCCCAGTTATGCTTTAGTTTTAGCTTTCCAAAACTTAACTGTATGTGATCAAAGATGAAGCTTTTGCATTCCTTTAGGTACTACAATTTATTATATGAATGTAAGTCAGTTTTGTGCCACTTCAAAATGATTCTTTAATAACAGTATTGTTGAGAACAAGTTTAATCTCACACTCTTATTGAGAGCTCAGTGACCTTTCTCTTTTAGCAGCAATGCATATCAGCATCAGTTGCTATTTCTGGATGTGGTGTTCTCATCATTTAATCATGCTTGATTAAACCTTGAAATGGTAACCTTGGATAATCTGCAATTTCCGTGTAATTTTTTTCTATAAACACCCCATATTTTGTAACTGTATGTATTGTATTATTTCATATTTCAAGTAAGGCTCTTTATGGAGTTGTGTAACAAAGTCACAAAGCTGTTTACTGTCAAGGTAATTGTTGACTGGTAGCATCAATTAGCAAGGATAAAATCTGAATGGAAAGATAAAGTACAATGACTTTTATTTCAAAAGTACTCCTAAAGGTTAAGGCATTTACAGTAATACACTAACAATGGCTTGTATATACATTTATCTGCTAAGTTTTGTGATTATATAACTGATTGTTCTATTTATTTTAACCCTTTCCCCATCAGTAATTTCTGGTACGATAGTAACTCCTCGCTGTCCAATTTGTTTCCCATCTACAGAGCCACATGAAGGCATGTTTTTTTTGCAGGATCATTTGTAATTTTTAAAGACACCAATGATTTTACCATACAATGTACTAAAGAACCAGAAAAAAAAAATTGTGAGCTAAAATTAAAAAAAATTATCTATTCTTAGAATGGATTTTGTTTTTAAGCTGTTTGCTTTGTGGTAAAACAGACATATTGGGCCTCATTTACTAAGAGTGTCAGGTTTTTACTAGTGGGAAATGTTGTTTCAGACTTGCAGGATTCCACTCTATTTACTATGGGGATTCACAGATTTAAAAGTCGTGAACATTTTCTGAACAGCTTTTTCTAGGTGGAAATTTCCAGCCATTTATCCACAGGATTTTCTGTGAATTCAATAGTAAATCGGGTTGGGAAACCACACCCCTTTGGGATCGGTCACGCCCCCTTTGTGGCAGGTCACACCCCTTTTTCGGCTTTTCACAGTGCAATGCTGGGTTTGTCGGATTTTCCTGGTGCACACTGTCGCACACTCTGCGCCATAATAACCCAACAAAAACTGGTCAGTTTTAGCTTAGTAAATGAGGCCCATTATCTTTATTCTGCATGTTAGCACAATTGCTAACATTTTTTGTACATTTTACAACTTTTAAAAAAAAATTTAACTTAAGAACAAAATGCTTTAAATCACCAAAGTCTTATTCAAAATTTCTGTTTTTGTTTTTCATCTACTGATATGTGTGATGACTTATTTTTGCACTGTGATACTCTTCATTGTTTATTGTCACCAATTTGAAGTAGATTGGACTTTTTAATCATTCCTTATTCCTTTTGGGATGTGATTTGGCAAAAGATTAGCAATTCTGCCTTTGCTATTTCTTTCATTTATGCCACCATGCCCCGGTTTTATTTTTTCATACTTTTTCTTTTAAAATGGTTTTTGAGTCCCGACTTTCATAAGCAATCTTAAAATTGCTTGCATTGATCAATGCAATATTATTGCCTTGCATTGATCACTAAAATTGGTGATCAGTTAGTAGAGTCTACATAGCAGGCACATAGACCTGCATTAGGTCTATAGCTGCCATGGTTACCAATGGGTACCCTGTAATTGGGTTGTGGGAGTGCCATACAGGATGATAGATAAGCAATAGGACCGTGTAGTAGGAGATGTCGGTGCTGGATAGAGGAACCAGGAGGAGTGCAGCATAAAATCAAGTAGGATTTATTAGATGCAACGCGTTTCGCTGCGCATGTGCAGCTTCATCAGGCAACGATACAGGACGATGACAGGTGCTGCACCAATCAGATGCCTCTCTTCATGCCACAGATGGTATTGATAGTGACATGTAGAGGGTCAAACAAACGGCATTGGACTAAAGTCTGATGGCAGCAGTTGCAGGCAGTTGTCAGCTGTAAAATACAGCAAGCACCCACCTCTTACAAAGCATAAGTATACAATTGTATAGAAAGACAATTACAGTTGTATAGTGGTTCATGAAAGCTCTTACTGGTATACCCACCTGCTTGGTCATACATTTTCCTAAACAAATTCCATCATTTTTCCAGTAAACACTGCAAAGAACTGCGTGACAGGCAAGTATAGCTCTTCCCTTATTCATCAGCTCTATCTCCTCTGCCTGTGTAAATCAGAAGCCTAGGGAAGCTGGGTGATGTCTACGGCTTGCTCTGGTCTAGATTCTTTATGTGCATACACAGTATGTCCCCAGGGATTATAGGAAAGTGATGAAGCACTGATTTAAAATGATATATACCTTTTGTTCTGTCCACAGTAATAAATATCATATAAACATTATATCAGTGCTCCATTATTTCTCTATAATCTGTAATCTATGGAGATGTATATATTTATATAAGGAATCAAGATCAGCATCAACTCTAGTGTTCCATATTGCTAGTTTGCCTTACCCATGTATCCAGACCTTCCCGTTACATTATTTGACTTCGCACCTTTGCCACCTGCCTTGACCTTCTGCTACGTTTGGCTTTCCTGACAGAATTTCAGGGTGTCTTTGAGGAACCAGCCCAAGCCTCCGCTGAGACGGCATTGCAGCTAGGAAAACGCTTGCAGCTAGGGTTTGTGGGAGAGGAGTCCCTATGTGTGAATACCATCTCTCAACGCTTACATTTGACGGTCCAGCTTTTCCTACCCTCCAAAGAGATTGTCTCTGTTTTTGCCTTCTTGGACTCTGGTTCTGCGGGAAATTTTATTGATGTCTCCCTAGTACATAGGTATCATCTTACTGTATTTCGCCTGTTAAAGCCCTTGTACATCTCTACAGTCAATGGAGAAAGACTGTACTGTACTGGGCTATACCGCACTGAACGGTTGTCTATGCAGGTCGAAGCCTTGTATAAGGTAGCTTGACTTTTTATGTACTTCCTCATTGTACTTCTCCTCTCCTGCTTGGCCTACCATGGTTTCAACTCCATGCCCTGCAGTTGGATTGGAAAACTGGAGAAGTTCTTCGTTGGGGACCGCATTACACTGTATTCAAATATGTTTGGCTAAGTTGGAATCATCTTCTTTTCCTCTGCCCGGTTTACCTTCGTTCCTTCAGGACTTTGCTGATGTCTTCAGTGAAAAACACGCTAAAGTCCTTCCAACACATCGTCCCTATGACTATCCTATTGATTTACTGCCCCGGCTCCACACCTCCACGGGGCAGAATCTACCCTTTGTCAGTCCCTGAAATTCAGGCTATGTCTAATTACATCCAGGAGAATCTTCAGAATGGATTTATCCTCTTCCCCTGCTGGAGCCGGGTTCTTCTTTGTGGAAAAGAAAGATGGGTCTTGCATTGACTACCGAGGCTTGAATAAAATTACTTTAAAGAACCGCTACCCACTTCCTTTAATCTCTGAATTATTTGATCGTCTGCGGGGTGCCAGGATCTTCTCTAAACTAGACCTTCGTGGGGCCTATAATTTGATTCGTATACGAGAAGGGGACGAGTGGAAGACTGCGTTTAATACTCGAGACGGACATTTCGAGTATCTGGTAATGCCATTCGGAATCTGTAATGCTCCAGCAGTCTTCCTGGAGTTTGTCAATGATATTTTTCGTGACCTCCTTTACTCCTGTGTTGTTGTCTATTTGGATGACATTCTCATCTACTCTCCACACTCATCGCTCTCACCTCCGCCAAGTTTTACAGCGCCTCTGAGACAATCATCTCGATGCAAAACTTAAAAAGTGTACTTTTGAAAAGACCAGCCTTCCATTTCTGAAGTATATTGTTACCAGTCAAGGTCTACAAATTGATCCAAACAAGTTGTCCGCTGTACTGCATTGGCCTTGACCTTCTGGCTTGAAAGCGATTCAGCGCTTCCTCGGCTTTGCCAATTATTATCGTCAATTTATTCCACACTACTCCACCTTGGTTGCCCCCATTGTCTCTCTTACCAAGAAAACTGCTAATCCGAAGGTCTGGACTCCTGAGGCTGAAGAAGCGTTCAAACAGTTATAATCCGCCTTCGCTTCTGCTTCTGTGTTGTCAAGACCAGATCCAGGCAAGCCATTTATTTTGGAAATGGATGGTTCTTCAGTTGGAGCAGGTGCAGTTTTGACACAAATATCATCCAAAGGAAGAACTGTAACCTGCGGTTTCTTCTCTAAGACTTTCTCTCCTGCGGAGAGAAATTATACATTTGGAGATTGCAAGCTCTTGGCTATTAAGTTGGCCTTGGAACAATGGCATGATCTCTTGGAGGGCTCTGTACAAAGTCAAAGGGATCTGTCAGGATTGGTGGTGTCAGTTGTCTTCAACCCATTTTGGGTCTGTTTGGCATAAAATAAAAAGAGCCAAACAGACCCAGAATGGGATAGAGCACAACATCTGATTGTATTAAAGGAAATTTTGGCCAAAAACAGCATCACACCTGTCCTCAGGTTGTGTGTAGTTTTGGAACTTGGCTTTATTCACTTTAATGAAACTGAGCTGCGCTTGGAAGAAATCAGCTCTATTTTTCTAATCCTGGATAACCCCTTAAAGTATTAGGAGGGGGGAAGGGGGGTAGGAGGGGCGCAAAAACTGTGTTTGCCAAAGGTCCAATCATAAAAAGAATTACAGAGTTTGACACAAATATCATCCAAAGGAAGAACTGTAACCTGCGGTTTCTTCTCTACGACTTTCTCTCCTGCAGAGAGAAATTATACATTTGAAGATCGCAAGCTCTTGGCTATTAAGTTGGCCTTGGAATAATGGCATCATCTCTTGGAGGGCTCTGTACAAAGTCAAAGGGATCTGTCAGGATTGGTGGTGTCAGTTGTCTTCGACCCATTTTGGGTCTGTTTGGCATAAAATAAAAAGAGCCAAACAGACCCAGAATGGGATAGAGCACAACATCTGATGGTATTAAAGGAAATTTTGGCCAAAAACAGCATCACACCTGTCCTCAGGTTGTGTGTAGTTTTGGAACTTGGCTTTATTCACTTTAATGAAACTGAGCTGCGCTTGGAAGAAATCAGCTCTATTTTTCTAATCCTGGATAACCCCTTAAAGTATTAGGAGGGGGGGGGGGGGTAGGAGGGGCGCAAAAACTGTGTTTGCCAAAGGTCCAATCATAAAAAGAATTACAGAGTAACAACCTAATTTACAAATCCAGAAAAGAAACAAAATGGCCCTGCTTGCAAGAACTTTCAATCTATAAGGAGATACGGGTGAGACAAAAAGGTTAAAAAAGCTTGTTTTGCACAATGGCCATGTAGTCTACTATAGCAGGCATAGAGGAAGGAAAATTGGTTTCCAGGTGAAAGTTCTGAGTGAGGTCAGGAAGTGGGCTTTTTGTAAAGTACTACAGTATTGTGGTTACAGCCAGGGGCGGCCCAAGACATTGTGCTGCCTTGGTCCAAGACTCAAATGCTGCCAACCCCCCCCCCCCCCCACCCCCCAAAAAGAAAAAAAAAGAAAAAAAGGAATTAGGTAGGCAGCAGTTCCCCCACATTCGAGAGGCAGCATAGTTTCCCCACATTAGATAGGCAGCATAGTTTCCCCACATTAGATAGGCCGGATAGTTTCCCCACATTAGATAGGCAGCATAGTTTCCCTACATTTGATGGGCAGCATAGTTTCCCCACATTTGATAGGCAGCATAGTTTCCCCTCATTTGGTAGCAGAGTTTCCCCACATTATGTAGGCAGCATAGTTTCCCCACATTAGGTAGGCAGCATAGTTTCCCCACATTAGGTAGGCAGCATATTTCCCCCACATTAGATAGTCAGCATAGTTTCCCCACACTAGATAGGCAGCACCGTTTCCCCACATTAGGTAGGCAGCATAGTTTCCTCACATTAGATAGGCAGCATAGTTTCCCCACATTAGATAGGCAGCATCGTTTCCCCACATTAAGTAGGCAGCATAGTTTCCCCACACTAGATAAGTAGCATTGATTCCTCACATTAGGTAGGCAGCATAGTTTCCCCACATTAGATAGGCAGCATAGTTCCCCAACATTAGGTAGCAAAGTTTCCCTACATTAGGTAGCAGTTTCCCTACATTAGGTAGCATAGCTTCCCCACATTAGGTAGCATAATTTTCCCACATTAGCAGTTTCCCAACCCCCCCCCCCCCGACACAGAGGCGCAGACACATAGATACACACACAGACGCACTCACCTAACTTGAGCAGCGCTTCTCCTCTCAACAATGACAAGGGTCTGCGGAGGAACATCACTTGCACGACGTCCCTCGTCAGACTCTGGCCGGCCACAGGCTCACTGTCTTAAAGTGGCCACTGCACTATTAAGCATCTTTAGCTGCGCCATGGCAAAGTGCTGCCCCTGAAAAGTGCCAGGTGCGACCAATGGTCCCACCCATGGTAGGCCCTGGTTACAACTAAGTATTGGAGTTATTGGAGTGTGGAGAAGCGTCAAACAGTCCCGGTCAATAACGTACAGGAAAAAATACCAAAATTAAAAGACAAAGAGTTAACAGGAGCAAGCTAGAGGGTCAGAACTAATATGGCAAGGTTCAAACCTAAAGAGCAGGTAAAGTCAGCAAGCTTGAGCAAAGTCAGGAATCAGACAAAAGGTCAGGTCACATATAAAGGCAGTGAACAGAAACGCTAGTGACAGGAAAATGCACAATCATGGGCATAGAGCTAAGATGCAGAGAAGAATGGAAAGGTCACTGGAGCTCGACAAGGTCTTTCTGTAACACTGTATTTTCTGTTCAAGGTCAAGAACTATGCTATACATTTTAGTTCAGTGCAACAAAGCAGAATTTGTATTTTATTGTGCTGTGAAAGTAGAGTATCAGAAGTTGTATATTGTGTCCAATGACATAGCATGGAATGCCATAACGGTGAACAAAATGTTTGCATCGCCACTCACTCCAGCCATCTTTTTTACAGACTAGGGTAGTACAGATAAAGCTACATGAGCAAAAAAACAGCCTGAGCCTGAGCCTGTAGAAGCTCATAAATGAAGTACATTAAGGTCATGTGTTGGAAATGTGGTGTGTGGTAATAATTATATGAAGCGTGAACAGAAAATAATCTGTCTATCTACATATCAGTCACTTAGCATACTGTATACTGGCACTGATATGAGTCTAAACAGTTTTGAGTTTCTATAATCTAATAGCAATCATAAAAGTGAGTATTTTACAAGATTGGTAATGAGGTTATAAAAACAGTACAATAGAGCAGTTGTTGAGAACATTAATTCAGATTTCAGCTTTCAAGAGATGAGCGAATGTTTGAAAAATTCAATTCAGCCAAGTTCAACGAATTTTCCTAAAAAAATTGGTTTGGTCCGAATTTATTTGCGGCAAATTGCTATTAAAAACAGCAGAGAGCCTCAACAGAGGTGTAGAACACTTTAACTTGCCTGAGAGTGTAACATGCGTAGAGAGTGTGCTGTGTTAGTGAAAAAATACTGTTATTCAGTATGAAAAGCAGAATAGAGGCGCCGTTATTAGTAACACTGCTGCAGAGTGGCACAATGACAGAGTCTTGAGGTGGCATCAGTATGAGGAGACAATACAGTCATGGCCGTAAATGTTGGCACACCTGATATTTTTCAAGAATTTGGTTGCACACCCTTTGGAAAAAATAACTGAAATCAGTCGCTTCCTATAACCATCAATAAGCTTCTTACACCTCTCAGCCGGAATGTTGGACCACTCTTCCTTTGCAAACTGCTTTAGGTCTCTCTTATTGGAAGGGTGCCTTTTCCCAACAGCAATTTTAAGATCTCTCCACAGGTGTTCATTGGGTTTTAGAACTGGACTCATTGCTGGCCACTTCAGAACTCTACAGTGCTTTGTTGCCATCCATTTCTGGGTGCTTTTTGACATATGTTTTGGGTCATTGTTCTGCTGGAAGACCCAAGATCTCGGACACAAACCAAGCTTTCCGACACTGGGCTGTACAATGCCACCGAAAATCCATTGGTAATCCTCAGATTTCATGATGCCTTGCACACATACAAGGCATACAGTGCCAGAGGCAGCAAAACAACCCCAAAACATCATTGAACCTCCACCATATTTCATTGTAGGTACTGTGTTCTTTTCTTTGTAGGCCTCATTCTGTTTTCGGTAAACAGTAGAATGATGTGCTTTAACAAAAAGCTCTATCTTGGTCTCATATGTCCACAAGACATTTTTCCAGCAGTATTTTGGCTTACTCTAGATCATTTTGGCAAAATGTAGTCTTGCTTTTTAATGTCTCTGTGTCAGCAGTGGGGTCCTCCTGAGTCTCCTGCCATAGCGTTTCATTTCATTTCAATGATAGTTTGCGCTGACACTGATGCTCCCTGAGCCTGCAGAACAGTTTAAATATCTTTGAAACTTGTTTGGGGCTGCTTATCCGGACTATCCTGCATTGACACCTTTTATAAATATTTCTCTTCCGTCCACGCCCAGGGAGATTAGCTACAGTGTGGTGGGTTGCAAACTTCTTGATAATGTTGCACACTGTGGACAAAGGCAAATCTAGATCTCTGGGGATGGACTTGTTACCTTGAGATTGTTGATATTTTTTCTACAATTTTTGTTCTGAAGTCCTCAGACAGTTCTATTCTCCTCTTTCTGTTGTCTATGCTTAGTGTGGCACACACAGAAACACAATGCAAAGACTAAGGGAACTTCTCTCCTTTTTATCTGCTTTCAGGTGTGATTTTTATATTGCCCACACCTGTTACTTGCCCCAGGTCAGTTTAAAGGAGCATCACATTCTTGAAACAATCCTATTTTACCACAATTTTAAAAGGGTGCCAATAATTTTGTCCAGCCCATTTTTGGAGTTTGGTGTGACATTATGTCCAATTTGCTTTTTTTCCACCCTTTATTGTTTTTTTTCCAATACACACAAAGGGAATGAACATGTATTACTGCAATCCTTTTCTGGGAGAAATACTTAATTTTCTAGAAAAATTTCAGGGGTGCCAACATTTACGGCCATGACTGTATAGTGGCTGAATGACACAGCGTGGAGGTGGCAACAGCCTGACGAGACCATAGAGCCTCACAATTTAAAATAATAAAGATATTTTTTTAACATTTAAATGGAAGATTTCAAATAGATGAACCTAAAAAGTTTCATTTAATGTGCCAGCAGCATGAGGAGACCACATGGTGGCACATTGACAGAGCCTGGAGGTGGAAGAAGCATGAGGAGACAATAATCTTGCATAATGACACAAGCTGGAGTTGGCACCAGCAAGAGGAGACCATATAGTGGCTGAAGGACACAGCCTGGAGTTGGCAGCAGCAAGAGGGACCATATAGTGGCTGAATGACACAGCCTGAAGGTGGCAGAAGCATGAGTAGACCGAATAGTGGCTGAATGACACAGCCTGGAGTTGGAGGCAGGAAGAGTAGACCATGTAGTGGCTGAATGACACAGCCTGGAGGTGTCGGCAGCATGAGGAGAACATATAGTGGCTGAATGACACATCATTGCTGGCATCAGCATGAGCAGAACATATGGAGGCAGAATTAGACAGCCTGGAGCTGGCATCAGCATGAGAAGAACATATGGTGGCAGAATGAGACAGCCTGGAGCTGGCAACAGCATGAGGAGAACATATGGTGGCAGGATGAGACAGCCTGGAGCTGGCATCATCATGATGGGAACATATTATTGGCTGGGCAGTAGCTGCTGGCTGTCCTCTATTTGATCGTCCTCACTAAATAGTGGAGCTGAACCCACAGCATACAATACTTCTGTGGGGGAGGAGACAGCATAGGATAGAGGCAATTGGAGGACAGAGACTGCTCCCGGGCCATGCCAACTGAGGTTTGTGTCTGAGGAACCCACCGACTGTTGACTGGGGGGTGTCATATGTCACTTGTGATGAAGTGGATGACCGAGTTAACAACTCGAAGACGGCAAATAGGTTGCTGGTGGAGACACGACCACTAGCTGATACCGGGAGCTCAGGCCTCTCGCTGCGACCCCTGCTGCCACTCACCCCTAGTCTGCTGTGACTTCTGCCTGCGCCTGATAAATTTAGGCCTCTGCCACTCCTGTGCATGCCCTGGCGCTTCTCTGCCTGACATACTTAGTGCGTATATGAGGGGAGGACAGTATGCTCCACTATGCTTAAAATAGTATTTGTCTAGAGCAGCAGGTGAGTACTTTTGGCTGGCCTTTCAAAGTAACGAGGCCCTTAAGACTTTAACGGGAACAAAATGGTACACCACGTAGATGTATGTATGTGGTATGCACATATGAGGGGAGGACATTATGCTCCACTATGCTTAAAACAGTATTTGTCTGCAACGCCAGTGGGTGTGTACTTTTGGCTGGCCTTTTACAGCAACTAGGCCCTTAGGACTATAACAGGAACAAAATGTACACCACGTAGATGTACGTACGTGGTATGCACTTATGATGGGAGGACAATATGCTCCACAACGCTTAACCACTTAGGGACCCAGGGATTACAGGTACGCCCTGACACCCTGATACTTAGGGACCCAGGGTGTACCTGTACGGCCGTGGAAATTTCAGTCCCCGCTGTGCGCCGGCAGGAGGGGTAAATCGGACCGGGATGACTGCTGATATCCATCAGCAGGCACCCCGTGCAAACCCCTGGTGGGGTCCTGAGACCGGCAATTGGTGGCGATTCTGGGTCATACACGTCTCCGGTGACCCGTAAAATAAGGGGGATCAGGGTTGTCCAAGACACCCCCGATCCCCCTGAAGGGATGGGAATGAGGTGGATGGGTTGCCACCCCTCCTATCTCTGCTGTTGGTCATCGTCACTGCTTCTGACTGACCAATAGCAGATCGGGGGCGGTTAAAGTTCGTTCTCCCGCTCTGCCCGGGCAGAACGGGGGAACTGTCCTGTGACCGGCAGTGGCGGTGGAGGTCACTTACTGGCGGCAATCAGCGGCTGCGGGCAGCGATCCTCTCCCTGGCGGGCGGCGATCCTGCGACTACAGAAGCCGGTGAGTTGTTGCCTAGCAACATCTGGAGGGCTACAGTTCTGATACCACTATACAGTGGTTCCTAAACTGTAGCCCTCCAGATGTTGCAAAACTATAACTGAAAGCATGCCCAGACCAGCTGTGTGCTGTTTGGGCATGCTGGGATTTGTAGTTTTGCAACATCTGGAGGGCCACAGTTTGGAGATCACTGTGCAGTGGTTTCTAAACCGTGGCCCTCTAAATCTTGCAAAACTTCAACTCCCAACATGCATGAACAGCAAACGGCTGTCTCGCCATGCTGGGAGTTGTAGTTACGTAAATCCAGCTGTTGTATAACTACATAGATACATCTCCCAGAATACCCTTCGGCGATCAGTACATGCTGGGAGTTGTAGATTTGCAACAGCTGGAGACACACTGGTTGGAAAATACTGAGTTAGATAACAGAACCTATCCCCCCTCAATAAAAATGAAAAACGTATCGTACGGCAGTGTTTCCAAAGCCTCCAGCTCTTGCAAAACAACAACTCTGAGCATTTCCATACAGACACTGACTGTCCAGGCATGCGGGGAGTTTAGCAACAGCTGGAGGAACCCTGTTTGGGAATCACTGGCGTAGAATACCCCTATATCCACCCCTATGCAATCCCTAATTTAGTCCTCAAATGCGCATGGCGCTCTCTCACTTCGGAGCCCTGTTGTAATTTCAAGGAAACAGTTTAGGGCCACATATGGGGTATTTCCGTACTCGGGAGCAATTTGGGGGGCTTTTTCTCCTTTTAAGCCCTTATGAAAAGTAAAAGTTGGGGTCTACACCAGCCTGCTAGTGTAAAAAATAAATAAATGATTTACGCTAACATGCTGGTGTTGCCCCATACTTTTTATTTTCACAACAGGTAAAAGGAAAAGAAGACCCCAAAATTTGTAACACAATTTCTCCTGAGTACATAAATACCCCATATGTGGGTGTAAAATGCTCTACGGACAAACAACAAGGCTCAGGAGTGAGAGCGAACTATGTACATTTGAGGCCTACATTGGTGATTTGCACAGGGGTGGCTGATTTTACAGTGGTTCTGATATAAACGCAAAAAAATAAATTCCCATGTGTGACCCCATTTTGGAAACTGCACCCCTCACGGAACGTAACAAGGAGTATAGTGAGCTTTAGTTACCCTAAATTTTTCATTTTCACAAGGGAAAATAGGAAAAAAAAGCCACACAAAATTTGTAACCCCATTTCTTTTAAGTAAGTGCATACCCCATATGTGGATGTAAATTGCTCTGCGGGCGAACTACAATGCTCAGAAGAGAAGAAGCGCCATTGGGCTTTTGGAGAAAATGTGTCTGGAATTGAAGGCCAGGTTTGTTTACAAAGCCCCCATAGTGCCAGAACAATGGACCCCCCACATGTGACCCCATTTTGGAAACTACACACCTCAAGTTATGTAATAAGGGGTACAGTGAGCATTTCCACCACACAGGTGTAATTTTTCATTTGCTCAGCCCACAGTTCCAAAGATCTGTCAAACGCCAGTGGGATGTAAATGTTCACTGCACCCCTTATTAAATTCTTTCAAGAGTATAGTTTTCAAAATGGGGTCACATGTGGGGGGGTCCACTGTTCTGGCACCAAGGGGGGCTTTGTAAAAGCACATGGCCCCTGACTTCTCTTCCAACCAAATTCTCGCTCCAAAAGCTCAATGACGCTCCTTCTCTTCTGAGCATTGTAGTACGCCAGCAGAGCACTTGACGTCTACACAGTATTTTCATACTTAGAAGAAATGGGGATACAAATTTTGGGGGACATTTTCACCTATTACCCCATGTAAAAATTTAACATTTGGGAAAAAAACAGCATTTCAGTGAAAATTTTTTTTTTTCTCATTTACACATCGAACTTTAACGAAAAGTTGTCAAACTCCTGTGGGTGTTAAGGCTCACTGTACCCCTTTTTTAATCAATTATTTATTTATTTTTCATAAGGTAGAGGTACATACAAAAATAAGACAATCAAAACATATTGGTAATAACAACAACATCGCGGTTGGCAATTAGTACAACCACCCGCCCCCACCCCAGGAGTTGGGGCCGAGGGGAGAGGCCGCCATTTTAAAGGCCGACATGAGCATAACTCCCAAGCAAACAAATCCCCTATTTTCATCTGTCGGGGGAAGCCATTTAATATCATTCCAGTAAAACCAGAAGCAAAGTAAAGACTTATAAAACATTGAACAAATAACATGAGACAGAGACAAACAACACAACACACAAACAACAGGGAGAAGAAAAAGATGCTCAAGTAAGAGCAGAGAGAGAGAGGTAGTAGTGAGAGAGAGAGGAGGTGCTAGTATAGGAGGGCGATTAGGTAAGAAAAGGGAAGGGGGGGGGTTAGGGGATGGGGAGAGAAAGGGTGAGGGAGAAAAAGGGTGAGTGAGAAGGGAGGAGGAACCTGGGTTAGTTGGAAACCAAAAATCAGAAAATTGTGGCAAGAGGGCGTGGATCCGAGTCCAACGAACAAGGCAAGGCAGCAACCTGTGTGTAAGTGAGCCGCATCAAGGGGGGAATCTGTACATCTGCCAAGGCCACCAAACCTTAATGAAGGTGTCATATGAGTGATCGCTCCAGCATGACAGTTCCTCCATCCTGTGAATTTGAGCTACTTTCGTAATCCACATTTGTACAGTTGGTGGATCAGACTTTCGCCATTGTAATGGGATGAGAGCCTTGGCAGCCGCCAGCAAGTGGGCCAGCAGGGAGTGCCTGTGCAATGGAGTGTCTGTCTGTGGAAGTCCCAGGAGGACCATGGTGGGGGTAAGGTCAATATGCCTGCCCATCATTTTGTCAACTTCCGCCCCGACCCCACTCCAGTACGCACTAATATTCACGCAGTTCCACCAAATGTGGGACAGTGAGCCTACCCCTGCATGACATCGCCAACAAAGGTTGTCTGAGGAAAGACCCCAATGGTGCAAGAGTTCTGGTGTGCGATACCACCTGGTCAGCAATTTGTAGTGTCCTTCTTGTAGTTTGACGCATCTAGAGAAACCCATTGAGTTGGATAGGATCTTTTTACAATCTGATTCCGACACCTAGCTCCTTCTACCAGGAATTAACGAACAAGGGTGTAGAGAGTGCGCACTCCACTCATCAAGGAGACGTGCCTGGAATGTGGAAAGTCTAGCGCAGCCCACCGATGGGTTAGCTGCAAGAGCTAATTTTTCTAGCCACGTGAGGTCTTTACCTATGCCATACACCTTAAGCAATGAAGTGCACGCTCTCCTGATTAAGTATGCCTGGAAAAAGTTAAGAGTGGCGGGAGAAACCAGTAGTTGGAGAGAGTCTTGTGTCGGCGGGCGTCTGTCTGTGAATATGTCCCTCAGTGTGGTGGATGCTAGCAATGTCCAAGAGGCATCAGGCAAGAGAGTCAGGGGGGATAGAATGTAGGGAATAAGGGATCCTGGTAACGCAGGGGATAGTTCCGGTTTTTGTCCCATTTTATCTAAGGCTCACTGTACCCCTTCCTTGAATAGAATGCCATGTAGGGTTTTTTTTTTTTTTTGCTGTCCTGGCACCATAGGGGCTTTCCTAAATGGGACATGCCCCCCAAAAACCAATTCAGCAAAATTTGCTTTCCAAAAGCCAAATGTGACTTCTTCTCTTCTGAGCATTGTAATACACCCGCAGTGCACTTGACGTCCACACATGGGGTATTTCCATACTTAGAAGAGATAGTATTACACATTTTTTGGGAAATTTTCTCCAATTATCCCTTGTAAAAATGTAAAATTTGGGGAAAAAACAGCATTTTTGTGAAAAAAAAAATTTCATTTACACATCCAACTTTACCAAAAAGTAATCAAAAACCTGTGGGGTGTAAAGGCTCATTGGACCCCTTGTACATTCCTTGAGGGGTGTAGTTTCCAAAATGGTATGCCATGGTTTTTTTTTTTGTTCTGGTTCCATAGGGGCTTCCTAAATGTGACATGCCCCCCAAAAAACCATTTCAGAAAAACTCACTCTACAAAATCCCATTGTCGCTCTTTCCCTTCTGAGCCCTCTAGTGCACCCACAGAGCACTTTACATCCACATATGAGGTGTTTCCTTACTCCTAAGAAATTGGGTTACAGATTTTGGGGTGATTTCTCTCCTTTTACCCCTTGTAAAAATTCAAAAACTGGGTCTACAAGAACATGCAATTGTAAAAAAATGAAGATTTTAAATTTTCTCCTTCACTTTGCTGCTATTCCTGTGAAACATCTAAAGGGTTAACTTACTTACTAAATGTCATTTTGAATACTTTGAGGGGTGAAGTTTTTATAATGGGGTCAGTTTTGGGGGTTTTCTAATATCAAGGCCCTTCAAATCCACTTCAGAACTGAACTGGTCCGTAAAAAATTCCGATATTGAAAATTTTGTGAAAAATTGGAATATTGCTGCTGAACTTTGAAGCCCTCTGGTGTCTTCCAGAAGTAAAAACATGTCAATTTTATGATGAAATCATAAAGTAGACATATTGTATATGTGAATCAATATATAATTTACTTGGGATGTCCATTTTCCTTACAGGCAGATAGTTTCAAAATTTTCCTCAAATTCTTGAATTTTTCACCAAGAAATTATGCAAGTATCAACTAAAATTTACCACTCACATAAAGTAGAATATGTCACGAAAAAACAAGCTCAGAATCAGAATAAAAGTTAACCTCTTCAGGACATAGGGCGTATGGATACGCCCTGCATCCCGAGTCCTTAAGGACCGAGGGCGTATCCATACGCCCGTGGGAATTCCGGCCCCCACCGCTAGCCGGTTGGGGACCGGAGCCGGATGCCTGCTGAAATCGTTCAGCAGGCATCCCGGCATATCGCCCAGGGGGGTCATTATGCCCCCCCATGTCGGCGATCGCCGCAGATCGCTGGACAATTCAGTCCAGCGATCTGCGGCGATTCCGGGTCAATCGGGTCTCCGGTGACCCGGTGACCCGGAATTACTGGCTGTTCGGGGCCGTCTCTGACGGCCCCGAACAGCCAGAGCCTGCAGGGGTGAGGTGGCACTGGTGCCACCTCACGATCGCCCTGATTCGTCGGCCGGATTACCGGCCGACCAATCAGGGCGCCTGCTGCGGGTGTCACTCCCGCACCTGCTCCGCCCCTCTTCCGGAGGGCGTGAGCGGGTGCGGGAAGACGACCCCCGGTGCTGGGGACCCCGATCCCCGGCGCCCCTGTTGGGATCGGGGCCCCAGGAGCAGCTGCGGCGGCGAGGGACAGTCCAGCGATGAAGCAACAGCAGGAGGTGAGTTACAGCCTCCTGCTGTTGCTTAGCAACAGCTCCCAGCATGCAAAAAGGGCATGCTGGGAGCTGTAGTTATGCAACAGCAGGAGGCAGACCACCACAACTCCCAGCATTCCCTTATGGGCATGCTGGGACTTATGGTTTTGCAACAGCTGGAGGCACATTATTTCTATGGAAAAGTGTACCTTCAGCTGTTGTCTAACTACAACTCCCAGCTTGCACAAACAGCTAAAGTGCATGCTGGGAGTTGTAGTGGTGCATCTGCTGGTTGCATAACTACAACTCCCAGCATGCCCGTTGGCTGTCGGTGACTGCTGAGAGTTGTAGTTTTGCAACAGCTGAAGGCACACTGGTTGTGAAACTCAAGAGTTTTTTTTTACCTAACTCAGTGTTTCACGACCGGTGTGCCTCCAGCTGTTGCAAACTACAACTCTCAGCAGTCACCTTACACCATGCACCGTACATGCTGGGAGTTGTAGTTTTGCAACAGCTGGAGGCACACTGGTTGTGAAACACTGAGTTAGGTCACAAACTCAGTGATACATAACCAGTGTACCTACAGTTGTTGCAAAACTACAACTCTCAGCAGTCACCGACAGCCAACGGGCATGCTGGGAGTTGTAGTTATGCAACAGCTGGATGTCCCCCCCCCCAATGTGAACGTACAGGGTACACTCACATGGGCGGAGGATTACAGTAAGTATCTGGCTGCAAATTTGAGCTGCCGCAAACTTTCTGCTGCAGCTCAAATTGCCAGCGAGAAACTACTGTGAACCCCCCGCCCGTGCGACTGTACCCTAAAAACACTACACTACACTAACACAAAAAATAAAATAAAAAGTAAAAAACACTACATATACACATACCCCTACACAGCCCCCCTCCCCTCCCCAATAAAAATGAAAAACGTCTGGTACGCCACTGTTTCCAGAACGGAGCCTCCAGCTGTTGCAAAACAACTCCCAGTATTGTCGGACAGCCGTTGACTGTCCAGGCATGCTGGGAGTTTTGCAACAGCTGGAGGCACCCTGTTTGGGAATCACTGGCGTAGAATACCCCTATGTCCACCCCTATGCAATCCCTAATTTAGGCCTCAAATGCGCATGGCGCTCTCACTTTGGAGCCCTGTCGTATTTCAAGGCAACAGTTTAGGGTCACATATGGGGTATCGCCGTACTCGGGAGAAATTGTGTTACAAATTTTGGGGGGTATTTTCTGCTTTTACCCTTTTTAAAAATGTAAAATTTTGGGGAAAACAAGCATTTTAGGTAAAAAAAAAAAAAAAATTTTTACATATGCAAAAGTCGTGAAACACCTGTGGGGTATAAAGGTTCACTTAACCCCTTGTTACGTTCCCCGAGGGGTCTAGTTTCCAAAATGGTATGCCATGTGGGGTTTTTTTTGCTATCCTGGCACCATAGGGGCTTCCTAAATGCGGCATGCCCCCAGAGCAAAATTCGCTTTCAAAAAGCCAAATGTGACTCCTTCTCTTCTGAGACCTGTAGTGCGCCAGCAGAGCACTTTTCACCCCCATATGGGGTGTTTTCTGAATCGGGAGAAATTGGGCTTCAAATTTTTAGGGGTATTTTCTGCTATTACCCTTTTTAAAAATAAAAATTTTTTGGGAAAACAAGCATTTTAGGTAAAATTTTTTTTTTTTTTTACATTTGCAAAAGTCGTGAAACACCTGTGGGGTATTAAGGTTCACTTTATCCCATGTTACATTCCCCGAGGGGTCTAGTTTCCAAAATGGTATGCCATGTGGGTTTTTTTTGCTGTTCTGGCACCATAAGGGCTTCCTAAAGGTAACATGCCCCCCAAAAACCATTTCAGAAAAACGTACTCTCCAAAATCCCCTTGTCGCTCCTTCCCTTCTGAGCCCTCTACTGCGCCCGCCGAATATTTTACATAGACATATGAGGTATGTGCTTACTCGAGAGAAATTGGGCTACAAATACAAGTAAAAATTTTGTCCTTTTACCCCTTGTAAAAATTCTAAAATTGGGTCTACAAGAACATGTGAGTGTAAAAAATGAAGATTGTGAATTTTCTCCTTCACTTTGCTGCTATTCGTGTGAAACACCTAAAGGGTTAAAACACTTACTGAATGTCATTTTGAATACTTTGGGGGGTGTAGTTTTTATAATGGGGTCATTTATGGGGTATTTCTAATATGAAGACCCTTCAAATCCACTTCAAACCTGAACTGGTCCCTGAAAAATACTGAGTTTGAAAATTTTGTGAAAAATCGGAAAATTGCTGCTGACCGTTGAAGCCCTCTAGTGTCTTCCAAAAGTAAAAACACGTCAATTTTATGATGCAAACATAAAGTAGACATATTGTATATGTGAACCAAAAAAAAATGTATTCGTAATATCCATTTTCCTTACAAGCAGAAAGCTTCAAAGTTAGAAAAATGCTAAATTTTCAAATTTTTCATCAAATTTACGGATTTTTCACCAAGAAAGGATGCAAGTATCGACAAAAATTTACCACTATGTTAAAGTAGAATATGTCACGAAAAAACAATCTCGGAATCAGAATGATAACTAAAAGCATTCCAGAGTTATTAATGATTAAAGTGACAGTGGTCAGATGTGCAAAAAACGCTCCGGTCCTTAAGGCCAAAATGGGCTCCGTCCTGAAGGGGTTAAAGCATCCCAGAGTTATTAAAGGGGTTATCCAGCATAAGCTGATTTTAGTACGTACCTGGCAGACATTAATGGACATGCTTAGGAAGGATCTTTGCTTGACATGGGGCTAAATGGCTATGTTGTGAGATTACCATAACACTGTGGCTAGCTGTTTGTGAACTAGTATTTCCTTTTTAACTTTTCTTTTTTTTTACTACAAATCCCTCAATGCCATCTTCCTCCCTCCCACACATCAGCCACCCCACCCATTGAAACATAAATGAGCTGCATTCATTCAAATCAGTGTGGTTTTCAATCAGGGTGTCTCCAGCTGTTGCATTAATTGCAGATTGATCCCTCCACCCATTGAAGCAGACAGGCTCCCTGTCATCGGCTGAGTGGTGAGTCAGGTCTCGGCCGCATTGCAAGCTGGGAAAAATCGTCACACACAGGTACAGACACTATATTATGAACTACACAAATTTTACAGCCCCTGTAGCATAGTCAAATAAAAAATAATTCCGGGAATAACCCTTTAATGCTTAAAGTGACAGTAGTCAGATGTGCAAAAAATGCCTGGTTCCTTAAGGTGAAAATGGGCTGGGTCCCTAAGGGGTTAAAACAGTATTTGTCTACAACACCAGCAGGTGTGTACTTTTGGCTGGCCTTTTACATTAAGACTTTAACAGGAACAAAATGGTACACCACGTAGATGTACGTACGTCGTGTGCACTTATGAGGAGAGGACAATATGCTCCACTACGCTTAAAACAGTATTTGTCTAGAACAGTAGAAGGTGTGTACTTTTGGCTGGCCTTTCACAGTAACTAGGCCCTTAGAAACATAGAAACATAGAATGTATCGGCAGATAAGAACCATTTGGCACATATAGTCTGCCCAATAATCTGAATTCTAGCAATAGTCCCTGGCCCTATCTTATATGAAGGATAGCCTTATGCCTATCCCATGCATGCTTAAACTCCTTCACTGTATTTGCAGCTATCACTTCTGCAGGAAGGCTATTCCATGCATCCACTACTCTCTCAGTAAAGTAATACTTCTTGATATTACTTTTAACCATTTGCCCCATGTGTACTTTTGGCTGGCCTTTCTCAGTAACTAGGCCCGTAAGACTTTGACAGGTTACACTTAATAAAGAACAATACGCTCCGCTACGCAACCTGTATTAGGCACTAATAGCAGGTGATTATGACTTTCAGTGCTCTGCTCACCCTAACTGGTGTTGTCAACGGTTAAAATAAACTGTTGTTCCCAGTTAAACATAAATATGTTTGCGAATGTGGGGAAGTACTTTGCCCCCATGGAATCTCCCCTGGTCTGAAGAAAATAATTGTGGTGTAACAAAAATTCCGTGCCGATGACGATAAATTCCTTCAGACCAGGGAATTGCTAAATCTATCCAGATGAAGATAGAAAGTCACTAGTCCTTTTGACCATGGAATGGAGAGATAAAGTCCTATCAAATTGCAGGCTGCCCATGAGAATTCCTCCCTCCATGCCATGTTATCCAGGATATTAATCACATGTTTGGTGTCTTGCAGGAAGGTCGGGGTTATATTGGTTAGGGGCTGTAAATAGTGGTACACCCACTCCCCTTTGGGAGTGAGTGGTTAACAGTGCTTAATAATATGTAGTATATCTTTTTGATGCACTATTGGTCCGCTTTCGTGTTTGTTTCCTTTTATTTCATTATTTTTCTCAACATACATCTTCTGAACATGATAACAAAGGGGATTTGTATGTTGCAGTTCACATAATGTAGTGTTTTTGTTTTTCATGTTAGTTAATACTCTTAAAAGTTTTTTTTTTTTTGATTTGTCAATTGTCACTATTATCAATGTGAACAGCAAGGAAACTGCAACTGATACCACCGTTTCAGGTTTTCCCATTGCCTTGTTTTACCTATTGCTTTGTAATTTTAAATTGATGATGTAATGGGTCATGTGACCCCCACTTCCATGTATTTTAAGAGTGTGATTTGCAATGCATGTCAGTCTATGATTAAGCACAATCAGGTGTGAAACACGTCAGAAATGCTCCTCTGTATTTGACGTCTGTCAAACCTAACATAATCGTATCAACCTGCAGAGTAAAGTTAACATGTCCTTTATACTGCATGACAAACTATCTAAAAAAAATTATAAAAAAACAACCACAGAATAGATTTTTTTATGTATACCACCTCATGAAAAATAAAAAACGATCAGTGTCACATGTACCCCAGAATGGTACCAATGAAAGCATCAACTTGTCTCCCAAAAATGTTTTTGCGCCCCAAGGCCTTTGCAACTTTATATGATGACAGCAAAATATCCTAAACTAAAAGGAGACCCCAAAATGCACACAACACGCCTTCACGTCTGAGGCCACATATGGGATATTTCTACATAAATCAGAATTCGAGAAATAAATATTGAGTTGTATTTCTTTGTAAACACCTACTGTGTTACAGAAAAAAAAATGGATTATAATGAAAAATCTGCAGAAAAATGACATTTTAATATTCCGCCTCCACTTTGCTTTCATTTCTGTGACACGCCTTAATAAACTTCCTTAATATCATTCTGACTACTTTAAGGGGTGCAGTTTTTAAAACAGGTGATTTAAGGGAGTATCTAACATACAGGCCCCTCAATTCCACTTCAGAACTGAATTGGCCCCTGAAAAATCAGATTTTGACATTTTCTTGAAAATCTGGAAAATTGCTGCTAAACTTATAAACCTTCTAGCATTCTAAAAAAGTAATAGAATGTTTTTCAAATTATGGGAAGATAAAGTAGACATATTGTAGATTTGAATTAATCATCAATTAGGTGAGGCATGACTATTTATCGTACGAGCATGAAATGTAAAATCTAGAAAGATTCTAACTTTTAATTTTTTCGCTAAATCTTTTGATTTTTTCTTACAAAAACCACTAAATATATCAATCAAAATTTGCTACAAAAAACTAACTTTCTCAGAATTGTTTTCATAATTAAAAATGTTCCAAAGTTATTACCAAATAAGTGGACACATGTAAGATTTTGAAAATTTGCCTTGGTCATTAAGGTCAAAACAGGCTAAGGAGTAAAGGGGTGAACTTTACATGCATTTTTATATTCTGATGGTATTGTGCTAAAATACAGTGTCTTCCGCATAAGTTATAAATGTCAGACAACCCCTTTAAGAAACAACAAAGACTTTTACTTATTACTTTTCTAATATATTCTAAATAAATAGATAATTCATGCATGCTTTATACATGAAAACTGAGCAAGAAAATCAAAGAGTGTATACTGCACTAATGTCACATATCAACAAAAAAATAAACATCTATTGCAAATCATTTTGACAAGTGACTCATAGCTCGATTTGTTGAAACTAATTCAAAAAGCAAATCCTATTCAAAGATTTAAAGACTTAAGGTCTTTCTGTACCTTCAGAAAATATATCTGCGGCAAGAAATACTATTCAAAATAATTAATATAAGAACTGAGTCTCTAAGCAATCCAGTATCCCTTTTTCCAGTTCAAACACCATGACGTTACTAAAGCACTGTCTTTCCTTCCACATAAAAACGGAAGACACATTCTAGACTTATTTTGACTGGAATTTGTGTTGTGCTAATATGTGCATCTGACACGTAAAGTGGAAATTACAGGAAATTATGATCACTTATGAGTCATGCTTTATTGTAAACTGTAAAACCAAGCTCTAGGCCCAAATACTGTCACTTCCCACTGAAGGGCTAACAATCTTCCTATTTACATACTCAGTACAGATTTAAAGGGGTGGAATTTTTTTTTAAAATAAGCTGGTGCCAGAAATCTTAATCTTAAAGGGGTACTCCGGTGCTAAGACATCTTATCCCCTATCCAAAGGATAGGGGATAAGATGCCTGATCGCGTGGGTCCGGCCGCTGGGGACCCCCGTGATCTTGCACGCAGTATTCCGTTATAATCAGTCCCCGGAGCATGTTTGCTCCGGGTCTGATTACTGGCGATCACGGGGGCCAGAGCATTGGGATGTCACGGCCCCGCCCTCGTATGATGTCACACTCTGCTCCCTCAATGCAAGCCTATGGGAGGGGGCGTGATAGCTGTCACGCCCCCTCCCATAGGCTTGCATTGAGGGGGCGGAGCGTGGCATCGCACGGGGGCAGGGCCGCGACGTCACAATGCTGCGTGCGGAATGCTGCGTGCAAGATCACGGGGGTCCCCAGCGGCCAGACCCACGCGATCAGGCATCTTATCCCCTATCCTTTGGATAGGGGATAAGATGTCTTAGCTCCGGAGTACCCCTTTAATCCTTGCAGTACTTATCAGCTGCTGTATAATACAGAGAAAGTTCTTTTCTTTTTTAATTTATTTTCTGTCTGTCCACGGAGCTCTCTACTGACACCTCTGTTCATGTCAGGAACTGTCCAGAGCAGGAACAAATCCCCCATAGCAAACCTCTCCTGCTCTGGAGAGTTCCTGACATGAACAGAGGTGTCAGCAGAGAGCACCGTGGACAGACATAGAAAAGAAATTCAAAACGAAAAAAGTTTCTCTGTATTATACAGCAGCTGATAATTACTGGAAGGATCAAGATTTTTAAATAGAAGTAATTTACAAATCTGTTTCACTTTCTGGCACCAGTTGATTTTAAAGACTTTTTAACTTTCCAGGATCTTTATCAAAAAATCTGATACAAATCTGTCACTGGATTTCACTGGAAAATTGTGGCAAATCTGCAAAAAGATATTCTGTGTGACAAGATTTTGTGGAGGATTTGGGTCAGATTTTATCTCTCTACATTAAAATAGGCAAAATCCACTGTGAAAATCTGCACCGTGGGTCAATTTCCATGCAGACTGAATCTACAGATGTTGCAGTTGGGTCTATAGATCCTGCACACTCATAGGTTGCTGAAACTGGCATCCCAGCTGGTCCCATAAATGCTTGATTGGGGATGCTTAAAGCCCAACTGTCATCAAATCTGGGCCATATAACCTACACACAGCCTTTGTACTGTGTGCAGATTGTATATTAGGCAGTGTTTTTACCTTCTGTCTGCCATCCTTTATTACCCCAAAAAACTGTTTTGATGGAAGCCGCACACAGTCGTGTAGGCGTGGCGCGAGGTTGCGAGGTTCGCATTGCCCCGCAGCCAACACGCCAATCCCCTGCATGTCAGCGCTGGGACCACTGTGTGATTGACACAAAGGTCCCAGCGCATGCGCCCCTTCACTTATCCTCAGTGCGCGCCGTGGCATGTGTCGTCATGGCAGGCTCTTGCTCCCGCTGCCTACCTCCTCAGTTTGCATGCCCAGTGCTAGAGGCAGGGAGCGCACTTCCTCTCTGCCTCTAGGCACTGGGAATAGAATGCGCGTCTTCGGTCACCGGCAAAGCAAGAAAGAAGAGGATAGCGGGCACTATTAGAAATTCAGTGATAATAACGGTGCACATCTGAATAAAAAATTTTTTGAACAGCAGAGCATGAAGACACGCCGCAGCATGCACAGGGAATTAGCGAAGGGGCGCATGCACTGGAACCTGTGTGTCAATCACACAGCGGTCCCAGCATTGACATGCAGGGGATAGTTGAGGCGGCTGCGGGGCATTGCGAACCTCGCGCCACGCCAATCAGACTGTGTGCGGCTTCCATCAAAACTGTTTTTTGGGGTAATAAAAGACGGCAGACAGAAGTTAAAAACATTACCTAATACACAATCTGCACACAGTACAGAGCCTGTGTGTAGGTTATATGGCCCAGATTTGATGACAGTTGCACTTTAAATTTGGCAACCAGGCATGCCAAGGAAATGTTTTAATCTGGTGGAAACATTTTTGGGAAACCTGTGCTGTGTTTAGGGGAGCATTATGCTGCTAAAAAATGAAAATGGGAAGCCCTGCGATGAGAGGCAACAAGTGGCCGCAGAATGCCCTGCACATACTGTTCAGCTGTTAGTGTCCCTGGTATCACTATTAGGGGTGCCGAATTATATGGTTCAAAAGATCATCACATCCATAGTGTGCCACTTTACAGCAAAGGCAGTTATGAAGCACCCACCACAAGGCATTTATATTCATATCTGACAGTTGTCACATCCTTAAAGACACCACTGCAAATGAAGGTGATAATGGCTAGTCAATGGCAGGACAATTAATGTTTGCCATGACACCAAATCTCCTTCTGCTAAGCACCTAGATGTAGTCTGTTCAGAGACAAGGATATGTATTGAAGGTGCTACCTTTGTCTCCATGGTGGAGCTGAACATGCTTGTTGGCCCCTGCTCCCAACACCTTTTCAGGCCTAGATGAGGAATAATTTATGAAAATTACCATTCTACTTCTCCCAGCCCAATGTTGTACCCCCTCTCAAAGTCTGTCAACAGGGCGGAATGCTTTTCAGTGTGTTGCAGAGGCATGTCTAGCTAGCAGACAACGATCTCTTGCCATGATGGACACTTCCTGAAAGTAGCCTCTGAGATGTGTTTTTTCTTAGAGCAGCAGAAGAAGCACTTATACAAGATGAGTTTTAAAGTCCCCATATCTTCATTTTATTTTTAAGACAAGATAAAACAAGGTGTGCAGAGCAGGTCAGTACCTTCATCTTCTTTGAGGCACCTTCAAGAACTTATCCTAAAAGTATCCTGAATTCAACTACTACTGCAATTCTGAAGACCAAAGGCATCTCAATGCACTACTAATTATCTCTAATAAAGTGGTTAATCAAAGTAAAAATAAAATAAAAAGTGATTATCCATGAACTTTAGTTACATATGTATAGATATATATACCTTAACCGTATTTCAAACCTTAAGCCATATTGTAAAGTAGATAGTGTACAAAATTGTCTAAGGTGTGAAACAGATGATAAAAGGCATGCAAATTCATGGAGCAAGCATAGCAGGCTAATAACCTAATCATTCTGTCTTGCTAAATCACATAATTGACGGACCATAGGTAGTATAATGCTGAGATTGGATTTTCTAATATTGTAGTTAATGTAGTGGCTATGCAAGAGGTCTTTACAATTATCTATGTAATCCTGTGAATTCAGCAGATTCCTGCAGTCTTTATCATTTGTCAGAAATACAAATCAGGCAGCAATTCCTTCTCATCATTAGAGTAGGGAAATATTTATAAAGCCTTTACTCTGTTCCTATTCCTTGAATAATGACACCTGATGACTTTAAAAAGTACTTTCCCACATAGTTCGGGGAATATCTAAAGAATGTAAGAGATGAAAACTTACTGATTCGCCTAAAGCAGTGATGGCGGACCTATGGTACGCATGCCACAGGTGGCACGCCGAGCCCCCTCTGTGGGCACGCGGCCATAGTTCGCCATGGATGCTTATACAATCGGTCGCACAATGAAGGGGCCGGCCGGGCCGCACGGGAGCAGACAAACAAGGGAGCAGAGCCGGGCTCCGGCGGTAAGTTAGCTCCCTGCAGCGCGGCCCGGTCCCTTCACTGTGCGGCTGACTGTGACAGTCTCCTCCCAGCAGTGCTCAGTGCTGGGAGGTGAATTAACCCCACCACAGCCAGGCGCCGTTAATAAATGGCGCAGCCGTGCAGCGGGCATATGAAGAGAGCTCAAGAGCTGAGCTCTCTTCATGCTGGCTAATGCCGGACATCACCGATCCAAGTGATGTCCGGCATTAACACTTTAGACGCGGCAATCAAAGCTGATTGCGGCGTCTAAAATGCTGGTGACTGCCGGTAGCTCAGTGGAGCTGATCGGGACACCGGCGACATAATGCTGCCGGGTCCTGATCAGCTGAGAGGACAGACGGAGGTTACTTACCTGCCTCCGTCCTGTCCCATCGGCGCTCCAATAATGCTGATAGCCTTTGCAGGCTGTAGTGATGGAGCACCGATAACACTGATCACTGCCTGCAATGAATAGATTGCAGTGCAGGTAGTAGAACAGTCCCCATGGCAGTATTTTCCTAACAGGGCACCTCCAGCTGTTGCAAAACTACAACTCCCAGCATGCCTGGACAGCCTTTGGCTGTCCGGGCATGCTGGGAGTTGTAGTGTTTGAACAACTGGAGACACACCATTTGGAAAACTCTGCCGTATGGGGACTAAAAAAATTTGTAAAAAGAAAATGTAAAATAATGTTTAAAGCCCCCCCCCCCCCAATAAAAGGTCAACCCTCTTTTTCCCCATTTTTATATAAAATAATGTTACAAAAAAAAATTGCTGCATGCGTAAATATCCAAACTATTAAAGGAAAACTGTCCGCTTTC
Organism: Hyla sarda; assembly: GCF_029499605.1. Taxonomy (NCBI): domain Eukaryota; kingdom Metazoa; phylum Chordata; class Amphibia; order Anura; family Hylidae; genus Hyla; species Hyla sarda. The sequence goes on from NC_079189.1 coordinate 163,711,471, forward strand.
TCCCCCCCCGCACTAATCAGCAGTACTAGCTGGTAGTGCGGGGGACGCTGATCAGTTTGAGCCTTACCGTGCGTGCCCAGATCTGCCATAATCTTATTTTTTCAATATATGAAAATGAGGTGCTAACTTGCACCGATCAGGCTAACTGGCACTGTGACATCACAGAAGATTACAGCAGAAACAGCAGGGCGGAGCCGGGCACGGTAAGGCTCAAACTGATCAGCGTCCCCTGCACTAGCAGTCAGTACCACTGGTTAGTGCAGGGGGAGAAAGCAGACAGTTTTCCTTTAAAATATAACATTAACGAAAACAAGAGTTTATTTAGGTAATGCACCACCAACCACCAGTGTGTTTTCTTTACTAGAATGTTAACAAAAGATGTAAATTAGTTATGGCAACTGTATGAGCGTTTTTTTTTTTCTAAACTTAAACCTCAGTATTCCGATTTAATTGCTGCGCTGGCACTTTGAGGGGAAAAAAGTTGGCGTGCTTTACGGTTTGGGCACTCGGGCTCAAAAAGGTTCGCCATCACTGGCCTATAGCAACCAATCAGAGCTTAGTTTAAAGGGGAACTTGGTGGAAACAAGTGGGAAACAAATATTTTCAAATCAACTGGTGCCAGAAATTTAAACAGATTTGTAAATTACTTCTATTAAAAAAATCTTAATCCTTCCAGTACTAATCAGCTGCTGTATACTACAGAGAAAATTGTGAATTTCCTTTCAGTCTGACCACAGTGCTCTCTGCTGACACCTCTGTCCGTGTAAGGAACTGTCCAGATTAGAAGCATAGCCCCATAGAAAATCCCTCCTGTTCTGGACAGTTCCTGACACGGACAGAGGTGTCAGCAGAGAGAACTGTTTTTAGACTGGAAAGAACTTCACAAACTTATCTGCAGCATACAGCAGCTGATAAGTACTGGAAGGGTAAAGATTTTTAACTAGAAGTAATTTACAAATCTGTTTAACTTTCTGGCACCAGTTGATTTGAAAAAAAAATTTCACCAAAGTTCCCCTTTAATCTCTTAACCTCTTCAGGACGCAGGGCGTATGGATACGCCCTGCATTCCAAGTCCTTAAGGACGCAGGGCGTATCCATATGCCCGTGGGAATTCCGGTCCCCAACCGGCTAGCGGAAATTGTTCAGCAGGCATCGCGGCATATCGCCCAGGGGAGTCATTATGTCCCCCCATGTTGGCAATGGCCGCAGATTGCTGGACAATTCAGCCCAGCGATCTACGGCGATTCCAGGTCGATCGGGTCTCCAGTGACTCGGTGACCCGGAATTACTGGCTGATCGGGGCCATCTCTGACGGCCCCGAACAGCCATAGCCAGCAGGGGTGAGGTGGCACTGGTGCCACCTCACGATCGCCCTGATTCGTCGGACGGTTTACCGGCCGACCAATCAGGGCACCTGCTGCGGGTGTCACTCCCGCAACCCGCTCTGCTCCTCTTCCAGAGGACGTGATCGGGTGCGGGAAGAGGACCCCGGCAGCTGGGGACCCCGATCCCCGGCGTCCCTGTTGGGATCGGGGCCCCAGGAGCGGCGGCGACCACGAGGGACTGACCTGTGTGCGGCGGCGTGGAGCAGCAGTTGTAGGTGATTGATAGCCTCCTGCTGTTGCTTAGCAACAGCTCCCAGCATGCAAAAAGGGCATGCTGGCAGCTGTAGTTATGCAACAGCAGAAGGCAGACCACCACAACTCCCAGCATTCCCTTATGGGCATGCTGGGACTTATAGTTTTGCAACAGCTGGAGGCACATTTTTTCTATGGAAAATTGTACCTTCAGCTGTTGTATAACTACAACTCCCAGCTTGCACAAACAGCTAAAATGCATGCTGGGAGTTGTAGTGGTGCATCTGCTGGTTACATAACTACAACTCCCAGCATGCCCGTTGTTGGCTATCAGTGACTGCTGAGAGTTGTAGTTTTGCAACAGCTGAAGGCACACTGGTTGTGAAACTCAGAGTTTTTTTTTTTTTTACCTAACTCAGTGTTTCACGACCGGTGTGCCTCCAGCTGTTGCAAACTACAACTACCAGCATGCACCGTACATGCTGGGAGTTGTAGTTTTGCAACAGCTGGAGGCACACTGGTTGTGAAACACTGAGTTAGGTCACAAACTCAGTGATACATAACCAGTGTGCCTACAGCTGTTGCAAAACTAAAACTCTCAGCATGTACAGTCTGTCAGCGCATGCTGGGAGTTGTAGTTTTGTAACAGCTGGATGTCCCCCCCCCCCCTCCCCAATGTGAACGTACAGGGTACACTCACATGGGCGGAGGTTTACAGTAAGTATCCAGCTGCAAGTTTGAGCTGTGGCAAATTTTCTCCCGCAGCTCAAACTGCCAGCGAGAATCTACTGTGAACCCCCGCCCGTGTGACTGTACCCTAAAAACACTACACAACACTACACTAACACAAAATAAAATAAAAAGTAAAAAACACTACATATACACGTACCCCTACACAGCCCCCCTCCCCCCCCAATAAAAATTAAAAACGTCTGGTATGCCACTGTTTCCAAAACGGAGCCTCCAGCTGTTGCAAAACAACTACTCCCAGTATTACCAGACAGCCACTGACTGTCCAGGCATGCTGGGAGTTTTACAACAGCTGGAGGCACCCTGTTTGGGAATCACTGGCGTAGAATACCCCTATGTCTACCCCTATGCAAGTCCCTAATTTAGGCCTCAAATGGGCATGGCACTCTCACTTTGGAGCCCTGTCGTATTTCAAGGCAACAGTTTAGGGTCACATATGGGGTATCGCCGTACTCGGGAGAAATTGTGTTACAAATTTTGGGGGGTATTTTCTGCTTTTACCCTTTATAAAAATGTAAATTTTTTGGGAAAACAAGCATTTTAGGTAAAAAAAATAATTTTTTTTTTACATATCCAAAAGTCGTGAAACACCTGTGGGGTATAAAGGTTCACTTAACCCCTTGTTACGTTCCCCGAGGGGTCTAGTTTCCAAAATAGTATGCCTTGTGGGTTTTTTTTTTGCTGTCCAGGCACCATAGGGGCTTCCTAAATACGGCATGCCCCCCAAAAACCATTTCAGAAAAATGTTCTCTCCAAAATCCCCTTGTCGCTCCTTCCCTTCTGAGCCCTCTACTGCGCCCGCCGAATACTTTACATAGACATATGAGGTATGTGCTTACTCAAGAAAAATTGGGCTACAAATACAATAAAAATTTTTCTCCTTTTACCACTTGCAAAAATTCCAAAAATTGGGTCTACAAGAACATGCGAGTGTAAAAAATTAAGATTTTTAATTTTCTCCTTCATTTTGCTGCTATTCCTGTGAAACACCTAAAGGGTTAAAACACTGACTGAATGTCATTTTGAATACTTTGGGGGTTATAGTTTTTATAATGGGGTAATTTATGGGGTATTTCTAATATGAAGACCCTTCAAATCCACTTCAAAACTGAACTGGTCCCTGGAAAATATCAAGTTTGAAAATTTTGTGAAAAATTGGAAAATTGCTGCTGAACTTTGAAGCCCTCTGGTGTCTTCCAAAAGTAAAAACCCATAAATTTTATGATGCAAACATAAAGTAGACATATTATATATGTGAACCAAAAAAATATTATTTCGAATATCCATTTTCCTTACAAGCAGAGAACTTCAAAGTTAGAAAAATGCTAAATTTTCATTTTTTTTCATCAAATTTGGGGATTTTTCACCAAGAAAGGGTGCAAGTTACCTTAAAAATTTACCACTATGTTAAAGTAGAATATGTCATGAAAAAACTATCTCGGAATCAGAATGATAAGTAAAAGCATTCCAGAGTTATTAATGTTTAAGGGGACAGTGGTCAGAATTACAAAAAACGACCGAGTCCTTAAGGTGAAAAAGGGCTAAGTCCTTAAGGGGTTAATGAGCTCAAATTAATTAGTTAAAATTAAATGGCCTCTGTAAGATCCAAAAACTTTTTATATGTTGCTACTGATGAAAATTAAAGACCATTTGTAATATGTTGTTTATTTTTATTTTTTATTTAAAAAAAAACAGCTCATTAAAATGCCACCACTAGTTGTCCCCATACCTACTGGGACACTAACCACTCCTGCAGCAGCATCAGGCTTGTCCATGAGTCATGGACAAGAGATGACTCCTAGACATATTTGCATGAGCAGACACACTAATCTAATCAAAATGTTTTGAATAATAAATATAGGTGAAAGAGGCATAAAAATTTGATGTACATGGTCAGAATGAGGTACTTAGGAACATTACAATAATACAGGAATGTAGGTGCACTACTGTGGTAGATGTAAACAATGACATATGGCTAACCCTCAAAACTGATGTTAAAATTGAGACATTAGACAGTATATCCTTATATGAAGGACATACCTGAGCCCGCACACCAACACCAAGGTTTCTCAAGGGGCACAGGACCTAACACTAAACCTACCTGTGCTGTATGGGCAAAACCAGGGGCCAGTGGGTAATTACAGCAGCATTAGGTCTGACTCACAGCCTGCTCCCAGGTTACCTCCAGTGTGGCTGGACACACATACAATGAGAGGAGGGAGGCAGTCTATAAGCCTCACCCAGGTTGGCTAATATGTCATCGTTTACATCTACCACAGTAGTGCTCCTAAATTCCTGTGTTATTGTATTATTCTATATGTTACACATCCAAGCCTTTCATTTGGTATAGGATGCCATTGTGGCACTTGTAGTCTGCTGCAGGCATCCCCCATTGTATGGATTTTATGCTGGGGATTGTCCCCTAGTAATGGACCACAAGTACAGGATCTGCTCCCCCAGCATAAATGCACAACTGCATTTGAGGATGAGCATTTCCTGACATTTGAGACCACGTCTTTGTTGTAGTACTTAGGAACATATTTTTTGTGGGATCTGACAGGTATGCTTTAAACCTGAGCTCTGCAAATCAAACAGTTTTTGTCTTGTACAGTTTTATTTATTCTTCCCACAGTTTTTTTAGCAAAAAGACAGTGTAATGTCTGTTTATTTGTTTTTGTATTTTTCTGTTTAGGTGTGTATTCACACACTAGTTTGTTCAGAGCAGTTTGCTATTCTACCTGGATAGGGAATAATTAATGCTCTGAACGAATGATAACTCGGGTGGAGTTATTTAGCCAGAGTTCTGCATTCTGGTGCAGGTTATTCAGTGCAATGCTATGATGTCTGTTAGTTTAATGCCACTATTTCTATTTGTGCTATATTCTTACTATGTCTTACTTACTAGCCATGGTTATATAGCATCATCCTTGTATTTTAGTCTGTGTTACATTAGTTGGTTTTAAGATTATGTCTGTTCAGCTTTATCTGTGTTCTCACTGTGTCTGAGTCTAACTTGTACCCTGTGCTCTGTATGTTACATTCATGTTCAGTATTCTGGAGTCTATTCAGACTGGTCTAGTGTTTCATGTATTATATTTCCGTTTCCTACCGGGTCAGTATTTTGCCCAAACAGTGGAGTGTGTCCGCTGACCAGTAGCCTATTTGGCTTTATTATTAATGGCTACTTCTATAGTGTAGTGGGTGTTACGCCTAGCGCTCCGGGTCCCCGCTCCTCCCCGGAGCGCTCACGGCGTCTTTCTCCCTGCAGCTCCCCGGTCAGTCCCGCTGACCGGGAGCGCTGCTCTGTCATGGCCGTTGGGGATGCGATTCGCACAGCGGGACGCGCCCGCTCGCGAATCGCATCCCAGGTCACTTACCCGTTCCCGTCCCCTGCTGTCATGTGCTGGCGCGCGCGGCTCCGCTCTCTAGGGTGCGCGCGCGCCAGCTCCCTGAGACTTAAAGGGCCAGTGCACCAATGATTGGTGCCTGGCCCAATTAGCTTAATTGGCTTCCACCTGCTCCCTGGCTATATCTGGTCTCCTCCCTTGCACTCCCTTGCCGGATCTTGTTGCCCTTGTGCCTAGTGAAAGCGTGTTGTGTGTCTAAAGCCTGTGTACCAGTACTTCTGCTATCCACCCTGACTACGAACCTTGCCGCCTGCCCCCGACCTTCTGCTACGTCCGACCTTGCTTCTGTCTACTCCCTTGTACCGCGCCTATCTTCAGCAGTCAGAGAGGTTGAGCCGTTGCTAGTGGATACGACCTGGTCACTACCGCCGCAGCAAGACCATCCCGCTTTGCGGCGGGCTCTGGTGAAAACCAGTAGTGACTTAGAACCGGTCCACTAGCACGGTCCACGCCAATCCCTCTCTGGCACAGAGGATCCACCTCCTGCCAGCCGGCATCGTGACAGTGGGGAGTCCAGTTTGTATGTTCTGTGTCCCAGTGTGAACAGTGTCCTATATTTATATCCTGTTTGGTTGATCTGATCTTTGTACTTGTACCTGTTTGTGAACAGTGTTTTATTTTACCTGTTCAGTTTAGTGTTTTGGCTCTCAGTTCTTCTGTTTCTCCCCTTCATCTCCAGAATTTAGCTGTATACTCATATCATGCCTAGTCTTGTTTATTTTATCATGTCTGCCATTTATCCGATATTCGGTTTATGAACTGTTTGTTAATTCACTATATTCTGCTCGGTTTGTGAGTTCATATTCTGCCCTGTTAGTATTTGTATTCTGTCTGGTATATCTGGTTGTCTAGTAGTTTTCAGTTTCTGGCCTGTGATGTATATTGTGTGTTTTTACACCACTGCACTTTAGCGCAGGAAGGGTCCGGTGCCTAGTTGTCGATCCATCGTTTAGGATGGATGGGCAAGTAGACAGGGAGAGTCTTTTTAGGGTCAGTTAGGGCACACTCTCCCTGTCCCCCAGTCGGTCTCTGACACACAGGGACAGATTTGCTATTGCAAATGTGCTACAATTCTGGTGTAATTTGCACCAAAATGAGTTGTGCCACATTTATAAGGAGTGTAAGAGACTTTTTAGACACTTATTGTGGCTCGCTTAACAAAGAGGCGGGTTTTAGCAGAAAGTGGGCATGGCTTCACATGAATGTTAGTGAATCATAGGATGGGTTTACAGTAGTGATGAGCAGCATAGGTCATATTCGTATTCGCAATATTTCACTTATAAATGGATGAATATTCATCCTATATTCACAAATTTTGCATATTCGTTAACTTTTTTCCATGTGAAATTTGTAATGAAATTTGCAAAGTGCACATGCGCGATTATATCTTTCAACTAACTACTTTCCTATTGTTTTCTAGGGATGTTGCTAACCTCTGACAACTGTATTTGCTTCTTTCTCATTGGCCCACAAGTTAAAAGAAGGGAGGGATCAGTGTCCTCTGGAAGTGCCGATATTTTCCTTCTTTGGACCACAACCTGGAAGCAGGGAGGGATGATCACTTTTAATTTACACAGTACACATCATTGCGATGTGTACTGTGAAAAAAAAAAAAGAATATTCGTCATAATGAATATATTTCGCTATATTCTAAATATTAGTGAAATCGCGAAGTGCCGATATTCACGATAAAAATTTGCTATTCGAATATTCGCGATCAACACTAGTTTACCGCTGACAAGTTTACATTCTTATAATGTTTTTTTAAAACACCAGAGGCACTTTACTATTTTCCTTTTTTCATTTCTTGTATGGGTTCCGGAGTAAGAGTTATTTTCCTATTTATAATTTTTACACATTATTTTTTATTACACGTTGTGCAGAATATTTAATTTTTACAATGGTTGTTAAAATGCACTTTATTATTGGCATCAATGTTAAAGCCAGATATTTCCTGTGGTGATAGAACATAGCAAGTTAAAGTTTCCTAGTTAATTCTAATTCCTGGAGTTTCTAAACAGTTCAGAAGTCAGGTCAAGCAGTTATGCTCTTTCCAAGACATATAAAACATGCAAATGTATTACTTACATCTACACTGTTAGCATTACAAACTCTGCTGGAAACTTTATCATTATGTTTTTTATAGCTGTAATGCATGTGGTGTTATTTATGTGGCCTGCTGCACTTGTAACTCAGTTTATGCTGGATAAACCATCAGGAGATTGAAATATTAAGTATTAAAGTTTCCACAGCCATAGGAAATAGGCAACTAATGAATTGTAAATATAGACACATTTGAAATACACATTTATAACTTGTTTGGCTCTTTTGTTCCTTTAAATATCTTACTTGTGGTATCATGCTATACTGAAATAGCATTGAAAATAGTAATATTGCAGTGTGCACACAGCTGGAAGATTTTTAAACAGTAAAAGCTTATTCTAAATTATATACTGTTAAATTGTGATAGTCTAGCACCTAATAGTTTCAAAATTGTGGTTAGCTCAAAAAAGTCCTGGATAAGGATGAGCGAATCGAATCTGATGAATACAAATTTGTTACGAATTTCAGGAAAAATTTGATTCGTAACAAATTTGAGTATTATCGCGATTCATCAGCGCAAATCGCTCCATTAAGTGTGGTCCAGGCTCCAGGGCATCTAAAATGGCGGATCCACATGTGGGCAAGGAATCCAGGGAAGGCAGGAACAAGGGTAGGCGGGATGACCCTGAATCACGTGCAGCATGCAATCTATCAGCAGCCAGTCACGTCTGTGATGTCCCAGCCCTATATAGTCGGCAGCCATCTTTCGGCTAGTCACTTCAGCCTTTCACTGCAGAGAGATAGATAGGGACAGAATATTTTTTTTTCAGCAGCGATTCACTTCCTAGTCACATCAGCATTCTGTTCTGCAGAGGGTCAGAGAGCAGTGTGTGTTGCACAGAAAAGCATTACTGCAGCGATTCACCTCCCGGTTACTACAGCGTTCTATGTGAGATTGAAATTTTGGCTGTAGTAAACAGCGACTGTGTGTGCAGCACTGGTGTGTACTGCTGGTGTTGTACACAAATACTTTTTTAAGCATACTGGAGCACATTGTCCTCCCCTCATAAGTGCATACATCATATATACATCTAAGTGGTGTACAATTTTGTTCCTGTTAAAGTCTCAAGGGCTTAGATACTGTGAAAGGCCAGGCAGAAATACTCACTGGCTGGTGTTGTGCACAAATACTTTTTTAAGCGTACTGTAGAGCATTGTCCTCCCCTTATAAGTGCATACCACATATGTACATCTAAGTGATGTACTATTTTGTTCCTGGTAAAGTCTCAAGGGCCCAGATACTGTGAAAGGCCAGTCAAAAGTACCCACCTGCTGATGTTGTAGACAAATACTGTTTTAAGCTTACTGGAGCACATTGTCCTCAGAGTTCCCCTCACTCAGGTTCATGGAACGGACTGTTTCAGAAATTTCTACAGCTTAAACTGCCCCCCTTTTAAATCCACCCTTGATGACCTTGTCACATATAATATTACCTCTTTTTTGATAGCACTTTTATCTAAGATTTTAGTGTGTTCTGTAATCAGGGCTATAGCTCTGATGAGGCGAGTGAGGCGATCACCTCAGGTGCGCTGTTGCAAGGGGGTGCAAGGGCAGTCCAGCACACATTACACTGAGGCATTCATTCCCAATCAGGATGCCAGGACACTCTGGTGGGAAATATGGCGCTAACATTTATAGATTTTTCTGCCCAGGCCTGCGCACCTGTGAGTCCCAGACGTGCAGGCCAAGCTGGAGTGAAGTCTGTGTGCAGTGTCTGGACGGGTGATGCTGCAGCTCCAATCCTCGTGTATCCTCCCTCTCCTGTGGAGCAGCTCTGGACTCTGGAGTCTCCCTGGTCCCTCAGTAGAATGATGTGGATGGAGGGAAGGAGCAGAGACAGCACTGACAGAGGCCTACTCAGCTTCAGATAGTGCACCCCCACCCTTCTTTCACTCCTCTACACCTCTCTGTCACCCCTCGAAACCTCTCTATAACCCCTGGACACACCTCTGTTATCCTGCACACCTTTATGTCACCCCTCCACACCCTTCTGTTACCCCTCTACACCCTTCTGTCACCCATGTACTCCCCTCTACACCCCTGTCTCCCATATACACCCCTCTGTCACTGTGTGGGGTAATGCAGGAGGCATTGTGTGTGCTGTTGGGGGGGGGGGGGGGGGTGCTGGAGGCATTTGAGTGAGGCTGGAAACATTGGGGGAGATTTATCAAAACCTGTGCAAAGGAAAAGTTGCCCATAGCAACCAATCAGATTTCTTCTTTCATTTTGCAAAGGCCTTGTTTGTTTTGCAGGTTCCATGATGTCCTGTGCCAGATGGAGCAAAAAGAGCTAGCTACAGCTCTGTCTGTAATGTGCATGTAACAATGTTTAGCACTTATCTGATCGCCTTATTGTTTGCAGACTTTGTTTAAAGACTTTTTATAATTTATGAAAAGTGACTTGGAAATTTTGAAATAAAACTTAATAGAATTTAAATAAATATTCCATAAAAGCCAGGTAAGAAGTCCAGAATGGAAGGTAACTCTTGTCACTACATTCTTATGGCATGAAGGACATTTCCAAAAGAATCTGCATGTCATACTGAATAACAGTATTATTTCACTAACCCAGCACACACCCTATGTGTGTTGCAGCAAGGCAAAGTGTTCTACACCCCTGTTGAGGCTCTCTGTAGTCCGAAAATAGCGTTTTTAATAGCGATCCACCAGATCAAACCACATTTTTGGGGAAAATTCGGCGAATCGGCTGAATCGAATATTTAAAAAATTCGCTCACCTCTAGTCCAGGATCTAAAATTAACTATAGGGATGGGCTAGCCAGGCACTGTAAAAGATATGCGTTTCCCTGTTCTCTCAATCTATGTGGGGAAAAATCTGTAAATTCCCCTATGCTGCAACCTGCTTGAGTTCAAAATAGCTTCCAGATGACCTTAAGCAGCTCACGGAGGAGTTATGACCATGCTGCAGCCTAGGTGCCTACTGGGGAATGAACCTCTATTAGCGGCTGACTAGGAGAACAAACACTCTGAGCTCCAAAAATGAGAGAAATGTGGGCCTCTGGGTAATTACCAGCTCCATTGAACACCTAGTCTTACCCAGGACACCATCAAATGAGCTGCCCACTGCTTATGGAAATTCTGAGCCAAGGCAGGGGGCCCTCATTCCTCTCTGGTTACAAGGCTAGAGACAGTTAAGCTTCCATCCAAAGACAACCACATTTATTAAAGAAAAAATATATATATGTAGAGTCAGCTCACCACTCGTAAAGTCCAATGTAGACACAACAGGAAAATGTGCAGGGAAGCACGGAGCAGGGTTTTTCGGTTTTCAGAGAGGAATTGTCAAACAAAAATTATAAGGTGAATTCAGGTAGAAAACAGACATGGTGCACATCTACAATCTTGTATGATGATCTGATTGCTTCTCAGCATAATATAAAAAAACTAACAGGTTGTTAGTATACATTTTTGATCAAAAAGTACAAGCCCACTCGCCACGTCAAGGCCACCTATTTAGAGTGGGTCCCTAACGTCCCTAGCATAAAATGGCGTAGCACCAGGGGGCGACCACCACCGCCGCGACACCAGTGCCCACGGTGGGAACGACCCACTGGCAGAGCGGCCCCAATGCCACTTAAACCAATCTATGGGCCGCACCTCCCCGCAGACACGGCGCCACGGCAGCAACGGACGCTGCACAGCACCACACCAGTGTGAACAAGGTGTAATAGCTCACTTACCATGCTCTCCCAGTCAGACTGGGAGGCTTCTAGGAAAGAAATGGCCCTTGTGTAGCTAACTACTACTTATATAGGGTTGGGCTGAGTGGGTGGGGAAGAGTGCAGCACATGTTCAAACAAAACAAAAAAAAAAGGAGGGGATAGAAAACACAATGTGAATTCAGGTAGAAAACAGACATGGTGCACATCTACAATCTTGTATAATGATCTGATTGCTTCTCAGCATAATATCAAAAACTAACAGGTTGTTAGTATACATTTTTGATCAAAAAGTACAAGCCCACTCGCCACGTCAAGGCCACCTATTTAGAGTGGGTCCCTAATGTCCCTAGCATAAAATGGCGTAGTACCGAGCGGCGACCACCACCGCCGCGACACCAGTGCCCACGGGGGGAACGACCCACTGGCAGAGTGGCCCCAATGCCACTTAAACCAGTCTATGGGCCGCACCTCCCCGCAGACACGGCGCCACAGCAGCAACGGACGCCGCACAGCACCACACCAGTGTGAACAAGGTGTAATAGCTCACTTACCATGCTCTCCCAGTCAGACTGGGAGGCTGCTAGGAAAGAAATGGCCCTTGTGTAGCTAACTACTACTTATATAGGGTTGGGCTAAGGGGGTGGGGAAGAGTTCAGCACATGTTCAAAAAAAAAAAAGAAAGGAGGGGATAGAAAACACAATGTGAATTCAGGTAGAAAACAGACATGGTGCACATCTACAATCTTGTATAATGATCTGATTGCTTCTCAGCATCATATCAAAAACTAACAGGTTGTTAGTATACATTTTTGATCAAAAAGTACAAGCCCACTCGCCACGTCAAGGCCACCTATTTAGAGTGGGTCCCTAACGTCCCTAGCATAAAATGGCGTAGCACCGGGCGGCGACCACCACCGCCGCGACACCAGTGCCCACGGGGGGAACGACCCACTGGCAGAGCGGCCCCAATGCCACTTAAACCAGTCTATGGGCCGCACCTCCCCGCAGACACGGCGCCACGGCAGCAACGGACGCCGCACAGCACCACACCAGTGTGAACAAGGTGTAATAGCTCACTTACCATGCTCTCCCAGTCAGACTGGGAGGCTGCTAGGAAAGAAATGGCCATTGTGTAGCTAACTACTACTTATATAGGTTTGGGCTGAGGGGGTGGGGAAGAGTGCAGCACATGTTAGATCATTGTGCAAGATTGTAGATGTGCGCCATGTCTGTCTTCTACCTGAATTCACATTGTGTTTTCTATCCCCTCTTTTTTTTTTTTAAACATGTGTCTGCACTCTTCCCCACCCCCTCAGCCCAGCCCTATATAAGTAATAGTTAGCTACACATGGGCCATTTCTTTCCTAGCAGCCTCCCAGTCTGACTGGGAGAGCATGGTAAGTGAGCTGTAGCATCCTGTTCACACTGGTGTGGTGCTGTGCAGCGTCCGTTGCTGCCGTGGCGCCATGTCTGCAGGGAGGTGCGACCCATGGACTGGTTTGAGTGGCATTGGGGCCGCTCTGTCAGTGGGTCGTTCCCCCTGTGGGCACTGGTGTTGCAGCGGTGGTGGTCGCCGCCCAGTGCTACGCCATTTTATGCTAGGGACGTTAGGGACCCACTCTAAATAGGTGGCCTTGACGTGGCGAGTGGGCTTTGTACTTTTTGATCAAAACGTATACACTAACAACCTGTTAGTTTTTGATATTATGCTGAGAAGCAATTAGATCATTGTGCAAGCTTGTAGATGTGCACCATGTCTGTCTTCTACCTGAATTCAAAAATTACAAGGTGTTCCAGCCCCTAAAAATTTACTTTTAATCTAACTTAATAAAATGCATGTGCACATGCATTTTGATAAGTTAGATTAAAAGTAAATTTTTAGGGGAGCTGGAACACCTTTATTAAAACTGATCTGTAGCCCATCAGTCTTTCTTCTTGAAAAATTAAATAAATAAAGTTTAACAATATAGGACAGATCAAATGGCAGAAAAGACAGTATACAAAATATAGACAATAATCATAACATGTGCCAAATGCCTGCGTTAAAAGTAAAGAACCTCAATTCCCCCTCCACCATCCCATGCCCATCCGGCTCCAGTACAAAACCCCATAGGAAGTGCCATAGAAGTGCCATAGATAAGTGCAAATGTTAAAAAAAAGACCCCTAACTGTGAGAAAGCTGTTAAGCTAACCAACACTTCCATCACTATCCCTGAGCATGCACGATTTGCCCCATTTTAAAACATCAGTTTTATTAGCTTGTTTATTAAAAGGTATATCCAACCATAATAGGTAAACGTCACTGTGACATGAGGGCATGCTTCCACAAATGTATAACACTGGGAGTATCACTTCATTTATATTGTTGATGGCTGCAGCCCTAACAAAAAGTATGACCAGTGACACAGGCTTATTAAAAACTCAGACAAATAGCCCCCCTGACATGTTTCGCTCCGCAGAGCTTTATCAGAGGTTTGGGCCAATGGCCATTAGCCCAGACCTCTGATGAAGCTCTGAGGAGTGAAGCAGATAGATTTCACAAGTCATAGTAATAGAAGTATTAAATCTTTGATCATTAGCAGCCAACCTTTGCATATGACAACATTGTGGATACTCAGTTTTTAGGCTGAGGATACATATCACAAGGTGTGTACACCACAGACCAAGTCAATAACTCATGTATATTGCCATAACTATTCGGCTATGATATCTGCTTGCATAATATAACTGAATGTCATCAATAGAGGATATGCTGCTAATCTGGTTGAAAAACACAAAGACAGAGTTAAATCACTGTTTACAGAGATTACTAGGTCCAATGATATGCACAGATTTAAAACCTAATAGTATACTATTTATCTTGACATTTAACTAACAGAGCTAAAACATTGTTCATTCTTCATAAACATTGATCCATCTTATCCATGAATTATATAATCTAAAACTGGTTCTATTTAACAGTACGTGTGTTTAGTTTTTTGATTTTTGATTTTTAGGCCTTTAAATTTTAGGTTCCATTTTATATTATGTTCCTTTTAAAAACAGATTGTCAATATTGTTTCAATCCAAGTAATATAATATAGAATTAATCCTTTTTCAGGTTACAAGATGACTGCCACTGTTTCTTTTATAATGTAGGTGCCTGTGGTGAGTATACATTTGCACTTAACTAATAATGCTACTATACATTAGAATCCTTGATGTGGCTGTATGTACTGACTCTCCGTCTCCTGAAGACTCAGATGGACTGTCAGGTTCGGTTACACGTAGACATAGTCTTCCCGACTTCTGGTCTTGCACAGTTATTTTATTTACAAAACATATTCATCATGGTTTCGTTACAAGCATGGGAAGTGATATCCCCTCTTTTCTATCCTCCGGACTGAGTGTCTTGAGAGTTACCCTGTCGAAGTACCTCCAAAAGACATCCCACCTTATATTCAGCTCTAGAAGAATAAAATCCAGCATAGAATGGATGATTGGATCGCCCGCAGCGCTGCCGCAGGGATTTGATCATCCATAATGGCGGACAGAGGTCCTTTCACCTGCTTCCGTCAATCTCCACGGGTCTTCTGCTCTGGTCTGAGATCGGGCAGACCAGAGCAGAAGATCACCGATAACACTGATCACTGCTAGGCCCTAAACAGTATCAGCAATCAAGTCCCTATGGGGACTATTTAAGCGTAAAAATAAAAGTTTAAAAAATATAAAAAAAACTGTAAAAAAGTTTGAAAAATCCCCTCCCCCAATAAAAATTTTAATTATCCCTTTTTTCCATTTTACCCCCCAAAAAGTGTAAAAAAATTTAAATAAAATAAATATTTGGCATTGCCGCGTGCGTAAATATTGGAGCTATGACAATATAATGTTAATGAGCCCGTAAGGTGAATGGCGTGAACATAAAAAAAAAAAAAAAAAAACTGCTGCTTTTTTGTAACATTTTATTCCAAATTTTTACAAAAAATGTATTAAAAGTTTTATATATGCAAATGTGGTATCAAGAAAAAAAAAGTACAGATTAGACACAAAAATTAGCCCCCATACAGCCGCTTAACTGGAAAAATGTAAAAGTTATAGGTCAGCAAAATAGAAGGATTTGGTTAAAAAGTTTGTGATAATTTGGTTAAAAAGTTTGTGATTTCTTTTAAGCGGTACAATAATAGAAAAGTATGTAATCATGGGTATCATTTTAATTGTATTGACCCACAGAATAAAGAAAACATGTCATTGAACAGCGAGAAAATGAAACCTTTCAAAATTTTCAAAATTGAGGTTTTATTTTCAATTTCCCCAAATAGTATTTTTTGGGTTGCTCCATACATTTTATGGTAAAATGAGTTATGTCATTACAAAGGACAACTGGTTGCACAAAAAACAAGCCCTTATACTCGTCTGTGGATGACAATATAAGAGTTATTAAGGCCAAAATGGTCTTGGTCCTTAAAGGGTTCTCCACCCCTAGACATCTTATATGGATAGGGGATAAGATATCAGATCGCCGGGTCCCGCTGCGGCACCGCGCTATCATTACTGCACAGAGCGAGTTCGCTCTTTGCGTAATGACGGCCAATACAGGGGCCGCAGCATCGTTATGTCACGGCTCCGCCCCTCGTGATGTCACGGCCCGCCCCCTCAATACAAGTCTATGGGAGAGGGTGTGGCAGTCGTAACGCCCCGCCATAGACTTGCATTAGGGGGGGGGGGGTAGTGATGTCACGAGGGGCAGAGCCATGACGTCACACTGCTCCGTCCCCTGTATTGCCCGTCATTACGCACAGAGCGAACTCGCTCTGTGCAGTAATGATAGCGCGGTGCCGCAGCGGCGATCCCGGGGTCCCCAGCAGGGGGACCCCGGCAATCTGATATCTTATCCCCTATCCTTTGGAGAACATTATCAAAATCTCCCATCACTATTGTCGGAAGATAAGGAAATGTTGAAAAATGCTCCTTTCAAGGGGTACTAAAATATGGGAGTGGTATGTAGAGCACTACTATTATACAATCCCATTAACACAGCAGACAATGTATGGACAATGTACTCCCACTTATCTCCCATCCAATTCTCTAAACATAGTTTGGCAGCAGAATGACAATTGTCTGTGTTACTTGTACAACATTTCTATGACATACCTATGTATTTATTGTTGTGGTAATGATTTCTACTGATATTTCCCTGGCATGCAACCTCATGCCATTTGAGGCAGTGTCCTTTATATGTTTTATTGGAACTGCACGATATCAGAATCCAAAAAAGAAGAGTCACTCAACTATAGACTGCAATTTTGGGGTTCTTACTCCACTGGTTGACTAGAGACATCTTTTAGACACAGCTTAGGGGGTACTGGTTATCAATGAATAAATTCAGTGGTGTATGATCTGGCTCCGTCAAAAATGTATGAAAATTAGCTCTCCTTCAGAAGGAACTTTGTACATGTTGTGCATTTTGGCCAAATTGCCTTAAGTTTCCTATCATAAGACTTAAAGGGGCGCTGTCAGATATAAAAGCTTTTGATATGTTGTAAAGCATGCAAACCCCATAGGTTCTGCAATTGCTTTAATTTAAAAAAATAATAATCTGCATTTCATACTGAAAAAGCCAGTCAAAAAACTGCCTCCCTGCCTCCTGGGATACATACCAGCCTGGCTGTGTCCTCTTGTCATCACGTACATCATGGATATGATTGAATGGTCTGCAGATCTAAAGCTGATGTGTGGGCATGCTGGGAGTTGTAGTTCTGCAACAGTAGGAGGAACACAGCCTGCAGCAACACTGCTGTAAATCTGAGTTTTACCAATTAAATGCCACCAGCTGTTGAAAAACTACAACTCAAAGGATGTGTGGACATGCTGGGAGCTGTAGTTTTGCAAAAGCTGTAAGCACACAGTGTGTGTGTATAGCATAAAACCAGAAAGGGAAGGGTTACAGATGCTCTCCCCCCCAGACCAGTGACTGAGGAGAGTGAGGGAGAGTGAGGGGGGGGGGGGGGGGGGAGGAGGAGGGGGAGTGGTTATCACCTGATGAGAAGAAAGGGACCCGCCCCCTTCTTCTGGTCGACAACATTAGGGTAATTCAAAAATAAAGCTAATTCTCAGAGAAATATAGGTCATAGACACATAAAAATGATATGTACATTATCAGAATGAGATACTAAGCACCATTTTTTTTTTTGTGATCTGACAGGTACGCCTTAACCCCTTAAGGATGCAGGGCATACCTGTACACCCTTTGGCTGTACACTGCAGTGGCAGTTTTCCAAAAACTGCCAGAAAAAAAACAAGTGGAAACTTAGCCTAAGTCCGCTCCCTTTCTATAACACGGGGCCTCTAACAATGGCCGGGACCCGTGGCTAATAGCACGCGGCACTGATCGTGGTTAACCCTTTAGATGCAGCGTTCATAGTTGATTGCTGCGTCTAAGCTGAAAGTAAACTGCTCCCGGCTAGCTCAGCGGGTTGTTCGGGACCACCACGTCAAAATCAAGTTGTCCCGAACAGCTGGCAGACACAAGGAGTATCCCTATCTGCCTCCTGTGTCGCCAATCGCCATATGACTGCTCAGTGCCTGAGATCCAGGCATGAGCAGTCCAGCAGCAGAATCATCGATCAATGTTATCCTATGAGATAACAAAGTTCGATTGAAAAGATCAGTTAGTGCAATATTATAGCCACTAGAGCTAGTTATGACACTGCAAAAAAGTGAAAAAAAAAGTTAATAAAGATCATTTAACCCCTTCCCTAATAAAAGTTTGAATCACCCCCCCCTTTCCCATTTAAAAAAAATCAGTGTAAATAAAACTAAACATATATGGCATCGCCGTGCGCGGAAATGTCCGAATTATAAAAATATATTGTTAATTAAACCTCACTGTCAATGGCGTATACGCGCAAAAAAAAATAGATGATAAAGTCCAATCAATACAAACATGGTACCGCTAAAAACTACAGACCATGGTGCAAAAAATGAGCCCTCACACTATACGCGGAAAAAATTAAACGTTATAGGGGTCAGAAGATGACAACTTTAAACGTATACATTTTTGTGCATGTAGTTATGATTTTTTCCAGAAGTTTGACAAAATCAAACCTATATAAGTAGGATATCATTTTAATTGTATGGACCTATAGAATAAAGAGAAGGGGTCATTTTTACCGAAAAATGTACTACGTAGAAACGGAAGCCCCCAAAATTTACAAAATGGCATTTTTTATTAAATTTTGTCGCACAAATATTATTTTTTGTCATTACAAAGTATAATTGGTGGTGCAAAAAATAAGCTATCATGTGGATATTTTGGTGCAAAATTGAAAGAATTATGATTTTTTTAAAGTTAAGGAGGAAAAAAACAAAAGTGCAAAAATGGAAAAACTCTCAGTCCTTAAGGGGTTAAAGGGTTACTCCACTGGAAAACATTTTCTTTTAAATCAACTTGTGTCAGAAAGTTAAACAGATTTGTAAATTACTTCTTTTAAAATATCTTAATCCTTTCAGTACTTATCAGCTGCTGGATGCTCCAGAGGAAGTTCTTTTCTTTTTGAATTTTCTTTCTGCCTGATCACAGTGCTCTTTGCTGACATCTCTGTCCATTTTAGGAACTGTCCAGAGCAGGAGAGTTTTGCTATGAGGATTTTTTCCTACTCTGAACAGTTCCTAAAATAGAAAGAGGTGTCAGCAGAGAGCACTGTGGTCAGGCAGAAAGGAAATTTAAATAGAAAAGACAACAGAAGAACCAGAAAGACTCCGATCACTCACGACAAATGTAATGCAATACCCTTTATTACGGGCGTGAAACTTCTCTCCGGGCAGTGCTCCCATCACCTGCTGCCCTGCCGTGACATCCGTTTGTGTATAGCCACCTAAGTCGATGTGCATAAAATAAAGGATATTGCATTACATTTGTGGTGAGTGATCCGCGCCTTTCTGGTTCTTCTCTTGATGTGTATATACGCAGTGACTGTTAGTTACACAGCGTGAGCACCATCACACCTATGCTGACAACAGAACTGACAGCGGGACTGTGCAGCGGGAGAATCACAGTTTAAGCGCAGTGCCAGGGGACCCTCTTCAAATCAGTGGTTTTAAAAGAAAAGAACTACCTGTGTAGTATACAGCAGATGATATGTACTGGAAGGATTAAGATTTTTAAATAGAAGTCATTTACAAATCTGTTTAACTTTTTGGCACCAGTTGATTTAAAAGAAAATGCTTTCCAGTGGAGCACCCCTTGAAGTATCTTTCTGTGGTTTACCCATCTGTTTTTCTTTTGTTTATACACACACCAAATTTTATACACAGCTGACTGGGAACAACCAACATCTTTTGCCACACTCCCTATTAAACTTCCATCTTGATAAAGTTTTATAATCCATTCCAGTGTCTCAACTGACAACTAACATGTTAGGGCCATGCCTGCTTTTACTTATCCATTAGTCAAACAGTTCAATAAGGTTAACTGTGATCTCCCGTGATCTCCAAGCCAGCACTGTGGCAATCCTAACACGGAAGCTTGGGGCTTCCGTGTTTGTGATGTTGCGCCATACCCCCTCCATTCATGCCTAATGCAGGGGGCATGATGGCTGTGTACTAGCCATCAAGCCCCCTCCTATAGACATGAATGGAAGGGGTGTGGCATGACATCACAAACACAGAAGACCCAGGCTTCTGTGTTCGGAATGCCCCAGTGCCGGCCCAGAGATTCCGGGGGGGGGGGGGGGTTCCAGCAGCCAAACACCCCCCCCCTTCACAATCAGACATCTTATCCACTAAGATGTATGGGGCAGAGTGCCCCTTTAAAGTCAATGCATCCTCTACGAACATGTCATGTCTGCATTCCATTTTACTTACATACAGCCCGGTGGAAACCTTTAAAGGGGTACTCCACCCCTAGACATCTTATCTTCTATCCAAAGGATAGGGGATAAGATGTCTGATCGCAAGGGTCCCGCTGCTGGGGACCCCCATGATCTCAGCTGCGGCACCCCGCCCTCATCACTGCACAGAGCGAACTTGCTCTATGCCTGATGACGGGCGATACTGGGGCCAGAGCATCGTGATGTCATGGCTTCGCCCCCTTGTGAAGTCATGGCCCACCCCCTTAATGTAAGTCTATATGATGTGAAATTGGTCTTCAACCCCTTGAGGACTCATGGTTTTTCCATTTTGTTACTTAAAAAAAATCATTTTAAAATTCATAACCCTCTCAATTTTGCACTTACAGACCGAAATGATGGCTTATTTTTTCGCCACCAATTCTACTTCGTAATGACATCAGTCATTATACCCAAAAATATACGGCGAAACAAAAAAAATCATTGTGCAACGAAATTGAAGAAAAAAATGCAATTTTTAACTTTAGGGGGCTTCCGTATCTACATAGTAAATTCTTGGTAAAATTGACACATTATCTTTATCCTGTAGATCCATACGATTAAAAAGATACGCTACTTTTATAGGTTTGATTTTGTCTTGCTTCTGGAAAAAGTCATAACTACATGCAGGAAAATGTATACATTTAAAATTGTCATCTTCTGACCCCATTACTTTTTTATTTTTCTGCGTACGGGGCGAAATGAGGGCTCATATTTTGCGCCATGATGTGAAGTTTTTATTAGTACCATTTTTGTTATGATCGAACTTTTTGATAGCTTTTTATTCATTTTTATGGTATAAAAAGTGACCAAAAATTTGCTATTTTGGACTCTGGAATTTTTAACAATATATTTTTAACAATATATTTTTAGAGTTCGGACATTTACACACATGGTGACACCACATATGTTTATATTTATTTTTATTTACATGTTTTTTTTTTAAATGGGAAAAGGGGGGTTATTGGATCTTTTATTAGGCAAGGGGTTGAATCACATTTATTAACTCTTTATTTTTTACACTTTTTTTTCTTTTTGAAATGTTAAAGCCCCCATAGGGGACTATAACATGCAGTACATTGATTGCCAGCACTGTTCAATGCAAAGCCATAGCATTGCATTGATCAGTGTTTTCGGCGGTCGATTGCTCAAGCCTGGATCTCAGGCTTGGAACAATCAATTGCTGATCAGACGCACCAGAGGCAGGTAACAGACCCTCCGCCTATGTCCTAGCTGATCGGGACCACCGCAGTTTTACTGCGGTGGTCCCGATCAGCCCAACTGAGCAGCCGTGAATGCTTTTTTTTACAGATTGGACGCAGCGATCAACTTTGAACGGCGCATCTAAAGGGTTAATAGCCCTGGGTACCGGCTACCGTTAGATGCCAGGACTGGCACGATATGACGTGGGGTCACACGGTTATATCCCTGGAGCCGTCCAGGACATACAGGTACGCCCCCAAGAGTCCCCAAGAGGTAATAATCTTTTTCCTTTAGAACTAAGTGATTCTTTCCTCTAATAAAAAAATATACACCATAAATTAATTTACTTTGCTTTGTTTAAAGTATATTACATGTAGCAAGAAAATATATGTGGTTGCATGTCATCTCTGTCATTTGTGTATTTGTTAAAAAAGTAAGAAAAAAAGTCTGGAAATTCCTGAATTTTTGCTAGGGGTTGTAGAAGGAAAAACCTTATAGGGTATCTTACTTGGGTCTGCTTTATCAATGATTTTAATAGTTTTGCATTGAAATTTTTTTTAAATACATTCCTTAAAAACATACAAAATTCCCAATGTTATACATAACCCATATAATCATTTACTTTAAAGTGCAAGCATATAAAATATATACTTTAAATATATATTTGAGTATATCAAAGTACAGAAAATGAAATAAGAATTGTTAGATTTGTAACATAAAATACAATATTTACTGTATAATCTGTTTATTTTAATACATTATTCATCATTATTTACTATTCAGAATTTTTAATAAAAGCACATTTCTATTATGATTTGTAGCCATATTTTTACTGTGTAGACAACTTTTCTTCACAGTCATTTCAAATTCCTCAAAATATTAACTCTGACATTTTAATTTCTCCAGTTTTCTTACTGGCAACAATACAGTCAATCCCTAAGGCTAGGAGGATCACTTGTTTCTGTAACTTTCAAAACAGTAAAATTCTTCATTCTTAGAGATATGATTATTATTATATTATTAGTATAATTATTATTATTATTCTATGTATTCATATTGAGGGGAATTCATCAGGCTTTTTAGACCATAGTTTTAGTTTTTTTCTAAAATTGTTGCATCAAAAGTCTAAAGTCATTATTCCTGCGACTTTTGAGCGACAATAGCCATAGATCAAATCTGAAACTGAAAGTTAGCAGTGCTTTAGACTATTTTTATCCAGTGGTGATGGATTCATGATTTGCAACTTTTCTCTGAAAGTTGGACAAAAATCGCAGCTCCTGTCTTTTACACACTAACCCACACTAATTTACTTCAGCCCTGAAAAGTACTCTAAATACCCACGCAAATTTGGTCCGGCTGGATACCTGATGAGGATATCTCTGATTGCATACTACAGGGATGGCACAAAGTGAAGAAAGCAGTTATAAATGAAAGATGGCGGGAAACTTATTTCAAGCTAGCCCACAAAGCACTTTACGGGTTCAACATACTCCCCTTTCCTAGTTTCCCTGACAGAATTACTGCATGCCCTAAATGCGCAGTTCCACTGACTAACACCTGGCATGGGGTATGGACTTGCCCTAAAACTGCTGACTACTGGCAAATGGTTCTGACATATATACATGACACGTGGAACATTACACTCCCCGCCACCCCACGTTCGTTATTTTTCCATCAATTCCGACCCCCCGACCAGAATACTTCTCGCCTCCCCAGGATCCCCCAATTGATTCATGTGGTCCTCTTGGTCGCCCTGAGATGTCTGTTTGCCCCCTGGTTATCTCCTGATATTCCCACACGCAGTTTGCTCCTGACTCAGTTAAAACTATATTGCAATGTTGATAGACTTGACACTGAAGGCAACAAGACGACTCGCACACAAAAGTTTTTTTCCCAAGTGGGAAGTATTTCACATCCACATATTCCACGGAAGAAATAGCGAACATGATTCGACCGTTTGAATTTACTGAGTGGTATTGCAGGGGGGACTTGGGGGACACCTTAGGAACTCTTAGGCTCCCTAGCGTGAGGCCCGCAGAAGTTACGGCCGCAGGGCAGCATCCATAGCTTGTTACCTTTTCTATCTTGATGTCAGCATTACCTGTTTGTCTGTTTATTATGTTTCCTGGTGGAATCTCTTTCTTACGCCCCATGCGTGGGCAATAGCAGTTATTTATTTGTACTGTTTATTTGTATTTGTGTCCTGTGTGTTGGGACGGTGTATTTGCGCTTTCTGGTTATATTTTATGAAACTTTAATAAAATATGTTTAAAAAAAAAAAAAAAAAAACACCCACGCAAATTGACCACACAATCCTCGCCTCTAATTTGATGGTAGCTCAAATAAACTTGCACGCCCAACAGTTTGTGGTCCAGCACCCTGCTGCTTTTTTTGGCTTGGCCCGTTTGATGGACCCCCATCAATACAGTCGAGTTGAGGTCATATTGGGGCCTCGTTCTGCTTATGGGCCTAGTAAAAAAATAATATATATATATATATATATATATATATATATGTATTAGGCAATATTGAAGTGGGGGTGTTCTGTAAAAAAAACACACTTTACTGTATGACCATGAAAAGGGCTCTCTACTCAGTAATTCCAGTGGCTTCATGGCCACCCTTGCGCCAGTCCCAGAAATATGCACCACATATTGAGGAGGTGTATATTTCTGCAAATATACGTGTGAAATTGCATGTGAGGAGGCTGTACCCCCTGCACACACCTCCATGTAAGACCCTCACGATCTTGGCAATTACCTTATTTAGGCCTGAGCATGTTGCTCTCTCCCTGAAGAGCTCTGTCGGTTTTCGAGGCAACAGTTTAGAGCCACATATTGAATATTTTTGTACTCAGGAGAAATTGTGCTTATTACACCCCATATTACGTTCCTTGAGGGATTCAGTTTCTAAAATGGTGTCCCCTCACGGGGGCTTCTCCTGTGCTGGCACCATGGAGGATTTGTAAGTGCGAAATAGCCCCAAAAATTCTCTCTCTATTCTCCTTCCCTTCTGAGCACCCTCACAGTGCACCCTCACAGTACTTTATACTCACATATGGGGTATTTCCGTATTCGGGAGAAATTCAGTTACTAACTCTGTAAATCTTTTTCTTCTTTTACCCCTTGGGAAAATAAAAAAATGAGGGGTTACACCAGAATTTTAGTGTAAAAAGTTAATTTTTTTATTTTAACTGCCTACTTTTACAAAATTGTGTCAGACACATGTGGGGTGTAAATGTGCACCCTACACCTTATTACATTCCTTGAGGGGAGTAGATACCAAAATAGTGTCACATGAGCGTTTCCACTGTCCTGGCACTATAGGGTCTTTATAAATGCCCATGGCCCCCAAAAACTATTTCAGCCAAATTCTCGTTTCAAAAACCAAATGAGGCCCCTTCCCTTCTGAGCACTGCCATGCTCCTGCAGATAACTTAATATCCACATATGAGGTGTTTCCTTACTCAGTAGAAATTGGGTTACACGTTTTGATTACCTTTTTCTTGTTTTTCTTCTTTCTTGCTTGTAAAAATGAAAAAAAAAATGGAGCTACATCAACATCTAACTTTTCCCCTCCACTTTGCTACTATTCCTGTGAAACACCTAAGGGGTTAACCGACCTTCTGAATGTTGTTTTGAATACTTTATGGGCGATTTCTAACATGAAGGCCCCTCAAATCTACTTTAAACTGAATTAGTCCATGAAAAATTCAAATTTTGAAATTTTTAGAGAAGAATTGGAAAATTGCTGCTAAACTTTAAAGCCCTCTAATGTCTTCAAAAAGTAAAAACATGTCTAATGTATAATGGCAACATAAGGTAGACATATAGTAAATTGCAATCAATGTGTCATTTATTTGGCAGGACCATTTTCCTTATAAGCAGACCATTTCAAGTTTAAAAAATGCAAATTTTTCAAATTTTCATGATATTTTTCAATTTTTCACAAAGAAAGGATGCAAGTATTGATGAAAACTTACTACTATCTTAATGTAGAATATGTAACAAAAAAACTGTTTCAGAATCAGAAAAACTTTTGCTCTGTCCTTAAAGGGGTACTCTGGTGGAAAACAGTTTTTATTTTATTTTTTTAAATCAACGGGTGCCAGAAAGTTAAACAGATCTGTAAATTACTTCTATTTAAAAATTGTAATCCTTCCATTACTTATCAGCTGCTGTCTACTCCACAAGAAGTTATTTTCTTTTTGAAGTTATTTTCTGTCTGACCACAGTGCTCTCTGCTGACACCTCTGTTCACATCAGGAACTATCCAGAGCAGGAGAAAATACCCATAGCAAACATATCCTGCTCTGGGCAGTTCCTGACATGGACAGAGGTGTCAGCAGAGAGCACTGTGGTCAGACAGAAAATAAATTCAAAAAGTAAAGAACTTCCTCTGTAGTATACAGCAGCTGATAAGAACTGGAAGGATTAAGAGTTTTAAATAGAAGTAATTTACAAATCTGTTTAACTCTCCTGCAACTTTCTGGCAATTTAAGGAAATTGTTTTCCACCGGAGGACCCCTTTAAGGCTAAAATGGTGCTTAAAAAGATAAATGTTTGACATATGTTGATTCCACTTATGTGACTTTTACCTATCTCCTCAAGGGGTTCCTCTTGACTACATTTCACTTGAATGAGGTGAGCAGAGGTTACCAGGATTGCAGAGATAGCCAAGGAGACTGTTTATGCTGTTTCCATAACACATATAGACTCACTGGTGTTCTTAAAACTGCACAACACAGCGACCTACTCTGCTTCCACAACTTGGGAGTTTAAGTAGCAGCATAGCTTGTTGGTGATGTTTCCATAATGCTCATACACACATATGGGAGTTACATGAACAGAGTAAAACAACCCATTCCCCTGTTTTCGTAATCCTTGTCACTTTTGACTGCTACGTCCAATTGAAGGAGCCAGCAACCAATAGGGAGTTTATGTGAGATTTTTAGCAGCTGAAGTATGACACATATTTCTGCTCATGAGGTTCTTTTGTGCACCTCACTACTAGTCAGTTACAATGAAACAGCCAGTGATTGAAAAAGCGTACCTTATTCCACAGGCTTATTTCCGGTGTTGTCTTGAATCAACATCAACACGTTCTATTTGCCAATGCTTTCAACATTTTCATCCCACAGGCTCTTCCCCTTACTCTCATGTGTTGATTCATAATAATGTCCAGGTGAAGGACATCAGGGTGTCCTGGTTTAGAGGTTGGCACATCTATTGCATATTGATTGTGTTACATATTGATTACTGTGAATATGCCAAATACCCATAACATACTATTTAATGGTATACAGATGTGTCCACTCTTACCCTTCATTGACTTTATATGAGGAGTCCAGTTTCCCATGATACAAATTTAGCACCAAATTTTGACATGCTAGCAAAATCTCAACAGGCTGCAAGTCACTTCACAACTACTGGCTGGCTACACATATTTAGTATATTTAGCTTTTGACATAGTTTTGCAAAATCATGTTTTTTTTTTTTCTAAGATAATTATCTTGTAAAACACATGGTGGCACCCATTGAACCGTGAAAAAAAGTAAGGAAGGTCACATCGATATGCATTACAATGATTTTGTAGGTACTGACACCGTAACCATGAGATCACCTGCAGGATTAGATAATATACACAGTTTGGCTCCTGTTACAGCTGCTGAGATTGATTAACCCCTTAACGACAATGAACGTAAATGTACGTCATGGTGATGTGGTACTTAGCGCACCATGATGTACATTTATGAGCTGCCATGATCGCGCAGCTGTCCGCCATTAACCCCTCAGATGCCGTCATCATTACAGATCACGGCATCTGCGGCAGTGCGGTACTTTGAATGGATGATCGGATCGCCCGCAGTGCTGCCCTCTCCCAGGGTCTTCTGCTCTGGTCTGAGATCGATCAAACCAGAGCAGAAGATCACCGATAATACTGAGCACTGAACAGTATTAGCAATCAACTGATTGCAATGAATAGTCCCCTATGGGGACATAAAAAGTATTAAAAAAAAAGTTAAAAAATGTAAAATAAAAAAGTAAAACAAATTTGAAAAATCCCCTCCCCCAATTAAAAATTAAAACATCTGTTTTTCCCATTTTACCCCCCAAAAAAGCGTAAAAAAAAAATTAATACACATATTTGGTGTCTATGCGTGCACAAAAGTCTGAACTATTAAACTATATTGTTAAATATCCCATACGGTGAATGGCGTAAACGTAAAAAAATAAAAAAAGTCAAAAATTGCTGCTTTTTTGTCACATTTTATTCCAAAAAAATTTATAAAAAATTTATAAAAAGTAAAACCTAAGCAAAAGTGGTACTGAGCCCTCATATCGCCCCATATAGGGAAAAATGAGAAAGTTATAGGTGGTCAAAATAGGGCAATTTCAAACATACTAATTTTGTTAAAATGGTTTGAGATTTTTTTTAAGCGGTACAATTATAGAAAAGCATATAACATGGGTAATATTTTAATCGTATTGACCCACAGAATAAAGAAAACATGTCATTTGTACCGGAAAGTGTACAGCGTGAAAACAAAACCTTCCAAATTTATCTAAATTGCGGTTTTCTTTTCAATTTTCCCACATAAATAATATTTGTTTGGTTGTGCCGTACATTTTATGGTAAAATAAGTGATGTTATTACAAAGTACAATTGGTGATGCAAAGAACAAGCACTCATATGGGTCTGTGGATGGAAATATAAGAGAGTTATGATTTTTAGAAGGCGAGGAGGAAAAAACGGAAATGCAAAAATAAAATTGGTCTGTTCCTTAAAGGGGTACTCCGCTGCCTAGTGCTTATTTCACCAACTTTTTACCTCTTACTTGATGACTTCACATAACACCCCTGTACTGTATGCACCTTATCCATTAGTGTTGTCGTTCCCTGAGTTGGCGTTCTGTCTGGCTCGCGTTGTTGCTTATTTCCTGTTGTTCGGTCCGTGAAAGCTACCATTCCCCTAATACTTTGCGGCCTGATTATGCGCTTAGGTGCCACCTATTTTTCCTTGTTATTCCGCCCATCCCTTTTTTTGTTCACGCCTATGTGCATGCCCCTTTTTTTTATTTCCGCCCATAGGCGTCCTAGCTTCGCCCCTTGTTTCTTCTTTCCACGCCCATTATGTTCCATCGTTCGGTAGAGAAATGTGCGCCTGCGCATCCCTACGCTGCCAGCGTAGTGCTAACGTAGCTAGCGTAGCCATGCACATGCGCAGTTCTCCTTCCAGTTCAGGGCTTACCTTCCTAGTGTAGCCCCGCGCATGTGCAGTTGTCGTTACAGCTCAGGGCTATGCAACTAATGTAAGCCCTTATCTGTAAGGACTACTGCGCATGCGCAGGGCTATGCTACTGACGTAGCCGACGTTAGCACTAGGCTGTAAGCGTAGTGCTGAGAACGCGATTCACAAAATGACCAGACATGCGCACTACACGCCGAAGACGACTCTCAAAATATACATGATGCATGCGCCTGGCACAAAGGACGATTGGACCAGGCTAGGATGCTCACACAAGGGGCGGCAAAGAAAGTGCAAAATGTCATTCCCACACAATTTCAAAGAATGAATATTCAAGAAGTGGGCCGGCTTGACTACGGACACAGGAGGAGGGAAATGCGGATGTCAATGCCGACATTGCAGGGCGGGCTGACAACAACATGGCCGCAAACGTTGTCAGCAGTCACAAAGCACCAAAAAACTACACTACTTACCTGCACATAGGAACAGTAAGTATAACGGAAATAATATGCATTATTGACACAGCAAGCATATTAGAGAGTTAAACAACTTTACACAATGGGCAAATGTATTGACAAAGTCATAGTAGCGGAGTACCCCTTTAAGGCCAAAATGGGCCTGGTCCTTAAGGGGTTAAAACTCTGATCTTGGTAATCTAAAATAAAATTGTTGGTACCCTTTTAATAAAGACAGAAAACCCCAAAATGCTCCCACAAATAATCCACATAGAAAGAAACACGGGGGCACTCACGTTTAGGTGAACAGGTATGAACTTCTTTATTTCTTTATTTCTTTAAATAAGGTGCATTTTCAAACGTAACGTAGCGGGGCGTTCAGGAGACACGTCCGTATGCAACGATAGCTATTTCGTGCCGCTCCCGGCACTTCTTCAGGTCACGCCTCTCCAGGTGAGAAGGATCAGGTAAATACTTCCTGAATCCTTACGTCATTAAAAGGAGGGTGTTACGAATCTTAGATGAAAAAATGCTAACAACTTTAAAAACATTACAACCATTGAACTGTGCATAACGATAATATTATAATGTAACAAAACATAAAATGTTTGAGACGACCTGTCTAAAGGGTGAGCGTCCTGATTTAATGCCATATTTTTTGGAACATTATTTAAGTAAAAAAGTAAAAAAAAAAAAAAAGAAAAACCGTTTCATGGAGACAGTAGACTGTTCAGATAACCTCACTATAATTCATCTGTCTGACCTCACCATTGATGATGCAATGAGTTCTGTTTTATCAAAAGGGTTAAACTACTGTATTACAGATGACTTTGACCCGGTCGACTTTCGAATCGACCTGTTCAAAGCCACTAGAAAGTTGTCTCTGAAAAAATTCTTCCATAATAAAGCCCTAACTAATACAAGAATGGAAGGAGAGGTCCCAGCAAGCGTTGGCCCCTTAGGGTTTTATAATATAGAGGAAGAAACAGATTCAATGTGCTTTAACACCCTTACAGAATTATTAATGGAAGATAGCCCTGCTAAGGATAATGCTGATATCTATGTACCAGAATTCACTGGAGGAATAAAATCTTCATTCTGTCCTCCAGTGTTTGCAGGGAGTAGTATTGATCTATGTCAAAAACGCGTCTTAGAAGACATGAAAGCACTATGTTACCCCCATGATCCCCCAAATCTATCAGCCAAAGAAAAACAGGCTCTAGAGATATTGAGAAAAAGAGAGGATATAATTATAAAAAGATCAGATAAAGGGGGTAACATAGTGCTTATGACTAAAAAATATTACCTACAAGAAGCAAATAGACAACTAAAAAATGAGAAGGCTTATGTGGTACTCCCCACTAACCCTCTACCGAAATTGTCATTGAAAATACAGTCCTTCTTGAGAACCTGTGTAGAAAGAAAAATCCTTTCAAGAAAAATGGCAGAAAGGTTATTACCAACCAATCCCAAGCCAGCGAACTGGTACTTTCTGCCAAAAACACATAAAACTCTTGCGTCCCCACCCGGGAGACCTATCGTCTCCGGGATGGGGTCACTAACAGAACCTCTTTCTAAGTATATAGATTGGCTGCTGCACCCTCTCCTGGGAGAGATACCTGGTCTAGTTAAGGACACCAATGAATTTCTATTAGCATTAGAGGACATGAATTGTCCACCTAACGGTATACTGGTGTCCTTGGATATTGAAAGCCTTTATACCATTATCCCCCAGGAGAGAAGTGTAGCAGCAATCAGAGAACTGTTGGAAGATTCAGGGAAAACATATGGTTACGTAGATTTCGTCTGCGAGTCGGTATATCTTATCCTATCCTGCAACACCTTCAGATTTGGAGAAACATGGTACAAGCAAGTAGGCGGCGTTGCCATGGGCACGCCAATGGCATGTACCCTGGCGAATATTTACATCGCCATGTTTGAAAAGAAATATATCTTTTCTACTCTTAACCCATATCTGAAATATGTTGCAGGTTATTATCGATTCGTAGACGATATATTCATTATATGGACAGGTACAGAAAAAGATTTTTACAACTTTGTAACCAGTCTTAACAACACCAATGATATGAATCTATCTTTTACTTCTAAAATAGGAAAGAGAGAATTGGAATTTTTGGACGTGCTCGTGGTGATAGAAGAAAACAACATTGTAACCAAGGGATATCGCAAACCCACAGCGTGTAATGCACTGCTGCATTACGGGAGCTATCACCCCGAGCACGTCAAGAAAGCCGTACCATACGGACAATTCTTACGTTTAAGGCGTATAAATAGCAGAGAATATGATTTCATAACACAGGCTAATGATCTCAAAAAACGACTTATGATTAGAGGGTACCCAGAGAAGTTACAAGATAGATCTTTAAAAAATGCGAAAAATCGAAATCGCAAGAATCTGCTTACAGGTATTAATAAAAAAAGGAAGTACCAAAAAAGACGCATAATAAACACACGAGAAAGAAGAATCAGCCTCAATGATAGAGGGAAAGACAGATCTAGTGAAGGGGTCTTCAAAAGAAACTATAGAGAAAATAGAAACTCCTAGGTTTACTTTTATTTTTCCATTTAGCCCCATGGCAAATACAATCAAAAAAAGTATAAATGATAACTGGTTCCTGCTGCAGAATGATGCCAATCTGGCTGAGTATACACACCAGAAGCCAGTAGTAGCCTTCAAGAAGTGTAGAAATATAAAAGATATATTAGTAAAAACAGCTTTCCAGGAGAATCAAAAACAAGAAAACTGGTTAAATAAATCTTTAACCCCAGGGATGCATAAGTGCGGCACATGTAACTGGTGCCAACATGCCTGTATTGATAGAGATCTATCGCTAGGAGGAGTAAATATTAGACAAAAAAACTTTATGTGTTGCAGAACCAAAAATGTAGTGTATGCAATCTTTTGCTCTTGTAAATGCTTTTATATCGGATGTACAATTAGACAGATGAACGTGCGCTTCAGAGAACATTTAAGATCTATAACTACTAAAAAAGGTAGCCCCAGATTAATTGCACATGTAGAAAAGGAACATGGGGGGGGACATAAAAACCTTGAAATTTTGTGGTATTGAAAAAATAATGCCTATTCCGGGAACGGATAGCAGAAAACGCCTGCAGCAGGCAGAAGCAAGATGGATCATTCGGACCGCAGCAGAAGGAAATCTCGGTCTGAATGACCGCCTTGATATGAGCGTTTTTGCTTAAATAATGTTCCAAAAAATATGGCATTAAATCGGGACGCTCACCCTTTAGACAGGTCGTCTCAAAGATTTTATGTTTTGTTACATTATAATATTATCGTTATGCACAGTTCAATGGTTGTAATGTTTTTAAAGTTGTTAGCATTTTTTCATCTAAGATTCGTAACACCCTCCTTTTAATGACGTAAGGATTCAGGAAGTATTTACCTGATCCTTCTCACCTGGAGAGGCGTGACCTGAAGAAGTGCCGGGAGCGGCACGAAATAGCTATCGTTGCATACGGATGTGTCTCCTGGACGCCCCGCTACGCTACGTTTGAAAATGCACCTTATTTAAAGAAATAAAGAAATAAAGAAGTTCATACCTGTTCACCTAAACGTGAGTGCCCCCGTGTTTCTTTCTATGTGGATGAATTGTGGATTTTGCTGTCGCTCATACGGGTGGAGCACCTAGGTGGAATAGTGTTGAAGACGTGCTATACCGCGGCTGCGGCTACATGTTGTGATTGTCTCAGTCATTTACACAGCACCAGTGCCAGCCAACTTCTGCTCATATAGTGTGCTCCCACAAATAACTTGAAACTGACAAACTTTATAAGGAATAAAAGTTTTATGAATATTAACAGTGCTTTTCCAAGTGGAATCTAAAGGTGTGACTAGTCATAGGAAGTTCACACCCTTGTTCTTCCTTCTTTTAACCTGTTAAAGACCCAGGGCGTACCTGTACGCCCTGAGTCCGCTCCCGATCTATAACGCGGGGCCACACCGCCATAACGGGTCGGGCCTGGCCTCTAACAAAGGCCGGGACCCGTGGCTAATAGTGCGCGGCATTGATCGCGCTGCTGCGCGCTATTAACCCTTTAGACACGGCGTTCAAAGTTGAACGCCGCATCTAAAATGAAAGCGAAACCATGCTGGTTAGCTCAGGGAGCTGTTCGGGATAGCCGCGGTGAAATCGCGGCATCCTGGACAGCTGGATGGTCCCTACCTGCCTCCTCGCTGTCCGATCACTGAATGACTGCTCAGTGCCTGAGATCCAGAAATGAGCAGTCAAGCGGCAGAATCATCAATCACTGGTTTCTTATGAGAAACCAGTGATCAATGTGAAAGATCAGTGTGTGCTGTGTTATAGGTCCCTATGGGAGCTATAACACTGCAAAAAAAAGTGAAAAAAAGGGAATAAAGATCATTACAAACGTCATTACTGACGTCATTACAAAGTAGAATTGGTGGCGCAAAAAATAAGCCATCATATGGATTTTTAGGTTAAAGATTGAAAGAGTTATGATTTTTTAAAGGTAAGGAGGAAAAAACGAAAATGCAAAAACAGAAAAACCCTGGGTCCTTAAGGGGTTAAAGATGTGAGCCTTGTTCAGATAATCAGCCAACATGTAGGCATTGAAGTCTGTTTTTGCGCAGTTTTTTTGCTGTTTGGTTTTTAATATTTTGGAATAAAGATTACAATTTTAATGAACTTACCCCGCTGGATCCTCCCCGTTTGTCTACCACATTAAATATGGACCACAAAAGCCAAGATGAGATGTGATTAGAAAGAAAATTATAGAAAAACATGTTAAAGGTAGAGGTATGAGATTATGTCCAAGCAACTTGATGGTTCTGTAACTGCAATTGCACACATTACTCAGAAGTTTAACACCCACAGACTGTAGCAAACTTCCGCAAGAGGAAAATTGAGGACAAATAGAAGAGAGAGATAGTACAAATGATAACAAAAGGGCGCAGAACAACTTCCAAACATTAAAGGTACAAGGACACCACTGTAGAAAGCAAATCATAAAAAAGTGAGACTGGAGGATGACCTAAAACACACAGCTAGAGATACCCAAGAAAGGCTAAGAACAAAACACTGGGCTATTCTGAAGTAACCTTCTGTGATCCCTCATTTAAATCCTATTGAACATCTGATGAAGACACCTTCACACCTGAAACAGCTGGAGCAGTTTGCTTATGAGGAGTGGGCTATGATACCTGTAGACAAGTGCAGAAGTCTCATTGAGAGTTAAAGAAATCACTTGATTACAGTACCTGCCCCAAAAGCTTGTGCAACTAAATATTAAAAGGGGTACTCCGGTGGAAAATGCAAATGTTTTTAAATCAACTGGTGCCAGAAAGTTATACAGATTTGTAAAAGGACTTCTGTTTACAAATCTTAACCCCTCCCGTACTTATTAGCTGCTGCATGCTTCAGAGGAAGTTGTGTAGTTCTTTCCAGTCTGAACACGGTGCTCACTGCTGACACCTCTGTCTGTGCCAGGAGATGTTCAGAATAGAAGAAAATCCCCATAGCAAACCTATCCTGCTCTGGACAGCTCCTGACAGAGGTGTCAGCAGAGAACATTGTAGTCAGACTGGAAATAACTACACAACTTCCTCTGAAGCATACAGCAGCTGATAAATACTGGAAGGATTAACCCATTAACGACGCAGGACGTAAATGTACGTCCTGGTGAGCTGGTACTTAACGCACCAGGACTTACATTTATGTCCTATGCATAACCGCGAGCATCTGAGTGATGCTCGCGTCATGCGTGGCAGGTCCCGACTGCTGATAGCAGCCAGTGACCCGTCTGTAATGGCGGACATCCACAATTGCGCAGATGTCTGCCATTAACCCCTCAGATGCCTTGATCAATACAGATCACGGCATCTGCAGCATCGCGGTACTTTGAATGGATGATCGGATTCCCTCACCTGCCTCCGCTGCTTTCCACGGGTCTTCTGCTCTGGTCTGCGATCTAGCCAACCAGAGCAGAAGATAGCCGATAACACTGATCAGTGTTATGTCCTGCGCATAGCACTGAACAGTATTAGCAGTCCAATAATTGCTATAAATAGTCCCCTATGGGGACTATTAAAGTGTAAAAATAAAAGTAAAAAAAAGTTTTTAAAAAAAGTAAAAAGAAATTAGAAAAAACCCCTCCCCAAATAAAAACATAAATTGTCCCATTTTCCATTTTCACCCCCTAAAAGTGTAAAAAAAAATATTGTATATACATATTTGGTATCGCCGCGTGTGTAAATATCCCAAATATTAAAATAAAATGTTAATGATACCGTACGGTGAACAGCGTGAACGTAAAAAAAAAAGGTCCAAAATAGCTGCTTTTGTATAAAATTTTATTCCAAAATATTTTTATAAAAATAAGTATTAAAAGTTTTATATAAGCAAATATGGTATCAATAAAAAGTACAGATCACGGCACAAAAAATGAGCCCTCATACCGCGGCTTATACGGAAAAATGAAAAAGTTATAGGTCTTCAAAATAGGGGGATTTTAAACGTACTAACTTGGTTAAACAGTTTGCGATTTGTTTTAAGCGCAACAGTAATAGAAAAGTATATTATCATGGGTATCATTTTAATTATATTGACCCAAGGAATATAGAACACATGTCATTTTTACCGTAAATCGTACGGCATGAAAACGAAACCTTCCAAAATTAGCAAAATTGCGGTTTTCTTTTTAATTTCCCCACACAAATAGTATTTTTTTGGTTGCGCCATGAATTTTATGGTAAAGTGAGTGATGGCATTACAACGGACAACTGCGCAAAAAACAAGCCCTCTTACTAATCTGTTGATGAAAATATAAAAGAGTTATGATTTTTTGAAGGCGAGGAGGAAAAAACAAAAAAGTAAAAATAAAATTGTCTAAGTCCTTAAGGTCCAAATGGGCTGAGTCCTTAAGGGGTTAAGATTTGTTGATAGAAGTAATATAAAAATCTGTATAACTTTCTGGCACCAGTTGATTGGAAAATATTGTTTTTCCACCACAGTACCCCTTCAAATTTTTTTGTGCAACGCAGGTGTTTGTGTGACAAATGTGAATAAAAAAAATAAAAAATGGCCGGTTATAGGGATGGTAAATGCATCTATAAGACTATGTTTACATTGTGCATTTATAGGTTGATTTAGAATTGTTTAATGATTCTCCTATTCCATTTCATGTTTCAATGAGATTTAATGGGAAACACTTTTTTTTGTATATGTCCTTTTTACAAGTATAAAAATAAGTGACATTTCATATTTTATGTGCATTTTGCATGTTTTGTACTGGGCTACATTCTAAAAAAAAACTTGCAAATAAGATTCAAATGTGCTTCAAAAAATTATCTCAAATGAAAAAACGACTTTAAAATACACATGTTAAAGGGGTACTCCTGAGCTAGGACATCTTATCCCCTATCCAAGAGATGTGGGATAAGATGCCTGATCGTGGGGGTCCCGCCGCTGGGGACCCCTGTGATCTTGCACGCAGCACCCAGTTACAATCAGTCCCCGGAGCATGTTCGCTCCGGGTCTGATTACTGGTGATCATGGGGGCCGGAGCATTGTGACGTCACAGCCCCATCCCCGTGTGATGTCACGCTCAGCCCCCTATATGAAAGCCTATGGGAGGGGGCGTGACAGATTTGGCATCCTATCCCCTATCCTTTGGATAGGGGATAAGATGTCTTAGCGCCGGAGTACCCTTTTAAACCCACATATTTTGGAAGCATTTTTGCTTTAAAGTACACTTGTAGTTTTCTTCTATTTTACAACATGTGAATATATCTACATGTGATTATAACCTAAAGACCAAAACAACACAGTATTGCATGTGTAGCCTGGCCTGTGATGTACTGTATATCATCTATGCATCTAAGCCTATTTTGCTACATCCTATTATCCTATGATCCTTGGCTGCTATTGCCTGGCACTGGTAGATACAGAACCCTGATTCTTTCTCCATGTCTGTCTATGTCAGTTATATCCAACTAAATATGTAATTATGGCATTTATTTTCAATGCCTTAAATTCATAACACTATTTTTCACATATTTGTGATTTTGTTTGCAGACACATGTGTTTTTGCTACAAGTTCATCATAAGCTCACTAGCAAGGAATATACTGTACTTAGTAAAGAGGAAGCCTAGAGATTAACTTTGAAAAAAGAAAAAAAACATATAAAAGCATATTTATACATTTATGTCTGGACACTTTTTTAAGTACATACAGCTGTAAAAGGTATGTTTTTTTTTCAGTTATGAAAACAATTGATGCATTTTTTTATACATAGGGATTTATAATTTACAATGTGTAAAAAAAATCTGTTCTTCAAAGGGGCACTGTCAGATTCAAAAACTTTTTATATGTTATATTTCTTGGCCAAACATTAACCTTTCTAATATACTTCATAAGAACATTTTATTTCCTTATGGCTTATAAAATCATGGCTTATAAAATCATGGCTTAGTCCGAGCTGAAGCACAGGCATGGACAATGTCCAGTAAATGAGGATGGGCTAGCACTCCTCTGTGCCCTCTACTGTCTGTGCTATCCGACAGGAGAGAGCACAGAGGAGTCCTATCAGACAGGAGAGAGCACAGAGGAGTACTATCAGACAGGAGAGAACACAAAGGAGTCCTATAAGGCAGAAGAGAGCACAGAGGAGTGCTATCAGACAGGAGAGAGCACAGAGGAGTACTATCGGACAGGAGAGAGCACAGAGGAGTCCTATCAGACAAGAGAGAGCACAGAGGAGTGCTATCAGACAGTAGAGAGCACAGAGGAGTGCTATCAGACAGGAGAGAGCACAGAGGAGTGCTGTCAGACAGTGGAGAGCACAGAGGAGTACTATCAGACAGGAGAGAACACAGATGAGTCCTATCAGACAGAAGAGAGCACAGAGGAGTGCTATCAGACAGTAGAGAGCACAGAGGAGTGCTATCAGACAGGAGAGAGCACAGAGGAGTACTATCAGACAGCAGAGAGCACAGAGGAGTCCTATCAGACAGGAGAGAGCACAGAGGAGTGCTATCAGACAGTGGAGAGCACAGAGGAGTGCTATCAGAAAGGAGAGAGCACAGAGGAGTACTATCAGACAGGAGAGAGCACAGAGGAGTCCTATCAGACAGGAGAGAGCACAGAGGAGTGCTATCAGAGAGTAGAGAGCACAGATGAGTGCTATCAGACAGGAGAGAGCACAGAGGAGTACTATCAGACAGGAGAAAGCACAGAGGAGTGCTATCAGACAGGAGAGAGCACAGAGGAGTACTATCAGACAGCAGAGAGCACAGAGGAGTGCTATCAGACAGGAGAGAGCACAGAGGAGTACTATCAGACAGGAGAGAACACAGATGAGTCCTATTGTTACGCCGAGCGCTCCGGGTCCCCGCTCCTCCCCGGAGCGCTCACGGCGTCTCTCTCCCTGCAGCGCCCCGGTCAGTCCCGCTGACCGGGAGCGCTGCACTGACATGGCCGTCGGGGATGCGATTTGCACAGCGGGACGCGCCCGCTCGCGAATCGCATCCCAAGTCCCTTACCCGTCCCGGTCCCCTGCTGTCATGTGCTGGCGCGCGCGGCTCCGCTCTCTAGGGCGCGCGCGCGCCAGCTCTCTGAGACTTAAAGGGCCAGTGCACCAATGATTGGTGCCTGGTCCAATTAGCTTAATTGGCTTCCACCTGCTCCCTGGCTATATCACATCACTTCCCCTGCACTCCCTTGCCGGATCTTGTTGCCTTGTGCCAGTGAAAGCGTTTAGTGTTGTCCGAAGCCTGTGTTACCTGATCTCCTGCTATCCATATTGACTACGAACCTTGCCGCCTGCCCCGACCTTCTGCTACGTCTGACCTTGCCTCTGCCTAGTCCTTCTGTCCCACGCCTTCTCAGCAGTCAGCGAGGTTGAGCCGTTGCTAGTGGATACGACCTGGTTGCTACTGCCGCAGCAAGACCATCCCGCTTTGCGGCGGGCTCTGGTGAACACCAGTAGCCTCTTAGAACCAGTCCACCAGCACGGTCCACGCCAATCCCTCACTGACACAGTGGATCCACAACCTGTAAGCCGAATCGTGACACCTATCAGACAGAAGAGAGCACAGAGGAGTGCTATCAGACAGGAGAGGGCACAGAGGAGTACTATCAGACAGGAGAGAGCACAGAGGAGTCCTATCAGACATGACAGAGCACAGAGGAGTGCAATCAGACAGTAGAGAGCACAGAGGAGTGCTATCATACAGAAGAGAGCACAGAGGAGTACTATCAGACAGGAGAGAGCACAGAGGAGTACTATCAGACAGCAGAGAGCACAGAGGAGTCCTATCAGACAGGGGAGAGCACAGAGGAGTGCTATCAGACAGTAGAGAGCACAGAGGAGTACTATCAGACAGGAGAGAGCACAGAGGAGTGTTATCAGACAGGAGAGAGCAAAGAGGAGTACCATCAGACAGCAGAGAGCACAGAGGAGTCCTATCAGACAGTAGAGAGCACAGAGTAGTGCTATCAGACAGCAAAGAGCACAGAGGAATCCTGCCCACCCTCACTTACTGGACTTTGTCCATGCCTGTGCTTCAGCTTGGACAAAGCCATGATTTTTATAAGCCATCATTTCTAGAAAAAGGAAATAAAATTTTCTTATGAAGTGTATTAGAAATGTTAATGTTTTGCCGAGATATACAACATATAAAAAGTATTTGTATCTGACAGTGCCCATTTAAGGGGGTACTCCACACAAGGATAGGGGATAAGATGTCTGATCGCGGGGCACCGCCACTGGAGACCCCCACAATATCTCCTGCATAACTTCCGTTCTTCATCAGCAAGGAGCGAGGATTGCTCCGTGGCTGATGACGGGCAATACAGGGGACAGAGTTTCGTGACGTCACGGTTCTGCCCCCTGTATTGCCCGTCATCAGCCATGGAACGATCCTTGCTCCATGCAGCTGAAGAACGAGGGTGCTGCAGGAGAGATTGCGGGTGTCCCCAGTGACGGGGCCCCCTCAATCAGACACCTTATCTCTCCTTTGGCTAGGGAATAAGATGTCTAGGGGCGGAGTACCCCTTTAAGTTTATTTTTTTCTCATAAAATGTACTTGGATGTATTTACCAATACACTATATTTGAAGTCTGGTTTCCCCCTTTATTGTATATTTACTCCAGTTACAAGTTAATTGCAGCATCTCCAGACTGCATCTCCAGCAGTTACCTGGCACCTGACAATCATATGACCAGCAGGAGCAAAGCAGAAACTTTCTGCTAAACTGTATACACAGTGCACTTAAAGCACCATGTATACAGCTTACAGGAATTTTGGGAATCTAATACAGCTTCACTTTCTTCTCTTCGTCTTTGTGGTTGCTGGCTGTCCTGAAAAGCTCCTGCAGGTGCATGATTTTTGTGCAGCTGCAGACTCTGCAAGGACATCTCTGCAGAATAGTATGTAGATTAGTTGAAAGTTTTAGGGCATTAGGAGATTAAACATAGGGGCGGGGAGGCTGACAACACTTAGGGCCCCCGGATCAAATAAAGCAAGGGCCCCCTGCGAGACTCCAACCCTGGCCACACCCATGTCACACCCCTATCCCACCCAAATATTTCCTCATGCTCCACCCCTACACACAAAATAAAATTATATGTATAAAAAGTTAAGATAATTTTCCATGACCAACAATAATGGAATATAAGGAGGAAATATATACCACCACACAATAACTGATAATACCACCATACTGTACTGAATAAAGCCACTATACACAGACCAGTATTCCCCCATTCAGTGTCCATATAGTGGTAGATACCAGCTGTACACAGGATCAGTATACCATATAAGTAATTATATATAGGACCATATATTGGAAGATACCATGTGTACACATGATATATACACCATATTCCCCATCTATAGGCCCCAAGCTGTTATAATGCCCTCATTGATGTCCTGCACAGAAAAGGCCAGGTAGGTAGCTAACTATGTAGCTAAGTAGCCATATATGTAGGTAGGAGATTATCCGCCACCTCATCAGGAGCATGCCCAGGCATTGTAGGGAGGTCGTACGGGCACGTGGAGGCCACACACACTACTGAGCCTCATTTTGACTTGTTTTAAGGACATTACATTAAAGTTGTATCAGCCTGTAGTGTGGTTTTCGACTTTGATTTTGAGTGTGACTCCATATCCAGACCTCCATGGGTTGATAAATTTGATTTCCATTGATAATGTTTGTGTGATTTTGTTGTCAGCACATTTATCACTATGTAAAGACGAAAGTATTTCATACATTAGTTCATTCAGATCTAGGATGTGTTATCTTAAAGTTCCCTTCATTTTTTTTGAGCAGTGTACTTCCTAAAACATAGCCACTATTGCATATTAGAAGGAAAAACTTTTTTACTTTTTATTGATATCCTGGAGGGATGTTTCTGTGGTGAATGTTTGTTTCTGTTTGCTGCAAGCTTAACTGAAAGGTACATGGAAGTTCAAAGTTACATTTAATAAGTGTGACCCTTCACAACATATTATTATTTTACTAGAAAAAGAAAGTGCTGTAATTTTTTTAAACTTTTGTTTAGTTAGTGAGATCCGTATGGGAATAGCATTGAAAGAGCTGCACTGTTCAGATATTAATGGAAGTAACCTTTTACAAAAAGAAATTATTTTGACTATATTATTTATAAATGTTAAAAAACTTACCAGGAAACCTTTACAAAATTGGCACTAAAGTTATATTATAACAATGCAGCCTTTAAGTTGTATTATTTGATGAACTTTTCAAATGCATTATTAAATCATTTATTCATTTTAATTATTTGCCGTTTTACTTGTGTTGTGTTCAGGAAAAGAGAGGA
Source organism: Hyla sarda (assembly GCF_029499605.1). NCBI lineage: Eukaryota > Metazoa > Chordata > Amphibia > Anura > Hylidae > Hyla > Hyla sarda. The sequence goes on from NC_079189.1 coordinate 163,753,605, forward strand.
TTCCTGAGAGCTGTGGCAGAAAATACAGTGGGGATAACAAGTATTTGATATACTTCCGATTTTGCAGGTTTTCCTACTTACAAAGCATGTATAGGTCTGTCATTTTTTATCATAGGTACTGTTTGCTTTTTATTGCATGCTTTTTTATTGCATAAGTATTTGATCACCCACCAACCAGTAAGAATTCTGGCTCTCACAGACCTGTTATTTTTTCTTTAAGAAGCCCTCCTGTTCTCGACTCATTACCTGTATTAACTGCACCTGTTTGTACTTTTTACCTGTATAAAAGAAACCTGTCCACACACTCAATCAAACAGACTCCAACCTCTCCACAATGGCCAAGACCAGAGAGCTGTATAAGGACATCAATTTCTAACAATGAATTTGCATTTGATTGCATGACATAAGTATTTGATACATCAGAAAAGCGTAACTTAATATTTGGTACAGAAACCTTTGTTTGCAATTACAGAGATCAAATGTTTCCTCTAGTTCTTGACCAGGTTTGCACACACTGCAGCAGAGATTTTGGCCCACTCTATACAGACCTTCTCCAGATCCTTCAGGTTTCGGGGCTGTTGCGATGCAATAAGGACTTTCAACTCCCTTCAAAGATTTTATTTTGAGTTCAGGACTAGAGACTGACTAGGCCGCTCCAGGACCTTGTGATGCTTCTTATGGAGCCACTTCTTATTTGCCCTGGCTGTGTGTTTTGGGTTGTTGTCATGCTGGAAGACCCAGCCACGATCCATCTTCAATGCTCTTACCGTGGGAAGGAGGTTGTTTTTTTTTTTTTCCAATAACAATTTTATTATTTCCATAAAAGCAAAGAAAGAACATATGTATACATATCATCGCACGGGTACATGTTCGTTACAGTAGCAATTAGAAAAATACACGAGTCATCATTACAATATTACTCAAACGAACACCTATAAATGGGCAGAAGTATGTGCACGAGTTATCTTATACACTCAAATGAGAATAAAACCAGTATACATGAATTAACTTCCTGAGGTCGACTGCGCGGACTCAGTAATTCTACATAACCAAACCATAAGTAACCTCAAACATATTCCATGTGAGTACGACTGGCCACAATAATCCCCGGATAGTCTCCCGCAGAATAATAAGAACATATGTGGACAGGCATACATCTCAGCCCAGGCGTCGTCCTCCTCCTCATTCCACCGCCAAATTGCCTAGAGTCCCCTTAAGCGATTCCAGTGCATACCACTCATTTGACCTAAAGTTGAGCATTAGGCGCCGCCTGTCCCCATCTGGCATCAGCTTCATAATAGTCACTTTCCATTTTTTAAAGAAAGATTTGGCATACCTGTCTGGGTCATTAAGCGTCTCCCTGGATTCCATATCCAGTAAACGCAGGAATGTGACCGTCACCTCCGAAATATCCGGAACTCTGTCAACTAGCCAGTGTGGAAGTAGACATTTAACACCCACCAGTAACAGTAAATGAATATCTTTGGCCGCTAAAGTGGATTCCGTGCCCGAGGGTATGGTGATAGGAATGTAATGAAAAAGATAATGTAAAGGAAGCAACTGTATAGATCTGCTCCATGTCCCTTCTATAAGTGTTTGAATGGATTGCCAATATGGCGTAATATGCTCACAGTGCCAGAGACAATGCATGAGGTCAGCTTTATCCAGTCCGCATTTTGGGCAGGCTCTTAAATAGTTGGGAGGCACCTCCCAATGGGAGAAGTGAAATGCATAAGTAGCCCTATGCAGTAGTTTGAAGTGCATTTCTCTCCAATCCTCCCCCAAGACCGCACCCCGTACATGTCTCAGGCCCTGCAGCAGCTTTGCAGTAACGTCATCCAGACCCACAACCGGAGCCCAAAGATCAAACATCTGTGAGGTCAGGTTGAACGTATCACGATCTCTCCGAATTTTATAGAGATAGGATAGGGAGTAGCAAGTATTGCTTAGACCTAACAAAGATGTGAAGTGTGTTTCCCCAGGGAGGTTATCAAATTGGAGAGCCCTTGATCTACATAACGTTCGTATCTGGTAGTATTGCAGTATCTGAGAGGAAGGGAACTTGTATTTGTTTCTAACTTCGGGCCAAGACATCATAGTGCCCCTCGGAGGCGTAAGCAAGTCCTTAACCTGAGTGATACCCCCATCCCTCCATCTATCAAACAGCTTGTTATCAGTCCCCATGGGTGAGTTCCAAAAGGGCATCACCGGCGAAATGCTATAAGGTAGGCCGTAGATCTTTCTGACAGCCTTCCATGCAGCTATTGTATCCCTAAGCAAAGCACTTTTTTTTACATCACCCGGGAGTTCGGAAAATTTCGCATGAAGTAAGGCTGCCAGCCTCCAGGGAGATGCCAACTGTGCGTCAAGTGATAAGTCAGAGTAATAAGAACAGCCCAAAACCCAGTCCCTAGCATGGCGCATGAGAGCCGCCAAATTATAAGTGCGGATACAGGGCATGTTTAAACCTCCCATATATCTACCTACCTGCAGTTTCTTGTAGGCAATTCTATGTCGTTTCCCCTTCCACAGGAGTTTAATAATCAAGGACTGCAAGCTACGAATGTCAGCATGCTTAATCAGCAGGGGTATCGTCTGCAACGGATATAACAGTCTGCCAAAACACATCATTTCCACCAAGTGGGCTCTCCCAGCAATAGACAAGCGTAAAGACGTCCATCTTGCTAGATCTCTTTTAATCTTATCAAATAAGGGTCTGTAGTTCAAGTTATATAGGTCGGTAGCTGTGCGTCCAATTTCTATCCCTAAATAGGTCATCTTAGTCGATACAACTGTTACCCCCACATGAGGAAGGGTCGACACAGCTCCTGACCCCAAAAAAAGTAGTTGACACTTGGTTGGATTGACTCTGAACCCCAAAAAGGTGCCAAAATGCTTCAACTACTCCATCACCACCTTCACATGTTCACCCGGAGAGTCCAAAAAAAGTAGCATGTCATCCGCAAAGCAGATAATTTTCAACTCACGAGACCCCACCAGTATGCCCTTCCATTTATCTGATTCTATGAGGCGGCGCGCCAGGGGTTCCAGTGCCATATCAAACAGCAGGGGGGAGAGCGGGCACCCCTGGCGCGTCCCCTTTTGTAACTGGATGGGCTGTGACAAAATCCCTGTTACGCCGAGCGCTCCGGGTCCCCGCTCCTCCCCGGAGCGCTCGCTTCACTCCCTCCGCTGCAGCGCTCCGGTCACGTCCTCTGACCCGGGGCGCTGCGATCCTGCTGCCAGCCGGGATGCGATTCGCGATGCGGGTAGCGCCCGCTCGCGATGCGCACCCCGGCTCCCCTACCTGACTCGCTCCCCGTCTGTTCTGTCCCGGCGCGCGCGGCCCCGCTCCCTAGGGCGCGCGCGCGCCGGGTCTCTGCGATTTAAAGGGCCACTGCGCCGCTGATTGGCGCAGTGGTTCCAATTAGGGTTTTCACCTGTGCACTTCCCTATATTACCTCACTTCCCTTGCACTCCCTTGCCGGATCTTGTTGCCTTAGTGCCAGTGAAAGCGTTCCTTGTGTGTTCCTTGCCTGTGTTTCCAGACCTGCTGCCGTTGCCCCTGACTACGATCCTTGCTGCCTGCCCCGACCTTCTGCTACGTCCGACCTTGCTTCTGCCTACTCCCTTGTACCGCGCCTATCTTCAGCAGCCAGAGAGGTGAGCCGTTGCTAGTGGATACGACCTGGTCACTACCGCCGCAGCAAGACCATCCCGCTTTGCGGCGGGCTCTGGTGAAAACCAGTAGTGGCTTAGAACCGGTCCACTAGCACGGTCCACGCCAATCCCTCTCTGGCACAGAGGGTCCACTACCTGCCAGCCGGCATCGTGACAGTAGATCCGGCCATGGATCCCGCTGAAGTTCCTCTGCCAGTTGTCGCTGACCTCACCACGGTGGTCGCCCAGCAGTCACAACAGATAGCGCAACAAGGCCAACAGCTGTCTCAACTGACCGTTATGCTACAACAGTTGCTACCACAGCTTCAGCAGTCATCTCCTCCGCCAGCTCCTGCACCTCCTCCGCAGCGAGTGGCCGCTCCTGGGATACGCTTATCCTTGCCGGATAAATTTGATGGGGACTCTAAGTTTTGCCGTGGCTTTCTTTCCCAATGTTCCCTGCATCTGGAGATGATGTCGGACCTGTTTCCCACTGAAAGGTCTAAGGTGGCTTTCGTAGTCAGTCTTCTGTCCGGAAAAGCCCTGTCATGGGCCACACCGCTCTGGGACCGCAATGACCCCGTCACTGCCTCTGTACACTCCTTCTTCTCGGAAATCCGAAGTGTCTTTGAGGAACCTGCCCGAGCCTCTTCTGCTGAGACTGCCCTGTTGAACCTGGTCCAGGGTAATTCTTCCGTTGGCGAGTATGCCGTACAATTCCGTACACTTGCTTCAGAATTGTCCTGGAATAATGAGGCCCTCTGCGCGACCTTCAAAAAAGGCCTATCCAGCAACATTAAAGATGTTCTGGCCGCACGAGAAATTCCTGCTAATCTACATGAACTTATTCACCTAGCCACTCGCATTGACATGCGTTTTTCTGAAAGGCGTCAGGAACTCCGCCAAGATATGGACTCTGTTCGCACGAGGCGTTTCGTCTCCTCGGCTCCTCTCTCCTCTGGTCCCCTGCAATCTGTTCCTGTGCCTCCCGCCGTGGAGGCTATGCAGGTCGACCGGTCTCGCCTGACACCTCAAGAGAGGACACGACGCCGTATGGAGAACCTCTGCCTGTACTGTGCTAGTACCGAACACTTCCTGAGGGATTGTCCTATCCGTCCTCCCCGCCTGGAAAGACGTACGCTGACTCCGCACAAAGGTGAGACAGTCCTTGATGTCTACTCTGCTTCTCCACGTCTTACTGTGCCTGTGCGGATGTCTGCCTCTGCCTTCTCCTTCTCTACAGTGGCCTTCTTGGACTCTGGATCTGCAGGAAATTTTATTTTGGCCTCTCTCGTCAACAGGTTCAACATCCCAGTGACCAGTCTCGCCAGACCCCTCTACATCAATTGTGTAAATAATGAAAGATTGGACTGTACCATACGTTTCCGCACGGAGCCCCTTCTTATGAGCATCGGATCTCATCATGAGAGGATTGAACTTTTGGTCCTCCCCAATTGCACCTCGGAGATTCTCCTTGGACTTCCCTGGCTTCAACTTCATTCCCCAACCCTGGATTGGTCCACTGGGGAGATCAAGAGTTGGGGGTCCTCTTGTTCCAAGAACTGTCTAAAACCGGTTCCCAGTAACCCTTGCCGTAACTCTGTGGTTCCTCCAGTAACCGGTCTCCCTAAGGCCTATATGGACTTCGCGGATGTTTTCTGCAAAAAACAAGCTGAGACTCTACCTCCTCACAGGCCTTATGATTGCCCTATCGACCTCCTCCCGGGTACTACTCCACCCCGGGGCAGAATTTATCCTCTCTCTGCCCCAGAGACTCTTGCCATGTCCGAATACGTCCAGGAGAATCTAAAAAAGGGCTTTATCCGTAAATCCTCCTCTCCTGCCGGAGCCGGATTTTTCTTTGTGTCCAAAAAAGATGGCTCCCTACGTCCTTGCATTGACTACCGCGGTCTTAATAAAATCACGGTTAAGAACCGCTACCCCTTACCCCTCATCTCTGAACTCTTTGATCGCCTCCAAGGTGCCCACATCTTCACTAAATTGGACTTAAGAGGCGCCTATAACCTCATCCGCATCAGAGAGGGGGACGAGTGGAAAACGGCATTTAACACCAGAGATGGACACTTTGAGTATCTGGTCATGCCCTTTGGACTGTGCAATGCCCCTGCCGTCTTCCAAGACTTTGTCAATGAAATTTTTCGTGATCTGTTATACTCCTGTGTTGTGGTATATCTGGACGATATCCTAATTTTTTCTGCCAATCTAGAAGAACACCGCCAGCATGTCCGTATGGTTCTTCAGAGACTTCGTGACAACCAACTCTATGCCAAAATTGAGAAATGTCTGTTTGAATGCCAATCTCTTCCTTTTCTAGGATATTTGGTCTCTGGCCAGGGACTACAGATGGATCCAGACAAACTCTCTGCCGTCTTAAATTGGCCACGCCCCTCCGGACTCCGTGCTATCCAACGCTTTTTGGGGTTCGCCAATTATTACAGGCAATTTATTCCACATTTTTCTACCATTGTGGCTCCTATCGTGGCTTTAACCAAGAAAAATGCTGATCCCAAGTCCTGGCCTCCTCAAGCAGAAGACTCCTTTAAACGACTCAAGTCTGCCTTTTCTTCGGCTCCCGTGCTCTCCAGACCTGACCCTTCCAAACCCTTCCTATTGGAGGTTGATGCCTCCTCAGTAGGAGCTGGAGCTGTTCTTCTACAAAAAAATCCTTCCGGGCATGCTGTCACTTGTGGTTTTTTCTCTAGGACCTTCTCTCCAGCGGAGAGGAACTACTCCATCGGGGATCGAGAGCTTCTAGCCATTAAATTAGCACTTGAGGAATGGAGGCATCTGCTGGAGGGATCAAGATTTCCTGTTATTATCTACACCGACCACAAGAACCTCTCCTACCTTCAGTCGGCCCAACGGCTGAATCCTCGCCAGGCCCGGTGGTCTCTGTTCTTTGCCCGATTTAATTTTGAGATTCACTTTCGTCCTGCCGATAAGAACATTAGGGCCGATGCTCTCTCTCGTTCCTCGGATGCCTCAGAAGTTGATCTCCCTCCGCAACACATCATTCCACCTGACTGCCTGATCTCCACTTCTCCTGCCTCCATCAGGCAGACTCCTCCAGGAAAGACCTTTGTTTCTCCACGCCAACGCCTCGGAATCCTCAAATGGGGTCACTCCTCCCATCTCGCAGGTCATGCGGGCATCAAGAAATCTGTGCAACTCATCTCCCGCTTCTATTGGTGGCCGACTCTGGAGACGGATGTTGGGGACTTTGTGCGAGCCTGCACTATCTGTGCCCGGGATAAGACTCCTCGCCAGAAGCCCGCTGGTTTTCTTCATCCTCTGCCTGTCCCCGAACAGCCTTGGTCTCTGATTGGTATGGATTTTATTACTGATTTACCCCCTTCCCGTGGCAACACCGTTATTTGGGTGGTCGTTGATCGATTCTCCAAAATGGCACATTTCATCCCTCTTCCTGGTCTTCCTTCTGCGCCTCAGTTGGCTAAACAATTTTTTGTACACATTTTTCGTCTTCACGGGTTGCCTACGCAGATTGTCTCGGATAGAGGGGTCCAATTCGTGTCTAAATTCTGGAGGGCTCTCTGTAAACAACTCAAGATTAAATTAAATTTTTCCTCTGCATATCATCCCCAGTCCAATGGACAAGTAGAAAGAATTAACCAGATCCTGGGTGATTATTTGCGACATTTTGTTTCCTCCCGCCAGGATGACTGGGCAGATCTCCTTCCATGGGCCGAATTTTCGTATAACTTCAGGGTCTCTGAATCTTCCTCCAAATCCCCATTTTTCGTGGTGTACGGCCGTCACCCTCTTCCCCCCCTCCCTACCCCCTTGCCCTCTGGTCTGCCCGCTGTGGATGAAATTTCTCGTGACCTTTCCATTATATGGAGAGAGACCCAAAATTCTCTCTTACAGGCTTCTTCACGCATGAAGAGGTTCGCGGATAAGAAAAGAAGAGCTCCCCCCGTTTTTTCCCCTGGAGACAAGGTATGGCTCTCCGCTAAATATGTCCGCTTCCGTGTCCCTAGCTACAAGTTGGGACCACGCTATCTTGGTCCTTTCAAAATTTTGTGTCAAATTAATCCTGTCTCTTATAAACTTCTTCTTCCTCCTTCTCTTCGTATCCCTAATGCCTTTCACGTCTCTCTTCTCAAACCACTCATCCTCAACCGTTTTTCTCCCAAATCTGTTCCTCCCACTCCTGTTTCCGGCTCCTCGGACGTCTTCTCGGTCAAGGAAATTTTGGCTGCCAAAAAGGTCAGAGGGAAAAATTTTTTTTTAGTAGACTGGGAGGGTTGTGGTCCTGAAGAGAGATCCTGGGAACCTGAGGACAACATCCTTGACAAAAGTCTGCTCCTCAGGTTCTCAGGCTCCAAGAAGAGGGGGAGACCCAAGGGGGGGGGTACTGTTACGCCGAGCGCTCCGGGTCCCCGCTCCTCCCCGGAGCGCTCGCTTCACTCCCTCCGCTGCAGCGCTCCGGTCACGTCCTCTGACCCGGGGCGCTGCGATCCTGCTGCCAGCCGGGATGCGATTCGCGATGCGGGTAGCGCCCGCTCGCGATGCGCACCCCGGCTCCCCTACCTGACTCGCTCCCCGTCTGTTCTGTCCCGGCGCGCGCGGCCCCGCTCCCTAGGGCGCGCGCGCGCCGGGTCTCTGCGATTTAAAGGGCCACTGCGCCGCTGATTGGCGCAGTGGTTCCAATTAGGGTTTTCACCTGTGCACTTCCCTATATTACCTCACTTCCCTTGCACTCCCTTGCCGGATCTTGTTGCCTTAGTGCCAGTGAAAGCGTTCCTTGTGTGTTCCTTGCCTGTGTTTCCAGACCTGCTGCCGTTGCCCCTGACTACGATCCTTGCTGCCTGCCCCGACCTTCTGCTACGTCCGACCTTGCTTCTGCCTACTCCCTTGTACCGCGCCTATCTTCAGCAGCCAGAGAGGTGAGCCGTTGCTAGTGGATACGACCTGGTCACTACCGCCGCAGCAAGACCATCCCGCTTTGCGGCGGGCTCTGGTGAAAACCAGTAGTGGCTTAGAACCGGTCCACTAGCACGGTCCACGCCAATCCCTCTCTGGCACAGAGGGTCCACTACCTGCCAGCCGGCATCGTGACAATCCCGGTGTATACACCCTTGCAATAGGAGCCCTGTAAATAGTGTTGATGTAATTTCGGAACGAGCCCCACCTTATTCCAAATCCATCCAGGACATCCCCCAGCCACGTCCAGCTAATGTTGTCAAAGGCTTTCTCAGCGTCAATTGCTAGCAAGGCCGGGGGAGTCCTGGAGGGATGTAGACGTCCTGCCACATCTTGCGCTGCCAACACCGCTCTAATATTGGTGACAGCCGACCTGCCTTTCACAAACCCAACCTGATGCTGTCCTATTAACCCCGGCAAAAACTTGGACAATCTGTCCGCCAAAATCTTGGATAGCAGTTTGCAATCTTGGTTAATGAGAGATATCGGGCGATAAGAAGAGACAGCATCAGGTGGTTTACCAGTCTTGGGAAGAACCTTGATATAAGCTACATCCCCCGTGGGCAACATCATTTCATCAATCAGAATAGAGTTGAACACCTGTACCAGTGAGGGAGCCACCTCCTTCTCCATCATCTTATAAAAGTCAGGTCCATACCCGTCAGGGCCTGGTGCCTTCCCACCCGATAGGCCCCTTATAGCCAAGCTAACATCCGATAAGGTCACCGGGGCGTTAAGGGACACCAGATCTGAATCAGTGATCTGAGGTAATTTCAGGGTGCGTAGATAAGCTAAACCCTTCTCTCTGTCCAATCCGTCTCTTGCATATAATTGCTGATAGAAATCCCCCAGTATATTGTTAATTACTCGAGGTTGCTTGTAGAGGTCCCCTTTGACATCCCTTAAGGCCCGAATATCCGTCACAGGTCTCCACCCCTTTGCCAAGTTCGCTAGCATCTTCATCTTCATCGTCAACCCTCTCCTGCTGTTCCACAAAATCATCCCTCGCTTTAACCCAGGATTCCCTGTGTTCCTCAGTAGGGTCTTCTAAAAAAGAAGAGTAAGAGGAACGCAGCATCCGTGTAGCAGTTTTAAAAACCAAAGTCGCGCTGCGCTTCTTGTGTGTTACATATGCCATGATTCTCCCCCTCAGCACAGCCTTTGCAGTATCCCAAAACAGCCTTGGGTTGACAGCATGAGCAGCATTCGTGGAGCTATACTCCACCCAGTAGGTCGCCAGGTGTGCCTGAAAGTCAGCGGATTTGGCTATAGCCGAGGGGAAGCGCCACAGAACATCAGTGCCTTTTGGTGTAACCCGGGAAACATCCAACTGTATAGGTGCGTGATCAGATATAGCTATATCCAATATGTCCACTCTTTCTATCCTATGCAGTAGAGATGTAGATACTAAAAAGTAGTAAATTCGCGACCAAGCCCTCCACATCGCCGAGTGAAAACTGTACGCCCGCTCATCTGGATGTTGGTATCTCCAGACGTCAACCATGTCCGTGTAGTTTAAAAAGTCAGTCAGCCAATGCTCCCCGTCACGTCGTTGGCCTCCCTCCCCAGTAGTCCGCTTCCTGTCCTCCGCAGTCGAGTGAACTGTGTTAAAATCGCCCCCCATCAATATGTGCCGTTCAGTGTCATCTCTGACAGTATCCTGTAGTGTATGGAAAAAGGGAGTATGCTGATTATTAGGAGCATAAATATTATTAATACTCAGTCGTCACAGAGCAGAGTCTACCACAATGTGACATAACCTACCCTCCGCATCAGAGTGTTGCGACTCCAACGTGTGCTCAAACGACTTCCTAACCAGTATGACAACCCCTGCCTTGCCATGCACAGCCGTCGAGCCATACACTGCTCTGCACCCACCCACTATTTGCCTCAATCTACAAATATCCCCCTCCTCTAAGTGTGTCTCTTGCAAAAGGGCTATCGTAGTTTTAAGCTTATTCAGGTGGCGCAACACCATACGCCGTTTGGCCGGGGACCGTAGCCCCTTAACGTTCCAGGAAATGACGGTCATTCCACTATATAGACAATTAGACTTTTGATAAGACTATACCTGGGAACAAACAGCGCCCGCCCATCAAGACGACTTGCTTTTAGAGCTCGCCACAGACCATCCACAGTGATGACAGAAGTTAGCGTAGAGTCACATGGAATAAAAACAATAAAAAAGTAAAAGAACATGAAACACCACATTCTGTGAAACCTAAAAACAATTTGTGCAATGCCTAAGCGTCTAATGGCTTCACTTTTTTCGCTGACGGAAGTTGGTGGGGCATTGAACCACCTAGAAATGATGCCCTTATCTATTCCCAGACACCCCGCCCCCACCCCTTAGTACCATAACCTTCTGTCGCCCCTCCCCCCCCAGGTGAAAGATAGAGAACAAACATGTTATAGAACGAGTAATCCTAGGTAGACAATAATCCTCCATATACGTCAGTATACAACACAACAAGAGAACATGGCGCCCCCCCTTAATACGCCATGTGCGCACATAAATGTGCAACGGCATAACAATATGCGAACAGTCACCAGCCAGCAATAGAGTAGCCCTTGTGGCAGTCAATGCTAAAGTTCACCCCGTGGGGGTAGGGCTCGTTTGGGCTTTGTCATCGCGTCTGCGTTTTTGCGCTGTTCTGGCAGTCACTTCCATATCCTCCGTCGCGTCCAGCAGTGCAGCCGCTTCATCAGGAGACGAATAAGTAGTAGAAGCGCCGTCCTTCCCAAACACTCGTAAAATAGCGGGGTATTGTAGAGTAAATCTAATTTGCTGTTTAATCAACGAGGTACAGACCGGAGCAAAAGCCTTGCGCCTCTGCACTACTTCAGACGAGTAATCTGCGAAAATTAACACCTTCTGCCCCTGATAAAGAAGCGGAGTGTTGCGTTTTTTAAAGGTGCGCAGGATGAGTTCCTTATCTGCATAGTTTAAGTAGCGTGCGATGACCTGATGTGCTTTGGGGTACGAGTAGGTCTATGAGCATCAGCTTGCATGGGGGGACCCACTCTATGCGCTCTCTCCACTATATAGCCACCCACCAAGCCGAGTGCCTTAGGTAGCTCAATGGAATAAAAGTTCACAAGCTGGTTGTGTGGGACAGGTTCAGCCAGACCCACTACCCTCAAATTGTTCCTTCTGGATCTATTTTCAAGGTCATCCACCTTATCTTGTAATGCCTGCTGTGCCTTGGACAAATGTCTCATCTCCCTGGTCACTGTGTCCATTTCATTATCCATGCGCACATACCTGTGCTCCAGGTCTCTGATCTGCGCTGTGTGAGAGGACACCTCCACTTTTAACTGCGCCACAGCTGCTGCAATAGATGATTCAATGATGGCTGTGATCAGTGGGGATAGCAGCTTTGCCATCTCCATAGCATATTGTCTGCCTGTCATCCCTAGAGAGGGGATGACAGAGTCCATGACCCCACTTACTTGGCCCTCCTGGGGGGTCAGGGGAGGAGAATGCTGGCTGTCGGTCTCCTGCTGCATCACGTTCGCTGCCATCTTAGCGGCCGCATTGCCGCGGTCCTGAGGAGAAGAAGCCGGCTGTGAGGAAGCGCTGCTGCCGTGGGTGACGTATTTTTCCATCTGGGGCACACTGGGGGAGACCTCGGCAAAGATCCCCCCGGAATGTCTGGTGCACAGCGCGGGTAAAGCGGCTGTTAGCGGGGTGGTGTGACGGAGCTCCCGCTCGTGCGACTACTCCATCAGCTCGCCGGAACCGGAAGCCGGAAGGAGGTTGTTGAGCAATATCTCGCGATACATGGCCCCATCCATCCTCCCCTCAATATGGGGCAGTTGTTCTGTCCCCTTTGCAGAAAAGCAGTCCAAAAGAATGATGTGTACACCTCCATGCTTCATGGTTCGGATGGTGTTCTTGGGGTTGTACTCATCTTTCTTCTTCCTCAAAACATGGCGAGTGGAGTTTAGACCAAAAAACTCTATTTTTGTCTCATTAGGCCACATGACCTACTCTCATTACTCTCTTCAGAATCATACAGATAGTCATTGGCAAACTTCAGATGGGCCTGGACATGTGCTGGCTTGAGCAGGGGGACCTTGCACACGCTGCAGGATTTTAATTATTTATGATCATTGATGCCCCATGAGGTGGGATCTTGCTTGGAGCCCAAGACTGAGGAATATTGGCAGTCATCTTGAAAGTCTTCCATTTTCTAATAATTGTGCCAACAGTTGTGCCCTCTCACTAAATTCCTTGCCTATTGTCCTGTAGTCCATCCAAGCCTTTTGTAGGTCTACAATTTTAGACCTGATGTCCTTACACAGCTCTCTGGTCTTAGCCATTGTGGAGAGGTTGGAGTCTGTTTGATTGAGTGTGTGTGGACAGGTGTCTTTTATACGGGTAATGAGTTCAAAGAGGTGTGGTTAATACAGGTAATGAGTCAAGAACAGAAGGGCTTCTTAAATAAAACATAACAGATCTGTGATAGCCAGAATTATTACTAGTTGGTAGGTGATCTCATACTTATGTCAAGCAATAAAATGCAACTTAATTTTTTAAGAATCGCACAATGTGTCTTTCTGGATTTTGGTTTTAGATTCAATGTATCAAATACTCATTCTCCCCACTGTGTATTCATTACTCTATGTCTTTTAACTAATGCAAAAAAAGTGTGTGTGTGTGTGTGTGTGTGTGTGTGGGAGGGGGGGGGGGTTCTTATAGCTACCTATTTCCAAATGACCTCAATACTCAAATGCAAATAAATCTTCCTTCTAAACAATTTGTTTGGTACACAAGGGGGAGTTGTTATGCTCCTGAACACTTTCTATACCAGGAAATCTAAAACCACACAAAATATTCTAATTCTCCTTTCAACAGGCAAATACAACTTACCACACAAAATCCAGGAAGGGGAGAAGTTATGGTAGTTACAATGTAGATGGTGCACCATTTATGGAAGTCCAACTCCTGTACAGTAAACAGCGGACAATGGAATAAATGGTGACACTATTTATCACCAATTGACTGCTTATACCCCATGAGCTGGGTGCTCTGCACTTGACTCATGGAGCGTAAGGCCTGCAGGTTTGTTGACAGGTTGACAGGTTTTGCACAGACACTAGAATAAGGGAGATGTGAGGTTATCAATAGGGAGAGGGGGCAAGATCAAATTTGCCGCAGCCAAAGGTTGCTTGCCTTATTCACAGTTTCATGGTGACTCCCACTGCTAGTCAAAAGTGGAAATAGGAATCTGATTATAACATCTTTCATATTTCCTGACTAATATAAAAAAAAAAATCCTAAAATATATAAAAATGAGAAAAAAAATTCACATAAAAAGGTAACACATTGGGCCTCATTTACTAGGAGTGGTGTGTAGTTCTTTTTGTGGATTTTTGTTTCCCCCAGGTATTTTTCCATTGTATTTACTATTTTATCTTGTATTTTCCTGCACTCTGCTCTTTTTTACACATGCTTTGAACTGTCAGGTTTTCCAGAGCTAAAATACACCACATTTAATGTGAAAACATTAGTAAATTTGTAGGTTTCTTACGTAAATGTAGTTTTTTTTTTGAACCACACCCGTTTTCCCTGATGGTTATGCCCCTTTGTAAGGTTTTCTGAGTAAAGTGAAGAGATAGTGTTTTTTTTTGTTTTTTTTTTGGGGGGGGGGGGGGGGGGAATTCTGGTGCACGACACATGCAACACAAAAAAAAACCCTACAAAATCTACTCAGAAAAGCCTTAGTAAATGAGGCCATTATCTTCATTAATATTAATGCTACTACTACTTTTTTGTTTCATGGTCCCTCTATAGGACTTGACTGTGTGATCTTCTGAATACATTGGCAATTGCAGTGTATTATTACAGTTCAACAATAATAAAGATTAAACACGGAACTCACCAATCTGCTACATAATCTCTTCTGTGTAACTTTACATTGTGCAAAGTTGGTCAAAACCTCAACATACAGTTATGCTGTGGTGCTTAAAGGGGTTCAAATTGGTATCCAATTGTTAATATTGAAACACATTTGTGTACTTGAATTTTATGGTTACATAAATTATAGAAAATTATAATTTTGCTAGTTTACAATTTTCTTTAAGCTGCTCTGTTTTCTAACCATTTACTGTTGTCACCAGTAGATATCACTCCAGTCAAACAGTTATAGCAAAGTATACCAGGCAATAGCATATGCTACTTGCTTAGACAGCTGCCCAAATGTCACTAGCTCATGATTGAAAGAAGGAATACTTGGCAGGAAAATTAATTGTTCATTAACTAAGCTGTGAGAATAATCTGTTCTGTTATAATCCAAGGCTACATTAGATTTCATCTCTAGAATAAAATGTTTAGTCCACTAGGCAGAATATTTTTTTATTCCCAGAATTACATATGTTTTGAATAAATTAATTAAAGGGGTACTCTGGTGGAAAACTTTTTTTTTTTTAAATCAACATGTGCCAAAAAGTTTAACAGATTTGTAAATTACTTCTGTTAAAAAAAATCTTAATCCTTCCAGTACTTATTAGCTGCTGAATACTACAGAGGAAATTATTTTCTTTTTGGAACACAGAGCTCTCAGCTGACACCACAAACACAGTGTTGTTCTCTGCTGACATCTCTGTCCATTTTATGAACTGTGCAGAGTAGGAGAAAATCCCCATAGCAAACATATGCTGCTCTGGACAGTTCCTAAAATGGACAGATATGTTAGCAGAGAGCACTGTGCTTGTGATGTCAGCAGAGAGCACTGTGTTTCAAAAAGAAAATAATTTCCTCTGTAGTATTCAGCAGCCAATAAGTACTGGAAGGATTAAGATTTTTTAATAAAAGTAATTTACAAATCTGTTTAACTTTCTGGCACCAGTTGATCTAAAAAAAAAAAAAAAAAAAAGTTTTCTACCAGAGTACCCCTTTAAATGTTTGTATCTTTGCATGTATTTACCATTTTTATCTAATGCAGTAGGGCTGAATGGAGACTTAAAAGCAGCCCTGGCACACAAACCACTCCACCCGCCAGCATAATACCTATACCCTTTCCCCAAAAAGAAAAAGAAAGTAAAAAATAGTAGCACACGTAGTGCACTATGGTAAATGTTGCTGTGCTGGGTCCTGCTAACAGCTCCCTAAAATATGTAAAACCCACCTTTGTCAGAAAAGCAATCGATGTTCAGAGATTCTTTGTTATTTCTTCCCTATAGGAATTTTTGTTGAAAGTACTAAGGCTGTGGACACATTGCAGATTTTTGGAGTATCACTGCATTTTTTGAGCCAAAGCCAGAAGTGGGTTTAAAAGGAATAGGGAATATAAAGGAAGTACTTTTCCTTCCTGCTGTATCCAGTTCTGGCTTTGGCTCAGGAACATCAGTGGTACCAGCCTTAAAAGTGTATTTATTATTAAAAAATACCCTCTCTAATCAATAGATAAAGACAGGAGAATCGTGTGGCAGCACCCTTTAGTTTCCAGCTTGGTGCTTCATCCTTGTCTTTGCACATGATATGCTACATAGACTATAATGGAGCACATCTCCTGCAATGAACAGAAAGCCAGGTAGTGAAGTGCACTGCAACATATTTCCCCCACATATATATTTTGTTTTATGAAAGTAATACTTTAAGAGGTTAAATTAACACAACTTTGCAGGGACTCCCAAGTGATATATGTTTGCCCTTTCTTCTCCATCCAAGACAAACCACCATATTGACTTCTCCTTAAAGCTACAGTAAGACATTTTTGGCATCTTTTGTGATGACTGGTTCTGCCAGAACCCATAGTTCATAAAATCACATTTTCTGATTTTTTAAGAATTAATTTGCAAATTATGGTGGAAAATAAGTATTTGGTCACCTACAATCAAGCAAGATTTCTGGCTCTCACAGACCTGTAATTTCTTCTTTAAAAGTCTCTTCTGTCCTCCACTTGTTACCTGTATTTATGGCACTTGTTTGACTACAACTTTAAACAGTCACACTCCAAACTCCACTATGGCCAAGACCAAAGAGCTGTCAAAGGACACCGGAAACAAAATTGTAGACCTGCACCAGGCTGGGAAGACTGAATCTGCAAGGCAAACAGTTTGGTGTGAAGAAATCAACTGATAACTGACAACTGATAATCTACCTCGATCTGGGGCTCCACGCAAGATCTCACCCCAAGGTGTCAAAATGATCACAAGAATGGTGAGCAAAAATCCCAGAGCCACACATGAATGACCTGCAGAGACCTGCAGAGAGTTTGGACCAAAGTAACAAAGGCTACCATTAGTAACACACAATGCCGCCAGGGACTCAAATCATGCAGTGCCAGATGTGTCCCCCTGCTTAAGCCAGTACATGTCTGGGCCCGTCTGAAGTTTTCTGGAGAGCATTTGGATGATTCAGAAGAGTATTAGAATGTCTTATGGTTAGATAAAACTAAAGTAGAACGTTTTTGGTAAAAACTCAACTTGTCATGTTTGGAGGAGAAAGAATGCTGAGTTGCATCCAAAGAACACCATACTTACTGTGAAGCATGGTGGTGGAAACATCATGCTTTAGGGCTGTTTTTCAGCAAAGGGACCAGTACGACTGACCCATTTAAATAAAAAACTGAATGGGGCCATGTATTGTGAGATTTTGAGTGAAAACCTCCTTTAATCAGCAACGGCATTGAAGATGAAACGTGGCTGGGTCTTTCAGCATGACAATGATCCCAAATACACTGCCCTGACAACGAAGGAGTGGCTTCATAAGAAGCATTTTAAGGTCCTGGAGTAGCCTTGCCAGTTTCCAGGTCTAAACTCTACAGAAAACCTTTGGAGGGAGTTGAAAGTCTGTATTGCCAAACGTCAGCCCCAAAACATCACTGCTCTAGAGGAGATCTGCATGGAGGAATGGGCCAAAATAACAGCAACAGTGTGTGAAAACCTTGTGAAGACTTAGACAAAACGTTTGGCCCCTGTCATTGCTAACAAAGGGTATATAACACAGTATTGAGATAAAGTTTTTATTTTTTATTTTAATTATTTTATTGTAAAAAACATACATTTACAATTATCCAATTAACAATGTACATTTCTTCAAATTTGTTAGTTTTTAGTACATGTATAACCATACTACAAGTAAACAGTTATGCAGACAAACTTTTCCGATTTCCCTCCCCCTCCCAGCAACACGAGGAAAGACAAAAAAAGAAAAAAAACACTTCCAGCCCTTTCATTTGAGCTCCATACTTTCCCCCATTGTGCAAATAATTTAGCTGATTTAACTTTATTTTTTTCCATATTTTAAATTTTTTCTACTTCTGCCTCCAACATTTTTAAAGTGGGGCCTGTTGCAGACAGCCAATTCCTTAGAATCAATAATCTTCCAATGAACAGCACTTTTAGCAGAAACACACTTTTATGAGTTCTCGAGTATTCATGAAAGCCCCACAGAAAAAGCTTTGGATCAAATGGGAGTGCAGCTTTCACACATCATTTAATCTTAATAAATATACTAGGCCAACATTTTGGGATTTCTCTACAGTCCCCAAACATATGTGTGGTGGCGGATGAGAGGATACTGTATTGTGGGAGTGTAGGGTAGTTAGGGTGTTGCTGTTCAGAATAGTTAAGGGCGCTGTCACTCGTGATGCCAGGGTGAGGGTTAAATGCTGTGTTCTTGATAGGCCTATTGCCACCCTTCTCAAGAGCAATAGGTGATGCAGAAATAAAGGATTGTCCACAACCGCTGTTAACTGAAAACTTGCAGGAACTTTTACTGAAGAATTTCTGTACATGTAGTAATAGTAACAGTCCAGATAACAGCGTCTCTTTACAAATAGCTTGAGCAGCGATTGACAGTCGGTTTGGATCAGATAAGCCCAATTTAGCTTCTTAAGGATTGTATAGCAGAGATCCGCTGGATTTAGGGGAGTATTTAGGTACAGTGATCTTGCGCTGAGTAGCGGGGAATTGCTTAGTCTATCCGCTATGTTAGAGGCCTAGGCCGCAAGGCTTTGGCCTATTAAATCATCTTGTAAGCTGCGGAGGTCCTACCTCTTCCAGAGTCAGCAACCCAAGAGAGGGATCAAGATGGCGCAGGTCCCTTATATGGGCAGGGGCTGGCCATTTTGGATTGGTCCGTAACGACTGTCACTCACCGTTACAGTGCATTGTGGGTGAACACATCACGGGAACCTCCAAAGGTCCTGTAGCAAAACCATAGAGTTTTAACCTAATCACGTGACCCGCAGGTCCTGCTACTCTCAGAACAGGTAGATAACTAAATATATACATACCTATACTTATACTTATATTTATAGTAATAAGAACTGCTAAATAGTCATCGACTAAGTGTGAGGTGACAAGGGGAAAAAAACAAAAGAGGGACCCAGACATCCTAGGGACTCTGACTATGGGGACTGTTACGCCGAGCGCTCCGGGTTCCCGCTCCTCCCCGGAGCGCTCGCTTCACCTCCTCCGCTGCAGCGCCCCGGTCACGTCCTCTGACCCGGGGCGCTGCGATCCTGCTGCTAGCCGGGATGCGATTCGCGATGCGGGTAGCGCCCGCTCGCGATGCGCACCCCGGCTCTCCTACCTGACTCGCTCCCCGTCTGTTCTGTCCCGGCGCGCGCGGCCCCGCTCCCTAGGGCGCGCGCGCGCCGGGTCTCTGCGATTTAAAGGGCCACTGCGCCGCTGATTGGCGCAGTGGTTCCAATTAGAGTTATCACCTGTGCACTCCCTATATTACCTCACTTCCCTTGCACTCCCTTGCCGGATCTTGTTGCCTTAGTGCCAGTGAAAGCGTTCCTTGTGTGTCCCTTGCCAGTGTTTCCAGACCTTCTGCCGTTGCCCCTGACTACGATCCTTGCTGCCTGCCCCGACCTTCTGCTACGTCCGACCTTGCTTCTGCCTACTCCCTTGTACCGCGCCTATCTTCAGCAGCCAGAGAGGTGAGCCGTTGCTAGTGGATACGACCTGGTCACTACCGCCGCAGCAAGACCATCCCGCTTTGCGGCGGGCTCTGGTGAAAACCAGTAGTGGCTTAGAACCGGTCCACTAGCACGGTCCACGCCAATCCCTCTCTGGCACAGAGGGTCCACTACCTGCCAGCCGGCATCGTGACAGGGACCTCTATACAGGTAACGTATACAATATGGTACCGAGACACCACAAACCCCCTTACTTAAAATAAGTCAACCTAAGGCAGAGGAACTAGGACTAGAACAGGATTATACATATATATTTTTTATACATCCTGACAAAGTAAACATTAAACACACTCACATTCTCTGGATACTCTTACTAGTATCTTGACTAGACAATATTTAAGCTATCTAGACATTTAGGAAGCTATCTGACCTTTAGTTTCTTGCTCCTTAGACATTTTTATATATATAGCTCTCTATGACATTTGTGAGGCTAGCTATACATTCATATTCAGCTCTCTATAACCTTTAGTCTCAAGCTTTCTAAACATTTTGAAATCTCACCACATTTCTTCTTTTTGCCACGATGAGTCACCTGTTAGTACACAGAAGGGTATATTGGCTTGCCCGAGGCTCTCTACCAATAAGGATGGCTACTAGGGTCTATCGGCTACACACTACTTACCCCTAGAACACAACAGCATAACCTATCTAGGTTACCTTTAGAAATATGTGTTTAATTCTACACTCGCAAGAGCACCTACTGGCCAGGTAGAGCATCTCACACACGTAATACAGAGAAAAGAGATATGAGTGTGCCTAACAGTGGCAGGAATTGGGTATCAATAGGCTACAATTCCTAAGTGTTTCTTGAATGTGAGATATATTTTTGTTTTGTGTATGTGCTGAAGTAGACTGAGGTAGTACATCTAAGTGAGTAGTTTAGCGTAATGAAAAAATATAGGTAGTACATTGAAGTGAGTCATTGAAGGTACTATGTGTGCAGGTACTGAATGTGAATCTTGGTACCTTAAGGGTAGTTTAGTTTGATGAAAGGTGCTAGCGATTGGCGACTAGAAACAATGTCGCTCTCGGAGGAGCCAAGAGAGTCACCTATTTAGCAACTACTAAAACACCTTTTAGCATTTTTATACCTTTGTATGTACATGTGTGCCAGTATTATTTAGGTTTGTTGTTTTTGGTGTACACGTGCATCTAGCAAACAATTTTCCGTGTACAACCTTTACTTACTTTTTATGTACACAGACATGAAGCTATTTTCTGTGTACAGGAACCATATACATTTTTATTATACATTTATTAAAACTCCAACAAGGTTCAGGCACATACACTTGATAAGTGCAAATCTCAGCAAGAGAGTCCTGTAAATATAGGGTTATGTACATAGAACGGGTGTGTAAGGATCTGCAGTCCACATAAACTAGGAGTCTATGGGAAATACACGGCTTTACCACAATCAGCCGGGCATAAAACTTACGAATCTCCTACTGCCTAGGAGTCTCTTGACCTGATGGTAAGGCACAAAGCTTGATGGTTATGTTGCTGAACTTGAAACTGGAACAATCTTAGCACAGTCCTACTAGGCACATGTCTTGAACTTTGGTTACTAAAAAACAAAAGTGGTTAGCATAGAAAAGCAATAAACATTACTTTATAGTCCTTCAAAAGATATTTCTACAGAATCTTCTTGTGCCTCTTGTAGATCCTCTATATCTGCCAACATCTGGAACAGGCGAGGAGTTAATGCAACTCTCCCACACCACATTGGTGAGAGTAGAATGGTTAACAGTAGGATTTAGAGTGACCAAAGGCTTACTAGCCGTGATCACAGTTGGTGCATAAGGTTTTAGCACCATCTCCAAATCAGGAGTGTGGCAAAGCACTTTCGTCGCAGGCAAACTCTCCATGTCAGAAGAGGGCCTTGGTACATAGGTTGGTGCCTGTGCAGGAGGCAAACTCTCATTGCTCCAAGAGGGCCTAGGTACGGTCTTTGGTGCCCGCAATTTAGGCTTACTTTCTTGAACTTGAGCAGGACTTGGCACTTTACTGTACACAGAAGATGATTGATGTTGTAGAGGCTCCTCCTCCTTGAGTACGTTGTTGGAGGCATCAGGAGCAGACCATTTCGGCCTCAGGTTGAAGGGATCCGATTCCCAATCTGTAGACGGAAAGTATTTGAAGGGAAGCTGTGTTGGGGCTGTTGGTCTTGTGACCGCTGCTGCCCATTCTCCACGCAGACTCTGGACAGGGGTGTACTCCACAATTTCACCCACCTCCAAGGAGTAGAACTTTTTATGAAGATATGGCCTCTGTACTGCTCGCCGGTTTACGAGGATGGTTTGCCCTGTGTGGCAATCTAGGAGTGTCCCATAACCTCTGACCTTGTCGAACTTGGCCACAGTTGCTCTTCGTCATTCTAGAGGCTCCTCCCCTTCTCGGGGATGGTCCCATTTATGGATGAATAAAGCTTCCATTTCTTTAGTATTCTCCTGGTAGCGAATTCTTTCTTCAGGAGGCAAATGCACATACTTAGGGGCATACAGTTCTCTGTGTCGGGCCTTTAGTTTATCCATCAGTTCAGCCAGCTTGGCTTCTTGACGGGCCCTTTCCCTTTGTGCAGCTGGAATTGGTGGGAGTGGCTTCCCAGGTATGGGTTGTAGAACCGCGTGCATATACTCAACTGCCACAACTTTCCGCTGTTCCGGCGCCATTTTGCTATCTTCACCACGTGGAACGCTGCTCTCTGCCATGTCTGTACTCTCCAGCTCCCTGTGCAGACTGAAGTGGTCGCTGTGCGTGGTGTCTTTTATAGTGGGTTTCCCCAAAATGGCGGCCGGCATGTAGGACGTCATCGGTGCAGCCCCGACTTCCTGTCTCCCAGAAACAACTCCTGTGTCTCCAAGTTCCCTTTCGGCTGCGACACAGCAACTTGGCAGCCACGCCCAGGGGCGGGTCGTGGAGCAGCGCAGGATTTCTTTGCGTGCTTCCCTGGCAGCAGGCCAACTCCTCCCCTGTTGACCGGACCAGAGGATCGTAGCATGAATTCGCTTCGCAGTTTACACATTTCAGAAAATAAATCTTCGCCTCCCCCCTTGCTTTTCGCGTGGCCCCCTTGCAAGTTGCCCCACGTGCACCGCTCCTGTACACTGTATTGCCGTTTGCGACACATGAATAAAGTCTGTTACTTTCTGGGGGGAGTACAACTTCACTAGTGGCAACATCAGTAGGCACACACCCGAAAACTGTTCATGCAATGCCAAATAGAGTTGTGGTGGCAGATGAGAGGATACTGTCTTGTGGGAGTGTAGGGTAGTGAGGGTGTTGCTGTTCAAAATAGTTAAGGGCGCTGTTAACCCTTGTCACTCGTGACACCAGGATGAGGGTTAAATGCTGTGTTCTTGATAGGCCTATTGCCACCCTTCCCAAGAGCAATAGGTGATGCATAAATAAAGGATTGTCCACAACCGCTGTTAACTGAAAACTTGCAGGAACTTTTAGTTGGGTAGAATAGGATATTTAATGAAATTTTAGGAGTTGGGCTTGTTTCCTAGCGTGCACGCGCCGGCTCTCTGGAATTTAAAGGGCCAGCACACCGGTAATTGGTTATTGCCGGGTGCTGAGTCTATAAAGTGTCAGCACTTCTCCTTGTTCCCTGCCAGATCTTTGTGCATACTAGCCATTGAGAAAGCATTACTTTACTGTGTTCTGCCACACCATGTATCAGTATCAGTTTCCTGACCACTGAACCTTCCGCCTGCCCTGACCTACCTGCTAGTCCCCAACTCTGAGTTGCCTTACAAATATGTACCTCACCTCATCTCATCCGCCACTGTGGGCAAGTCACGCCAGGGGTAGCGACCTGGGAATTTGCCTGCCGCAGCAAGTCTGTCCCGCTTTGCGGTGGGCTCTGGTGAAAACCAGCGGCTCCTTAGACTCCACTACCTGGTGTGGCTTTCACCATCGTCCAGCTTTCATCCGGGTGGTCATCAGTGGAAATAGTCTGGCCACTGATCTATACACTAAAAAATACAGACTGTAACTCGATTTTACATTATGATAGTTGCCTCCTGAGACCTACAGTAAAATCCCTCCCAAAAAGTCAGATGTTGAGGGCCAAAAAAATAGTGAGTGTTCCAGATAAGGTCGAGCCAGCCATTGAAAAAAATGGCTAAGAATTTCCTCGAGAGAGGTTATCCAAAAAACCTTATCTCTAAATGTAAAACACAAATTGAATCAATTGACAGGAAAGAATTACTGTGTCAGAAAGAGAAACAGAGTGCGGACAGGATATCTTTTGTCTTCACATTCTGTATCTCTTCCAACAAAATAGCGGGAGTCATCAAGAAATACCCCAAAATGAAAGAATTTCATACATCACCTCTGATGGCGTACAGACGGTCAAAAAACCTGAAAGACCAACTTGTTAGGGCGGATATCTCTCTAAAAAAACTGTCTCAAAGATTCTTTCTACCGTTCTACCGTAGAAAGTACAGGATCCTTTCCGTGTAGGATGTACGTCAATTGCACCTCCATGGAAAGGGGTGGGTATTTTCAACATCCAGACACAGGAATGAAATACAAGATTCCATTTTACTTAACATGTACCAGTGACTTTGTCATATACATTTTGTGGTGTCCGTGCCATAAACTGTATGTAGGAGAGACCACCCTTGATTTTAAAACAAGGATGAACCAGCACCGGTACACGATACGTAAGAAAAAACAGGACCTTCCAGTCCCAAAACATTTTTTCAATGCTGGTCACAGTGAGCGTGACCTTAAATTTATGTTAGTGGATCATGTTCCACCTCTAAAAAGAAGAGGAGACCGAAAGAGAATTCGAAAGAAAAAAGAACTATCATGGATATTTAAACTCCAAAGTCTCAAACCAAATGGTCTATATGTTGACTTCAAAATTTCACACGACATCTACAATGCCTGATGTACGCAAATAGTATCATGTTTTCTGTTCTGTATGTATGATTGATTTAATATATACTTACATTTTCTTTTCTTCTTTTTTTCTGTCTTCCAGAATCTGATCAGTGGACAAGATCCCCCTCTACAATATGAACAGAAAAAGCCATTATTAAGCACATAATTAGATACTGCATGAAATGATGAATAAGTAAACACCAGGAAGCAATGACCATTCCTCAGCTGATCGTTCCTCCGCTACTTTTAGTACACTCGCCTCCGGACCTAGCGAGAACTCCTACTGCCAAACACACTGAGGTCAGCATACAGAGACGGCTTGTAGCAATCCCGCTAGTAGTCTCTCATAGCGCAAGAACCAGGGAGGACACGTGTATAGAAAACTGCTGAGAAGTGCATTGTGCCATCCATTCTTCACTTATTCACAATTCTTATTAGAAGAACCAGTCATTCAATATCTTTATTACAGGAACCAGCGATCCACTATCGTTATTACAGGAACCAGCGATCCACTATCTTTATTACAGAAACCACCAATCCACTATATTTATTACAGGAATCAGCGATCCACTATCTTTATTACAGGAACCAGCAATCCACTATCTTTATTACAGGAACCAGCGATCCACTATCTTTATTACAGGAACCAGCAATCCAATATTTTTATTACAGGAACCAGTGATCCACTATCATTATTACAGGAACCAGCGATCCACTATCTTCATTACAGGAACCAGTGATCCACTATCTTTATGACAGGAACCAGCTATCCGCTATCTTTATAACAGGAACCAGTGATTCAATATCTTTATTAGAGGAACCAGCTATCCACTATCGTTATTACAGGAACCAGCGATCCACTATCTTTATTACAGGAACCAGCAATCCACTATATTTATTACAGGAACCAGCGATCCACTATCTTTATTACAGGAACCAGCAATCCACTATATTTATTACAGGAACCAGCGATCCACTATCTTTATTACAGGAACCAGCTATCCACTATCATGATTACAGGAACCAGTGATTCAATATCTTTATTAGAGGAACCAGCTGTCCATTGTCAGGTTTCGGGCTGGTAGCGGAGGCTGGTGGTGGATCCGCTGTGCCAGAGAGGTGATGACGTGGGCCGTACCAGGGGAACGGACTCTAAGGAGTTACTGGTTTTCACCAGAGCCCGCCGCAAAGCGGGATGGACTTGCTGCGGCAAGTAACCCCCAGGTCGTTCCACTCAGTAGCGACTCAACCTCTCTGGCTGCTGAGATAAGGCAAGGTACAAGAGGATCAGGCAAATGCGTAGTCAGACATAGCAAATGGTCAGGGCAGGTGGCTTAGGTTCACAGGCGAAAGTCAGTAGCAACGGGAACGGCAACAGGCAGGGTAACAAAGGAACAAGGAATGCTTTCTCTCAGGCACAAAGGCAACAAGGATCCGGCAGGAGGCTGTGGGAGGAGACGGTACTTACAGGCAGTGCACAGGTGAGGCCTAATTAAGTCCAAACAGCACTCTCTCTCATAAAGCTTAACCCTAAATGAACCACATTGGACCAGGCACCAATCACCTGTGCACTGGTCCTTTAGATCTAAGAGTCCCAGTGTACGCGCGCCCTAGAGAGCTGGGATGCACACGCTGTGACGCCGAAGCGCTGCCTGGGGACACACGCTGTGAGCGCTCCGAGGCCAGCAGGGGGCAGGAGCACTCAGCGTAACATCCACTATCTTTATTACAGGAACCAGCGATCCACTATATTTATTACAGGAACCAGCTATCCACTATCTTTATTACAGGAACCAGCGATCCACTATCTTTATTACAGGAACCAGCGATCCACTATCGTTACTACAGGAACCAGCAATCCACTATCGTTGTTACAGGAACCAGCGATCCACTATCTTTATTACAGGAATCAGCGATCCACTATCTTTATTACAGGAACCAGCGATCCACTATCTTTATTACAGGAATCAGCGATCCACTATCGTTGTTACAGGAACCAGCGATCCACTATCTTTATTACAGGAATCAGCGATCCACTATCGTTGTTACAGGAACCGGCGATCCACTATCTTTATTACAGGAATCAGCGATCCACTATCTTTATTACAGGAACCAGCGATCCACTATCTTTATTACAGGAACCAGCGATCCACTATCTTTATTACAGGAATCAGTGATCCACTATCTTTATCACAGGAACCAGCGATCCACTATCTTTATTACAGGAATCAGCCATCCTTTATTTCAGGTATTAATGATCTATTTGTTGCTAGCTGCATTCAGTTCCTTTCAGAAAATGGACATTACAACTGAATGAGATACATTGTTTCCTGGTTTCTGGAACTTTAAACTATTAAAGAGTAGCTCCCACCATCTCACATTTATTTTACTCTGTCCCTACCTATAGGTAATCTATCCCTAACCCCCTCCCTGCCTTTAAAAAAATTTTTTGCCACTCACATAGCGGTCATCTGCACGTCTTCTTGCTCCCTGCTAGTTCCTCTAACGGAAGCCGGCTTTCCCAGCAGGCGCAAGTCACTGATGCCTGCTAGGCAAAGACTTCCGCCCTCACTTCATCTATGCTGCGCTCGCGTAGGGAGCGCGCATAGATGATCTGCCAATCGCATGGCAGGCTGCTCCGGGGTCTCCTCCTCCCTGTTTATCTGTACATGTGATACCCGGGGAGGAGGAGTATAGGAGTAGCTTGCATAGCAACAGTAGTGGAGCATCAGCGCGACACTGATAACTAGTGTGCCCGCGCCGTCTCCACTACAGTGTACATGTCGGGGATGAATGGGCTGCGCGCGACTATAACCAGCCAATGCGCGCAGCCCCGGCGTTTAATGCGCTCGCTCCCGCCTGTCTGGTTGACAGGCAGGGAGCGAGCGCAGCGGAAAAGAAAAAGGACTGATTTTGCCCAGCCAAAAACAGTCCTTTTTCTGGTGTGACGTCACGCCTGGCTGCAGCCGGCCACTAGGAGGGTGACCCCTAGTGGCCGGTTTTTAAACGTAAATATCACCACGAAAAATAAATAATGGAAGTATATTAGAGATATGTTGTAGTACATAAGTACTACAACATATCAAAAAATAAAGTTGATGACAGTGCCCATTTAAGCGCAATAAGAACTATATATACACCTAAATATACTTTTGTAAAGGACTGATACCTAGTACACAATTTAGTTTGCAATATTGCTGCTTGTATTCATTATCGATTATTTTTATACTATTGTGGTAGTGAGTTAATTCTTAACCCCTTAAGGACCCATGACGTATGCATACGTCATCACACCCTGGGTCTTAAGGACCCATGACGTATGCATACGTCATGGTCTTTTCCTGGTCTCCGCCGCTCCCCTGGCGGAGATCGGAAGCGGATCCCTGCTGAAATCCTTCAGCAGGGATCCAGGGCAAACGCCGAGGGGGGCCATGGAGGCCCCCCATGTCGGTGATCGCCGCAAATTGCAAGGTAAATCGCCCTTGCGATCTGCGGCGATACCGGGCTGATCGGGTCTCTGGGACCCGACCGCCCGATAATTTTGCATGATCCCGGCTGTCACAGACAGCCAGGACCATACTGAAGTATAGGAGCGAGGTGGCAAGCCTGCCACCTCCTCCGATCCCCTGCGATTCTTCGGTTAGTTAACCGACCAATCGCAGGGGGGGGGGGGGGTGGTTACTTCCTCCCGTCCTGCCCGGCCCCTGGAAGTCCGGAGAGGACGGGAGGAAGACCGGAGGATGCGGTGGGGGACGGGGGAGTGCTGGGGCCCGGCCCCGGTGCTTACCTCGTCCCTGAAGACCCGGATCCCGGCAATGAAGACGGCGGCGGCGACAGGTGAGTTCCTCTTCAGCCGCGGGTCGGGCCCTTTACAGCAATGCACGTCGCCGTAAAGCAACATGCATTGCTGTAGTTGCAGTTTTGCAACATCTGGAGGTCCGCAGTTTTGGGACCACTGTGCCCTTCCAGATGTTGCAAAACTACACATCCTCAGCATGCCCTTACTGTCCAGGCATGCTGGGAGTTGTAGTTCTGTAACATCTGGCCCTTGAGATGTTGCAGAACTACAACTCCCAGCATGCCTGGACAGTTTTGGCATACTGGGAATTGTAGTTTTGCAACATCTGGAAGGGCACAGATTGGGAACCACTGTATTAGTGGTCTGCAAACTGTAGTCCTCCAGATGTTGCAAACTACAACTCCTAGCATGCTGGGAGTTGTAGTTCGGCGACATCTGGCTCTAAAGATGTTGCCGAACTACTACTTCCAGCATGCCTGAGAATGTTTGGGAGTTGTGGTTTTGCAACAACAGGAGGCACACTGGTTGGGGAACATTGTCTGTTTCCTAACTCAGTGTTTCCCAACCCGTGTGCCTCCAGCTGTTGCAAAACTATAACTACCAGCATGCACTGATAGACTGTGCATGCTGGGAGTTGTAGTTTTGCAACAACTGGAGCCCCCCCCCCCCCCCTGTGAATGTACAGGGTACATTCACATGGGCAGGGGCTTACAGTGAGTATCAGGCTGCAAGTTTGAGATGCAGCAAATTTTGCGCGGCAGCTCAAACTCGCAGCGGGAAACTCACTGTAACCCCCCGCCCCTGTGACTGTACCCTAAAAACACTTCACTACACTACACAACACAAAATAAAATAAAAAGTAAAAAACACTACATATACACATACCCCTACACAGCCCCCCTCCCCAATAAAAATGAAAAACGTCTGGTACGCCACTGTTTTCAAAATGGAGCCTCCAGCTGTTGCAAAACAACAACTCCCAGTATTGCCGGACAGCCGTTGACTGTCCAAGCATGCTGGGAGTTTTGCAACAGCTGGAGGCACCCTGTTTGGGAATCACTGGCGTAGAATACCCCTATGTCCACCCCTATGCAAATCCCTAATTCAGGCCTCAAATGCGCATGGCGCTCTCACTTTGGAGCCCTGTCGTGTTTCAAGGCAACAGTTTAGGGTCACATATGGGGTATCGCTGTACTCGGGAGAAATTGCCTTACAAATTTTGGGGGGCTTTTTCTCCTTTCACCCCTTATGAAAAGGTGAAGTTGGGGTCTACACCAGCATGTTAGTGTAAGAAAATAAATTTTTTACACTAACATGCTGGTGTTGCCCTATACTTTTCATTTTGACAAGAGGTAAAAGGGAAAAAAGCCCCCAAAAATTTGTAACGCAATTTCTCCCGACTACGGGGATACCCCATATGTGGGCACAAAGTGCTCTGGGGGTGCACAACAAGGCCCAGAAGGGAGAGTGCGCCATGTACATTTGAGGTGATTTGCACAGGGGTGGCTGATTGTTACAGTGGTTTTGACAAACGCAAAAAAAACAAAACCCCACATGTGACCCCATTTCGGAAACTACACCCCTCACGGAATGTAATGAGGGGTGCAGTGAGAATTTACACCCCACTGGTGTCTGATAGATCTTTAGAACAGTGGGCTGTGCAAATAAAAATTTTTGTACAGCCCACTGTTCCAAAGATCTGACAGACACCAGTGGGGGGTAAATGCTCACTGTACCCCTTGTTACATTCCTCAAGGGGTCTAGTTTCCAAAATGGTATGCCATGTGGGGGTTATTTTGCTGTTCTGGCACCATAGGGGCTTCCTAAATGTGACATGCCCCCCGAGCAAAATTTGCACTCAAAAAGCCAAATATGACTCCTTCTCTTCTGAGCATTGTAGTTCGCCTGTAGTGCGCTTCAGGTCAACTTATGGGGTACCTCCATACTCAGAAGAGATGGGGTTACAAATTTTGGGGGTATTTTCTGCTATTAAACCTTGCAGAAATGTGAAATTTGGGGGGGAAACATTTTGTTGAAATTGTTAATGAAATTTTTTTTTTTTTACGTATGCAAAAGTCGCAAAACCCCTGTGGGGTATTAAGGCTCACTTTATTCCTTGTTACGTTCCTCAAGGGGTCTAGTTTCCAAAATGGTATGGCATGTGGGTATTTTTTGCTTTCCTGGCACCAAATGCGACATGCCCCCGAGCAAAATTTGCTCTCAAAAAGCCAAATATGACATCTTCTCTTCCTCTTCTGAGCATTGTAGTTCGCCCGTAGTGCACTTCAGGTCAACTTATGGGGTACCTCCATACTCAGAAGAGATGGGGTTACAACTTTTGGGGGGTATTTTCTGCTATTAACCCTTGCAAAAATGTGAAATTTGGGGGGAAACATTTTGTTGAAATTGTTTGAAATTTTTTTTTACATATGCAAAAGTCGTGAAACACCTGTGGGGTATTAAGGTTCACTTTATTCCTTGTTACGTTCCTCAAGGGGTCTAGTTTCCAAAATGGTATGCCATGTGTTTTTTTTTCCTGTTCTGGCACCATAGGGGCTTCCTAAATGCAACATGCCCCGCAAAAACCATTTCAGAAAAACGTACGCTACAAAATCCCCTTGTCGCTCCTTCCCTTCTGAGCCCTCTACTGTGCCCGCCGAACACTTTACATAGACATATGAGGTATGTGCTTACTCGAGAGCAATTGGGTTACAAATAGATGTATACATTTTCTCCTTTTACCCCTTGTAAAAATTCAAAAATTGGGTCTACAAGAACATGCGAGTGTAAAAAATGAAGATTGTGAATTTTCTCCTTCACTTTGCTGCTATTCCTGTGAAACACCTAAAGGGTTAACACACTTACTAAATGTCATTTTGAATACTTTGGGGGTGCAGTTTTTATAATGGGGTCATTTGTGGGGTATTTCTAAGATGAAGACCCTTCAAATCCACTTCAAACCTGAACTGGTCCCTGAAAAATTGTGATTTTGGAAATTTTGAGAAAAATTGGAAAATTGCTGCTGAACTTTGAAGCCCTCTGGTGTCTTCCAAAAGTAAAAACACGTCAATTTTATGATGCAAACATAAAGTAGACATATTGTATATGTGAATAAAAAAAAAGTATTTGGAATATCCATTTTCCTTACAAGCAGAGAGCTTCAACATTAGAAAAATGTTGCATACAAAATGCCAATATTTATTTGTATGTTCCCATACCATGCAAAATTAGAACAACAAAGGAAAAAACCAAATCCTCTTGCTAGATGTATAAATGTATATGGCTGTTATCTTACCAAATATAGCCACTAGCTGGGACACTTTTGTTATTATAGCCATTAGCTGGGACATTTTTGCTATTATAAAGTAGGCTCTTTATAGCCACTTGTATATATAGATATTTCCTTGGTGATTAACCTTTTGTTTTATGGACCTCCGGTTGTGCATTTGTAGGACCATCCCGATATTCTGTACCCCCCTTTTTAAATGTTTTTTAAATGTATGTCCTTTTTTCTAAAACAATAAAGTTTGAAATTTATGTCCCTGAATACCTTGGTTTTTTCCTTTGTTGTTCTAACATTAGAAAAATGCAACATTTTCAAATTTTTCATCAAATTTTGGGATTTTTCACCAAGAAAGGATGCAAGTTACCAACATTTTTTTACCACTATGTTAAAGTAAAATATGTCACGAAAAAACATTCTCGGAATCAGAATGATAACTAAAAGCATCCCAGAGTTATTAATGTTTAAAGTGACAGTGGTCAGATGTGCAAAAAATGGCCGGGTCCTAAGGTGTAAAATGGCTGGGTCCTTAAGAGGTTAATGTACTTATATTGTTTTTAATTATTTTAAATTGTGCATTCTCAATGGCCCTGTGGGTGCACTGTTTGAACATTATTAAGTCTATGAAATAATTTCTTATGCTGTCCATTACAAACAATGGTAAAAATACATTATTTTAATGATATAATTATTAGTGTACATAAATTCAAAAGAACTTGAGTGTCATTATCCTCAGGCATAATGGGAGTTGTAGTTTTACAAGAGCTGAAGAGCAGTTTTATCTGAGGTGATCAGTGGGGGACCTAGAAATTGGACCCCACCGATCACTTTTTTTTTTCCTTACAGGAATAAAACCAGATTACTTTGGATCAAGAAACAAAGAAAGAACTGTAACACAGCCAGAAAAACTTTTTGTTTTAGGTGGGAGACCCTATAGCAATTGGCAGCAAACCAATACAATACAACCACCCAGGGAATCTATTACAGTAAGCTTGGAATACATAAAATATCCCTATCTTTCTGTATTCAAGCACGTTCCCCAGAAACTACTTGAAATTCACCAGAAACTACAACTTGAAATTTGTTCTCATGCTAAACCAAATTTTTTTGCATAGGTTCACACTAGTGTGAATAATTGTGCAGCCCTATGGGTAACCTTTAGAGACCCTATTATATATAGTTTATTATGCTAATAAAAAAATGAAAAGTAAAAATTATGAATGACCATCTTTTAGATTTAGTGTGTTATACTTTGTCTGGATTGATTTGTTGGGAATTAAAAAGAAAAACCTGTAATTTTGTAAATTTTGGGGGTTTTAGCAATTCTGGCATTTTGTATTTTTTATGTTGATGCCATTCGCTATATGAGGTCATAAACATTATGTTTTATTAGTTTAGACATTTACACACATATTTTTTTTTTTTTTTATTACAAAAAAATGGGAAATTGGTGATTTTAGGAAAGGCTTATTTATGTAAAAAAAAAAAAAAAAAACACCTTTTTTATCTAGGCTTTTTAACTACCCATAGGGGACTTTTATGTGCAATCAATTTCCGCACGGAAAATCTCTGCTGTCTTCAGACATTCCACAGACAGCTGAGAGTCAGCAGTCCATGGAGACACTAGGAACGCTTAGTAAGGCCCCATCTCATAGACAACAATGCATTTGCAGAATCCGCAAAAACATTTGCAGACATCAGAATAAGAATTTCCTTGGCAAACATTGCTAAAATTCTGCCGTGTGAACAGAGCAACAGAAACCTATTAAAATCAATGGGACTCTACCGGAAACCTATTAAAATCAATGGGACTCTGTGCGGAGGATTCATGCAGAATTCCGCACAGACATTCTTCTGCGTGAACCTAATACAATGCTGTTGAAAGAATGCTCCCCAGCCAACTTTTAGTACAGTGCAAGAGGCCACATCAGTGTTTTGAGTGCACAATCTATCAAAACATGTCAGCATAGATATGTTAAAAAATTATGTATGTCTCTTTTTGGCCAAAAAGAAAATCCTCTAAAAATCTAAAGTATTTTTTTATTATTATTTCTTTGAGCTCCATTAATTTTTGTTGCAGTTTTTGAAGCATTTTTTCAAAATAGTGTTTTGTTTTTGTGTGTTTTTATCCTGTTTCATATTTCTTATTACATCCGTGTTATGTGATTTTTTTGACCAAGTGATTCAGGGATATAACATGTAAAAAAAACACAACAAAAGGCAAAGATAGGCAAAAAAACAACAACAAATGAATACATCAAATAAAATAAATTAAGTTAGATAATTCTCCCAAAAAGCAATTATGTTTTATGTATGTAGGAACCTTTAGAAATCTTATCCTATTGTTTGTATATTGGGAAAATCTAAATCAATGAACACACACATGTTCACATGTAGCTAAAATATGCAGATAACCTACTTATAACAAACATTCCAGCAAGAAGATTCTCTCTCTAACTCATTTTTTCTTATCAAAATCTACTAAATGAAGTATTTTTTTTTCTTGAATTCCATTTTATCAGCATTCATATCTTAATTATAAGACATTGCATTCAACGATGGCAAGTCAAGAATACCTCTTAGAAACATATAATTCAATTAAGTATCTATTGACAGTAATTTCTACTAATTTAATGGAAAAAAAAGATGTTTCAGATACTTAAAGCCACAGGAACATTGAAATTTTCCAAAAAGTTACATATTTGCTGTCACTATGCCGGCTGGCAGGTAGTGGACCCTCTGTGCCAGAGAGGGATTGGCGTGGACCGTGCTAGTGGACCGGTTCTAAGCCACTACTGGTTTTCACCAGAGCCCGCCGCAAAGCGGGATGGTCTTGCTGCGGCGGTAGTGACCAGGTCGTATCCACTAGCAACGGCTCACCTCTCTGGCTGCTGAAGATAGGCGCGGTACAAGGGAGTAGGCAGAAGCAAGGTCGGACGTAGCAGAAGGTCGGGGCAGGCAGCAAGGATCGTAGTCAGGGGCAACGGCAGAAGGTCTGGAAACACAGGCAAGGAACACACAAGGAACGCTTTCACTGGCACTAAGGCAACAAGACCCGGCAAGGGAGTGCAAGGGAAGTGAGGTAATATAGGGAAGTGCACAGGTGAAAACCCTAATTGGAACCACTGCGCCAATCAGCGGCGCAGTGGCCCTTTAAATCGCAGAGACCCGGCGCGCGCGCGCCCTAGGGAGCGGGGCCGCGCGCGCCGGGACAGAACAGACGGGGAGCGAGTCAGGTAGGGGAGCCGGGGTGCGCATCGCGAGCGGGCGCTACCCGCATCGCGAATCGCATCCCGGCTGGCAGCAGGATCGCAGCGCCCCGGGTCAGAGGACGTGACCGGAGCGCTGCAGCGGAGGGAGTGAAGCGAGCGCTCCGGGGAGGAGCGGGGACCCGGAGCGCTCGGCGTAACAGTACCCCCCCCCTTGGGTCTCCCCCTCTTCTTGGAGCCTGAGAACCTGAGGAGCAGACTTTTGTCAAGGATGTTGTCCTCAGGTTCCCAGGATCTCTCTTCAGGACCACAACCCTCCCAGTCTACTAAAAAAAAATTTTTCCCTCTGACCTTTTTGGCAGCCAAAATTTCCTTGACCGAGAAGACGTCCGAGGAGCCGGAAACAGGAGTGGGAGGAACAGATTTGGGAGAAAAACGGTTGAGGATGAGTGGTTTGAGAAGAGAGACGTGAAAGGCATTAGGGATACGAAGAGAAGGAGGAAGAAGAAGTTTATAAGAGACAGGATTAATTTGACACAAAATTTTGAAAGGACCAAGATAGCGTGGTCCCAACTTGTAGCTAGGGACACGGAAGCGGACATATTTAGCGGAGAGCCATACCTTGTCTCCAGGGGAAAAAACGGGGGGAGCTCTTCTTTTCTTATCCGCGAACCTCTTCATGCGTGAAGAAGCCTGTAAGAGAGAATTTTGGGTCTCTCTCCATATAATGGAAAGGTCACGAGAAATTTCATCCACAGCGGGCAGACCAGAGGGCAAGGGGGTAGGGAGGGGGGGAAGAGGGTGACGGCCGTACACCACGAAAAATGGGGATTTGGAGGAAGATTCAGAGACCCTGAAGTTATACGAAAATTCGGCCCATGGAAGGAGATCTGCCCAGTCATCCTGGCGGGAGGAAACAAAATGTCGCAAATAATCACCCAGGATCTGGTTAATTCTTTCTACTTGTCCATTGGACTGGGGATGATATGCAGAGGAAAAATTTAATTTAATCTTGAGTTGTTTACAGAGAGCCCTCCAGAATTTAGACACGAATTGGACCCCTCTATCCGAGACAATCTGCGTAGGCAACCCGTGAAGACGAAAAATGTGTACAAAAAATTGTTTAGCCAACTGAGGCGCAGAAGGAAGACCAGGAAGAGGGATGAAATGTGCCATTTTGGAGAATCGATCAACGACCACCCAAATAACGGTGTTGCCACGGGAAGGGGGTAAATCAGTAATAAAATCCATACCAATCAGAGACCAAGGCTGTTCGGGGACAGGCAGAGGATGAAGAAAACCAGCGGGCTTCTGGCGAGGAGTCTTATCCCGGGCACAGATAGTGCAGGCTCGCACAAAGTCCCCAACATCCGTCTCCAGAGTCGGCCACCAATAGAAGCGGGAGATGAGTTGCACAGATTTCTTGATGCCCGCATGACCTGCGAGATGGGAGGAGTGACCCCATTTGAGGATTCCGAGGCGTTGGCGTGGAGAAACAAAGGTCTTTCCTGGAGGAGTCTGCCTGATGGAGGCAGGAGAAGTGGAGATCAGGCAGTCAGGTGGAATGATGTGTTGCGGAGGGAGATCAACTTCTGAGGCATCCGAGGAACGAGAGAGAGCATCGGCCCTAATGTTCTTATCGGCAGGACGAAAGTGAATCTCAAAATTAAATCGGGCAAAGAACAGAGACCACCGGGCCTGGCGAGGATTTAGCCGTTGGGCCGACTGGAGGTAGGAGAGGTTCTTGTGGTCGGTGTAGATAATAACAGGAAATCTTGATCCCTCCAGCAGATGCCTCCATTCCTCAAGTGCTAATTTAATGGCTAGAAGCTCTCGATCCCCGATGGAGTAGTTCCTCTCCGCTGGAGAGAAGGTCCTAGAGAAAAAACCACAAGTGACAGCATGCCCGGAAGGATTTTTTTGTAGAAGAACAGCTCCAGCTCCTACTGAGGAGGCATCAACCTCCAATAGGAAGGGTTTGGAAGGGTCAGGTCTGGAGAGCACGGGAGCCGAAGAAAAGGCAGACTTGAGTCGTTTAAAGGAGTCTTCTGCTTGAGGAGGCCAGGACTTGGGATCAGCATTTTTCTTGGTTAAAGCCACGATAGGAGCCACAATGGTAGAAAAATGTGGAATAAATTGCCTGTAATAATTGGCGAACCCCAAAAAGCGTTGGATAGCACGGAGTCCGGAGGGGCGTGGCCAATTTAAGACGGCAGAGAGTTTGTCTGGATCCATCTGTAGTCCCTGGCCAGAGACCAAATATCCTAGAAAAGGAAGAGATTGGCATTCAAACAGACATTTCTCAATTTTGGCATAGAGTTGGTTGTCACGAAGTCTCTGAAGAACCATACGGACATGCTGGCGGTGTTCTTCTAGATTGGCAGAAAAAATTAGGATATCGTCCAGATATACCACAACACAGGAGTATAACAGATCACGAAAAATTTCATTGACAAAGTCTTGGAAGACGGCAGGGGCATTGCACAGTCCAAAGGGCATGACCAGATACTCAAAGTGTCCATCTCTGGTGTTAAATGCCGTTTTCCACTCGTCCCCCTCTCTGATGCGGATAAGGTTATAGGCGCCTCTTAAGTCCAATTTAGTGAAGATGTGGGCACCTTGGAGGCGATCAAAGAGTTCAGAGATGAGGGGTAAGGGGTAGCGGTTCTTAACCGTGATTTTATTAAGACCGCGGTAGTCAATGCAAGGACGTAGGGAGCCATCTTTTTTGGACACAAAGAAAAATCCGGCTCCGGCAGGAGAGGAGGATTTACGGATAAAGCCCTTTTTTAGATTCTCCTGGACGTATTCGGACATGGCAAGAGTCTCTGGGGCAGAGAGAGGATAAATTCTGCCCCGGGGTGGAGTAGTACCCGGGAGGAGGTCGATAGGGCAATCATAAGGCCTGTGAGGAGGTAGAGTCTCAGCTTGTTTTTTGCAGAAAACATCCGCGAAGTCCATATAGGCCTTAGGGAGACCGGTTACTGGAGGAACCACAGAGTTACGGCAAGGGTTACTGGGAACCGGTTTTAGACAGTTCTTGGAACAAGAGGACCCCCAACTCTTGATCTCCCCAGTGGACCAATCCAGGGTTGGGGAATGAAGTTGAAGCCAGGGAAGTCCAAGGAGAATCTCCGAGGTGCAATTGGGGAGGACCAAAAGTTCAATCCTCTCATGATGAGATCCGATGCTCATAAGAAGGGGCTCCGTGCGGAAACGTATGGTACAGTCCAATCTTTCATTATTTACACAATTGATGTAGAGGGGTCTGGCGAGACTGGTCACTGGGATGTTGAACCTGTTGACGAGAGAGGCCAAAATAAAATTTCCTGCAGATCCAGAGTCCAAGAAGGCCACTGTAGAGAAGGAGAAGGCAGAGGCAGACATCCGCACAGGCACAGTAAGACGTGGAGAAGCAGAGTAGACATCAAGGACTGTCTCACCTTTGTGCGGAGTCAGCGTACGTTTTTCCAGGCGGGGAGGACGGATAGGACAATCCCTCAGGAAGTGTTCGGTACTAGCACAGTACAGGCAGAGGTTCTCCATACGGCGTCGTGTCCTCTCTTGAGGTGTCAGGCGAGACCGGTCGACCTGCATAGCCTCCACGGCGGGAGGCACAGGAACAGATTGCAGGGGACCAGAGGAGAGAGGAGCCGAGGAGACGAAACGCCTCGTGCGAACAGAGTCCATATCTTGGCGGAGTTCCTGACGCCTTTCAGAAAAACGCATGTCAATGCGAGTGGCTAGGTGAATAAGTTCATGTAGATTAGCAGGAATTTCTCGTGCGGCCAGAACATCTTTAATGTTGCTGGATAGGCCTTTTTTGAAGGTCGCGCAGAGGGCCTCATTATTCCAGGACAATTCTGAAGCAAGTGTACGGAATTGTACGGCATACTCGCCAACGGAAGAATTACCCTGGACCAGGTTCAACAGGGCAGTCTCAGCAGAAGAGGCTCGGGCAGGTTCCACAAAGACACTTCGGATTTCCGAGAAGAAGGAGTGTACAGAGGCAGTGACGGGGTCATTGCGGTCCCAGAGCGGTGTGGCCCATGACAGGGCTTTTCCGGACAGGAGACTGACTACGAAAGCCACCTTAGACCTTTCAGTGGGAAACAGGTCCGACATCATCTCCAGATGCAGGGAACATTGGGAAAGAAAGCCACGGCAAAACTTAGAGTCCCCATCAAATTTATCCGGCAAGGATAAGCGTATCCCAGGAGCGGCCACTCGCTGCGGAGGAGGTGCAGGAGCTGGCGGAGGAGATGACTGCTGAAGCTGTGGTAGCAACTGTTGTAGCATAACGGTCAGTTGAGACAGCTGTTGGCCTTGTTGCGCTATCTGTTGTGACTGCTGGGCGACCACCGTGGTGAGGTCAGCGACAACTGGCAGAGGAACTTCAGCGGGATCCATGGCCGGGTCTACTGTCACTATGCCGGCTGGCAGGTAGTGGACCCTCTGTGCCAGAGAGGGATTGGCGTGGACCGTGCTAGTGGACCGGTTCTAAGCCACTACTGGTTTTCACCAGAGCCCGCCGCAAAGCGGGATGGTCTTGCTGCGGCGGTAGTGACCAGGTCGTATCCACTAGCAACGGCTCACCTCTCTGGCTGCTGAAGATAGGCGCGGTACAAGGGAGTAGGCAGAAGCAAGGTCGGACGTAGCAGAAGGTCGGGGCAGGCAGCAAGGATCGTAGTCAGGGGCAACGGCAGAAGGTCTGGAAACACAGGCAAGGAACACACAAGGAACGCTTTCACTGGCACTAAGGCAACAAGACCCGGCAAGGGAGTGCAAGGGAAGTGAGGTAATATAGGGAAGTGCACAGGTGAAAACCCTAATTGGAACCACTGCGCCAATCAGCGGCGCAGTGGCCCTTTAAATCGCAGAGACCCGGCGCGCGCGCGCCCTAGGGAGCGGGGCCGCGCGCGCCGGGACAGAACAGACGGGGAGCGAGTCAGGTAGGGGAGCCGGGGTGCGCATCGCGAGCGGGCGCTACCCGTATCGCGAATCGCATCCCGGCTGGCAGCAGGATCGCAGCGCCCCGGGTCAGAGGACGTGACCGGAGCGCTGCAGCGGAGGGAGTGAAGCGAGCGCTCCGGGGAGGAGCGGGGACCCGGAGCGCTCGGCGTAACATTTGCATTTATCTTTTTTAAATAAAATATAATTTACAGATTAATATTATGGCTCTGAAAGGGTATTGTAAAGCCAGTTTAGAGTAAATCAGAAATGTGTGTTTCTACAAGTTTTAGAAATGAATGATATAGCATGTTTGCATTTTACCATTTCTTATAGAAACTTAAATAGTTGTTTAAGTGAATTAAAGGGGTATTCCAATTACCTAAAATATATCCTTTATTCACTGGATAAGGAATAGGTGTCTGATCGTGGGGAGTCCAGCCTCTAGAACCCTTCTTGTTCTTTTAAAAGGGGACTTATCTTAGCGAGTCTGCATTTGCACCATTCATCAACTGCGGAAGTAGATTGCCCCATAATGTAGAGCTCCACCGCATCTGCCAAAACCTGGCTCCCTATATTGTCCATTAGGAAGGGTCTCTCTATATTGTCCATTAGCAACCCCATGATGTGTTCATAGTAGTGCCGATGGTTACCATGGTCTGCCAGGTCTGCCAGCTATGGTCACAGGTTGGGTATCACAGGCTTATTGCCTATGAAATACTGACAGTATCCTGCAGTACCCAGCAGTACACACAGCAGTGCTGCTATGTACTATACTAGCAATAAAACAACTGTAGCTTTAAGTTCCCAGGGGGAGGATGGGGGTAGGGGCAGGGCAGAGGGGGGTAGTAAACAAAAATTGTTTTTGAAAAATAAAATAAAAATTTAGCATAAAAAAATGCTGCTCACTAAGACAACGCTTTATTGCTTCCATGAAATTAAAATCTCTATACATAATATGTACTGTATACTATAAGACTATCATGTTGTTCAAAAAATGAAAATTCCATCTTACCAGTTCCCTGTCATGCAGTAATCTCTGCTTATAGTGGCATAGCTCATATCTGATAGCTACTGAGCATCGGCTGAGTATACTGTAAGTTGATTGTATTTTCAATGGAATACCTTTCCTGAAACTACGGTACTACGGTTGTAATGACTAAGATTTTCTTCAGTATATAAGTGGAGTTGTTGATTGTAGATAAAGGGCCATTATAGGTAAAGGCCATGCTGGTACTGGTATTTCCACAAAATGCTGCATCAGATCTATAGATATGTATGTAAAGTACTCTGATATCAGGTAATGAGTACCTGATATTGCCCAGTCTTCTAATCTAAACCTTGTAGGAGAGGAAAAGCAACAAAGACGCTCATGTCTTCATAATCAATTCTCATACCCCATCCTCATATCTCGACCTTATATCCCGTCCCTCATACTTTTCTCTGCACCTGTCTGCTGGACAGTATGTTTAACCTGTTAAGGTACACCTTTGAGTCCGGTACTTAAGGGCACAGGGCGTACCTGCTACCCTCGTCCTGTTACCGAGGTTTGAAGCATGCTCAAGAGCTGAGCACACTTCATGCACTGTGGGTCCCGGTGGCTATTAGCAGCCAAGACCCAGGGTTAAAGGGGTACTCTGGTGAAAAACTATTTTTTTTTAAATCAACTGGTGCCAGACAGTTGATCAGATTTTTAAATTCCGTCTATTTAAAACTCTTAACCCTTCCAGTACTTCTCAGCTGCTGTATTCTCCACAGGAAGTTCTTTTCATTTAAATTTCTTTTCTGTCTGACCACAGTGCTCTCTGCTGACACCTACACGATACAGATTAACACCTAAGCAATTCTGCAAATTAACTTTGAAATACAATAATTTACTTAACATTTCCCTTTATAGAAATTCTAAATGACTTTCACCTGATAGTAGTAGTATTGTTCAGCACCATATTCCATGACAAGCAGCATCAAATTATATTATGCATTTTTATTGAAAATACTGTGAAGAACAATGTAGGGAAATGAGGATGACAAAATGTAACATAACTGTGGCACTGCTGCATGCAAAATGTACATCCAATAAATTTTCTTTAACAACATTTCCTACCTAGTCATAATAAAAGGTAAATGAATATAATCACATTCACTACACTACCATGAGACCAGAAATAGCATTGTGTATTGTGAATAATGTTTTCTTTACTCATGAAAAGATGCTGCAAAAATAGAGAAATGAATGAGATACATTTTTCTATTTTGGTAGATGTGCTGAATTGCTTTTAGTTGCATACACAGTTAATGATTCAGTGTAATTGCTTTTCTGGAAATAAAACAGTTTTGTTATTAGCAACAATAAACTCCAATACAATTGTTCATATGAACACAGTTATATGAGGCTTTAGGA
Organism: Hyla sarda; assembly: GCF_029499605.1. NCBI lineage: Eukaryota > Metazoa > Chordata > Amphibia > Anura > Hylidae > Hyla > Hyla sarda. The sequence goes on from NC_079189.1 coordinate 163,795,705, forward strand.
ATACTTTAGGAACCTCTACTGCATGTTCCCATCTAAACAATCATTTAAAATGTTTTTCTACCAGTGGCCGAATGGTAGCCATCTGAAAAACTACTTAGCACTGGGACTGATCACATACAATGCATTTGAAAAGTATTCAGACCCATTCTTGTTTTTCATATTTTGTTATCCTGTGGATTTGTGTTAAAATAACAAAAATGTATGTGTTTCCCCATCATTCTACCCTCAATACCCCATAATGACAAAATCAAGCAGAATACTCATAAGCATACACATTATTTTAGCACCGACCAGAAAACAACAAGAACATAGCATACAAAGATGTATGTAATAGTTTATTTTAAGGTTTATTAAATGTAATGTTCTGAGAAGACCTTATAACTTCACCAATTGAGATTTCTTTTCTAGTTATTTCTGCTACAACTTTATTGTTCTCTATAGGTTGTATTTATACTGTTGCACATAGCAGGTTGCACACCATTTATACATTTGCCCGTACTTTTTTTTTCAAACAATGTTTTATTGCTACAAAAACAATAGCAATAAAGTAGAATACAGAAAAGGTTAAAATGTTAAACACATAGAAACAAAATGTTAAACACATAGCTGAAGGTTTATGCAAATATATAAAAGGACCTGGTAAATTTAGCTAGCGACAGTATAAACAATATGCAGTGATGGCCCCAGAATAGTCTTCAGAGTTAACATTAGGTAACAACCCATGTGTCCATGAAAGCATGCAGAAACAACTTCCAGTAGCTCCCTTCAACCCACCCAACAAACCAATCTCCCAACTAACCTACAACGAGGATGAGAAACCAAACTGAATTCAAAGGTATACCAAGAGGTATCATGTGAATAAGAAAGAGACAAGAAAAGGAAAATGGAGAATAGAGCAGCTTGTAGGTAGAAAAGAAAGAAGGAGAGAATACAAAAAGTAGTAGTATCAATTGCTAATACTCTAATGTCGTCCTCATACAGCTGAGGAAGGCTGCCACGGCGAAACGCATCCCTGTACTACTCTATGGCATAATAAATCTTCACTGTGCATTACTGGTTAGTGCTGGGTATCATCTTTCTTCGTCCTTTACACAATGAAGGCGGGATACAGAGCTTCCCTACCTCATTCCCCTGTGCTTATAGATGCCCGCCCACAGGTTCTTCATGAATATTTATGAAGTTGGCAGGCATATGGGAGCAGAGGGGATGGAGGTTGGGAAGCTCTGCATGCGGGCTCCTTCATCCATTGTGCAAAGGACGGAATATATTAGCAACTCTGATACTTCTTGTATTTCCTGAATGGTGCCATCAATCAGAGCAAGTTATATCTTATTTTTATCCAGTTCACCCGCAATATAACACTGTGTATTGGGTTTAGTACAGATGAACCAGCTATCAGTTTCTCTTTAACCTTTTCTCCCTGCAACGTTTTGATACCTTTTCGATCATAAATGATTTGCACATTTTCAAACGTATCCTCAGGATGAAAAATTGCCTCATTGATGGGAGAAGAATTGTCAGATGAGCAGCAACAACTATTGGTAAGATTTCTCTCAATCTTTGTCAGAAGCTTTCTAATTCCCCCCCCCCCCCCACATTTTCCCTTTGTCCTCCAGTAAACATCTTTGTTAAAATGGTAACAAAAGGAGTTAGGCCTGTGTATCCTCGTATGCTAACCTGTTTCTTGGATTGTGGGAGAGAGACGTCTTCTTGTCAGATCATGAGGACACCATGATGGACCATGACATCTGTTGGGCACTGTACATCATGATCTGGCAGTGGTCAGTAGATCAACTACATGATTTTTGAAGTTTGTGAACAACATCAGCGGGAACATCAAGGTTACATATAATCTTGATTTCAATCTACAGGGTGGGCCATTTATATGGATACTCCTTAATAAAATGGGAATGGTTGGTTATATTAACTTCCTGTTTGTGTCACATTAGTATATGTGAGGGTGGAAACTTTTTAAGATAAGTGTAGACCATGGTGGCCATTTTGAATCAAACTTTTGTTTTTTCAATATGAAGTCGGCCATTTTGAATCCAACTTTTGTTTTTTCACAAGAAAAACAATGATGTGCTTGGTTTTAATGTAACGTTATTCTTTCATGCGTTATTTACAAGTTTCTGACCACTTAAAATGTGTTCAATGTGCTGCCCATTGTGTTGGATTGTCAATACAACCCTCTTCTCCCACTCTTCACACACTGATAGCAACAACGCAGGAGAAATGCTAGCACAGGCTTCCAGTATCCGCAGTTTCAGGTGCTGCACATCTCGTATCTTCACAGCATAGACAATTGCCTCGATGACCCCAAATATAAAAGTCTAAGGGGGTCACATTGGGAGACCTTAAGGCCATTCAACTGGTTCACGACGACCAATCCACTTTCTAGGAAACTGTTCATCTAGGAATGCTCGCACCTGACACCCATAATGTGGTGGTGCATCACATCTTGCTGGGAAAACTCAGGGAATGTGCCAGGTCTGAGCATTCCTAGATGAACAGTTTCCTGGAAAGTGGATTGGTCGTCGTGGGAATGTACAAAACATGCAGCAGCGTGCACCCTTGTATTGGGTTTAGGTGCTGGCTACATTTTTGTCTTTTTTGTTTTTGTTGTGCAATTTGGGGGAGTGGCTCCCTCTGTAGCCGTGCATCCCCTCCCCTATGTCACAGGAGGTGGTTTTGGGTTGTTAGTGGATCCAGCATGTCACCCAGCCTGAGGTGAGTGAATATTTAGGCCACCTCCGCGTGGTGGATGGGGGGACACGTTTTGATCAAAAAGTGTGCTAAGAGCCTCCATTTTGTTGACCAACAATTTTGTGTGCTGCTGCCATTTTCTTTTTTAATATGAATAACTATCCCCTTAGTACGAGAGCTTTCACGTATTTTGATGATGATTTTAATTTAACACAAACCAATAGGACAATGAAGTGGATAGTAAAAGGAGGGGAAAATATAGGAAAGACTCTACCGCTCTCTTTTTTTTTTTTTTTTTACCTGCTTCTAGTTATGGCTTAAAGGGGTACTCCAGTGGGAAAAAAAATTGTTAAAATCAACTAGTGCCAGAATGTTATACAGATTTGTAAATTACTTCTATTTAAGAATCTTAATCCTCCCAGTACTTACCAGCTGCTGTATGCTCCAGAGAAAGTTGTATAGTTCTTTCCAGTCTGACCACAGTGCCCTTTGCTGACACCTCTGTACGTGTCAGGAACTGTCTAGAGCAGGATAGGTTTGCTTTGGGATTTGCTCCTACTCTGGACAGTTCCTAACATGGACAGATGTGGCAGCAGAGAGCACTGTAGTCAAACTGGAAAGAACTGCACAACTTCCTCTGAAGCATTCAGCAGCTGATAAGTACTGAAAAGATTAAGATTTTTTTTAAAGAAGTAATTTACAAATCTTTATAACTTGCTGGCACCAGTTGATTTGAAACTATTTGTTTTTCACTAGAGTACCCCTTTAAAAACCCTTTCAGAATCTGCATCAAAATGGCATGTGTGACATCTCCTTTTTTTAATCAACCATTGGACAAAGTGTAACTGATAATTAGGTTTAGTTGATTGAAAACAGCCTGTCTTGATTGCAGATAGTCTGATTCTATTTACTCTAATGTTCACCTATTTTTAGAACATTACCTTGAGACTGAAGTAATCATAAAAAAGTCTCTACAAGAACACCATCAAACTTTCCATGGAAATTTTACAAGAGAAATTAAAAACTGAAAATGTGGTCTTCATGTTTAATGGATTTACCTACCAAAGTTGAAAAACATTGCTAAGTCAGCAACTTGGGGGGAAAAAAGGACCACACTAGTGAGTGCAGAATGAATACATTCTTTAATTGTACATGTACTATGGAGGTACTCTGAGATGGTAGGGAGTGGGCGCAGGAACAAAACCTGCACATTACACAGTGCAATAAGCAGCTGAAATTCACCAGTGACCAGAAACATAGATATGATAACTATTTAATTGTAGCCAGGGTGTAATAGAAACACAATCATGGAAATGATGAAATACTCCAAAAGGCCTCCAGCTGCCATGAGAACTGATTGGCATCCTGGGATCGCGATTGCATGGGGGGAAGTTTAGGTAATGTGATAAGAGGCTAACCATGTTTTCATTTAACAGACAAGATTCCTCCAAAACATAAAGGGGGTACTCTCGTGAAAAACTTTTTTTTAAAATCAACTGGTGCCAGAAAGTTAAACAGATTTGTAAATCACTTTTATTAAAACTTTTTAGGGGCTGTATACAAAAGAGAAATCCAAAAAAGAAATTCATTTCCTCTGATGTCATGACCACAGTGCTATCTGCTGACCTCTGCTGTCCATTTTAGGAACTGTCCAGAGCAGCATATGTTTGCTATGGGGATTTTCTCCTGCTCTGGACAGCTCCTAAAATGGACAGCAGAGGTCAGCAGAGAGCACTGTGGTCATGACATAAGAGGAAATGTATTTATTTTTTGGATTTCTCTTTAGTATACAGCCCCTAAAAAGTACTGGGAGGATTAAGATTTTTTTTAATAGAAGTAATTTAGAAATCTGTTTAACTTTCTGGCACCAGTTGATTTAAAAAAAGAAAGGTTTCCACGGGAATACCCCTTTAAACTGGATACATCAGGTGCTGAGACCAGGTTAAAGGTAGGTGAGGTTTATTTACCCACAATGCAATGCGTTTCATGGATTAGCTGCTTCCTCAGGCATGTAGGGTAGGGATACAGACAGAGAATAAATAGGGGCAAATGTTAACATTTTACACTCATTTTTAACGAAGAATATACAATATTCATAGGAGGTGTTGTAGGATGCCAATACATCCATTCAACATATAAAAACAAGATACACATATATATGAAAATCACACACTAATAAATATCACCATTCATAAAAAGTATATATAAAAATATATAAGACATTAATCTGCATAAAAAAAATCAATAGTGGAATCAATAGTGCTGGCCAACTTATTCTTTGCTTGTATTACACATATGGGGGAGTGGCTACCTCCATGTTGGTTCTTGCACCCCACCCACCTCTATCAGGTGTATATAAGGTGATTTGGATGTTCCAGATCCTGCAATGCCTCCTGATCTATTCACACAGAGGCATATTCATAATGTAGGCTCCATCCCAATGAGATCACCTTACCGTGGTGGGACGGTCCAAGCTATTTGGCAGCCAAATTGCAAGCTAAGTATCTCATTATTTCATTACTGCACCATAGCTGAACAGCTTCTCATGTTGTATCTATATACTCATGTTTTATCTATATATTTTTGCTAGCAGTGTGCTGCTGTATTCTCCTGTTGCTGTATATATATATATATATATATATATATATATCTCACAAATGTATAAAAGGGAGATACTCTCCATAGAAAAACTGATGGTATTTCCAAAGGTGTATTTTTTACCCCATCAAGGGGGAGAGATTTTAACCTACGAGGGGGGGGGGGCTACCATATTACACATATTGGTCGATCGGTGGAATGTAATGCCTGGTTGTTTTGGCAATATGTCTTTCATGATGGGGTCATCTTTCAAAATTGACCAATATTTGCATAAAATTACTCTTATTTTTTATCAGCACAATTGAAATCAGTGATAAAATTGCATTGGAATTTATTATCACTGCATGATGGTTTAGTGGTTCTTCTTGAGGTAATTGAACGCCCGTCACCTACTCTCACATCATTGGATCTTGTCATAACTAAATCCTGCTGGGATATATTTTTGACCTTATTGTAAGCCTGAGATAAAAGGGATTTCGTATAACCTTTATTATGAAAGTGATTCCCGAATTATCCGGGATTGTCGTATAAAATCTTGGTCATTTGTACAGTTTTTTCGGACATGAAGATACTGCCCATAGGGCACATTTTTTATCCACTTGGGATAGTGGGAACTGTTGTAATCAAGTAGACTATTAAAGGGCTTATCCACCATAAGGTGATTTTAGCACCTACCTGCCAGACAGTAATGGACATGCTTAGGAAGGATCTGTGCTTGTATTTGGGTTAAATGGCTGTGTTGGGAGATTACCATTACCATCTTTTTGTGAACCTCAGTATTTCCTGTTGAAGTTTTCTTTTTTACAACAAATCCCAGAATTCCACTTTCCTACCTCCCACACATCAGCCACCCACCCATTGAACAACAAACAAGCTAGATTCAGTGAAAAACGTCAGTGCTTTCTAATCAGGATGCCTCCAGCTGCTCCATTTATTGAAACAGACAGGCTCCCGGTCATCACCTGACTAGTGATATCAGGTCTCGGCCGCACTACATTCTGGGAAATACCCAAGACAGGAGTCATTTCGCATGCTGTTAAAAATGAACATCCAGAACAAAGATCATATAAGGATACAAGACCAGCCATCACACACAGGTACAGACACTATATTATAAACTACACTAACTTTACAGCCCCTGTAGCATAATCAAATAAAAAAAAATCCTGGAATACCCTTTTAACGTCAACTGCTTTGAAGAATGTTTATGTACAGATTTTACCTATATCATCTTTTTTTATCAGTAAATCTAGAAATTCGATCTCAATGGAAGAATAATGTAATATATAAGTAGGACCCTAAGTATTTGCATTAAGATACAAGACAGTATCTTAATGCAAATACTTGGGGTCTTACTTTTACATAACATCATTCTCCCAGTGAGATCGAATTTCTAGATTTACTGATAAAAAAAAAGGTAAATGAGGTTCTGGAGTTACCATCACAGCCTCAATTGTGCGATTTGTGGCCATTTACCCATTTACTCTTGAAGAAGCCACAGCAGTGGTTAAACACCAGAGAGGTTTATGATTTAAGATTTTAACATCATTTCTCTGGTCTAACTGTACAATAGAGTAAGTGTGGACTGCAGCTACAGTGCTCCACACTGCAATATTAGAAAATGGAGGACTCATGTTTGGGGTAAGAGAATTTTCAAGTTTTGACACATAAGACCTAGGTGATCAATTGTACATAAATATGCAAACATTTGGGACTGTATCTTAATGCAAATACTTGGGGTCTTACTTTTACATTACATTATTCTCCCAAATAGATAGAATTTCTAGATTTACTGATAAAAAAAGGTAAATGAGGTAAAGGTTCTAGAGTGACCACAACAGCCTCAATTGTGTGATTCATGGCCATTTACCCATTTACTCTTGAAGAAGGCACAGCAGTGGTGAAACGCCAGGGAGGTTTATGATTTAAGATTTTAACATCTGCTCTAAATGTACAATAGAGTAAGTGTGGACGGCAGCCACAGTGCTCCACACTGCAATATGAGTAAATGGAGGGCTCCTGTTTGGGTAAGAGAGTTATCTAGTTTTGACACATAAGACCTAGGTGATCAATTGTACACAAATATGCAACCATTTGAGCACTTTAAATATTCTTATGTTTTACATTGTTTAAATATTCTTTATTTAAAACATTTTTTAATCTTCACAGAAGTGTCACTACTGTCTGTCCCTAGAAATGTCATTAATGATAATGCACAATTTGACAGCGCATAAATATAATGAATCCTGTTCAACAATTATCATTGTTATGCTGGCGGTTTGCAGCAGCCAGTGTGTACCACATTCCGCTGCCTTCCCCAGCCAAACTGCATGCATGGCTCCTCCTTCTCGCTGCAGGCTCACACTACACTGTCTCAGGCAGCGACAGTGTCTGGTGCATCCAGTAGGGGCGGAACAAAGTCTGTCTCTTTAAGGGTCTGTGCGTGCCTCAGATTTGCTCCCCCTCCAATCCCTGATGGACATAACCTATTTAAGGGTGTTCTAATATTTAGTTTCTGCAAGCGAAGTTGTTATCTGCTGTTTTCCCGCATTCCAGATTCCTGACCTGTTCCTGTTTCTGACTTCATCTCTGCTTGACCCTTCTGCTCTTATTTAGCCTTTCCAATGTAAGATCTCGGACTGTTTGACTACGCCTCTCTCTGCCAGCAAGTTTCACTAGCTATTTCATCTAGCTGCACCTGAGCTATTAAGCTCTGCTGTTTTAACAGAACCAGCTCTGCTAAATCACCTGACCTGCCCTACTGCATCTGACTTAACCTTCTGTGTTCTTACATCTAAAGTGTTGTCTCACACTCACCTGCCTGCATCCCCAGTGCTTGGCTCTGGGGTATTCTTGCCTGCTCAGCCAGCTACCACTTACAGAGACAACTCTTGTACAGAGACAACCTGGTGTTTTTCCTGCAGCTAAGACCAGCTTTCGCATCCTAGAGCAGGATGAAGGGGGGAAACCAGGGGAACACTTAGACTCCGCTCCAAAGTTTGGCCCAACGCCAAACCGTTTAGTGGCATAGCGGATCCACACCAGTTGGGGCTTTACAATCATGACTACTCTTGTCCACAGGTTGTGTCTGGTGCAGCTCAGCTCCCTTGAAGAGAAAGTGACAGAGTTTAAAAAAAAAAAATAGCATTTTTGTAATACTGTTTAAAATAATCGGTGCATGAATTAAAGTGGTATTCCAATTTACACATGATATAATTGTCCCATGGATGTGGGTCCCACCTGTGAAACCTACACCAATTTCAAAATCAAGGGCCCCCTAGTACCCTTCAAAAGGTCAAGTTCCCAGCTGAGGTGAATGGGAAGCTGGAAACAGCCAAACACGCTGTTTTACACTTTGTAACCCCCAGAGTGATTAAAAAGACAAGATTTAAGTCATAGCACCACTAGCTAACCTGTTTCTCTAATTTGGGAATTATGGAAACAACATACTGTAGCTCATGATGCTATGCTGTTTTTGTAACTCCCATTAACATCAATGGTAGTTATGCCAACTGTCTATAACTGTTGCTTCAGCTGCTTTGGCTTCATAACCAAGCCGCCACAGTCAGATAAGAAGGGACGGGATGGGATGGGGCTGATCGTATTCTAGAGGTGGGACCCATCTTTTGGACATTGATGGCAGAAAAGTGGTTTACAAAAGTTGCATGGTTTTGTGACACCTAAGCCACTTTTCAGAAAAGATGAGAATAGTTCATGGCCTTCCAATTCCTAGTGGATTTTAAATAACTTACACCATAAGTTGTCATAAGTTAGGGAAGAAATCCACTCTAATAACACACCAAATTTATTAAGATGCTTGTTCCTCTTAATAAGTCAGACATATCTTATGCCTGAGGACTTTTATTTAAGACCAGCATATGAACATAAGTCTTAATGAATTCCTTCTTCTCATTTTAAATGTCAACTGAATTTAAAATTTGAAAAATGTTATTTAAAGTTCTAAACACAAACACTGCATTATCAAGACTATAAAACATTAGACCTTGTTAATTCAGTCACTTTTCCATTTGCAGATTTGTGGTCAGAAACATCCATTTCCTAAAACAATGGACACAAAAATCTGTTTATTACAGTGTCTACTGTATATCTGTCTCTATTTTCTTTAATATTTTAAACATTTTAAGCACAACGCTCTTGAACAGGTATCTCACATAATATGATTGCATATGTCAAGTTAGTTCATTGTTAGTGCAGCTTTTAGTGACCTACAATATTTACTGTGTATTTCAAGGGTAACTTAGTTCCTAAGGTTGAAAAAAGACCAGAGTCCGTCAAGTTCAACCTATAACCCTAATGAGTTCCTACAGAGTTGATCCAGAGGAAGGCAAAAAACCCTGATACTAGAGGTAAAAATTCCTTCCCAACTCCAATATGGCAGTCAGAATAAACCCCTGGATCAACCTTCTGTCCCTATCAATCTAGAATCCATAACCAGCAGTTATTACTCTCCAAAAATGCATCCAGACCCCTTTTGAACTCTTCTACAGAGTTCATCATCACCACTTCCTCTGGCTGAGAGTTCCATAGTCTTGCTGCTCTTACAGTAAAGAACCCCCGTCTGTGCTGGTGTAGAACCTTCTTTGATCTAGACGTAGAGGATGCCCCCTTGTTATAGATACTGTCCTGGGTATAAATAGATCATGGGAGAGATCTCTGTACAGTCCCCTGATATATTTACAATATACATTCCCCTTATTAGCCTGTCTTTGAACCCTCTCCAGATCCACTATATCTTTCTTGTACACTGGTGCCCAGTGCTATACACAGTATACCATGTTTGGTCTGACTAGTGATTTGTACAGTGGAAGAATGATTTCCTTGTCGTGGGCATCTATGCCCCTATTGATGCACCCCATGATTTTATTTGCCTTGGCAGCAGCTGCCCGACACTGGTCTCTACAGCTAAATTTACTATTAACTAAGACTCCTAAATCCTTTTCCATTTCAGCCTGGATTTTTCCTCCCCATGTGCATTATCTTACATTTATCAGTGTTGAACCTCATCTGCCACTTCCCAGCCTAAACCGCGCGCGGAATGAACAGGAATAACATAAAAAAAAAACTACATGAAAATATATTGCTAATATGTAAAAGCTACATGAAAATATATTGCTTAATGCCAAATTTCTTTGTTTTTTCAATAATAAAGGTCTGTCAGGCAAAACATTTTCCATCATGCAAGTATGTCTCACATGACCTGGAAGGTTTTCTGCAGATATTACAATGCTAACTGTAATGTCCCAACTGCTGTGCCACTTCCGGTTTGGCTTAGGGACAAACTGGGGAGCGGAGTCTAAGTGTTTCCCTGATTTGCACTCTTTATCCCGCTTCAGGATGTGGAAGCTGGAATTTAGCTGCAGGGGAGACACAAGGCAGCTACCGCAAAAGTGGGCCCAGTTTAGTGGTAACTGGCCAGGCAGGCCAGAATACCCTGCAGACAAACAGATACAGACAAGTGGCGTGAACTAACATTATAGATGGTAACAATATAACTGTTAGAACAGCAGAGCTGTGGAACTTAGATGCAGCCAGGTTGCGCATGCTTGATCAGCAGACAAAGCTGTGTTTGTCAATCCAGGTCATGCACTGGAGTATAAGGAGGGTACATGCAGAATCAGATAGATACAGAGTTAGGTAAAAGGCTTGGGTCAGGAACATGGAAACACTGTAGATCAGCACTCGAGCAGATGACCTCACTAGTAGGTTAAAATATACTATTGCTCAATCACCACGGGAAGAGAGGAGTGCTTTCCTATAGATTGTGTCTGGCAGGGACTGGAGGAGGACAAAAAATCAGGGACACATGGACCCTTAAAGAAACAGCCTTCGCATGCATGAGGCCCCTACACCAGAAACTGTCACCACCTGCAATAGTACTGAGGATGATGTCCGGAGTCTGCAGCATGGAAGAGACGAGTGTTCGGCTCGGCTGAAGTAAGCAGTGTCAGCATTTTGTCATGGTAAGTTCTAATGACAAAAAAAGATTTAATTTAATTTTAATTTTTTGCCTATATTAGGCCCCCTGTCTGCTATGGGAATCATCAGCAATGGTGATTGTGTTTATGAAGTGCAGATAGATAACAGAGGGGCCATTTCTCTCTGAAATCACTTAGATGCAGGGCTAATAATTGGCCATGGTATCTGTCACGATGCCGGCTGGCAGGTAGTGGATCCTCTGTGCCAGAGAGGGATTGGCGTGGACCGTGCTAGTGGACCGGTTCTAAGCCACTACTGGTTTTCACCAGAGCCCGCCGCAAAGCGGGATGGTCTTGCTGCGGCGGTAGTGACCAGGTCGTATCCACTAGCAACGGCTCACCTCTCAGGCTGCTGAAGATAGGCGCGGTACAAGGGAGTAGGCAGAAGCAAGGTCGGACGTAGCAGAAGGTCGGGGCAGGCAGCAAGGATCGTAGTCAGGGGCAACGGCAGAAGGTCTGGAACACAGGCTAGGAACACACAAGGAACGCTTTCACTGGCACAATGGCAACAAGATCCGGCAAGGGAGTGCAGGGGAAGTGAGGTGATATAGGGAAGTGCACAGGTGAACACACTAATTGGAACCACTGCGCCAATCAGCGGCGCAGTGGCCCTTTGAATCGCAGAGACCCGGCGCGCGCGCGCCCTAGGGAGCGGGGCCGCGCGCGCCGGGACAGAACAGACGGAGAGCGAGTCAGGTACGGGAGCCGGGGTGCGCATCGCGAGCGGGCGCTACCCGCATCGCGAATCGCATCCCGGCTGGCAGCGGAATCGCAGCGCCCCGGGTCAGAGGATGTGACCGGAGCGCTGCAGCGGGGAGAGTGAAGCGAGCGCTCCGGGGAGGAGCGGGGACCCGGAGCGCTCGGCGTAACAGTACCCCCCCCCTTGGGTCTCCCCCTCTTCTTAGAGCCTGAGAACCTGAGGAGCAGACTTTTGTCTAGGATGTTGTCCTCAGGTTCCCAGGATCTCTCTTCAGGACCACAACCCTCCCAGTCCACTAAAAAAAAAGTTTTCCCTCTGACCTTTTTGGAAGCTAAGATCTCTTTGACAGAGAAGATGTCCGAGGAGCCGGAAACAGGAGTGGGAGGAACAGATTTGGGAGAAAAACGGTTGAGGATGAGTGGTTTGAGAAGAGAGACGTGAAAGGCATTAGGGATACGAAGAGAAGGAGGAAGAAGAAGTTTATAAGAGACAGGATTAATTTGACACAAAATTTTGAAAGGACCAAGATAGCGTGGTCCCAACTTGTAGCTAGGGACACGGAAGCGGACATATTTAGCGGAGAGCCATACCTTGTCTCCAGGGGAAAAAACGGGAGGAGCTCTTCTTTTCTTATCCGCGAACTTCTTCATGCGTGATGAAGCCTGTAAGAGAGAATTTTGGGTCTCTCTCCATATGATGGAAAGGTCACGAGAAATTTCATCCACAGCGGGCAGACCAGAGGGCAAGGGAGTAGGGAGGGGGGGAAGAGGGTGACGGCCGTACACCACGAAAAATGGGGATTTGGAGGAAGATTCAGAGACCCTGAAGTTATACGAGAATTCGGCCCATGGGAGGAGATCTGCCCAGTCATCCTGGCGGGAGGAAACAAAATGTCGCAAATAATCACCCAAGATCTGGTTAACTCTTTCTACTTGTCCATTGGACTGGGGATGATATGCAGAAGAAAAATTTAATTTAATCTTGAGTTGTTTACAGAGAGCCCTCCAGAATTTAGACACGAATTGGACGCCTCTATCCGAGACAATCTGCGTAGGCAACCCGTGAAGACGAAAAATGTGTACAAAAAATTGTTTAGCCAACTGAGGCGCAGAAGGAAGACCAGGAAGAGGGATGAAATGTGCCATTTTGGAGAATCGATCAACGACCACCCAAATAACAGTGTTGCCACGGGAAGGGGGTAAATCAGTAATAAAATCCATACCAATCAGAGACCAAGGCTGTTCGGGGACAGGCAGAGGATGAAGAAAACCAGCGGGCTTCTGGCGAGGAGTCTTATCCCGGGCACAGATAGTGCAGGCTCGCACAAAGTCCACAACATCCGTCTCCAGAGTCGGCCACCAATAGAAGCGGGAGATGAGTTGCACAGATTTCTTGATGCCCGCATGACCTGCGAGATGGGAGGAGTGACCCCATTTGAGGATTCCGAGGCGTTGGCGTGGAGAAACAAAGGTCTTTCCTGGAGGAGTCTGCCTGATGGAGGCAGGAGAAGTGGAGATCAGGCAGTCAGGTGGAATGATGTGTTGCGGAGAGAGTTCAACTTCTGAGGCATCCGAGGAACGAGAGAGAGCATCGGCCCTAATGTTCTTATCGGCAGGACGAAAGTGAATCTCAAAATTAAATCGGGCAAAGAACAGAGACCACCGGGCCTGGCGAGGATTCAGCCGTTGGGCAGACTGGAGGTAGGAGAGGTTCTTGTGGTCGGTGTAGATAATAACAGGAAAACTTGATCCCTCCAGCAGATGCCTCCATTCCTCAAGTGCTAATTTAATGGCTAGAAGCTCTCGATCCCCGATGGAGTAGTTCCTCTCCGCTGGAGAGAAGGTCCTAGAGAAAAAACCACAAGTGACAGCATGCCCGGAAGAATTTTTTTGTAGAAGAACAGCTCCAGCTCCCACTGAGGAGGCATCAACCTCCAATAGGAAGGGTTTGGAAGGGTCAGGTCTGGAGAGGACGGGAGCCGAAGAAAAGGCAGACTTGAGTCGTTTAAAGGCGTCTTCTGCTTGAGGAGGCCAGGACTTGGGATCAGCATTTTTTTTGGTTAAAGCCACGATAGGAGCCACAATGGTAGAAAAATGTGGAATAAATTGCCTGTAATAATTGGCGAACCCCAAAAAGCGTTGGATAGCACGGAGTCCGGAGGGGCGTGGCCAATCTAAGACGGCAGAGAGTTTGTCTGGATCCATCCGTAGTCCCTGGCCAGAGACCAAATATCCTAGAAAAGGAAGAGATTGGCATTCAAACAGACATTTCTCAATTTTGGCATAAAGTTGATTGTCACGAAGTCTCTGAAGAACCATACGGACATGCTGGCGGTGTTCTTCTAGATTGGCAGAAAAAATTAGGATATCGTCCAGATATACAACAACACAGGAGTATAACAGATCACGAAAAATTTCATTGACAAAGTCTTGGAAGACGGCAGGGGCGTTGCACAGGCCAAAGGGCATGACCAGATACTCAAAGTGTCCATCTCTGGTGTTAAATGCCGTTTTCCACTCATCCCCCTCTCTGACGCGGATGAGGTTATAGGCGCCTCTTAAGTCCAATTTAGTAAAGATGTGGGCACCTTGGAGGCGATCAAAGAGTTCAGAGATGAGGGGTAAGGGATAGCGGTTCTTAACCGTGATTTTATTAAGACCGCGGTAGTCAATGCAAGGACGTAGGGAGCCATCTTTTTTGGACACAAAGAAAAATCCGGCTCCGGCAGGAGAGGAGGATTTACGGATAAAGCCCTTTTTTAGATTCTCCTGGACGTATTCAGACATGGCAAGAGTCTCTGGGGCAGAGAGAGGATAAATTCTGCCCCGGGGTGGAGTAGTGCCCGGGAGGAGGTCGATAGGACAATCATAAGGCCTGTGAGGAGGTAGAGTCTCAGCTTGTTTTTTGCAGAAAACATCCGCGAAGTCCATATAGGCCTTAGGGAGACCGGTTACTGGAGGAACCACAGAGTTACGGCAAGGGTTACTGGGAACCGGTTTTAGACAGTTCTTGGAACAAGAGGACCCCCAACTCTTGATCTCCCCAGTGGACCAATCCAGGGTTGGGGAATGAAGTTGAAGCCAGGGAAGTCCAAGGAGAATTTCCGAGGTGCAATTGGGAAGGACCAAAAGTTCAATCCTCTCGTGATGAGATCCGATGCTCATAAGAAGGGGCTCCGTGCGGAAACGTATGGTACAGTCCAATCTTTCATTATTTACACAATTGATGTAGAGGGGTCTGGCGAGACTGGTCACCGGGATGTTGAACCTGTTGACGAGGGAGGCCAAAATAAAATTTCCTGCAGATCCAGAGTCCAAGAAGGCCACAGTAGAGAAGGAGAAGGCAGAGGCAGACATCCGCACAGGCACAGTAAGACGTGGAGAAGCAGAGTAGACATCAAGGACTGTCTCACCTTTGTGCGGAGTCAGCGTACGTCTTTCCAGGCGGGGAGGACGGATAGGACAATCCCTCAGGAAGTGTTCGGTACTAGCACAGTACAGGCAGAGGTTCTCCATACGGCGTCGTGTCCTCTCTTGAGGTGTCAGGCGAGACCGGTCGACCTGCATAGCCTCCACGGCGGGAGGCACAGGAACAGATTGCAGGGGACCAGAGGAGAGAGGAGCCGAGGAGAAGAAACGCCTCGTGCGAACAGAGTCCATATCTTGGCGGAGTTCCTGACGCCTTTCGGAAAAACGCATGTCAATGCGAGTGGCTAGGTGAATAAGTTCATGTAGATTAGCAGGAATTTCTCGTGCGGCCAGAACATCTTTAATGTTGCTGGATAGGCCTTTTTTGAAGGTCGCGCAGAGGGCCTCATTATTCCAGGACAATTCTGAAGCAAGAGTACGGAATTGTACGGCATACTCGCCAACGGAAGAATTACCCTGGACCAGGTTCAACAGGGCAGTCTCAGCAGAAGAGGCTCGGGCAGGTTCCTCAAAGACACTTCGGATTTCCGAGAAGAAGGAGTGTACAGAGGCAGTGACGGGGTCATTGCGGTCCCAGAGCGGTGTGGCCCATGACAGGGCTTTTCCGGACAGAAGGCTGACTACGAAAGCCACCTTAGACCTTTCAGTGGGAAACAGGTCCGACATCATCTCCAGATGCAGGGAACATTGGGAAAGAAAGCCACGGCAAAACTTAGAGTCCCCATCAAATTTATCCGGCAAGGATAGGCGTAGCCCAGGAGCGGCCACTCGTTGCGGAGGAGGTGCAGGAGCTGGCGGAGGAGATGACTGCTGAAGCTGTGGTAGTAACTGTTGTAGCATAACGGTCAGTTGAGACAGCTGTTGGCCTTGTTGCGCTATCTGATGTGACTGCTGGGCGACCACCGTGGTGAGGTCAGCGACAACTGGCAGAGGAACTTCAGCGGGATCCATGGCCGGATCTACTGTCACGATGCCGGCTGGCAGGTAGTGGATCCTCTGTGCCAGAGAGGGATTGGCGTGGACCGTGCTAGTGGACCGGTTCTAAGCCACTACTGGTTTTCACCAGAGCCCGCCGCAAAGCGGGATGGTCTTGCTGCGGCGGTAGTGACCAGGTCGTATCCACTAGCAACGGCTCACCTCTCAGGCTGCTGAAGATAGGCGCGGTACAAGGGAGTAGGCAGAAGCAAGGTCGGACGTAGCAGAAGGTCGGGGCAGGCAGCAAGGATCGTAGTCAGGGGCAACGGCAGAAGGTCTGGAACACAGGCTAGGAACACACAAGGAACGCTTTCACTGGCACAATGGCAACAAGATCCGGCAAGGGAGTGCAGGGGAAGTGAGGTGATATAGGGAAGTGCACAGGTGAACACACTAATTGGAACCACTGCGCCAATCAGCGGCGCAGTGGCCCTTTAAATCGCAGAGACCCGGCGCGCGCGCGCCCTAGGGAGCGGGGCCGCGCGCGCCGGGACAGAACAGACGGAGAGCGAGTCAGGTACGGGAGCCGGGGTGCGCATCGCGAGCGGGCGCTACCCGCATCGCGAATCGCATCCCGGCTGGCAGCGGAATCGCAGCGCCCCGGGTCAGAGGATGTGACCGGAGCGCTGCAGCGGGGAGAGTGAAGCGAGCGCTCCGGGGAGGAGCGGGGACCCGGAGCGCTCGGCGTAACAGTATCTCATGCAAATTGTAATAGAAAATGAACCAGAGAGACGTGTGATCAAATCAGTCTCCATTTTGATTTTTTCAAATGTGTATTCCTCCCCATTCTGTCCTTCTTTGAGTAGAGAGAAAGGAATTCACCTTTTGTAACCTCAATATACACCATTGATTTTAAGGAGAGGGGGAGAGAACCATAAATCTCTCTGAAAAGAAGTGCCGTTACAAACCTACTATAAAATGTTTGAGTTGGTCAACGGATAAATAGTTATTTACCTCTAAACTTAGACAAGTTGTTATGATTCGGCTAGCTGGATGTGGATCCTCTGTGTCAGCGAGGGATTGGCATGGACCATGTCGGTGGACCGGTTCTAGGTTGCTACTGGTTTTCACAAAGCGGGATGGTCTTGCTGCGGCGATAGCAACCAGGTCGTATCCACCGGCAACGGCTCAACCACGCTGACTGCTGAGAAGGCGTGGGACAGAAGGACTAGGCAGAGGCAAGGTCAGACGTAGCAGAAGGTCGGGGCAGGCTGCAAGGTTCGTAGTCAATAGCAATAGCAGGAGGTCAGGAACACAGTAATGGCAAACAAAGTAATAGCTTTCTCAAGGCACAAAGGCAACAAGATCCGGCAAGGAAGTGCAGGGGAAGTGAGGTTATATGGACAGGGAGCAGGTGGAAGCTAATTAGACTGATTGGACCAGGCACCAATCACTGGTGCACTGGCCCTTTAAATCTTAGAGAGCTGGCGCGCGCGCGCCCTAGAGAGCGGAGCCACGCGCGCCAGAACATGACAGCCGGGGACCGGGACAGGTGAGTGGCTTGGGATGCGATTCGCGAGCGGGCGTGTCCCGCTATGCGAATCGCATCCCCATCGTGAATGTCAGTGCAGCGCTCCCGGTCAGCGGGTCTGACCTAGGTGCTGCAGAGAGGAGAACGCCGCGAGCGCTCCGGGGAGGAGCAGGGACCCGGAGCGCTCGGCGTAACAGTACCCCCCCCTTAGGTCTCCCCCTCTTTTTGTCTCCTTGTCCCTTCAAATGAGACGAGACCATAGGGGACGCCTCTTGAGTTTCCTTCTGGAACAAAAAGAAGTCTTGAGTAGCTACATCAGCGGCCGGTAATCCAGAAGAAGTGGGAATGGGGAGGGGGGGCAGAGGGTGAAGCTTGGCATGGGGCAGAGTGTTACCAGGACGGGGGCTATGAGGAGGCACAGCACAGTCTTGATAGGCATGGGGGCACCAGGCACGGGAGGAGACATTGAGGCCCGACAGACGGGACTGGGAGCAGACATGAGGCATTTCTTGTGGCAAGCAGGACCCCAATTCTTGATCTCCCCGGTGGTCCAGTCAAGGGTGGGTGCTACGCCGAGCGCTCCGGGTCCCTGCTCCTCCCCGGAGCGCTCGCAGCGTCCTCTCATTCGCAGTGCCCCGGTCAGACCTGCTGGCCGGGTGCGCTGCGATATTACTCCCAGCCAGGATGCGATTCGCGACGCGGGATGCGCCCGCTCGCGATGCGCATCCCGGCTCCCGTACCTGACCCGTTCCCCGTCTGTATTGTCCCTGGGTCTCTGCAATTTAAAGAGCCACTGCGCCACTGATTGGCGCAGCAGGCCTAATCAGTGTCATCACCTGTGCACTCCCTACTTATACCTCACTTCCCCTGCACTCCCTCGCCGGATCTTGTTGCCATTGTGCCAGTGAAAGCGTTTCCTTGTGTGTTCCTAGCCTGTGTTCCAGACCTCCTGCCGTTGCCCCTGACTACGATCCTTGCTGCCTGCCCGGACCTTATGCTACGTCCGACCTTGCTCTTGTCTACTCCCTTGTACCGCGCTTATCTCAGCAGTCAGAGAGGTTGAGCCGTTGCTGGTGGATACGACCTGGTTGCTACCGCCGCTGCAAGACCATCCCGCTTTGCGGTGGGCTCTGGTGAATACCAGTAGCAACTTAGAACCGGTCCACCAACACGGTCCACGCCAATCCCTCTATGGCACAGAGGATCCACCTCCAGCCAGCCGAATCGTGACAGTGGGAGAATGATGCTGGAGCCATGGCAGACCGAGGAGGACTTCGGAGGTGCAGTTGGGCAGGACCAAAAATTCAATTTTCTCGTGATGCAGTCCAATGCTCATAAGCAAGGGCTCTGTGCGGTAACGCACAGTGCAGTGCAACTTCACTCCGTTGACCGAAGAAATGTAAAGCGGTTTGACGAGACGGGTCACCGGGATGCAGAACCTCAAGCAAAGAGGCCAGAATAAAATTTCCTGAAGAACCAGAGTCCAAGACGGCCACTGCTGAGAAGGAGGAGTTGGCAGAAGGAGAAATCCGCACGGGCACAGTGAGACATGGAGAAGCAGACTTTGTACCAAGAGACGCCACACCCACTTGAGCTGGGTGCGTGCGTTTCCCAGACATGGAGGACGAATAGGGCAATCCACCAAGAAATGTTCGGTACTAGCGCAGTACAGACATAAATTTTTATCTCTGCGGCGAGTCCTCTCTTCATGGGTCAGGCGAGACTGATCCACTTGCATAGCCTCCTCGGCGGGAGGCACAGGGGTAGATTGCAAAGGATACTGTGAGAGAGGTGCCCAGAGAGCGGAGTGTAGTGAACAGCCGGGGACCGGTGAGTGGCTTGGGATGCGATTCGCGAGCGGGCTCGTCCCGCTATGCGAATCGCATCCCCATCGTGAATGTCAGTGCAGCGCTCCCGGTCAGCGGGTCTGACCGGGGCGCTGCAGAGAGGAGAATGCCGCGAGCGCTCCGGGGAGGAGCAGGGACCCGGAGCGCTCGGCATAACACAAGTTAATTATTTTTAACGCCTATACGACCACAGACGTTTATTTACGTCCGTGGCCGGCTCCCGCGATATAACGCGGAGTCATATTGGTTCGGTCCCGGCATGTAACTGAAGCCGGGCTAATAGTGAGCGGCAGCGATCTTTCTCCAGCGCGTTCGATTGGCGTTTGATTGCCCCAATCCTGAGATCCAGGTTTGAACAATTGACCGCCAATAACACTGATCAATGCAAAGCTATGGCTTTGTAGTGAACAGTTCTGGCAATCAGTGTATGCAATGTTATAGCCCCCTATGGTGGCTATAACATTGCAAAAAAAAGTGTATAAAAAAAGTTAATAAATGTGATTTAACCCTTTCCCTAACAAAAGTCCAAATCACCCCCCTTTTACCATTTAAAAAAACCAAACATGTAAATACAAATAAATATAAACAAACATATGTGGTATCGCCGAATGTTTAAATGTCCGAACTACAAAAAACATATCATTAATTAAATCGCAGGGTCAATGGCGTATGCTCAAAAAAATTCCAAAGTCCATAATAGCGTATTTTTGGTCACTTTTTATGTACCGTATATACTCGAGTATAAGCCGACCCGAGTATAAGCCGAGACCCCTAATTTCAACCCAAAATCCCAGGAAAAGTTATTGACTCGAGTATAAGCCTAGGGTGGGAAATACCTCATCCCCCCCTGTCATCATCCAGACCCGTCATTAACATCCTCATAATCATCCCCTTGTCATCATCCCACACATCCCCCCTTCATCATCCCCTTATCATCCCACACATCCCCCCTTCATCATCCCCTTGTCATCATCCCACACATCCCCCCTTCATCATCCCCTTGTCATCATCCCACACATCCCCCCTTCATCATCCCCTTATCATCCCCCCTTCATCATCCCCTTATCATCCCACACCCCCCCCTTCATCATCCCCACCCCCCTTCATCATCCCCACACCCCCCCTTCATCATCCTCTTCTCATCATTCGCCCTCAGTGGTCTTCAACCTGCGGACCTCCAGAGGTTTCAAAACTACAACTCCCAGCAAGCCCGGGCAGCCATCGGCTGTCCGGGCTTGCTGGGAGTTGTAGTTTTGAAACCTCCGGAGGTCCGCAGGTTGAAGACCACTGCGGCCTTCAACATCATCCAGCCCCCCTCTCACCCCCTTTAGTTCTGAGTACTCACCTCCGCTCGGCGCTGGTCCGGTCCTGCAGGGCTGTCCGGTGGGGAGGTGGTCCGGGCTGCTATCTTCACCGGGGGCGCCTCTTCTCCGCGCTTCCGGCCCGGAATAGAGGCGTTGCCTTGACAATGACGCAGAAGTACGTTGGCAATGAACGCACCTCTGCGTCGTTGTCACGGCAACGTGACTATTCTGAGGCCGGGCCCGAAGCGCTTAGAAGAGGCCTCCCCGGTGAAGATAGCAGCCCGGAACCAGTATCCCACCGGACCACCTCCTCACCGGACAGTCCTGCAGGACCGGACCAGCGCCGAGCGGAGGTGAGTACTCAGAACTAAAGGGGGTGAGAGGGGGCTGGATGATGTTGAAGGCCGCAGTGGTCTTCAACCTGCGGACATCCGGAGGTTTCAAAACTACAACTCCCAGCAAGCCCGGACAGCCGATGGCTGCCCGGGCTTGCTGGGAGTTGTAGTTTTGAAACCTCTGGAGGTCCGCAGGTTGAAGACCACTGCGGGTGGGGGAGTTCACTCGAGTATAAGCCGAGGGGGGTGTTTTCAGCACGAAAAATCGTGCTGAAAAACTCGGCTTATACTCGAGTATATACGGTAATCAAAAAATGAATAAAAAGCGATCAAAAAGTCTGATTAATACAAAAATGGTACCTATAAAAACTTCAGATCACGGCGCAAAAAAATGAGCCATGATACTGACCCGTACGCTGAAAAATAAAAAAGTTATAGGGGTCAGTAGGTGACAATTTTAAATGTATACATTTTCCTGCATGTAGTTATGATTTTTTCCTAAAGTAAGACAAAATCAAACCTATATAAGTAGATAAGTTACTTCTAACATTAATTGGTGTTTGAATGAAAAATGAGACTACACATCTTTGTTGGGGAGTCCAGGTCTTAATGTCATACTATCAATTTATAGGTTGGGGCAAATCCAACTGTTACCAGTGAGTTAATGTTTAATGCATAGAAAGTGTTAAACTTATCTTTGGGCCATGATATAGAACTATACAATTAAAGGATGGTTAACATCAGGTTATTCACTCTTAAATCATTATTATTTTATTGGGTGGATAATTTCTATAATTTTCACTACCTTATTAACTTCACTAAAACCCTCCTTTGCATCAATATACATCTACCATGTCTATTGGAGGAATTTAATGTATGGGGTATGTATTAACTGATAAGTTTCTGGTCTTCTAAAGTCTTCTACAAAACAGCCATGTATAGTATCTGATATAACTGAATGGTAACAAGACAATGGCTACCCATGGTGATTTTATGTACTCAGCTTTCTTGTGTACATAAGTTATATCTTTCATGATTCAGGTAAGATACAAATGGTTCTTATTTGATTATGATTATTTTAAAATGTTGATAAAGTTACATCAATAAGAAACTTTTCTTTAATCTCAATGCCTCTCAACTAGTCCATAGTTGGGAGACCAGTCTATAGAGGGTTAATTCTAAATACTGATCCTAGAGACCACCTATTTGGTGATCCAAAAGTGCCCTAAATATACCATAAACTATAATTGTGTTTTCCTATTAAACTTTATTACTTCTACACAAAAAAGAAAAAGTTAAAATCCCAGTGCTCTACCCGTTTTGCTGGATTACAACATTATTGTTTTCATATGGCTTAAAGGGGTTCTCCGCTGCCCTGCCTTCCGGAGCTCCACTCGCAGCGTCCAGAAGTTTATTACTCCGAACGCTGTGTGCGGGCTTCCGTGTTGGAGGCCGCCCCCTCGTGACGTCGCGCCCGCCCCCTCGTGACGTAAGTCTATCAGAAGGGGGTGTGACAGTCTATGGGAAGGGGGCGTGATGTCATGAGGGGGGCGGGCATCACGTCACGAGGGGGCGGCCTCAAACACGGAAGCCCGCACACAGCGTTCGGAGTAATGAACTTCCAGACGCTGCGACCGGAGCTCCGGAAGGCAGGGCAGTGGAGAACCCCTTTAATTGCCCTTATAATGAGCTTATAATTCTTTACATTTATATCTGACTAATATGTCAAAACTATTCATACATCATTGTGTTTACAATTGACTAATTTATGTTTATTAATTGTTTATTAATTGTAACCAATACATTTCTATATTTTAACCCCTTAAAGGGTAGCTCCCACCTATTTTCCATCTATCCCTAACCTCCTCCCTGCCTAATTATTTTTTTTTACTTCATAAAAAATGCAGTTTTGTCTGCCTGGTAGTGTGCTCACTACCAGGCAGACTTCCCCAGCAGGCGTGACGGCACTGATGCCTGCTGGGGCTGACTTCCGCCCATAGTTCATCTAGCTGTTTCACCAGCTGTTTCACCACTACAACTCCCAGCTTGCCCGGACATCTATTGGCTGTCAGGGCATGCTGGGAGTTGTAGTGGGGAAAAACTGGAGGCACCCTGTGTTAAAAACAATACATGGCCGCGGCGCAACCCGAACCCCGCTACCCCTCCTATGAATCCAGCTACCCCTCCCCTGAACCCTGCTACCCGAACGCCCGCTACCCGAACAACCCCCCCCAACCCCCCCACACACCAGACATACCAGGACAGTGCAGCGACGGCAGCGACGGGCAGGACAGCAGCAACGGGATGCCGGGAGGCCGGCGTGTAAGGCCAGGGAGCAGGGGAGCCAATGCGCCCTTCTTCTGTTTTCAGCACTCGCTCCTGCCTGTTTGATTGACAGGCGGGAGCGAGCACCGCAGTGAGTGAATTCCGACTCATTGCCAGGCTTCAATGAGTCGAAATTCACTAGTGACGTCACTGCCGAATGCATTCGGCCACTAGGAGGGCGACCCCTAGTGGCCGAATTTAAAAGTGATTTTAAACTGTTTTAAAATCACTTTTTTTAATTAAAGTATATTAGAGATATGTTGTAGTACTTAAGTACTGCAACATATCAATTTTTTTATTTCATGACAGTGCCCATTTAAGGACCACAGGTTTTTTCGTTTTTGCACTTTCGTTTTTTCCTCCACACCTTCTAAAAATCATAACCCTTTCAATTTTCCACCTACAGACCCATATGAGGGCTTGCTTTTTGCATAACCAATTTCACTTTGTAATGACATCAATAATTTCACCCAAAAATCTACGGTGAAACCAGAAAAAAAATATTTGTGGGTCCAAAATGAAAAACAAACAAATTCATTTTGTAATTTTTGGGGGCTTTCGTTCTACGTAGTGAACTTTTCGGTAAAAATGACACCTAGGTAGATAGGTCCATATGATTAAAATGATTCCCAACTTATATAGGTTTGATTTTGTTTTACCTCTGTTAAATAATTATAACTTTATGCACAAAAATTAGTAGGTAAAAAATTTCCTCTTCTAACCGTTATAACTTTTTTATTTTTCTGTATACAGGAATGTGTGAGGGCAAATTTTTTTGCCCCATGATCTAAAGTTTTTATTGGTACTACTTTTGTTTTGATAAGACTTTTTTGATCGGTTTTTACAAAAGAAATTTTTGTGGTACACAAAGTGATTTTTTTACGTGTACAACATTGACCGTGAGGTTTCATTAACCTTATCTTTTTATAGTTCTGACACTTAAGCACATGGCAATACCACATATGTTTATTTTTATTATGTTTATACATTTTTATTTACGGAATTAGGGAAACGGGAGGTGATTTAAATTTTTAATAAAGAAGGGTTTTTTAAACTATTTTTTTTACACTTTTAGTCCTCTTAGGGCACTTTTTGGAGGAATCATTTGATTCCTCATAAAGATCAATGTGGTTCCATAGAACCACATTGATCTGTGTGCTCTGTGCTTGATTGATAAAGCCTGATCGTGCCAGGCTTTATCATTCACGCAGCAGCGGCTGCCGAGGAAGGAGAGGTAAGCCCTCCAACTACCTCAGAAGTGCATCGCCCCTCCCCCTGCAATCACGGTGCGGGGGCGATCCACCCCACTGCAACACCAGGGAGCAGTTAAAGGTACCTTTAGATGCCACTGTCAGCTAAAGGGTTAATAGCTGGCCCCAGTGATTGCCACATGTTGGTTATTAACGCCAGCCTTCAGCTACAAGAATCAGTTGAGGGCCGGCCGCCATGGCGCTGCCTCGAATCAGGAGCCCACACCATACCTGCTTCACAGCACATGGACGTGTATACACGTCCATAGTCATTAAAGGGTTAAAATACCTGCATATTATTTTATTATATTGCAAAAGTACCTTCCTAGCATTACATGATATATAAAAAGAACTTTATATATATATATATATATATATATATATATATATATATATATGATAGATGGCTTAGATGGGAATAATTGAATGTTTGTTGATAATTTCTAAATCACAGTTGAGTTAGGACTCTAAGGAGTCTAAGTAGTTGCACTGTTGGGATTGGCCTAATCTTATATCTTAATCGTATAGCTGTGATCCTGCTGCTTAAATGCTCAGGCGTATTGACAGTGCCCGCCTAATTATCCCAGGGCTCTGCTCAGGCTGAACACTATTGGCCTTGGTCAATACCCTGAACAGAGCTTGGAGGAAACTATGAGTTGGTTAAAGGGGTACTCCACTGGAAAAAAATAAAAATAATTAACTGGTGCCAGAAAGTTTAAACAGATTTGTTAATTACATGCATAAAAACTTGTGTATCGGCGCACAAATATGAGGATAGATGAAAAAAAATGCAGTGGTACTTACTGAGGAAAATATGCTGTAATCACAAGGATGGCTATTGGAGTATGGTGATGATTCCTAATTAATTATAAGGGTCCCTCCCGAGAGGAAATGGTAGGGATGTTCCGGTATTGTACATGTTACAATGATTTAATGTAATATTTAAACTATCAATAGTTTAATTAGGCTGTATAACATCAATCCATAGGAATTGAGGATAATAGGGCAGGAAACCAACTCACTTATTAAAGTATTTGTTGCAACTCCAGGTGTACATGTACTTCACTATTTGTTCTCAATGTACAATCCTCGCGGTGGTAATCTGTCACTGTGGAGTAAGTTGCTATATGTCGATGTTATTTTCACTTTTGGTACACTGTATTCCAGTACGATACTTATGTTGCAGTCCTTCTAAGGGTGATCACAATACAATATATAGATAATACTTTCACCTTCAAGACAATATATTATACGATCAATTCCTTGTTGCATAATCTATACTATTCAGATGATTTGTATGCCGTTCTATATGGTCAAACCAGTAATAAGATGCACGCTATTCAGGTAACTTGTCAATATATGCTCTACACTGAGAGCTTGATATGCGGAATACCTATGTCATCCAGCGCTGTCTGAGTCCCAGGGGGTCCAGCGAAGTCGGCGCCTCGCCGCAAAAATGTCCACTGATGTTGTGGGTCAGCGGGAAGGAGATTTAGTGAATTCCAGGTGGTAGCGGGTGTGTGCACCAGGAGATACGCTCCGGCCGGTAGCGCCTCACCAGTGTTACCGCGCTATTCATTTTCCAGGGGTTAACTAAAACCTGTAAACTGCTCGTGACGTCACCTCACGCCCCCTGTCCGCCCCCTGTCTAAGCACCGGAGTACCCCTTTAAATAAAAAGTTTTCTAGTGAATTGCCCCTTTAAGGTCAATTTGTACAGTTTTGTTTGTGTCTTCATATGTGCATAACATTTTATTGGTAATGTAAGAAGCCTCGGTACAGTTAAGATACTAAGTTCATTTCCACCTACTAACTGTGACCATGACCAGCACTCTTACTCTACATCTTTAGACATGTGGATGTGTAAGAAAGTATAAGCGGCACCTAGACCTCAAGCATGATTGCAGGTTGAGCTGAGGTTGAGTGGCCTACTCCTTAAGAAAATGCATGCTTCTGTCTGCAATATAGAGCAAGGCTATGACACCTTTTTTTTTTTTTGACATTTTTCTTGTTTATTTTATTTCTATATCCAAAATTTAGCTCTACAAAGACTTCAATGGCCAGTTCCTACCCCTTTGTTGCTTTACAGTCTGTTGAACTCCTTTATATAGCTAGCTGTACAGCAGCTTTTGCTATATGTTGCAACAGCACACAGATCCTGGCAAAGTAAACCCCAATGAATACTATATATAAGCCCTACTATTCTGAAAGAGACTTTCCACGTGGTTTTGGAGTGTAGGAGATTTGTGCACAAACAAGAATGAACTGGGAAGGATTTTCAACAGATTTTTGCTACAAAATAAGCATAACATGTCTAAGATGTCTTTGTATGCTTTAACATTAACATTACTCTTTCAAATAGGTGCGACAAAAAACCTAGCCGTAACATAAATTATAGCTCATTAGTATTATTGGTACTCTACCAAATAAATTAGGAACTATGCACTCCTGTCAATATCAGCCCCCAAATTTATATTTACAAGTTTGATGTGATTCATTACTCCAGATGCTTTATTTCTATTCCTCCACATAGTGTCAGCATGATTTTCACTACTACAGCCAGAGTCATCAAGCAGGGTGATTTTCGGTTTACATGCTTCTGCGTCTCCATGAAATCCCATTTTAAGCTCCCTAGGCACAGTTTTTATTCTAACCTGACTTTCAGAGGTTAATTGCAACTCTGTAGTGAGACATAGGTGGGCTTTACTCACCATGTATTCCAGCACGCACTGCCACTTCATGACTGAGCTGTTCTAAGTCATAGAAGTGTACACTTCAAAATAGAGCCACTTACTGTTGACTAAAGCAACCAGTATTTGTCTACTGACATTTCATGGCTGCATGGAAACTTGATTTTATGCATATTGGGGAAAATTTATCAAAATCTGTAGATAGGGAAGGTTGGCCGGTTGGCAATATCATCCAATCAGATTGCTTTTTTGATTCTTAAAAGGGCCTCTAAAAAATTAATGAAGCAATTTGATAGGTTGCTGTGAACTACTGGTCAACTTTTCCTCAACACAAGTTTTGATAAACCTCCCAAATAGTGCATTCAAAAATACATATTTTCTATCCAAAGATGTTCATAGCCTTTAAAGGGGTACTCCTATGATTTAACCCCTTAAGGACCAGGCCATTTTACACCTTAGGACCAGAGCGTTTTTTGCACATCTGACCACTGTCACTTTAAACATTAATAACTCTGGAATGCTTTTAGTCATCATTCTGATTCCGAGATTGTTTTTTCGTGACATATTCTACTTTAACATAGTGGTAACATTTTATGGTAACTTACATCCTTTCTTGGTGAAAAATCCCAAAATTTGATGAAAAATTTGAAATTTTGCATTTTTCTAACTTTGAAGCTCTCTGCTTGTAAGGAAAATGGATATTCAAAAAAAAAAAATTTTTGATTCACATATAAAATATGTCTACTTTATGTTTGCATCATAAAATTGACGTATTTTTTCTTTTGGAAGACACCAGAGGGCTTCAAAGTTCAGCAGCAGTTTTCCAATTTTTCACCAAATTTTCAAACTCATTATTTTTCAGGGACCAGTTAAGGTTTGAAGTGGATTTGAAGGGTCTTCATATTAGAAATACCCCATAAATGACCCCATTATAAAAACTACACCCCCAAAGTATTCAAAATGACATTCAGTCAGCGTTTTAACCCTTTAGGTGTTTCACAGGAATAGCAGCAAAGTGAAGGAGAAAATTCACAATCTTCATTTTTTACACTCGCATGTTCTTGTAGACCCAATTTTTTAATTTTTACAAGGGGTAAAAGGAGAAAATGTATAGTTAAATTTGTAGCCCTATTTCTCTTGAGTAAGCACATACCTCATATGTCTGTGTAAAGTGTTCGGCGGGCGCAGTAGAGGGCTCAGAAGCGAAGGAGCGACAAGGGGATTTTGGAGAGTACGTTTTTCTGAAATGGTTATTGGGGGGCATGTTGCATTTAGGAAGCCCCTATGGTGCCAAAACAGAAAAAAAAAACACATGCCATACCATTTTGGAAACTAGACCCCTTGAGGAATGTAACAAGGAATTAAGTGAGCCTTAATACCCCACAGGTGTTTCACGACTTTTGCATATGTAAAAAAAAATGTTTTCACTAAAATGTGTGTTTCCCCCAAAAATTTCACATTTTTGCAAGGGTTAATAGCAGAAAAGACCCCCAAAATTTGTAACCCCATCTCTTCTGAGTATGGAAATACCCCATGTGTGGACGTCAAGTGCTCTGCTGGCGCACTACAATGCTCAGAAGAGAAGGAGCGCCATTGAGCTTTTGGGAAAAAAAATTGTTTGGAATGGAAGTCAGGGGCCATGTGCGTTTACAAAGCCCTCCGTGGAGCCAGAACAGTGGAACCCCCCCACATGTGACCCTATTTTGGAAACGACACCCCTCACAGAATTTAATAAGGGGTGCAGTGAGTATTTACACCCCATTGGCATTTGACAGATCTTTGGAACAGTGGGCTGTGCAAATGAAAAATAAAATTTTTCATTTTCACGGACCACTGTTCCAAAAATCTGTCAGACACCTGTGCGGCGTAAATGCTCACTGTACCCCTTATTACATTACGTGAGGGGTGTAGTTTCCAAAATGGGGTCACATGTGGGTATTTATTTTTTTGCCTTTATGTCAGAACCGCTGTAAAATCAGCCACCCCTGTGCAAATCACCAATTTAGACCTCAAATGTACATGGTGCGCTCTCACTCCTGAGCCTTGCTGTGCGCCCGCAGAGCATTTTACGCCCACATACTTTTTTTTCCTTTTAACGCTTGTGAAAATAAAAAGTAAAGGGCAACACCAGCATGTTAGTGTAGAATTTTTTATTTTTTTACACTAACAAGCTGGTGTAGCCCCAACTTTTCCTTTTCATAAGGGGTAAAAGGAGAAAAAGCCCCCCAAAATTTGTAGTGCAATTTCTCCCAAATATGGAGATACCCCATATGTGGCCCTAAACTGTTTCCTTGAAATACGACAGGGCTCCGAAGTGAGAGAGCGCCATGCGCATTTGAGGACTAAATTAGGGATTGCATAGGGGTGGACATAGGGGTATTCTATGCCAGTGATTCCCAAACAGGGTGCCTCCAGCTGTTGCTAAATTCCCAGCATGCCTGGACAGTCAGTGGCTGTCCGGAAATGCTGGGAGTTGTTGTTTTGCAACAGCTGGAGGCTCCGTTTTGGAAACACTGCCATACAATATGTTTTTCATTTTTATTGGGGGGGGGGGACAGTGTAAGGGGGTGTATATGTAGTGTTTTACTCTTTTTTATGTGTTAGTGTAGTGTTTCTAGGGTACATTCACACTGACGTGTTACGGTGAGTTTCTCGCTAGAAGTTTGAGCTGCAGCGAAAAATTTGCCGAAGCCCAAACTTGAAGCAGGAAACTTACTGTAAGCCTGCCCATGTGAATGTACCCTGTACAACCTCCAGCTGTTTCAAAACTACAACTCCCAGCATGTACTGACAGACCGTGCATGCTGGGAGTTGTACTTTAGCTGGAGACACACTGGTTGGAAAACCTTCAGTTAGGTTCTGTTACCTAACTCCGTATTTTCTAACCAGTGTGCCTCCAGCTGTTGCAAAACTACAACTCCAAGCATGTACTGATCGCCAAAGGGCATGCTGGGAGATGTAGTTATGCAATAGCTGGAGGTACGCAACTGCAACTCCCAGCATGCCGAGACAGCTGA
The DNA here is from genome assembly GCF_029499605.1 of Hyla sarda. NCBI lineage: Eukaryota > Metazoa > Chordata > Amphibia > Anura > Hylidae > Hyla > Hyla sarda. Next base: position 163,826,346 of record NC_079189.1, read on the forward strand.
TTGCTGTTTGGACATGATGGGATTTGCAGTTTTGCAACATCTGGAGGGCTACAGTTTTAGAGAACACTGCAAAGTGATCTCCAAACTGTGGTCCTCCAGCTGTTGCAAAACTACAATTCCCAGCATGCCCTGACAGCAAACAGTTGTTTGAGCATGCTAGGAGTTGTAGTTTTGCAAGATCTGGAGGGCTACAGTTTAGGGACCACTATATATTGGTCTCAAACTGTAGCCCTCCAGCTGTTGCAAAACTACATATTCCAGCATGCCCAAACAGCTGTCTGGGCATGCTGGGAGTTGTAGTTTTGCAACATCTGGAGGGCTACAGTTAGAGACCACTGTATAATGGTCTCAAACTGTACCCTCCAGATGTTGCTAGGCAACTCATCGGCTTCCATCGGATCCAGCCGCACGTCATCGCCGCCCGCCGATCTCCGTCGCCTGCAGCCTCCGTCGCCCGCCCGAATCGGTAAGTGGATCTTCGGCGCCGGTCCCCGTCGTTTCCCCGTCCTGCCCCGCCTATTGTGGGAGGGCAGGACGGGGAAAACGAAAGTAAACCCCCCCGCCCCCGATCTGCTATTGGTGGTCGCATCTAGACCACCAATAGCAGGGATAGGAGGGGTGGCAACCCTGCCACCTCACTCCTATCGCTTCAGGGGGATCCTGGGTGTCTTAGACACCCGCGATCCCCCTTACATTCCGGGTCACCATAGACCCGGAATGACCCGGAATCGCGCAAATCGCTAGTGTGAATTCACTTGCGATTTGCCACGATCGCCGACATGGGGGGGTCTGATGACCCCCCTGGGCATTTGCACGGGATACATGCTTAATGATTTCAGCAGGCATCCCACTCCGATCCCCGCCCGGCGCACGGCGGGGACTAGAACTGCCCGTGACGTAAATGTACGTCCCTGGTCCTTAAGACCCAGGGTGTCGGGATGTACCGTTACGTCATGGGTCCTGTAGGGGTTAAAGGGGTACTACAGTGGGAATTTTTTTTTTTAATTAACTGGTGACAGAAAGTTAAACAGATTTGTAAATTATTTCTATTTAAAAATCTTAACCATTCCAATACTTATCAGCTGCTGCATGTTCCACAGGAAGTTCTTTTTTTATTTCTTTTCTGTCTGACCACAGTGCTCTCTGCTGACATCTCTGTCCATGCCAGGAACTGTACAGAGCAGAAGCACTGTGGACAAGACAGAAAATAAATTCTAAAAGAAAATAACTTCCTATGGAGCATACAGCAGCTGATAAGTACTGGAAGATTTTTAAATAGAAGTCATTTACAAATCTGTTTAACTTTCTGGCACCAGTTGGGAAAAAAATGTTTTGCACTGGAGTACCCCTTTAATCTTATGGGGAAAAAATAAAAACAAAACATGTTCTTACTTTGCTCACTCCCACTCTGCCCATCACAGAATTTTGAATCACAGATTTTGATTACCAGTGTCTTGTGCTTCCAGGTTTGGTGCCATTACACAGCTGCTGCTTCAGTCAGTGGTTGCAGCAATGCCCCATCTCAGCCTCGGATTGGTTGACAAGCCATATGATGTCACCTCAGTAAACCAGGAAGCTATGAACACTGGAAACCAAGTTCTGTGATTTTGGTGGCAGCGGGGAGGGAGGAAGTGTTGTTTTTTTCTTTCTATGGTATTTTACATAGAAATAATTCACCAGAGAACCCCTTTAAGAAAGTTACCAAGATGCGGAGGCACATTCTAACTGTCCTATGTTGTCCTAAAAATTCTATTGACACTGCTATTCCAGAAGTTCTATGCACTGATCACATTAATGGCACACAGAAACAATCATAGAGCACATCATTGTAAACCCTTCATGTTATAGATTACATGTTAATTATGTTCCATATAAACATTACACCATTTACATGTTTATACATAAACTAGACAAATGTTGTTTATCAGGTCTATTAATTTACCTATCTAGGGGTTACATAATAATTCACCTCATCTATAGGTGTTTCCTTTTCCAACACTATGACCTCTAGTTCTTAAAATGGTTACATATGGTGTGCAGCCTACACATTCTGCTTTCTGCATTGATTCTGCTTTCTGTTGTCTTTTGAAAAGTATCACATTGCTGAGCACCTGCTAGCCTATATACTTATTATAATTTAGGGCACAGCGGGTTTCTCCACATGTGCTCCTTGTTCTGGACCTCTCATAGATGAATGATATAGCCAAATGTCTTTTTCATTGCCAACTTTGTTTGGCATTGGAATAGTGAAATTTCATTTGGCCTCACATTTTCTTTTTATAAACATTTGTGAATTCTCTTTTCATGTTGTGTTAAAAGTTCAATTGCTTCCGTACGACACAGCTATATAACAAATGAAGTTTACAGTTTTAACCAGCAGTTGTGCTCCTCTGAAAAGTGACAAATGGTAAGTGAATGCTTTATTAAAATAATTCATTTCCACAAATATGTTAGGTAGAGTCTCTCAGGAAACCTTGAAATAATATTGAACAGTAAACAACAGAAGTATAGAAAAGTCGATGGTGCTAAACATTTTCCCTTATTACCATCAAGATAGTAACAAAATAGTGTTATATGTTTATGAAATGTATATGCTATGTCTGCTTTGTGATTTTTAATAGAGTACTAGTGCCAAAAAAGATCTATTGCTACCAGTTTCCAAACATATCTATACATTGTGGATTAAATCCCCCTTTGCTAGAGACTGGTATTCATTGTTTCTCATGCAGATTCTGATTTTATGCATTGCACATTTATTCACAGATATTATAGAAATATTTTTAAGGTCCGGGATATCAGTAAACATATGCATCAAATGTAGATCTGTCAATAGGGGGTTATCTTATGACCAGGCTGATAAGACCTGTTTAAGATTCAAAGTTTTTCATTTTCTCATAACATAAACATGGTCATATCAGGTCTTTTATTGCAGGATGGGTATTGGAGAGAATGTAGGGGGGGGGGGGATGCAAAATCCAACATTTTTTTTTTTAACTGTAATACTTTCAATGCACACAATCTCATCTGTGAATGTGATAAAATATTTGTGTTACGGCATCATTCTGTACATGTACATTATAGTGATGGAATAGGCATAGAAGCTGTACCTATAAGATCAATGGAGGAAGCTACTTGGTGATCTCGCACCGAATATTGGAGTGACAGCGGCTCGCATGAACCAGGCAACATAGCAGAAGAAATAAGGAACACATGGTGTTTTTTTCCCCTTATTTAGAGGTGAAAGTACTAGGAACAGTAAAATGATATCAGGCTCATCCTATTTTTGCAGCAAAATATTTTATCAGCAAGATCCCATTGCCCAAGATTATCCAATCATTGCTTTCATTTACAGCCATACAGCTCCTATGCCAATGAAGACAAAGCACATGGGTTGACTTAATAGGCTAATCAAGCCTCATGAACTGTATTGCGGCTATCATTTTGAAGAGAGAGCTGAGAAAGCAAGACCTACTGATCTCAAAAAGCCTTTGCAAATCGCTATTAGCAATAGCCACACAGTTAAAAGCATTGAGATTGAAAAGCCATCTAAGGCTAGGTTACATGTATTGTCTGACTTTAATGAAACATATAGTATATCTACCTTGGTTTAACATAGCAGCAGATTTAAGAGTGAAACTTGACTAGAAGATGAGTGACAAATGACTTCAAAAACATAAAACTTTTTTAATAAAACATGTCTGATAAAGTAATTTTTGGATGAGGTAGAGGACAAGTCCTTTGCCAGAAACAATGTTGGTGGCACTACTAGCACCAGTCCAGGTAACAGCAGCAGCCAGGTGCCTAATGGTAGTAATAGCAGCTGCTTCAGCAAGCAAAAGTTCTTACTGTTTTTCATGGGTTGTGTGGTTTTGGGGAGGAGGAGAGAGGAATCACTGTCTGATGATTTGACATTGAGACATGTGTTAGTGTCACGATTCGGCTTCCAGGTAGTGGATCCTCTGTGCCAGAGAGGGATTGGCGTGGACCGTGCTAGTGGACCGGTTCTAAGCCACTACTGGTTTTCACCAGAGCCCGCCGCAAAGCGGGATGGTCTTGCTGCGGCGGTAGTGACCAGGTCGTATCCACTAGCAACGGCTCACCTCTCTGGCTGCTGAAGATAGGCGCGGTACAAGGGAGTAGGCAGAAGCAAGGTCAGACGTAGCAGAAGGTCGGGGGCAGGCGGCAAGGTTCGTAGTCAGGATGGGTAGCAGAAGTTCAGGTACACAGGCTTTGGACACACTAAACGCTTTCACTGGCACAAGGCAACAAGATCCGGCAAGGGAGTGCAAGGGAGGAGACTAGATATAGCCAGGGAACAGGTGGGAACCAATAAAGCTAATTGGGCCAGGCACCAATCATTGGTGCACTGGCCCTTTAAGTCTCAGAGAGCTGGCGCGCGCGCGCCCTAGAGAGCGGAGCCGCGCGCGCCAGCACATGACAGCAGGGGACCGGGACGGGTAAGTGACCTGGGATGCGATTCGCGAGCGGGCGCGTCCCGCTGTGCGAATCGCATCCCCAACGGCCAAGACAGTGCAGCGCTCCCGGTCAGCAGGACTGACCGGGGCGCTGCAGGGAGAAAGACGCCGTGAGCGCTCCGGGGAGGAGCGGGGACCCGGAGCGCTAGGCGTAACAGTACCCCCCCCTTAGGTCTCCCCTTCTCTTTGTCCGGTAACTGCCTCCCCTGGGATGAGGACACCTGGAAAGAATGGAAGGTTTCCTCAACGGCAGGCAGTACAGCAGGAGTGGGAATGGGGAGGGAGGGCAGAGGGCGAGGCCTGGCACGGAGCAGTGTGACACCAGGACGGGGACCATGGGGAGGCACAGAGGCTTGCCTGACGGGACTGGGAGGGGGGGAGAGGCACTTCCTGTGGCAGGCAGAGTCCCAGTTCCTGATCTCCCCGGTGGTCCAATCAATGGTGGGGGAATGAAGCCGGAGCCAAGGCAGACCGAGGAGGACCTCAGAGGTACAGTTGGGGAGAATGAAGAATTCAATCCTCTCAAGGTGGGGTCCAATAGACATGAGGAGGGGCTCTGTGCGGTAACGCACGGTGCAGTCCAATCTGGCTCCGTTGACCGCGGATATGTAGAGCGGCTTGACGAGACGGGTCACCGGGATGCTGAATTTATTAACAAACGACTCCAACATAAAATTCCCGGAGGCACCAGAGTCCAAGCAGGCCACGGCTGAGATGGAGGAGTTGGCTGTAGAGGAAATCCGCACGGGCACCGTGAGACGTGGAGAAGAAGACTTAGAAGCAAAAGATGCCACACCCACGTGAGCTGGGTGCGTGCGTGCGTTTCCCAGGCGTGGAGGACGGATAGGGCAATCCACCAAGAAATGCTCAGTACTGGCACAGTACAGACAGAGATTTTCTTCTCTACGGCGATTCCTCTCTTCCTGGGTCAGGCGAGACCGATCCACTTGCATGGCCTCCTCGGCGGGAGGCCCAGGCGAAGACTGCAAAGGATGCTGTGGGAGAGGTGCCCAGAGATCTAAGTCTTTTTCCTGGCGGAGCTCTTGGTGTCGCTCAGAAAAACGCATGTCAATGTGGGTAGCCAAATGGATGAGTTCTTGGAGGTTGGCAGGAATCTCTCGTGCGGCCAGCACATCCTTGATGCGACTGGATAGGCCTTTTTTAAAGGTCGCGCAGAGAGCCTCATTATTCCAGGATAGTTCAGAAGCAAAAGTACGGAATTGTATGGCGTACTCGCCAACGGAAGAATTACCCTGGACCAGGTTCAGCAAGGCAGTCTCAGCAGAAGAGGCTCGGGCAGGTTCCTCAAAGACACTTCGGACTTCAGCAAAGAAGGACTGGACTGTGGCTGTGGCAGGATCATTGCGGTCCCAGAGCGGTGTGGCCCAAGACAAGGCCTTTCCTGAAAGAAGACTTACTACGAATGCCACCTTAGACCGTTCTGTAGGAAACAAGTCTGACAACATCTCCATATGCAGGGAACACTGAGACAAAAATCCACGGCAGAGTCTGGAGTCCCCATCAAATTTGTCCGGCAGGGACAAGCGGAGGTTAGGAGCGGCCACTCGCTGCGGAGGAGGTGCAGGAGCTGGCGGAGGAGATGGTTGCTGCTGTAGCAGAGGCAGAATTTGCTGTAACATGGCGGTCAACTGCGACAGCTGCTGTCCTTGTTGGGCAATCTGCTGCGATTGCTGAGCGACCACCGTGGGAAGATCAGCGAGACTTGGCAGCGGCACCTCAGCGGGATCCATGGCCGGATCTACTGTCACGATTCGGCTTCCAGGTAGTGGATCCTCTGTGCCAGAGAGGGATTGGCGTGGACCGTGCTAGTGGACCGGTTCTAAGCCACTACTGGTTTTCACCAGAGCCCGCCGCAAAGCGGGATGGTCTTGCTGCGGCGGTAGTGACCAGGTCGTATCCACTAGCAACGGCTCACCTCTCTGGCTGCTGAAGATAGGCGCGGTACAAGGGAGTAGGCAGAAGCAAGGTCAGACGTAGCAGAAGGTCGGGGGCAGGCGGCAAGGTTCGTAGTCAGGATGGGTAGCAGAAGTTCAGGTACACAGGCTTTGGACACACTAAACGCTTTCACTGGCACAAGGCAACAAGATCCGGCAAGGGAGTGCAAGGGAGGAGACTAGATATAGCCAGGGAACAGGTGGGAACCAATAAAGCTAATTGGGCCAGGCACCAATCATTGGTGCACTGGCCCTTTAAGTCTCAGAGAGCTGGCGCGCGCGCGCCCTAGAGAGCGGAGCCGCGCGCGCCAGCACATGACAGCAGGGGACCGGGACGGGTAAGTGACCTGGGATGCGATTCGCGAGCGGGCGCGTCCCGCTGTGCGAATCGCATCCCCAACGGCCAAGACAGTGCAGCGCTCCCGGTCAGCAGGACTGACCGGGGCGCTGCAGGGAGAAAGACGCCGTGAGCGCTCCGGGGAGGAGCGGGGACCCGGAGCGCTAGGCGTAACAGTTAGGCATCGCTCTCCGGCTGCATATACCAGCCGCTAGTGCTTCGTCCCTGCTGTTGTTCGGGTATGGGATTCGCATCGCAGGACGCGCCCGCATGTGAGTCCCAGCCTGGCACTTACCATGCTTCTCTGACTCCACTGCTGCTTCTCAGCTCTGGCGCTCAAGTCCCCATCCCCTAGGGTACGCGCGCCGGAGCTCTGAAATTTAAAGGGCCAGTGTGCCCATAATTATGTCACACACCTGAAACTTGTCTATAAGTTCTTGTGCCTCCCCCTCTTCCCTGTCGGATCTTCAGTGCCTGAGATTAAGCATTTCATTTTGTCTGTTTGCCTTATCCGTGTATCCAGACATTCCCGCTACGTTATTTGACTTTGCACCATTTCCGCCTGCCCTGACCTTCTGCTACGTCTGACTACACTACTGCCTTATCCTTCAGTGCCTCGCCTTGCCCAGCTACCTGTGTGGTCAAGCCATGTCGGGTGTAGCAATCTTGGTGTCGCCTGCCGCAGCAAGTCCATCCTGCCTTGCATCGGGCTCTGGGGAAGACCAGCGGCACCTTAGACTCCGCTCCCCGATACGGTTTGAGTAATCAGCCACACTAGTTAGAAGATCCACATCCAGCTCCGTAACAGCAAGATCTGGCCATTTATCCTGCTGGGGTACCGCTGTCTGATAATCCAGATCTCACTTTCATTGTGACCCAGCAGGCACAGCAGTTGAGCCAGTTGGCGTGCGTGCCCTAGGAGACGGGGATGCGCGCGCCGGAGATATGACACAGAGGCAACGGAGCGACGTGAGTGACGGGCTGGGACTCGCATGCGGGCGTGTACTGAAATGCGAAGTCAAGCCCCGCCGGCAAACGGGGACACCGGGACACTGCGCTCACGGCCGGAGCTTGCGGCTGGAGCGGAGAGCATAACAGGGAGTCAGTGACCTCAGCGCTTTGCTCGTCTGGCACCTGTTTTCCAGCAGCCACAGCAACCCTCTACGTTGCCTCCCCCAGTTGAGGCTATGCAGGTGGATTGGTCTCACTTGACCCTGCAGGAAAGAACTCGCCAATGAAATGAAAATCTTTGCCTATACTGCACCAGTGCAGATCACTTCCTCAAGGATTGTCCTCTGTGTCCACAGTCACAGGGAAACGCTCCCACCTAGGGTTTGTGGGAGAGTCCTCCCTAGGTGTGAATACCACCTCCCACGCTTAAATTTGATAGTTCGCATCTGCTCCTGTTCTATCTAGACCCGATCCTAGCAAACCGTTTATCTTAGAAGTGGATGCTTCTTCAGTTGGAGCAGGTGCAGTGTTTACACAAAAGTCTACTAAGGGGAAAACTTAACATGCAGATTTTTATCTAAAACCTTCTCCCCTGCAGAAAAATATTATACCATCGGAGATTGCGAGCTCTTGGCAATCAAATTGGCTTTAGAAGAATGGCGTCGCCTCTTGGAAGGCTCTGTACATCCTGTTACTATTTTTTCAGATCACAAAAACTTGCTCTATCTTCAAACTGCCCATTGACTCAACCCACGGCAGGCCCAATTGTCTCTATTTTTCTCCAGGTTTGACTTTTACATCCACTTCCGTCCTGCGGAAATGAATTTACGAGCAGACGATCTTTCCAGGTGTTCTGATGTGCATGACCATAAATCTCCTCCACAGCATGTTATTTCTCCTGAACATCTCATCTATGCAGCACCTGCATCAACATCTGCCTCCTGGAATGACTTACGTATCACGCCATGTAATCTCCGAGTCTTGAAATGGGGACATTCCTCTCTTCTGGCCAGTCATCCCGGTATTCGTAAATCCCTACAGCTCACCTACAGACAATACTGGTAGCCTACCTTAAAACGGGATGTCTGGTCCTTCTCAGTATGTGCTCAGGACAAGACCCCTCATTCCAAACTAGCAGGACTTCTTCAGCCCTTGCTGGTTCCAGAGCTTCCCATGACCAATATTTCCATGGACTTCATTAAAGACCTTCCATCTTCCCATGGCAATACAGTCGTCTGGGTGGTAGTAGATCGATTTTTTTTTTAAATGGCTCATTTTGTACCATTACCCAGGCTTCCTTCTGCACCACAGCTTTCTAAGCTTTTTCTTCAGCATATCTTTCGTTTACTTGGACTCTCTTCCCATATAGTATCTGACCGTGGAGTCCAATTCGTCACTAAGTTCTGGCGGGCCCTCTGCTCACGTCTTCAAGTTAAGCTGGATTTTTCATCGGCCTACCACCCTCAATCCAATGGACAGGTTGAGAGGGTGAATCAGATCCTAGGAGACTATCTACGCCATTTTATTTCTGCGCGTCAAGACGACTGGGTTCATCTGCTTCACTGGGCAGTTTTGAGTTTTCCTACAATCATAAAAATTCCGATTCCACTGGTACTTCGCCCTTCTATGTGGTCTATGGACTTCACCCTCCTCCTCACTTCACCATCTTCCTCCTCACCCTTATCTTCTTCCTCTGGAGTTCCTGCTGTTGATGAACAAGTGCAGAATTTTTCTTCCATCTGGCAGAAGACACATCGCTCTCTTCTACATGCTACTTCTCTCATGAAATTCCAATCGTACAAGAAAAGACGTCCTCCTCCTGAATTTTCTCCTGGTGACAAAGTCTGGTTATCAACTAAATATATCCGTTTCAAGATACCTAGTTATAAACTAGGTCCTTGCAATTTGGGTCCCTATAAAGTCAAGAAGAGACTTAATCCTGTGGCCTATTCCCTACATCTGCCCTCCTCCCTCCAGATCCGGAAAATTCCTTCCATGTTTCCCTCTTGAAAACAGTCATCTACAACCGTTTTTCTCAAAAGGACATCTCACCTTCTCCCATCTCATGTACCTCATGTTTTTGTTGTTAAGGAGATCGTGGACTCCAAAGTTGTCAAAGGAAAGCACTTTTTTCTTGTGGATTGGGAAGGATTCTATCTGGAGGAGAGGTGTTGGCCGCAGAACAACATTCTGGACCAGGACCTTCTCAGGAAATATCTGAACCGCAAAAGGAGGGGGAGACCAAAAAGGGGGAGGTACTTTTAGGCATCGTGCTCCGGCCACACCCGCCGGCCGCAAGCGCTTTGTCCCTGCTGTTGGCGGGGCTGAGTTTTGCATTGTGGGACGCGTCCGTATGCGAGTCCCAGCCCGTCACTTACCATGCTTCTCTGACTCCTCTGCTGCTGCTTCCCAGCTCCGGCCCTCGTGTCCCTGTCCACTAGGGCACGCGTGTGCCGGGGCTCTGAAATATAAAGGGCCAGTGTGCCCATAATTATGTTACACACCTGACATTTGTCTATAAGTTCTTGCACCTCCCCCTCTTCCCTGCCAGATCTTCAGTGCCACTAGCCTAAGATTAGGTGTTCCATTTTGCCTGTTTGCCTTAACCGTGTATCCAGACCTTCCCGCTATGTTATTTGACTTTGCACCTTTGCCGCCTGTCCTGACCTTCTGCTACGTCTGACTACGCTACTGCCTTATCCTTCGGTGCCTCGCCTTGCCCAGCTACCTGTGTGGTCGAGCCGTGTGGGGGTAGCCACCTGTGTGTCACCTGCCAAAGCAAGCCCATCCTGCCTTGTGAGGGGGCTCTGGTGAAGACCAGCGGCACCTTGGACTCCGTTCCCCAATACGGTCTGAGTCATCAGCCACACAGGTTAGAGGTTCCGTATCCAGCTCCGTAACAACATGTGACAATGAATCCTCATCATCTACAGTTACATGGCATGGTGGAAATGTCCATTCAGGCGTTCTGTTCCATCATCCCTTTCTTTGCTCCCCCCAGTGCTAAGCGGAAGGATAGCATTAGCCGTGAGAAGCCCTGGCTACTGCAACTCCCACCAGTCCACAACAGCCTGTTGTCCCCTGGCTATTACAGCTATCACCATACTAGCACCCTTTCTGCTGTAACTACAGCTACCATTGCTGCTTAATCTCCAGAAAAGGCATATACCGTATATACTCGAGTATAAGCCGACCCGAATATAAGCCGAGGCCCCTAATTTCATCCCAAAATCCCAGGAAAAGTTATTGACTCGAGTATAAGCCTAGGGTGGGAAATACATCATCCCCCCCGTCATCATCCAGACCCTCATCATCATCATCCTGTCATCATCCCCTTGTCATCATCCCCTTGTCATCATCCCACACCCCCCCTTCATCATGCCCTTGTCATTATCCCCTTGTCATCATCCCCACCCCCTTCATCATCCCCTTGTCATCATCCCCACCCCCCTTCATCATCCCCTTGTCATCATCCCCACCCCCCTTCATCATTCCCTTGTCATCAGCCCACACCCCCCCTTCATCATCCCCTTGTCATCATCCCCTTGTCATCATCCCCCCCCCTTCATCATCCCCTTGTCATCATCCTCTTGTCATCATGCTCTTGTGAACTATCCGCCCTCAGTGGTCTTCAACCTGCGGACCTCCAGAGGTTTCAAAACTACAACTCCCAGCAAGCCCGGACAGCCATCGGCTGTCCGGGCTTGCTGGGAGTTGTAGTTTTGAAACCTCTGGAGGTCCGCAGGTTGAAGACCACTGCGGCCTTCGACATCATCCAGCCCCCTCTCACCCCCTTTAGTTCTGTACAGTACTCGCCTCCGCTCGGCGCTGGTCCGGTGCTGCAGGACTGTCCGGGGGGGAGGTCGTCCGGTGGGATAGTGGTTCCGGGCTGCTATCTTCACCGGGGGCGCCTCTTCTCCGCGCTTCGGGCCCAGAATAGAGGCGTTGCCTTGATGATGACGCAGAAGGACGTTGGTAATGAACGTACCTCTGCGTCGTCGTCAAGGAAACGTGACTATTCTGGGGCCGGGCCCGAAGCGCTTAGAAGAGGCCTCCCCGGTGAAGATAGCAGCCCGGAACCACTATCCCACTGGACGACCTCCTCACCGGACAGTCCTGCAGCACCGGACCAGCGTCGAGCGGAGGCGAGTACTGTACAGAACTAAAGGGGGTGAGAGGGGGCTGGATGATGTCGAAGGCCGCAGTGGTCTTCAACCTGCGGACCTCCAGAGGTTTCAAAACTACAACTCCCAGCAAGCCCGGACAGCCGATGGCTGCCCGGGCTTGCTGGGAGTTGAAGTTTTGAAACCTCTGGAGGTCCGGAGGTTGAAGACCACTGCAGGTGGAGAGTTCAATCGAGTATAAGCCGAGGGGGGTGTTTTCAGCACGAAAAATCGTGCTGAAAAACTCGGCTTATACTCGAGTATATACAGTATTTTTTTTTTTTTTTTTTTTTTTTTTTTTTTTTACTTTTCATCCAAAAGCTATTTCTTCTTTTCTGTTTATGGACACAAATCCTGTTGCAACTACCAAAAAGTAGGTAATGGAAAATGCAATGGCTTTTTCCAAAAAGGCATTGCATCTTTTGATGCCTCTGTGGGCATTTTAACACTGACAGGCATCTGACAACAAAAAGGATACTTTATGCACCTTAATTTTAGTGGGTTTTATTGAACAAGCTGTTAGTTACCATGGGCTACAGCATGTCACTATAACTTTGACATTAACTTGCCCTTAAAACCTCTTTAAATGTTCTTGAATGCATTCTTAGGTGACCCTAGCATTGTAATACTGAACTTTAGAGCTCTTAGGCAGTGTTACACATGTATTTTGAGGCTTATTGCATTGCCAGTTCGCTTTTTGCCACAAAACAAACTTTTTCAAAAAGTTAGGCAAACTTGAAATGTATTCGGCATGGCAGAACATTCTTCAGACAACCACCAAAAACCTGATAGCATACCAGGGCATGTAAGTATGTGTATATCTGCGTGTGATGCTCACACTCGATACTGTATAAATTGAGATGTGTTAAATATTTAGTCTTTATTTGTTCATTTGCATATCATTTACATGTCTATTGATCCTTTGATTTTCATAATTCTATGAATTTTCTTTCTTGGCTTTGCAATTTCAATGTTGTGGATAATGTGTACAATGCACGTTTGGTATACCACATACAGACTATAAGAATTTAAGACTTTGTCATTTTCTAACCAAAATTTTTTTTTTTTTAAATCTTCTTTAATATCCCACTTAAATTGTCACCATCATTACAAACACCTTTAGATGTCCGCAGCGTCCTGCACTAACTACCGTCACTGGCAGCAACAGTCTTATGTGTTTTTGCACTGCAATAAACAGAAAACTTTCTACAACACTTGGTGAGTGCATCTTCTCTTTATGGACATATTTTAACATTGTTTTATGTGCACTATGGATAGCACCTCTGCAAGTTAAGTTTGTAACCGTGTATGAGGTCCAGTCAGATTACAGTGCAAGAGCGAGCTATTGTGTTTGCTACACCAGCGATGCTAAGCATAGCTATATCTGCCCTGCATCATTCCAAATAACTGTTTACAATAGGATCTAAGTGTTCAAACACCAACCGATTACTAGAACAAGTCAAGAGACAGTTTCACTTATAGTAAGAGACACAGGATGATAATAATGCAAGTCTTGTTCTATATATGCTTCTGTATAAAATTTAATCCTAAATATTCTTGTTTGCATTGCTTTAGTGTGATTTCTCGTAAACCTACATCAAAACTCAGTGAGGAAAAGTTTACAATGCAGGAAAAAAAGGTATAGTAATTTGTTTAAAGCCTTTTGTCAGTTTTTTTTAGGTTCTATTCTGTTCACTACAATACGCCAAGTTTCTGTGTAAAAAAAAAAAGATTAATTATATCAAAACAGTCACACTGCTCCTTAACCCCTTAAGGACCCATAACGTACGCGTACGTCATGAGTCCGGGTCCAGCGATATTACGCGGGGTCACACGGTGACCCCGCATCATATCGCGGCGGGCCCAGCGTCATAGTGAAGCCGGGACCCGCCACTAATAGCTAAAACGAAAGTGAAAGTGCCCAGCTAGCTCAGGGAGCTGTTTGGGATTGTGGCATAATCGCGGCATCCCGAACAGCTGTAGCACAGGAGGAGGTCTTCTTACCTTCTCCTGTGCTGTCCGATGGCCGAATGAATGCTTCAAGCCTGAGATCCAGGCTTGAGCAATCAATCGCCGAAAACACTGATTGATCCGTTCCTATGGAGATGCATCAATCAGTGTTGCAATGTTATAGCCCCCTATAGGAGCTATAATATTGCATAAGAAAAGTGTAAAAAAAAATCATTAACCCTTTGAATTATCCCTTCCCCTAATAAAACCACCCGGCATTTCCCAGAATAAAAAAAAAAAAAAAAAAACTGTGTAAATAAAAATAAACATATGTGGCATCGCCGCGTGTGGAAATGTCCGAATTATAAAAATATACCACTTTTTAAACCGCACGTTCAATGGCGTAGGCGCAAAAAAATTCCAAAGTCCAAAATAGCGCATTTTTGATCACTTTTTATACCACAAAAAAGTGAATAAAAAGTGATCAAAAAGTCTGATAAGAACAGGTACCGCTAAAAACTTCAGATCATGGTGCAAAAAATGAGCCCTCATAGTGCCCTGAACACAAAAAAATAAAAAAGTTATAGAGGTCAGAAGATGACCATTTTAAATGTATACATTTTCCTGCACGTATTCATGATTTTTTTCTGAAGTGATACAAAATCAAACCTATACAAGTAGGATTTCATTTTAACCGTATAGACCTACAGAATAAAGATAAGGTGTCATTTTTGCCTAAAAATGTACTGCGTAAAAACGGAAGCCCCCAAAACTTACAAAATAGTGTTTTTTCATCAATTTTGTTGCACATTATTTTTTTTTTCCATTTCACCGTAGATTTTTGGGTAAAATGACTAATGTCATTACAAAGTAGAATTAGCGACGCAAAAAATAAGCCATCATATAGAATTTTAGGTGAAGAATTTAAAGAGTTATGATTTTTAAAGTTAAGGAGGAAAAATTAAAAATTAAAAAACGGAAAAAGCCCGGGTCCTTAAGGGGTTAAAGGGGTACTCTGGTGGAACACTTTTTTTTTTAAATCAACTAGTACCAAAAAGTTAAACAGATTTGTCAATTACTTTTTTTTCCTTTTTATCATTATTTTTTTCTTTCCAATATTACAAAGAAACAAAACAAGTTCTGTCTACATATACAACACTGCATTAAACTCCCTTACCCCCCCCCCCCCTTCCTACAATCCATAATCAGCATAGGTGGCAGGAGGCCGAAGTCAGCAATATTTTATCCTCATTAACCTGATAGCCCTTTAATTCTCTACCATTTCCGACCCCCTAACTCCCCGCCCCTTCCCATAAAAAAAGGTGTAGTACTATACTTCTCTCTCTCTCTCTCTCTCTCTCTCCTCAACTCCCCCCATAATGTATCCTTCCATTCTCTGCATATTGTTATACCATTCATTACTACTGGGACAGATAGGGGGTATCCAATTTTTAATTTTTAACAATCATTAACGGGCATAGAATAACATTCTCACACATCTTATTTTTATTTTTTTTACTAACTTAAGAATTCCATATATACATCTGTTATTTCTCTTATTTTACTGAATATTACTTTCCAATATTCAACAATTTTGGGACAACTTCAAAATACATGTAAATGTCCTGCTTTTTTTTTTTTTTTTTTTTTTTTACACCTATTACATCTGCTATCCTTCCTAATTCCTTTTTTCTCTTAAAAAAAAAAATGGTGTAGAATAAAGTCTATACACAATATTAAACTGTATTATCTTATGATTCATATTAGGGGATGCATAATTAATGTTCTTCAATATTACATCCCATCTCCTTTTGCCATTGCCGTCGTATGTACCAATTTATTCTCCTGTAGCTTTGCCATAACTATATAGACATATGAAATATGTTTTTTTGTTACATTGCCACTCATAATTTTATTCAAGATTTGCGGTTACACTACCTGTATTTTTCCCCCTTTACTAATAAACTCCAGGAAGATTTTTCTTATACTGTTGTATTCCAACCCACCTCCCTCATTTAAATTGAGCTCTTCTTTCCGTACTGTCCATTCCTTAAATTTTCCCTTTCCCAAACATCTTTTATTCTGACACATCCTTTATTTTTAAATAATTACATTTTCCCCAATATACTCAATTCTAGTATATTTTTGTTGTCCAGCACTGGTGCCATGTCCAGTATTCCCCTTACATTCATCTCTTTCCTGTCACGATTCGGCTGGCTGGAGGTGGATCCTCTGTGCCAGAGAGGGATTGGCGTGGACCGTGCTGGTGGACCGGTTCTAAGTTGCTACTGGTATTCACCAGAGCCCGCCGCAAAGCGGGATGGTCTTGCAGCGGCGGTAGCAACCAGGTCGTATCCACCAGCAATGGCTCAACCTCTCTGACTGCTGAAGATAGGCGTGGAACAAGGGAGTAGACAAGAGCAAGGTCGGACGTAGCAGAAGGTCAGGGCAGGCAGCAAGGATCGTAGTCAGGGGCAACGGCAGGAGGTCTGGAACACAGGCTAGGAACACACAAGGGAACGCTTTCACTGGCACAATGGCAACAAGATCCGGCGAGGGAGTGCAGGGGAAGTGAGGTATAAATAGGGAGTGCACAGGTGAACACACTAATTAAGCCAGCAGCGCCAATCAGTGGCGCAGTGGCCCTTTAAATTGCAGAGACCCGGCGCGCGAGCGCCCTAAGGAGCGGGGCCGCGCGCGCCGGGACAAGACCGACGGAGAGCGAGTCAGGTACGGGAGCCGGGATGCGCATCGCGAGCGGGCGCCTCCCGCGTCGCGAATCGCATCCCGGCTGAGAGAGGTATTGCAGCGCACCCGGTCAGCAGGTCTGACCGGGGCGCTGCAAATGCGAGGATGTTGCGTGCGCTCCGGGGAGGAGCGGGGACCCGGAGCGCTCGGCGTAACAGTACCCCCCCCCCCCTTGGGTCTCCCCCTCTTCTTGGAGCCTGAGAACCTGAGGATAAGACTTTTGTCTAGGATGTTGTCCTCAGGTTCCCAGGATCTCTCTTCTGGACCACAGCCTTCCCAATCCACCAAAAAAATGTTTTTCCCTCTGACCGTCTCTGAGGCCAGAATCTCCTTCACGGAGAAGACGTCAGAAGAACCGGAGACAGGAGTGGGAGAAACAAGTTTGGGAGAGAAGCGGTTAATGATGAGTGGTTTAAGGAGAGAGACATGGAAGGCATTGGGAATACGAAGAGAAGGAGGAAGAAGGAGTTTGTAAGAGACAGGGTTAATCTGGCACAAGACTTTGAAAGGACCAAGATAGCGTGGTCCCAGTTTGTAACTGGGGACACGAAAGCGGACATATTTAGCGGAGAGCCTTACCTTGTCTCCGGGAGCAAAAATGGGAGGAGTTCTTCTTTTCTTATCGGCAAACTTTTTCATGCGGGATGAAGCCTGTAAAAGAGAATTTTGGGTCTCTTTCCATATGGTGGAAAGATCACGAGTCACTTCATCCACAGCGGGCAAACCAGAGGGCAAGAGAGTAGGGAGGGGGGGAAGAGGGTGACGGCCGTACACCACGAAAAATGGGGACTTAGCAGAAGATTCGGAGACTCTGAAGTTGTATGAGAATTCGGCCCATGGTAGAAGATCTGCCCAGTCATCCTGGCGGGAGGATACAAAATGCCGTAAATAGTCACCCAGGACCTGGTTAATTCTTTCTACTTGCCCATTGGATTGGGGATGATAAGAAGAAGAGAAGTTTAATTTAATCTTGAGCTGTTTACAGAGGGCCCTCCAGAATTTAGACACGAATTGGACGCCTCTATCCGAGACGATATGCTTGGGCAATCCATGAAGGCGAAAAATGTGTACAAAAAATTGCTTTGCCAACTGAGGCGCTGAAGGAAGACCAGGAAGAGGAATAAAATGTGCCATCTTGGAAAATCGATCAACGACAACCCAAACAACTGTGTTGCCACGGGATGAGGGCAAGTCTGTAATAAAGTCCATACCAATCTGTGACCAAGGCTGTTCGGGAACGGGCAGAGGATGAAGGAGACCAGCAGGCTTCTGGCGAGGAGTCTTCTCTCGGGCACAGACAGTACAGGCCCGCACAAAATCAACAACATCCGTCTCCAGAGTCGGCCACCAATAAAAACGAGAGATGAGTTGCAAGGATTTTTTGATGCCCGCATGGCCTGCGAGATGGGAGGAGTGTCCCCATTTGAGAATCCCGAGACGCTGACGTGGAGAAACGAAGGTCTTCCCTGGAGGAGTTTGCCTGATGGAGGCTGGAGAAGTGGAGATCAGACAGTCCGGAGGGATGATGTGTTGCGGAGAGACTTCTACTTCAGAGGCATCAGAAGAACGAGAGAGGGCATCGGCCCTAATGTTCTTGTCAGCAGGGCGAAAATGAATTTCAAAGTTAAAACGGGCAAAGAACAACGACCACCTGGCCTGGCGAGGGTTCAGTCGTTGGGCAGACTGGAGATAGGAGAGGTTCTTGTGATCAGTGTATATGATAACTGGAAATTTTGATCCCTCCAGCAGATGCCTCCATTCCTCAAGCGCCAATTTAATGGCCAGTAGTTCTCGATCCCCGATGGAGTAATTCCTCTCCGCTGGAGAGAAGGTCCTAGAAAAAAAAACACACAAGTAACAGCATGCCCGGAAGAATTTTTTTGTAGAAGGACAGCTCCAGCTCCCACTGAGGAGGCATCTACCTCCAAAAGGAAGGGTTTAGATGGGTCAGGTCTGGAGAGCACGGGGGCAGAAGAAAAGGCAGACTTGAGATGTTTAAATGCGTCTTCCGCTTGAGGAGACCAGGACTTGGGATTGGCATTTTTCTTGGTTAACGCCACGATAGGAGCCACAATAGTGGAAAAGTGTGGAATAAATTGTCTGTAATAATTGGCAAACCCCAAAACACGTTGGATAGCACGGAGTCCAGAGGGGCGTGGCCAATCTAAGACGGCAGAGAGTTTATCTGGGTCCATTTGTAGTCCCTGGCCAGAGACCAAGTATCCTAGGAAAGGAAGAGATTGACATTCATTTTTGCCTAAAAATGTACTGCGTAAAAACGGAAGCCCCCAAAACTTACAAAATAGTGTTTTTTCATCAATTTTGTTGCACATTATTTTTTTTTTCCATTTCACCGTAGATTTTTGGGTAAAATGACTAATGTCATTACAAAGTAGAATTAGCGACGCAAAAAATAAGCCATCATATAGAATTTTAGGTGAAGAATTTAAAGAGTTATGATTTTTAAAGTTAAGGAGGAAAAATTAAAAATTAAAAAACGGAAAAAGCCCGGGTCCTTAAGGGGTTAAAGGGGTACTCTGGTGGAACACTTTTTTTTTTAAATCAACTAGTACCAAAAAGTTAAACAGATTTGTCAATTACTTTTTTTTCCTTTTTATCATTATTTTTTTCTTTCCAATATTACAAAGAAACAAAACAAGTTCTGTCTACATATACAACACTGCATTAAACTCCCTTACCCCCCCCCCCCTTCCTACAATCCATAATCAGCATAGGTGGCAGGAGGCCGAAGTCAGCAATATTTTATCCTCATTAACCTGATAGCCCTTTAATTCTCTACCATTTCCGACCCCCTAACTCCCCGCCCCTTCCCATAAAAAAAGGTGTAGTACTATACTTCTCTCTCTCTCTCTCTCTCTCTCTCCTCAACTCCCCCCATAATGTATCCTTCCATTCTCTGCATATTGTTATACCATTCATTACTACTGGGACAGATAGGGGGTATCCAATTTTTAATTTTTAACAATCATTAACGGGCATAGAATAACATTCTCACACATCTTATTTTTATTTTTTTTACTAACTTAAGAATTCCATATATACATCTGTTATTTCTCTTATTTTACTGAATATTACTTTCCAATATTCAACAATTTTGGGACAACTTCAAAATACATGTAAATGTCCTGCTTTTTTTTTTTTTTTTTTTTTTTTTACACCTATTACATCTGCTATCCTTCCTAATTCCTTTTTTCTCTTAAAAAAAAAAATGGTGTAGAATAAAGTCTATACACAATATTAAACTGTATTATCTTATGATTCATATTAGGGGATGCATAATTAATGTTCTTCAATATTACATCCCATCTCCTTTTGCCATTGCCGTCGTATGTACCAATTTATTCTCCTGTAGCTTTGCCATAACTATATAGACATATGAAATATGTTTTTTTATTACATTGCCACTCATAATTTTATTCAAGATTTGCGGTTACACTACCTGTATTTTTCCCCCTTTACTAATAAACTCCAGGAAGATTTTTCTTATACTGTTGTATTCCAACCCACCTCCCTCATTTAAATTGAGCTCTTCTTTCCGTACTGTCCATTCCTTAAATTTTCCCTTTCCCAAACATCTTTTATTCTGACACATCCTTTATTTTTAAATAATTACATTTTCCCCAATATACTCAATTCTAGTATATTTTTGTTGTCCAGCACTGGTGCCATGTCCAGTATTCCCCTTACATTCATCTCTTTCCTGTCACGATTCGGCTGGCTGGAGGTGGATCCTCTGTGCCAGAGAGGGATTGGCGTGGACCGTGCTGGTGGACCGGTTCTAAGTTGCTACTGGTATTCACCAGAGCCCGCCGCAAAGCGGGATGGTCTTGCAGCGGCGGTAGCAACCAGGTCGTATCCACCAGCAATGGCTCAACCTCTCTGACTGCTGAAGATAGGCGTGGAACAAGGGAGTAGACAAGAGCAAGGTCGGACGTAGCAGAAGGTCAGGGCAGGCAGCAAGGATCGTAGTCAGGGGCAACAGCAGGAGGTCTGGAACACAGGCTAGGAACACACAAGGGAACGCTTTCACTGGCACAATGGCAACAAGATCCGGCGAGGGAGTGCAGGGGAAGTGAGGTATAAATAGGGAGTGCACAGGTGAACACACTAATTAAGCCAGCAGCGCCAATCAGTGGCGCAGTGGCCCTTTAAATTGCAGAGACCCGGCGCGCGCGCGCCCTAAGGAGCGGGGCCGCGCGCGCCGGGACAAGACCGACGGAGAGCGAGTCAGGTACGGGAGCCGGGATGCGCATCGCGAGCGGGCGCCTCCCGCGTCGCGAATCGCATCCCGGCTGAGAGAGGTATTGCAGCGCACCCGGTCAGCAGGTCTGACCGGGGCGCTGCAAATGCGAGGATGTTGCGTGCGCTCCGGGGAGGAGCGGGGACCCGGAGCGCTCGGCGTAACAGTACCCCCCCCCCCCTTGGGTCTCCCCCTCTTCTTGGAGCCTGAGAACCTGAGGATAAGACTTTTGTCTAGGATGTTGTCCTCAGGTTCCCAGGATCTCTCTTCTGGACCACAGCCTTCCCAATCCACCAAAAAAATGTTTTTCCCTCTGACCGTCTCTGAGGCCAGAATCTCCTTCACGGAGAAGACGTCAGAAGAACCGGAGACAGGAGTGGGAGAAACAAGTTTGGGAGAGAAGCGGTTAATGATGAGTGGTTTAAGGAGAGAGACATGGAAGGCATTGGGAATACGAAGAGAAGGAGGAAGAAGGAGTTTGTAAGAGACAGGGTTAATCTGGCACAAGACTTTGAAAGGACCAAGATAGCGTGGTCCCAGTTTGTAACTGGGGACACGAAAGCGGACATATTTAGCGGAGAGCCTTACCTTGTCTCCGGGAGCAAAAATGGGAGGAGTTCTTCTTTTCTTATCGGCAAACTTTTTCATGCGGGATGAAGCCTGTAAAAGAGAATTTTGGGTCTCTTTCCATATGGTGGAAAGATCACGAGTCACTTCATCCACAGCGGGCAAACCAGAGGGCAAGAGAGTAGGGAGGGGGGGAAGAGGGTGACGGCCGTACACCACGAAAAATGGGGACTTAGCAGAAGATTCGGAGACTCTGAAGTTGTATGAGAATTCGGCCCATGGTAGAAGATCTGCCCAGTCATCCTGGCGGGAGGATACAAAATGCCGTAAATAGTCACCCAGGACCTGGTTAATTCTTTCTACTTGCCCATTGGATTGGGGATGATAAGAAGAAGAGAAGTTTAATTTAATCTTGAGCTGTTTACAGAGGGCCCTCCAGAATTTAGACACGAATTGGACGCCTCTATCCGAGACGATATGCTTGGGCAATCCATGAAGGCGAAAAATGTGTACAAAAAATTGCTTTGCCAACTGAGGCGCTGAAGGAAGACCAGGAAGAGGAATAAAATGTGCCATCTTGGAAAATCGATCAACGACAACCCAAACAACTGTGTTGCCACGGGATGAGGGCAAGTCTGTAATAAAGTCCATACCAATCTGTGACCAAGGCTGTTCGGGAACGGGCAGAGGATGAAGGAGACCAGCAGGCTTCTGGCGAGGAGTCTTCTCTCGGGCACAGACAGTACAGGCCCGCACAAAATCAACAACATCCGTCTCCAGAGTCGGCCACCAATAAAAACGAGAGATGAGTTGCAAGGATTTTTTGATGCCCGCATGGCCTGCGAGATGGGAGGAGTGTCCCCATTTGAGAATCCCGAGACGCTGACGTGGAGAAACGAAGGTCTTCCCTGGAGGAGTTTGCCTGATGGAGGCTGGAGAAGTGGAGATCAGACAGTCCGGAGGGATGATGTGTTGCGGAGAGACTTCTACTTCAGAGGCATCAGAAGAACGAGAGAGGGCATCGGCCCTAATGTTCTTGTCAGCAGGGCGAAAATGAATTTCAAAGTTAAAACGGGCAAAGAACAACGACCACCTGGCCTGGCGAGGGTTCAGTCGTTGGGCAGACTGGAGATAGGAGAGGTTCTTGTGATCAGTGTATATGATAACTGGAAATTTTGATCCCTCCAGCAGATGCCTCCATTCCTCAAGCGCCAATTTAATGGCCAGTAGTTCTCGATCCCCGATGGAGTAATTCCTCTCCGCTGGAGAGAAGGTCCTAGAAAAAAAAACACACAAGTAACAGCATGCCCGGAAGAATTTTTTTGTAGAAGGACAGCTCCAGCTCCCACTGAGGAGGCATCTACCTCCAAAAGGAAGGGTTTAGATGGGTCAGGTCTGGAGAGCACGGGGGCAGAAGAAAAGGCAGACTTGAGATGTTTAAATGCGTCTTCCGCTTGAGGAGACCAGGACTTGGGATTGGCATTTTTCTTGGTTAACGCCACGATAGGAGCCACAATAGTGGAAAAGTGTGGAATAAATTGTCTGTAATAATTGGCAAACCCCAAAACACGTTGGATAGCACGGAGTCCAGAGGGGCGTGGCCAATCTAAGACGGCAGAGAGTTTATCTGGGTCCATTTGTAGTCCCTGGCCAGAGACCAAGTATCCTAGGAAAGGAAGAGATTGACATTCAAAGAGACATTTCTCCATTTTGGCATAAAGTTGATTGTCCCGAAGTCTCTGAAGAACCATGCGGACATGTTGGCGGTGTTCTTCTAAGTTGGCAGAAAAAATCAGAATATCGTCCAGATAAACCACAACACAGGAATATAAGAGATCACGAAAAATTTAATTAACAAAGTCTTGGAAGACGGCAGGGGCGTTGCACAGGCCAAAGGGCATGACCAGATACTCAAAGTGTCCATCTCTAGTGTTAAATGCAGTCTTCCATTCGTCCCCCTCCCTGATGCGGATGAGATTATAAGCCCCCCTTAAGTCCAGTTTGGTAAAGATGTGGGCACCTTGAAGGCGATCAAAGAGTTCCGAGATAAGAGGTAAGGGGTAGCGGTTTTTTACCGTGATTTTACTAAGTCAATGCAAGGGCGTAGGGAGCCATCTTTTTTGGACACAAAAAAAAATCCAGCTCCGGCAGGAGAGGAGGATTTGCGGATAAAGCCCTTCTTTAAATTCTCCTGGATGTACTCTGACATGGCAAGAGTCTCTGGAGCAGACAGAGGATAGATTCTGCCCCGGGGTGGAGTAGTACCCGGGAGGAGGTCAATAGGACAGTCATAAGGCCTGTGAGGGGGTAAAGTCTCAGCTTGCTTCTTGCAAAAGACGTCAGCATAGTCCATATAAGCCTTAGGAAGACCGGATACAGGGGTAACCACAGGGTCACGGCAGGGAGTACTGGGAACCGGTTTAAGACAGTCCTTGAGACAAGAAGTACCCCAGTTCTTGATTTCTCCTGTCGACCAATCAAGGGTTGGGGAATGGCGTTGAAGCCACGGTAATCCAAGAAGAATTTCAGAAGTGCATTAGGTCCAAAAACTCAATTTTTTCGTGATGAGGTCCGATGCACATTAGGAGAGGTTCCGTGCGGTAACGCACGGTACAGTCCAATCTTTCATTGTTAACAGAATTGATGTAGAGGGGTCTGGCGAGACTGGTCACCGGGATGTTGAACCTGTTGATGAGAGAGGCCAAAATAAAATTTCCTGCAGATCCGGAATCCAGGAAGGCCACGGCAGAGAAGGAGAAGGTAGAGGAAGATATCCGCACAGGCACAGTGAGGCGTGGAGAAGCAGAGTTGACATCAAAAACTGTCTCACCTTTGTGCGGAATCAGCGGACGTCTTTCCAGGCGGGGAGGACGGATAGGACAATCCTTCAAGAAGTGTTCGGTACTGGCACAGTACAGGCACAGATTCTCCATGCGGCGTCGTGTCCTCTCTTGAGGTGTCAAGCGAGACCGGTCAACTTGCATAGCCTCCACGGCGGGAGGCACAGGAACAGATTGCAGAGGACCAGAGGAGAGAGGAGCCGGGGAGAGAAACCGCCTCGTGCGAACAAAGTCCATATCCTGGCGGAGCTCCTGACGCCTTTCGGAAAAACGCATGTCAATGCGGGTGGCCAGATGAATAAGTTCATGCAGGTTAGCAGGAATTTCTCGTGCGGCCAGCACATCTTTAATGTTGCTGGATAGGCCTTTTTTAAAGGTCGCGCAGAGGGCCTCATTATTCCAGGATAATTCGGAGGCAAGAGTACGGAATTGGATGGCGTACTCGCCAACAGAAGAATTACCCTGGACCAGGTTCAGCAGGGCAGTCTCAGCAGAAGAGGCTCGGGCAGGTTCCTCAAAGACACTTCGAATCTCCGTGAAGAAGGAGTGTACAGAGGCAGTGACAGGGTCATTGCGGTCCCAGAGCGGTGTGGCCCATGACAGAGCTTTCCCAGACAGAAGGCTGACTACGAAAGCCACCTTAGACCTTTCAGTAGGAAACTGGTCCGACATCATCTCCAAGTGCAGGGAACATTGTGAAAGAAAGCCACGGCAAAACTTAGAGTCCCCATCAAATTTATCCGGCAAGGATAATCGTAGGCTGGAAGCGGCCACTCGCTGCGGAGGAGGTGCAGGAGCTGGCGGAGGAGATTGTTGCTGGAGTTGTGGTAATAGCTGCTGTTATATCACGGTCAGTTGAGACAGCTGGTGGCCTTGTTGCGCTATCTGTTGCGACTGCTGGGCGACCACCGTGGTGAGGTCGGCGACAACTGGCAGTGGGACTTCAGCGGGATCCATGGCCGGATCTACTGTCACGATTCGGCTGGCTGGAGGTGGATCCTCTGTGCCAGAGAGGGATTGGCGTGGACCGTGCTGGTGGACCGGTTCTAAGTTGCTACTGGTATTCACCAGAGCCCGCAGCAAAGCGGGATGGTCTTGCAGCGGCGGTAGCAACCAGGTCGTATCCACCAGCAACGGCTCAACCTCTCTGACTGCTGAAGATAGGCGCGGTACAAGGGAGTAGACAAGAGCAAGGTCGGACGTAGCAGAAGGTCAGGGCAGGCAGCAAGGATCGTAGTCAGGGGCAATGGCAGGAGGTCTGGAACACAGGCTAGGAACACACAAGGGAACACTTTCACTGGCTCAATGGCAACAATATCCGGCGAGGGAGTGCAGGGGAAGTGAGGTATAAATAGGGAGTGCACAGGTGAACACACTAATTAAGCCAGCTGCGCCAATCAGTGGCGCAGTGGCCCTTTAAATTGCAGAGACCCGGCGCGCGCGCGCCCTAAGGAGCGGGGCCGCGCGCGCCGGGACAAGACCGACGGAGAGCGAGTCAGGTACGGGAGCCGGGATGCGCATCGCGAGCGGGCGCCTACCGCATCGCGAATCGCATCCCGGCTGAGAGAGGTATTGCAGCGCACCCGGTCAGCAGGTCTGACCGGGGCGCTGCAAATGCGAGGATGTTGCGAGCGCTCCGGGGAGGAGCGGGGACCCGGAGCGCTCGGCGTAACATTTCCTAAACAACCTACCTGTTTTCACCAGATTTTTAACCATTATAATTTTTCTCCATTTCTCCTCCTACAATTTCCCGGATTCCAACAATTGGAATATATCCGAAAATTGCCCATCCGAGCTAGACAACAGAAACCCAAAAAAGGCAAATGTCTTCCATTCAATCAAAAAGTAAATCTGTCCCACCAAGAAGTACCTATATATATATTGTGAGAGGGACAGCATCAAATGTCGCTTGGCAGCCTGGGCTTCACAAGTAGAGACAGGGACACTGTAGGTAAAGTCCAAGTCCAGGCTGTGCCTGGGTTTATTTTAAGTGTCAACACAACAATACAGCCTTAACATCAGGCCAAACATACAAAATAAACACCTGCTCGGCTGAGCTCTGACTAAACAAGGTACGACCCTAACTATACTAGAGACACACTAGGTGCCCCCGAACGTGAAACAAAACAGTAGAACACGGCCACTTACATCATGGTTCTTAGCATTCCAGCAGCCGCACACAGGCCTGCAGACCCAGGTTTTATGGAGCCTGCAATCAGCCTCACCTGGTATGTGGGAGTGACCTCCCACCCGGCACTTGGTCACTCCAGGAAAACCGACCCGGATTAAGCGGGTTGGATCCGCTATACTACAACTAGAATGTGCCAGTAACATAGTATCACTGACACACATAACTTCGGTTTTCCTTCACCGAAACCCAGGCATTTCGGTGACACATATCTGTCCACAAGCTGCCTAAAGCAGCATAGGAGAGCATCCTAGGAGAAATATACATTCCCTCAATAACTCTGCCTGTCACTGTCTCACAATATATATATATATATATATATATATATATATATATATATATAGATATATATAGATATATATATATATATATATATATATATATATAGAATCAAGTAGATATATATATATATATATCCGGGGACGCTATTCCACCCTTCCCCTTGGTCTGACACAGGTACTCCAACTTGATTCTTACACTTTTTCTGCCCCAAATTAGTGAGTTAAACATTGAAATAATTTTCCTAAAGAGTTTAGTTTCACACCAGGATGGGCCGATCCAAATACATACAAAATTAATTTTTGGCATCAATACTGACTTCATCAGCATTGTTCTGTCTGCTTTAGATAGATTTAAATTACTCCATAAATTTACTTTCTTTTCCCTTTCCTTAATTATTTCCATAGTGTTTATCCGATCATAATCCCCTAAGTCATTTGACAGGTATACCAAATATTTAAACTTTTCTCCTTCTTTTATCACTTTTAATCCAAATTTCTGTCCTATATTCTCTTCTCCTAGCGGCATAATGACCGACTTTGTCCAGTTAATCATTAATCTTGAAAAACTACCATATCTACTTATTATTTTCATTACTCTCAACAAAGATCTTTTAGGATCCTCTAAGAACATTAAAATATCATCTGCATACATTGTAATCTTGTCCCCTCTCTTCCCCGCTCCAAATCCCTTTATAATTGGGTCATCTCTAATAATACTAGCCGATGGCTCTATGACCATTGCAAAAAGCAGGGGAGAGAGGGGACAACCCTGTCTTGTTCCTCTGAACAGCTTAAAACCTCTCGATTTCCTACCATCTATAACTATTCTTACCGTAGCCCCTGAGTACATCAATTTGATCATTTTTATCAATTCACCCCTTTCCCGTATTTTCCCAGGACTCCCCAAAGGAAGTCCCACTCAAATGCTTTAACTGCATCAAGAGACAGGATGGAATGGGATCCCCTCCTATCACTTAATTGTATATTCGTCAACACTCTATGAATATTTTCCTTCGTTGTTCTTCCAGGTATAAACCCACATTGATCCTTATTTATTACCTTCAGTATAATTGTTTGCATTCTATTAGCCAGGGTCCTCGCTATAATTTTAATATCAGTATTTAACAATGATATGGGTCTGCATGACTCTATTTCTCCCTCCTTTTTGTCTGATTTTAACAACAATATTATACTCACCTCCCGCATTGATTTTGGTAGTGTTCCACTTTTCAAAGAGCTATTTATAACTCTTACTAGAGCAGGGACAAGAATTTCCCCATATCTTCGGTAAATTTCAAAGGGGAGCCCGTCCCCTCCTGGTTAAACAGATTTGAATATGACTTCTAATTAAAAATCTTAATCCTTCCAGTGCTTATCAGCTGCTGTATGCTCTAGAACAGGGCTACTCTTAGTAGGGGTCCGCTTATCCAGGTCTGCCATCCATTGAAGGTCTGCCATCCATTGAAGACCTGGTTCACACCTAGCGGCCGCAGTGCCATGCCAGAAATAGGTGCTGCCTGTTGTAAAACATTATTTGTTAAGTCATAATCGTTCTCCAACTGCCACACACTGTGCCCCTGGTATAATACTGCCACACACTGTGCCCCTGGTATAATACTGCCACACACTGTGCCCCTGGTATAATACTGCCACACACTGTGCCCCTGGTATAATACTGCCACACACTGTGCCCCTGGTATAATACTGCCACACACTGTGCCCCTGGTATAATACTGCCAGACACTGTGCCTCCTGGTATATTACTGCCACACACCGTGCCCCTGAGTATAATACTGCCACACACTGTGCCCCTGGTATAATACTGCCACACACTGTGTCCCTGGTATAATACTGCCGCACACTGTGCCCCTGGTATAATACTGCCACACACTGTGCCCCTGGTATAATACTGCCACACACTGTGTCCCTGGTATAATACTGCCACACACTGTGCCCCTGGTATAACACTGCCACACACTGTGCCCCTGGTATAATACTGCCACACACTGCACCCCTGGTATAATACTGACACACACTGTGTCCCTGGTATAATACTGCCACACACTATGCCCCTTGTATAATACTGCCACAAACTGTACCTCCTGGTATATTACTGCCACACACCGTGCCCCTGAGTATAATACTGCCACACACTGTGTCTCTGGTATAATACTGCCACACACTGTGCCCCTGGTATAATACTGACACACAGTGTGCCCCTAGTATAATACCGACAGACTGCGGCCCTGAATATAATACTACTACATGCTGTGTACCTAAATATAATGCTGTCAAACACTGTGCCTGACATAATACCTCCATACAACCTGTTTCTGAATATAGTACTGCCATTTAAGCCTGCCCCCATATGAACTGTGCCATGATGCCTCTCCCCCATATAAACTGTGCCACTATGCCTGCCCCGCCCATGTGAACTCTCCAGCTGTTGCAAAACTAAAACTCCCATCATGCAGACAGAAGAGCATGATGGGAGCTGTAGTTGAGAAACAACTGTAGAGTTAAAGGTTGAGAAATACCTGTAATACACTTACTTCCAGGGCTGGACTGGGAGAAAAAATAGGTCCGGGCATACTAGACTATGCAGCCCATTTTTTTTTTTTTATGGTGGGGGTCGCATCAGTAAGACACCCATTAAAATAAAATAGGCTGCATACTCTAAAATCACCTCGGTTTAAGTGGCTCTCCAACTGTTGCAAAGCTTCAGTCATTATGGGAGTTGTAGTTTTGTAACAGTTGGAGACCACAGATTGGGGTACAGTGTCACCCATCATCACTGCAGAAATTACAAGTGACTCCAGCTCTGATGGGACAGTCAGGAGAATACACAATTGTATAATGACTCACAGGAGACATCTTCTCTGTTGTCTTTACCTTTCTTCTTCCTCTAGTCTTTATCTTCTTTCAGCTCCATCTTCCCTGCAGTCTGACGCCCGGACATCATTGGTTACTTTGTTAATAGATCCTCATCCTCTGTATGACAACAATAATCATTATAACCCTGCCAGACATCATGACCCCTAAAATAATACTGCCAGACACTGTTTCCTCTGTTTGTCAGAACCCCATCCCTGTACTCCCCCCAGACCCCTTTTCCCCTCCTCCTGCAGACCCCTAAGGACTCCTTCACACTGTGGACATTTAGTCGGTGTAATGTCCGCTTGCTGCAGGCGCCACAGAGGCCATTGGCGATAGGACTGCACGGATGTGCGCCATCTCTATAGATGACAATGCAGTCTGGAGGAATTCCACCAGCAGAATGGACGCCCACCTAAAAAATTAACATGTTCGATCTTTGGCTGTACGTCCATTCTGCTAGGGGAATTTCACTGTGGCGATTCTACAGTATGCACAGAGCAGCAGAAAACCATTAAAACATTTGGACTCTGCTGCAAGCAGATTTCCGCCAGAGGAATGTCCTCAATGTGGATGGGCCCCCTTAATTCTCCTGGAGACTCCTCTGCCCCCCAAGACCCCTGCATTATTTATCTTTACACTTTTCTGTCCCCCCCAGACCCCTCTGTCCCCTTCTGCCTTGCCTTAGCACTCCCTACCCGCATCATTCATCTCCCCCCCCAAGACCAGACCCCTGCATCCTTCATCTCCCCCCAAGACAGAACCCTGCAGTATTCATCTTCCCCCACCCCAAGACTCCTGCAGAATTCATCTCCCCCCGACCCCAAGACCCCTGCAGCATTCATCTCCCCCTCACCCCAATACCCCTGCAGCATTCATCTCTCCTCCTCACCCCAAGACCCCTGCAGCATTCATCTCCCCACAACCCCAAGACCCCTGCAGCATTCATCGCCCCTCTTCACCCCAAGACCCCTGCAGCATTCATCTCCCCTCCTCATCCCAAGACCCCTGCAGAATTTATCTCCCCTCCTCACTCCAAGACCCCTGCAGCATTCATCTCCCCCCTCACCCCAAGACCCCTGCAGCATTCATCTCCCCCC
This sequence comes from Hyla sarda, assembly GCF_029499605.1. NCBI lineage: Eukaryota > Metazoa > Chordata > Amphibia > Anura > Hylidae > Hyla > Hyla sarda. Next base: position 163,857,036 of record NC_079189.1, read on the forward strand.
TCACCCCAAGACCCCTGCAGAATTTATCTCCCCCCTCACCCCAAGACCCCTGCAGCATTCATCTCCCCATTCACCCCAAGACCCCTGCAGCATTCATCTCCCCCCTCACCCCAAGACCCCTGCAGCATTCATCTCCCCCTCACCCCAAGACCCCTGCAGCATTCACCTCCCCTACACCCCAAGACCCTTCAGAATTCATCTCCCCCACACCCCAAGACCCCTGCAGCATTCATCTCCCCCTCACCCCAAGACCCCTGCAGCATTCATCTCCCCCCTCACCCCAAGACCCCTGCAACATTCATCTCACCCCAAGACCCCTGCAGCATTCATCTCCCCCCATCCCAAGACCCCCGCAGCATTCATCTCCCCCCTCACCCCAAGACCCCTGCAGCATTCATCTCCCCCTCACCCCAAGACCCCTGCTGCATTCACCTCCCCTCCACCCCAAGACCCTTCAGCATTCATCTCCCCCACACCCCAAGACCCCTGCAGCATTAATCTCCCCCTCACCCCAAGACCCCTGCAGCATTCATCTCCCCCCTCACCCCCAAGACCCCTGCAGCATTCATCTCCCCCCTCACCCCAAGACCCCTGCAGCATTCATCTCCCCCTCACCCCAAGACCCCTGCTGCATTCACCTCCCCTCCACCCCAAGACCCTTCAGCATTCATCTCCCCCACACCCCAAGACCCCTACAGCATTAATCTCCCCCTCACCCCAAGACCCCTGCAGCATTCATCTCCCCCCTCACCCCCAAGACCCCTGCAGCATTCATCTCCCCCCTCACCCCAAGACCCCTGCAGCATTCATCTCCCCTCCACCCCAAAACCCTTCAGCATTCATCTCCCCCGCACCCCAAGACCCCTGCATTATTTATCTTTAGACTTTTCTGTCCCCCCCAGACCCCTCTGTCCCCTTCTGCCTTGCCTTAGCACTCCCTACTCACATCATTCATCTCCCCCCAAGACCTGACCCCTGCATCATTCATCTCCCCCCAAGACAGAACCCTGCAGCATTCATCTCCCCCCATCCCAAGACCCCTGCAGCATTTCTCTCCCCTCACTCCAAGACCCCTGCAGCATTCATCTCCCCCCTCACCCAAAGACCCCTGCAGCATTCATCTCCCCTTTCACCCCAAGACCCCTGCAGCATTCATCTCCACCCCCTCATCCCAAGACCCCTGCAGCATTCACCTCCCCTCCACCCCAAGACCCTTCAGCATTCATCTCCCCCGCACCCCAAGACCCCTGCAGCATTCATCTCCCCCCTCACCCCAAGACCCCTGCAGCATTCATCTCCCCCCTCACCCCAAGACCCCTGCAGCATTCATCTCCCCCCTCACCCCAAGACCCCTGCAGCATTCATCTCCCCTCCACCCCAAAACCCTTCAGCATTCATCTCCCCCGCACCCCAAGACCCCTGCATTATTTATCTTTAGACTTTTCTGTCCCCCCAGACCCCTCTGTCCCCTTCTGCCTTGCCTTAGCACTCCCTACCCACATCATTCATCTCCCCCCCAAGACCTGACCCCTGCATCATTCATCTCCCCCCAAGACAGAACCCTGCAGCATTCATCTTCCCCCACCCAAAGACTCCTGCAGCATTCATCTCCCCCCGACCCCAAAACCCCTGCAGCATTCATCTCCCCCTCACCCCAAGACCCCTGCAGCATTCATCCCCCACCCCAAGACTCCTGCAGCATTCATCTCCCCTCCTCACCCCAAGACCCATGCAGCATTCATCTACCCCCCACCCCAAGACCCTTCAGCATTCATCTCCCCCGCACCCCAAGACCCCTGCAGCATTCATCTCCCCCTCATCCCAAGACCCCTGCAGCATTCATCTCCCCTTTCACCCCAAGACCCCTGCAGCATTCATCTCCCCCTCACCCCAAGACCCCTGCAGCATTCACCTCCCCTCCACCCCAAGACCCTTCAGCATTCATCTCCCCCACACCCCAAGACCCCTGCAGCATTCATCTCCCCCCTCACCCCAAGACCCCTGCAGCATTCATTTCCCCCCTCACCCCAAGACCCCTGCAGCATTCATCTCCCCCTTACCCCAAGACCCCTGCAGCATTCATCTCCCCCCTCACCCCAAGACCCCTGCAGCATTCATCTCCCCTCCACCCCAAAACCCTTCAGCATTCATCTCCCCCGCACCCCAAGACCCCTGCATTATTTATCTTTACACTTTTCTGTCCCCCCCAGACCCCTCTGTCCCCTTCTGCCTTGCCTTAGCACTCCCTACTCACATCATTCATCTCCCCCCCAAGACCTGACCCCTGCATCATTCATCTCCCCCCAAGACAGAACCCTGCAGCATTCATCTTCCCCCACCCCAAGAGTCCTGCAGCATTCATCTCCCCCCGACCCCAAGACCCCTGCAGCATTCATCTCCCCCCTCACCCCAAGACCCCTGCAGCATTCATCCCCCCACCCCAAGACTCCTGCAGCATTCATCTCCCCTCCTCACCCCAAGACCCATGCAGCATTCATCTAACCCCCACCCCAAGACCCCTGCAGAATTCTTCTCCCCTCCACCCCAAGACCCTTCAGCATTCATCTCCCCCGCACCCCAAGACCCCTGCAGCATTCATCTCCCCTTTCACCCCAAGACCCCTGCAGCATTCATCTCCCCTCCCTCATCCCAAGACCCCTACAGCATTCATCTCCCCCTCACCCCAAGACCCCTGCAGCATTCACCTCCCCTACACCCCAAGACCCTTCAGCATTCATCTCCCCCGCACCCCAAGACCCCTGCAGCATTCATCTCCCCCCTCACCCCAAGACCCCTGCAGCATTCATCTCCCCCCTCACCCCAAGACCCCTGCAGCATTCATCTCCCCCTCACCCCAAAACCCCTGCAGCATTCATCTCCCCCCTCACCCCAAGACCCCTGCAGCATTCATCTCCCCCCTCACCCCAAGACCCCTGCAGCATTCATCTCCCCCTCACCCCAAAACCCCTGCAGCATTAATCTCCCCCCTCACACCAAGACCCCTGCAGCATTCATCTCCCCCTCACCCCAAGACCCCTGCAGCATTCATCTCCCCCCTCACCCCAAGACCCCTGCAGCATTCATCTCCCCCCTCACCCCAAGACCCATGCAGCATTCATCTCCCCCCTCACCCCAAAACCCCTGCAGCATTCATTTCCCCCCTCACCCCAAGACCCCTGCAGCTTTCATCTCCCCCCTCACCCCAAGACCCCTGCAGCATTCATCTCCCCTTCACCCCAAGACCCTTCAGCATTCATCTCCCCCGCACCCCAAGATCCCTGCAGCATTCATCTCTCCCCTCACCCCAAGACCCCTGCAGCATTCATCTCCCCCTCACCCAAGACCCCTGCAGCATTCATCTACCCCCTCACCTCAAGAACCCTGCAGCATTAATCTCCCCCCTCACCCCAAGACGCCTGCAGCATTCATCTCCCCCCCCAAGACCCCTGCAGTATTCATCTCTCCCCCCTGCAGTATTCATCTCTCCCCCCCCCGCAGTATTCATCTCTTCCCCCCTTCGCAGTATTCATCTCTCCTGACCCCCACCCAAAACCCCTGCAGCATAGATCTCCCACCTCCCCCCCCCACTGCTGATGGCCCAGCCCCGCATACTTACATGTCCTACACTGCTTTTCTGTGGCAGGTCCCGCGCTGCTCCGCTGCTCTGGCCTCTTCTAGTTATGCCTGGCCAGAGCAGATGATGCAGGCAGCGCTCAGCTATTCATTTGCATTGGTGTATTAAAGACACCGATACATATGAATGTCAAGACAGCGGATGCTTCCTTCAGAGAACCGGCCGGAGGTCCGGGTGCCTGGTGGCCACGGTCCGGATCTGGACTGCGGTCCACCAGTTGGGTACCGCTGCTCTAGAAGTTGTATAGTTCTTTCCTGTCTGAACACAGTGCTCTCTGCTGACACCTCTGTCCATGTCAGGAACTGAAAAGAGCAGGAACAAATCCCCATAGCAAACCTCTCCTACACTGGACAGGTCCTGACATGATGACAGATGTATCAGCAGAGAGCACTGTGGTGAGACAGAAAATAACTGTATAACTTCCTCTGTAGCATACAGCAGCTGATAAGTACTGGAAGGATTAATATTTTTATATAGAAGTAATTTACAAATCTGTTTAACTTTCCGGCACCAGTTGATTAGTAAAAACATTTTTTTTTCCCACCGGAGTAACCCTTTAATAGTCTCCTCAGAGAAAAACTTGTTTTTTTTAAGCAGCATAATGATGTTAGAAGAATTATCAGTCCTACGTCACATGGCTAGCATGGTAGAAAACAAGGATCCTTAACTATATGGTAAAAAAGAAAACAACATTGGCCTAAACATTAATATTATGCTGCCAAATTAAAAAGTCCATAGTTTTGGCACTTCCGCTAGCCTTGAGAGTGAGATCGCACACTTCACCTACCAAGGTTAAGAGTTAATAAGCATGTGCCAGAAAGTTAAATAGATTAGTAAATTACTTATATTAAAAAATCTTAATCCTTCCAGTACTTATTAGCTGTTTAGGACTACAGAAGAAATTATTTTCTTTTTGGAACACAGAGCTCTCTGCTGACATCATGACCACAGTGCTCTCTGCTGACATCTCTGTCCATTTTAGGAACTGTCCAGAGCAGCATATGTTTGCTATGGGGATTTTCTTCTATTCTGGACAGTTCTTAAAATGGATGGGATGTCAGCAGAGAGCACTGTGTTCCAAAAAGAAAATAATTTCCTAATACTAGTACTAGAAGGATTAAGATTTTTGAATAGAAGTAATTTACAAATCTGTTTAACTTTCTGGCACCAGTTGATTTAAAAAAAAAAAAAAATCCATCGGAGTACCCCTTTAATGGAATGGTGAAAAAGCTGCTAGGGCTCTATGCAAAGATGCTAACTATCATCATAAATCCAATAACATATTCCCTTTCATGTTTCTGGGATGCAATAGAAAAAAGTTAAACAAATGGCTTCATGGTTTCAACATGTGACATAAATTACACCAAATCATAGGCCACACAAAAATGTAAGTTTGTAATGTGAGTTTGGCAACTGGAAATGTAGCAAAATATGGTGTAAAGTACATGCGCTACTTTTTGACATGATAATGTAATGTCTGTTTCTGTGTTTTTGCTTTTTTCTGCTTTAGGTCCTATTCAAACATTGTGTCTGAGCAGTTTGTGAAGAGTTAACCCTCCAGCCCTAGGAGTGAATAAAAAGCCTCTTCAGGCGCTGTTGGGTGCAGGTAATTATATCTGTATTCTAGCCATGTTGGCATCATGTTACTATGTCTCTGTGCGCATATCCTGAGTTTTTACCATCGTTATCTGTCCTGTCTGTTATATATATTTTACCCTGCTTTGTTTTAGTACATTTGTCAGGTTTTAGTATTTGTGCATGTTGGTTCTGTATTTGCTTTGTGTTGCCTTAGTCAGTATTTACACTGTGCATTATGTCAGTCCTGTTTTGATCTTGTATATTCCTGCACCTCTGAGGATTGTATCCTGTTCTGAGCCTTGGGCTAATTCGATTTTTCTAGGAGTGAGTGAGTCTTGTGCCTGTACCCGTGTTTGCTTGTATTTAGTATTTCTGTTCCCTTCTAGGCCAGTATCCTGATCACTCGGTGGAGAGTGCCCGCTGGCAAGGAATCTATTTAGCTTTGGCATTTATGTCCCTCCATGATTGGAGTGTGGTGTCTAGTGTGTGCTTTGTTCAGTGTGAACAGTGTTCTATATTCCTGACCTGTTTTATGTTAGCATGCTTTATCCTGTCTTGTTTGTATTTATATATCTGTTAGTTGGTTATTGAATCCCCATTATGTTCCTGACTGGTCCCCGACATGTACAGTTCCATTTGTTTTATTGACTTCGACATCCATGCGCTTTAGCGCTAGGAAGGGACCGGCTCCAAGTTGTCGATCCGTCATTTAGGATGGATGGGCACGTAGGCAGGGAGACTTGTTTCTAGGGACAGTTTAGGGCTCACTTCTCCTTTCTCCCTGTTCATGACAGATAATAGGCAAAAATGTTTGATTCTGACCTCTCCCCCTAGTGTTTATGCAAATTGATGGTTCATAATCATGATTCTATTTCTCCAAGGATTAAAACAAATGAGGTAGAGAATGGTGTAGATTACCGCAGCATGAAAATGTAGATAAGATCTATCTACATTATAGATTGGATGAATTCAAAGTATTCCATGACAATTAAATGCAGTGAACAAAGGTTACAACAGCAGATACACATTGAAGCACAAGTTTTATTATTCTTCATATATTTATTTTTTACTTAAAAAAGCAAGAGGTTTAATGTAATGATGAATGTAATAAAAAGGTACCTGTTATGCTTCCCGATTGTCATTCATAAATGAGTTTATATAACAGTGGGATGTACACATTCAATAAAAATGACAACCTAAAGCTATGCTTTGATAGCTGACTCTTAGATTTATGTTTGTGCCAGCTTTCCTTCCAGCTTAACATCAAAAACCCATGTGGGCATTGATAAGCATACATTTTTTTTCTATTAACATTACAAAACAATGTATCATATTCGTATAGAATTTGAATCAAACAAACACTCAGTATTATTATAGGTTTGTCTATCTAAAAAATTGAATCACAAAATTATAAGGATATTGTATAGTCATATCCGGTTAAATTATATAAATTTATGATAAAATGTAGTCAAAATGTGCTAAAACTAAATAGAATAAAATTACATTTATGAGTTTTCATGGTCCAAAATGCAAGTGTGAAAGCTCCGGGATAATCTAGCAAAGCAAAAAGATAGCAATCTTCAAGAGGAAATTTGGATAATGATAATAAGTGGTAAAATGGTATTAACTACTTCTTGCTCTGCTTCTTATATTAATCTTACAGTGGAAGGTTGTTAATATCACATCTGCAGCAGTAAACAACTACAATATGCAGTCAGGCTTCTGTTGCTATTTAAGAGATCAGAGCTAGCTCCAATCCCAAAGTGAATATCAACTGCAGTGTCAGAGTGGTTGACAGAGAAAAAGGATTCCCCCTGTATCTCAACCCCCCCCCATCACCACCACCACCACAACAACACAATTGCAGTGTGCTTATTGCTAAGGTAGGCTGCATGCCAATGTGATAATATATCACAATAAAGAGGCAATACAGTACATTGTACCAGTGGTCAAAGGATAGCATCCTATAAAAAGGTTAAAACATTTTTTATTAAAAATGTTTAAAAAATGTTACTTATTATTGAAAAAGCTAATCATTTTATTATTAAGAAGGGGTGAAAATTACTGTTAACTGTTGGCACCATGTACATTACAACCTACATTATAAAACAATTACATTATTTATCCTGTATCACACACTGAATACCATAAATTGCTAAATAGCTGTTTTTTTCCCCAAAAATCTTGCTTTTAGGAATTGATAAATCTGGGTCTTCATTTTGCAAACAGTAAGGCCATATATTGTTGCCTTGATGTAAAAGTAAAAAAGTCATGTACCTTACAGGGCTGAGTTGGAAAAAAAAAAAAAGACCAGAAGGCCAACGAATCAGACCATGGTTCCAAAATTCTACATGCAAATATGATGACACATATTGAAAGAGGTTTAACCCCTTAAGGACCAAGACCATTTTGGCCTTAGAGGGGTACTCCACTGCTCAGCGTTTAGAACAAACTGTTTCAAACATTGAGGGGGCGGGATGTGACATCATGAGGGGTGGGGCTATGATGTCACGAGCTCCCGGTGCCAGCTCCAGTGTTTGAAACAGTTTGTTCCAAACGCTGAGCAGCGGAGTACCCCTTTAAGGACCAGGCCATTTTTTTTTTTTACACTTTTGTTTTTTCCTCCATAACTTCTAAAAGTCATAACTCTTATATTTTCATCAATAGACCAATATGAGGGCTTGTTTTTTTCATCACCAATTGTACTTTGTAATGACATCGCTCATTTTACCATAAAATGTACGGCACAACCAAAAAAATATTATTTATGTGGTGAAATTGAAAAGAAAACCCCAATTTAGCAAATTTTGTAAGGTTTTGTTTTCACGCTGTACACTTTATGGTAAAAATGACATGTTTCCTTTATTCTGTGGGTCAATACGATTAAAATGATACCCATGTTATATACTTTTTTATAATTGCACCGCAAAACTAGTATGTTTAAAATTGCCCAAAGTTGACCACCTATAACTTTCTCATTTATCCATATATGCGGCGGTATGAGGGCTATTTTTTTGCGCCGTGATCTGTAGTTTTTATTGGTACTACTTTTGCTTATATTTAACTTTTTATTAAGTTTTTATAAATTTTTCTTGGAATAAAATGTGACAAAGAAGCTGCAATTTTGGACTTTTTTTTTATGTACATACATTTTTTATGTACATATCATGTACGCCGTTCACTTTTCCCACGAATTTCCCGCGAACATAAAATTATTTTTTCCGCACGTAAATTTGTCAGCGTGAATTACTCTTCATTTACTCCGTGTGAATGCACCCTAATACAATTGTTAACAAGGGGACTTTGAATTTGATTTTTTTATATAAACCTGGTATGTTTTTCTTTCTTATGCTAATTGTTTACTTAGTTATGGGAGCTATCTGATAGATACTGTCCATTATTGAGCTTGTTAATTCCAGATATTTCTATTTATTAATGTAGCCATGTTATTATTACTTACATTACCTACTGTTTCTGATATTTACAGCCTCACATTGTCTCATGATTTATTATTACACTTGTGCACTTTATTATTTACGGATGTTTTGGCTGGTAATTGTTGTCCTATGTTTGCTTTTATATACGCACTTGCACTTTGCCTATTTTGAACATGCAATTAGCTAGCCTTTTGTACATGCATCTGTATATACATCTTACAATTTGGGACACTGTATACATATTGATTAGGCACTAGGACAATTATCTGTACAGACCGTTATGTATTTTGCTTCATCCAATGTGTTTAGGAGTGCATTGCTATAAATACTTATTGTTGGAACCTATCTTTGTATATTGTCCGAATTAATACCATGGCCATCAATGGCAGCAGCGGAGGTGGTCCCAACCGCAGGATACAGCAGGAGGTGAGGCCTGTTCACCTCCTGCTGTTGCTTAACAACAACTCTCAGCATGCACAGCCAAAGAGCATGCTGGGAGTTGTAGTTTTGCAACAGCTGGAGTTCCAAATATAACTCTCAGCATGCCCTTTGGTAGTCTGTGCATGCTGCGGGTTGTATATTTATTTTTGTTTACATATTTTTTTAAATAGGAAAAGGGGGGTGATTCAAACTTTTATTAGGAAAAGGTTAATCACATTCATTACGTTTTTTTAACTTTTTTTTTTTTTTTTTACACATTTATAGCCCCCATAGGGGATTATAACATGCAATATTCTGATTGCATACAATGATCAATGTTATGCCATAGCATAGCATTAATCAGTGTTATCGGCGCTCTGCTGCTCCAGCCTGGATTTCAGACATGGAGCAATAGATTGCCGCTCGGACGCTGAGGAGGAAGGTAGGGAACCTCCTTGCGTCCTCTCACCTGATCGGGTCACTGCGGTTTTACCGTGGTGATCCCAATCAGCCCGACTTAGCTGCTGGGAAGCATTTTTTATTTTATTAAGGGGTTAATACCAGAGATCACCCTGATTGAAGATGTCCGGTATTAGCCACGGGTCCCGGCCATTGATAGCTGCCAGGACAAACCCTCTTTGACACGGGGTCAGCTTGTGACCCCCGTGTCATAGCGGGGGAGTGGGCGCAGGGCGTACAGGTATGCCCTGCATCCTTAACAGGTTAAACATGCCCTCCTTGACTTATAGCATCAAAATGATATTTCTCAACACCGCCTCATTTGTGACTTTCCAACATGATGGAACTCACGTTGGAGCACAGCTTGTACCAGCAGTGCAAATCGGTGACATATTTTCTAATGCAGCAGACAGACAATTTTTGGAGCTAGTGTATCTTTCAGCTGAGACATTGATAGCTAATCACATGCCTTGATAGCTGCCACATGCTCAGGCCTTTTTAGGAGGAAACAAGATTTGTCAGCAAGGACAACAGTGGAATAAGTGATGTCATGTCACTTATATTTCTTCTGGAGCAAGTATGTCTGACTGGAAGTAGTATGGATGTAGTAAACAGAAGTTGGATGAGTAGAATGAGGAAGTGGGTCCTGAGGAGGATTTGGAGATGGAATCTATTGAAGGGATAGGGGATGAGGAACCTACACAAGTTGACAGTGATGATGATGAGGATATTGATGACTAGAACCATTATTAAATGTTCTGAATTTGTCTAAAACATCAGTAGTGTTTACTTTTGGCTGGCCTTTCACTGTATCTAGGCCCTTTAACAGAACCAAGATTGGACACCATTTAGATGTACTTATGTGGTATGCACTTATGAGGGGAGGACAATTCGCTCCAGTACACTTAAAACAGTATGTGTCTACAAAACCAGCATGTGTGTACTTTTGCCTGGCCTTTCACATTATCTAGGCCCTTAAGACTTTAACAGGAACAAAATGGTACACCACTTAGATGCACGCACAGGTTACACTTAATAGAGGACAATATGCTTTTAGTGCTCTGCTCACCCTAACTGGCTGGCAACTATTAGCTTTTCAGTTGTTGAACACACCAGTACTGCAGTACACAGTCACTGTGTACTTCACCCAAAATTGCACTCTCTCTCTCTCAATATCACTCCCTTCCCTATCAGTTCTTCTAGGCTGGATTTGGGCTTGAGGTGAATCCCTGCTGTAAAAAAGCTTTTCTGTGCAACACACTGCTCTCCATCTCTCTCTGCAATAGAACGCTGATGTGACTGGGAGGAGAATCGCTGCTGTAAAAATACTTTTCTGTGCAACACACACTGCTGTCTGTCCCTCTCTCTCTCTCTCTGCAGTAAAAGACGGAAGTGACTGGCCGCAAGATGGCTGACGATTATATAGGTCTGTGACATCACAGGGGTGGCTGGCTCTGAGAGGCTGCATGCTGCATGGGATTCAGGGTCATCCCACCTACCCTTGTTCCCACCTTCCCAGGATTCCTTGCCCCATGTCCTCATATGTGGATCCGCCATTTTAGATTCCCTGGAGCCTGGATCGCACAAAATTTTATTTAATGAAGCGATTTGTAACAAATTCGGCTTCGTCAGATTCGATTCACTCATCCCTAACCTCTACCTCTGATGTCCACTGCCTGATAAAACTTCCACTAGTCCACCACTGCCTGCTGTATGCTGGATACTACAACCTCCACCACTCCACCACTGCCTGCTGTACATTGGCTACTACACCTCCCACAATACTTGCTGCTACTGCTATAACCAGTCAGGCATACTCATTCACAACCCATAATATTTTTGGCATTCATACAAAAGCTGTTTCTTCCCTATTTCGGGACACCAATCCTGTTGCAACTCCCAAAAAGAGATAATTTTTTGAATGCTTCAAAAAAGCTGTTATGATCCAGGCAGGCATCTGTCATCAACCACCTTTTGCACCTTTATTATAGTGCTAACAAGCCTTTAAAAATACACTAGTTCAGTTTGCTTTTAAACAAGCTAATAGTTACCATAGGATACCACATGTTGCCATAACTTTGACATTGACTTAGCCTTAAAACCACTTTAAAAGTAATTGAATGCATTCCTATGTGACCTAGTAGTGTTATACAAGGCTTAAGAGTTCTTAGGCAGTGTTGTGCACTTATTTTGAGGCTTGTTTTATTGTCGGATTGCCGAGAATTTGTTTGCCTCATACCGAATATTTTCTGATAGTTCGGTGAGCCTGGCAAAATGAACTTTTGAAAAGTTCACTCAACTCTAATCTTTTGCTTCCTATTTTACTTTTTGGAAAGATATGTCATAGAGATGCAAACCAAACTCAATAAGACTTAGAAGAGACAATCCTCTTATGAATAATTTCTTCATCGTTGATCATCATCCACTGAAACTCAGAGCATCAGTAAAGGATCTTTGATCTCTATACCTAACAGGAGGTTTAGAGCAACAGATGCTGTGGCAAAATAATGAAATAGAAAAGTAGATAATGCTTCCATCCTGTGTGATCTTTTCTCCGTTAGATTGTCTCTTCTTTGTAAACAAACTTTTTATCTAGCTTAGGGATGCATAATACTAATTTAAAATTTGGTTACTGAAACTGTATTACAGTGATAGAAAAAAATATCACAGATGGATTTTTATATGTACATGTGTCTTAGGCCCTAATATGATTCATCCACAAACAGAAAAAAAAAAATTCTTATCTTTGGCCTGAAATCCAGTAAACCGAATCATGAGATTAAATGTAATAGCACATAAGCAAGTATTTATATTAACTAAACTATAAAATATAAGTATTTTAATATAAACTATAAGGGAATAGTCAATCAGAAAAAAATGTAGAGGACTTCCGATTCTGGTGTGGGTGATGGCGGCATCACAGTAAGAAGGCTTTCGCTCCCCCCAGCTTTCCCCGGCTATTTTACCTGCCCGTAGCTGACGAAACCCGATCAACTTACCTCTTCGACATCACAGTGGTCCCCACCATGGATCGCTTTTTGCAGCAATGCGGATGGCAGTCTCCCGCGGTGTGGCTACTAGCATTATAACGCATCATTGTTAAAATGGCCTCCAGACTCTGTATCCACTGTGGCTCCCGCTGTTCCTGGGGCTGCACCTCCCTTCTCAGTGAGCGCTGATGCTGGCACTGGTGGTGACTGCCGTGATAGTCCGGCCACCTCACCATCATCATCGTGAACATCCTCCTCCTCATCCTCCTCCTCTGCTTCTCTCCTCTGTCTAACGGAGGGAAGTGGAGCTCCTGTAATCACACAATGTTGTGAATGTAGACAAAAAACTTAGAACTCATAACCAATGCAAATTCACCCCTTAATGACCGGGCCATTTTCCACCTTTTTAGCAAATTTGACATGGCTCACTTTATATGGTAGTAACTTTAAAACACTTTTACTTATCATAGCCATTGTGAGATTGTTTGCTTGTCAAATATTGCATTTCAGGACAGTGGGAAAATTCAGGGACAAAATTTCTTTGTTAAAAAAGTCAGTTATTTTCACCTTACATCACTAAATGTGTACTAATCAATCATTTGTAAAGGGATGACATACTTATTTTCATTACTGTATGTGTATATATATATATATATATATATATATATATATGTGTCTGTATATATTACATTTGTTTCTCTTGCCAACACTGTGTAATGTAAGCATTGCACCTGGACAATTAATGCTTATGAAGAAATATAAAATCCCATCCCTTCCCCAATATCGCGCCACACCCCTACCCTTCAATTCCCTGGTTGAACTTGATGGACATACGTCTTTTTTCGACCATACTAACTATGTAACTATGTAATTCCGGTCTCTGATATTAGTGATCAGATCAAGGTGCCATCTCTTTAAATCTGACCACTTCTTTACAATGGAAAGGGTGGTATGCCTCCTCCTGTTTCTTTGCCGCAGCTCCTCCTGTACCCCAAGGACAATATGACTCTTGTCCGCGTGGGACCGGGTCTGGTCATAGCCCCGTTGGAGAAATCACTGCAGGATGAAAATGCAGATATATTAATTATCACACGCTAAAAGTATTTGTTGTGACATCTCAGCACTATGTCTGTGGCATGTAAGTATGGACAGCATAGAAATATATCTCACATTCACCTCGCACATCCATTTTCCTGCCTCACACTATACACCCCACACACAGTCTATAGATAAGGGGTACTCAACTATTTTTAGTGAGGGTCGGCATATTCAGATCTGCCATCTGGTAAAGGTCCAAGGTGAGCGCTAAGGCCTGGTTCACACCTAGCGACCTTGCTGCTGGGCCCCCAGAAATAATGATGACACTGTGTCCCCAGAATTAATGAAGCTGCTGTGTCCCCAGAATTAATGATGCCGCTGTGCCCCCAGAATTAATGATGCCGCTGTGCCCCCAAAATTAATGATGCCGCTGTGTCCCCAGGATTAATGAGGCCGCTGTGTGCCCAGAATTAATGATGCTGCTGTGCCCCATAATTAATGATGCCGCTGTGCCCCCACAATTAATGATGCCGCTGTGCCCCCAGAATTAATGATGCCACTGTGACCCCAGAATTAATGATGCCGCTGTGTCCCCAGAATTAATGATGCTGCTGTGTCACCAGAATTAATGATGCCGCTGTGCCCCCAGAATTAATATTGCTGCTGTGCCCCCAAAATTAATATTTCCGCTGCGACCCCAGAATTAATGATGCCGCTGTGCCCCCAGAATTAATGATGCCACTATGTTCCAGAATTAATTATGCCACTGTAAATCTAAAATTTCACCTTCAAAGACTTATTACTGATTGGTGCACTAAATATTATCTACTACAACTGGTAGTGAAGCTGTATCTATTGCAAATTCACATGGCAATTTTCGCATGTGTGAATATATTTTAACGCTATAAAGAGATTGACCTAACATGCATGTAAAGTGTAATGAAATACACTGGTGAAATGCAAAAATACTTACACTGATGATGACTCTTTCCTCCTTTGTGGAAAATTAGCTGTAAACCATTTTGATTGTCCTTGCTGTAGTTTGTAAACTTCGCTGCAGAAGATCTCGCGATATTGCACGTCACGCGATATCGCGTATGCGCATGCAAATTTTATTATGAATGCTCATGCTAATTTTATTGGGAATGCGCATGCGAATATTATGGTGCATAAAAAAAGGCCACAAATATTGCGAACATGCAAATTTTGCGAATAAATGACAAATATTCGCCCATATATTCGCGACATATCGCGAATTCGAATATGGCCTATGCCGCTCATCACTAAAGACGACACGCACACAAAAGTTTTTCGATAAATTGGAGGTTTTTATTACTTCTGCAAATACAGAATCAGAAATAGAGGACATAGTGAGGCCCATTAGTCACACAGAATGGTATTGTTGGGGTGCTCTGGGAAATACATTAGGGGCGTTACATTTTCCCACGCAATGAACGCTGGTAACTTGTACTTTTTTTACTTTCACATTTACCAACAGCTTTTATATTCCTTTGACTCTTTAGATTTTTGTGTTTGCTATCAAGCAAGCTTTTATTGACATGTTCCATAGGCCATTGTTGGGGCAGATGATTGACCTTATATGCCTTGCCTTTGTTTTCCTGTTTTTCATCCCACTTATGAGACTGTTATGTTTGTTTATTTTTTTGTTTTTCTACTAAAAAATTTGAATAAAATGTTTAATAAAAAAAAAGAAAAAAAGAAAACAAATGTAAAAACATAATAGCTTAATGGCAAAAGTACAGTAATTCAACCTAATTTTTCTGTTGGAAAGTTTAGTGTTGCAAGAAATGTATTAATTTAGCAGTTCTTGAATAATACTAAATAATTACTAACATTTTATGTCTTAATTGAAGGTATTATTCAGAAATACTATTAATGTTCAATTAAACTATAATTAACTAATTAAGTAAGAATTTTAATAAATTAGATGACATAATAAATGTCTACCTTCCTTGCTCTAATGTCTGCATCACACATTAAGAATTGGTTTAAAAAAAATTATGTTATTTAATCTTCCTAATGTTATTTTAACGTTAATACAGATTTTGTGATGTCAGCAATATACAATTTTATTTCCATAAAAGAAATAGCTTAACTAAATCTCAAATATAGCTAGCTATATTTTTAACTTCAATAAAAGAACAGCTTTGAATATGAAATTGGGGAGCCATAGAAGTAAGAAATAAAAACAACGTAGAAAAACAAATATTCTAATAATTTAAATTAGTTTGAATATTGCTGTTCACAAAGAGTTAACTTTGGACCTTTATTATAGTTTCACGGCGGATTTTAGTACCCATAATATTCTTTTCATGAAACTTAGCAATTTGTGGCTTTTAACATTTGAAAGGTTAATGCTGCTCCTAGAGAACTATTTGAAATGTATTTATAAGTAGAAATGTAAGTGGACTTTGTCTAATAAAGTGTTTGTTAGAATTTGAAACAGGTTACAAAAAATTCATGTTTAATCATACCTTATAACCATTGGACTTTACAACCACAGTCTTCCATTCCTGGTGGGGAGTGTCATTGTGTTTTAAATAAGTTTTAGGATCAGCCAATTTTATTTTTTGCATTTTCCATCTACAACCCATATGGGGCTTGTTTTTTGTGGGACTAATTGTACTTTGTAATGATATCTTTCAGTGATATGTAGTTTGTTTCAGTACCAGCTTGTTCCTGGCAGTCATCCAATTCAGACTGGGAGCATAAGGAGCGTAAGCTTTGCCACCTGTTCATGCCAGTGTTGCAGAGTAAGGCAGCATTGTGACTTATCTTCCACTAGGCTGTTCCCCTTATGGACACTGACCTTAAGGTGATGGTGGTTGCCTCTCAGTGCATGCCATTTTACGTTAGGGACCTGCTACATACAAGTGACCATGATGGGACTAGTGGGCTTGCACATTGTGATCATAACATATACTAAAGATCTGTTTATATATATATATATATATATATATATATATGTGTGTGTGTGTGTGTGTGTGTGTGCGCCCCATTAATCCCTTAAGAACACAGTACGTATGCATTCTTCCGGACTCTCTTTTGCTGTGTAAATCTCCTGATCATGCTATATACCTGGCGGGTCCCCATTGCTATGAGCAACCAGGACCCCCGTCTAGTTCCTGACATTGCTGATCAGGCCAATGTCCTGCATAACCCTTTAGAAGCCACATACAAAATTGATTAAGACATCAAAATGGAAGTAGTTTACTTCCCGGGTAGCTTATCCTGCTGATTGGGGACCGCTGCAACAAAATTTTAGGGTCCCGATCAGCTGTTAGGTTGGGAAGGGGATCCCTAACAGCCTGTGTCCCACCGGATCAGTGCTCCATCTGTGCAGGAAGCCATGGCAGGCCAAACTAATGGAGTGCCAATAACACTGATCAATGCTGTGCTTTGGCACTGCATTGTTCAGTGTATTAATATTAAAGCAATTGCATAAAGAAAGCTATATATTTTAGCCTGCAAGGGGCCCAATTTCCCGGTATTAATTAGCAACTGAATCAGCCATGGATGAGGGGGGGGGGGGGATTTTTTGACCCCTCTCCAAACTGCTGGAGGGATAAACCTTTTAAAACATAACCTTTAATTGGTTAATACTAAAATACATCAAACCCAGTGACAAAAGTGCTATAATACCCAGCACCAACTCAAAAAAGGTCAAACAAAGCAGTTACCACAGTTGTATGTGGATTTTACAGATTTAGTTTAACTATTGCTTGGAATATCACCCGACGCGTTTCTGCCACTACGTGGCTTCCTCAGGGGAATATTTATATTCAATACGCAATAAAGGTATTTACTGCTATACAACAAAGTTTCAGAGTATAAAATATTGTAAATTTAAAGAGAACGGTGTAAATTATTCATGATGGGGGAGACACCCGATACTTAGTGTCTATTTCCCTCTTATTACATGTGTGGCACTTTATACAGGAGGTAGATTCATCCCTGTAGAGAACCTGGAAATAAAACACAAGAACAAGGGAAAAAGAAATTCAATAACTATTCACATTCACTTCTTGCTAAATGTTGGTTTCTCTGTATAGATACCTAAAGGAAAGACAACCAATCTCAGTGTCCCAAGGTATTCCAGGATGCCTGTAATAAATGTATAGAGTCCCAATCAATATGGGAAATTCCAGTTCCTAAAAGGCAAACGGTGCGCATCGCACCAGCAAATCTACTCACACTCCCGTGGCCACACGTCCGGTTTTCCGCTCTCAAGTGGACGCGCTATTACCCGCATTGGCGGGGAGCCGTCTAGTTCTGACGGCTACTCAGCGCTCACTGAGAACACGCCGGTGTCTGTCATCATATCCTGCTTCCGACGGAGCCACGTCATAGCGCTCCGCCCTCTATGACGACTATCAAGGGCGTAGCGATGTTTGACAGTGGCGTCCGTAGTAACGGAGGCAGCTGGAAAACTAAAAGGCAATTTGCTTAGAACAAATAGAAGTAATGTATTAGAACCTGTCTGAATATTAATATGCTCTACAGAATTTTTAGAGATAAGTATGAATAGAATTTGGTCATGAATGGTGATATATTAACTGTATGTATGGGTGTCAATGGATATGTGTAGATGTTGGATATACGGGAGAGAGGGCTCAGCATACGGTACCCATTGTAATATTAGACAGATACTGGGTCCCTGGATCTCAGGTATGCTGGACCTCTCTCACCACCGCCTACAAGGAATATAACCTAGATAAAGACACACTCATAAATACATAAATGAGAATACTTGGATGACATCATGGGTGATCAAGACCCAAGGAGGATGTATTACATATTGCTCAATGGTTGGGGCTATGGTATTTAATGTATATGCCTAAGTTCTAAGATTATTAATATAAATCTAATATAAATATCATTGCCTACGGGGATTGTGATGTGTTGCTGCCAAATGAAAGGAGCTTATTCCTTGTAGTTGAGGGTAGGACTATTTAGACAGGGAGGGAGTATGCAATGCAGTGTATGCAATCCCAATACACTGGCTGCCAAGATAATGGATTTCCAACCTACAAAGGCACTCTGCAAGAGATGCTGGAGTAAATTAACATTTTTGGACTGAGCCATTTTTATTTTATCTAGCCTCTTGGGGACGCAGGGCGTATGCATACGTTCTGCCTCCCCGATCCTTACCCAGGACATACCTGCACCTGGACCGGACCAAAATGCCTGCTGAAATGATTCAGTAGGCATCCCGGAACATCGCCGAGGGGGGCCTGAGGACCCCTTATATCGGCGTTCGCTGCAGATTGCAAATACAAACCGAATCCGGGTCATGGGGGTCCCATGTGACCCCCATGACCCGGAAAATGATGATGACCAGTGGTGTAATGTACACCACCAATCATCATACGTACGGTCCTAGGAGGTAGCAGTGTTGCCACCACCCCCAGGACAGCGGTGTCACATGTGACCCCCATGACCCGGAAAAGGATGATGACCAGTGGTGTAATATACACCACCAATCATCATCCGTACTGTCCTGGGAGGTAGTAGTGTTGCCACCACCCCCAGGACAGCGGTGTCTGGTGCTGAGCAGGACAGAGCCTTGTGCTGCATCTCCCTCCTCAGAGTGTAAAAAGTGCCAGGGGGATAATGCGGATTATAAGTGTCTTTTTTATTTTATTTTTTGCACCAGTTTATTTTTTGCACCAGTAGCAGACGCGTGCTGTGTGGACGGACCGTACCTGTGTGTGCGGCCTGCCCAACCGATGTAAGTGATTTATCACTGATAAGCATTTTTTGGGGGATCAGGCGGGTGCTTTTTTCGGGTTGTACCATTTTTTTTATATTAGTTTTTGGGTTTTTATGTGTGGGTCTGTGTACATGCCACCAGCCACTGTTCTGGGCTTAGTGGTCAGACCCCCACTGACTTTTGTGCCCCCTGCTGCCACCAAGTGCTAATAAGTGTGCACACCACTGATTAAGTAAAAACTTTTTTTTTTTTGGCGCAGGGATTTTTGCGCTAGAAGTCCTTTTTTTTTTAATGTTTCCTTTTTATAGTTTAGTTTTATTTCATATTTTTCTCCTCAGGGTGGGTTAGTTAGTAGTTTTGGGCGGGTTAGGGCTGGTTAGGAAGTCTCACACCACACCATACGCAGCACAAACACCAATAAAGTTTCCCTCACACGTACATACACTTCACCCTCCACTAGAGTAGGGAAATGCCCTGCAGGGTGTTTTCAACGGAGAAGGCATATGCCATAATTGCCTGACACTGAAAGCACAACAGAGGATGAGGAAGACCCCACCTTCCTTATTTCTTCCACGTCCTCCTCATCCTCTTCTGATGAGCAACCAAGGCGGCAGAGACGCCACCATGCGAGGACGCAAACCTCCTCTGCTCCTGACCCTGTGCCCCATGCTAGTATGAGACCCCCTGGTGCTCATACTAGTCAAGCACTCCAACCAAGTTTACAGGTGCCTGGTACTAGTGGACTTGTCTGGACTCGTCGGGTACACTGAAATTGACTCTTAGTTTTTTTTTCAGTGACGTCAATCTGATGGTTGACCAGACGAACCTGTATGCCCAACAGTTCGTCACCGCAAACTCGGGCTCCTTTTTAGCTAGGCCCGGTGGCTGGTTACCAGTCAGTGCAGGTGAAACGAGGACCTTTTGGGGCCTCGTGTTGCATATGGGCCTTGTTAAAAAAACAAAGGTCAGGTAGTACTAGAGTGGGAACGTCCTCTACCAGACTCCGCTGTACAGCATGGCCACGACCCATCCCTGGTTCGATGCCATTCGGAAATGTTTACATTATGCTGATGCAGCGGCATGTCCCCCCCCCCCCCCCAACAGGGTACACTTGCAAGTTTATGGTGTATGAGGGACACGATTCTCGTATTGAACCCCCAGAATGTCCCCCCCACTCTGGGTGTTAGCTGCAAAATCTTTGGGGCCTTTTGCACCCATTGTTAGATAAAGGTAACCACCTTTTCGTTGATAACTTTTATACTAGTATCCCTCTCTTCACATCCCTCGCTGCCAGATTCACGCTCGCTAGTGGGACAGTCCAGAAGAATCAAAGAGGCCTTCCTTTCTATCCCTTACAGACTCCTACCTCCGGGGTGATTCCCGTGCATTTTCCTATGTAAACCTGTTGCTGGTCAGGTATAAAGACAAGAGGAATGTCATTATGCTCACCACAATTTATGGGAACGGCAGCACCCCTGTCATTGTGCGAGGTATCGTGGGACCGGTCCTCAAGCCTGATTGTATTCTGGGCTACAATCAGTATATGGGGGGAGTTGATCTCTCTGATCAAGTCCTCAAGCCATATAATGCCATGTGGAAAAAAAACAGGCATGGTACAAAAAAGTTGTGGTCTACATGGTACAGGTTGCCATGTACAACTCGTTTGTACTGTCCCAGTATGCTGGCAACACAGGGACATTACTGCAGTTCCAAGAGGAAGTTCTAAAGGTCCTCATCTTTGGTGACTGCCAAAGAGCGGGTCAGAGCACCTCTAGAACTTTGGTTCCCCAGCCAAGACTTATCACGTGAGGTCCCCCACACTGGAAAGAAGGGACGATCCCAGAAAAAATGCAGAGTGTGGAACAGTAGGGGGATTTGGAAGGACACCATCACTCAATGGAACACTTGCCCCAATCATCCGGGCCTCTGCATTAAAATTTTCTTCAGGGAGTATCACACTTCCATGGAGCACTACATTTTTAATACTTTTCCCTAATTTTAATTCCCCAGAATTCGACTCCAATGTACCAGTCCAGAGTATATTGTCTTTCAAATTTTAAAACCAAACACCACCCCGAAAAAAAAAAACCATAAACCTATTTCCCAATACCCCTGATAATATCTTTTTTTTTCCCAAAAAAATTTGTCATGGGACACAGAGTCAACAGCATTGGGGGTTTGCTGTTGCCTCAAATGTGCAGTGCTTTCTCCCCACCTGAGCGGGGTGTGCATTTGAGGTAACAGAATAGGGACAGCAACACACACATCACATTCCCAGAATGATGATTCAGAGCATAGGGTTTGGGGTGGGCATTATTTTTACTTTTGGCTATACTCTGGGTCATCATTCTGGGAAAATAATTGGAATATCAGCAATAAAAGTGTTTTCCCTAAACTACATTTCATCCATTCCTGGAAAATAAATTTAGGGAACACCCATCTGTTCCAACTGTCCACTTCACCCCTACACACCTTCCCTAGGGGGTGTACTGTTTGTAATAGGCTCACATGTTGGTGTTCCTTTCTTGTATTTTCCTCTGAGTGTATATAACTATCAGTTAGGTCCGTAAGAAACATCTGCCTCAAGTGCTAAGAGTTCTCGTTCATGAGCTCTGTCATATTTCAAGGCGACAATTTGGAGTCACATGTTAGTTGTTCCCAGAAAGATGAAATAGAGCATAGGTTAAAAATTGCAATTTTCAAAAGCTACCCTTCACCATTCCAGGAAAATACATTTAGGAAACACCCGTGCTAGAGTGTTTAATTTTTTCTAAGATGTGATTTTCACATGACTTTGCTTAACCCCTTAAGGACCGGGGTTTTTTCCGTTTTTGCATTTTCGTTTTTTACTCCTTGCCTTTAAAAAATCATAACTCTTTCAATTTTGCACCTAAAAATCCATATGATGGCTTATTTTTTGCACCACCAATTCTACTTTGTAAAGACGTCAGTCATTTTGGCCAAAAATCTACGTTGAAATGGAAAAAAAAATCATTGTGCGACAAAATTGAAAAAAACACCGTTTTGTAACTTTTGGGGGCTTCCGTTTCTACGTAGTACATTTTTCGGTAAAAATGACACCTTACCTTTATTCTGTAGGTCCATTCGATTAAAATGATACCCTACTTATATAGGTTTGATTTTGTCGGACTTCTGGAAAAAAATCATAACTACATGCATGAAAATTAATACGTTTAAAATTGTCATCTTCTGACCCTATAACTTTTTTATTTTTCCGTGTATGGGGCGGTATGAGGGCTCATTTTTTGCGCCGTGATCTGAAGTTTTTAACGGTACCATTTTTGCATTGATA
Organism: Hyla sarda; assembly: GCF_029499605.1. Classification (NCBI taxonomy): domain Eukaryota; kingdom Metazoa; phylum Chordata; class Amphibia; order Anura; family Hylidae; genus Hyla; species Hyla sarda. The sequence goes on from NC_079189.1 coordinate 163,879,639, forward strand.
GGACTTATTAATCGCTTTTTATTCATTTTTAAATGATATAAAAAGTGACCAAAAATGCACTATATTGGACTTTTTTTGCGCGCACGCCATTGACTGTGCGGTTTAATTAATGATATATTTTTATAATTCGGACATTTCCGCACGCGGTGATACCATATATGTTTATTTTTTTTTTATTTACACTGTGTTTTTTTTTTTATGGGAAAAGGGGGGGTGATTCAAACTTTTAATAGGGGAGGAGTTAAATGATATTCATTCACTTTTTTTTCCACTTTTTTTTGCAGTGTTATAGGTCCCATAGGGACCTATAACACTGCACACACTGATCTTCATCATTGATCACTGGTTTCTCATAGGAAACCAGTGATCGACGATTCTGCCGCATGACTGCTCATGCCTGGATCTCAGGCACTGAGCAGTCATTCGGCGATCGGACAGCGAGGAGGCAGGTAGGGGCCCTCCCGCTGTCCTGTAAGCTGTTCGGGATGCCGCGATTTTGCCGCGGCTATCCCAAACAGCCCACTGAGTTAACCGGCAGCTTTCACTTTCGGTTTTAGCCGTGCGGCTCAGCTCTGAGCGCGCGGCTAAAGGGTTAATAGCACGCGGCGCCACGATCGGCGCTGCGCGCTATTAGCGGCGGGTCCCGGCTTCACTATGACGCCGGGCCCGCTGTGATATGATGCAGGGTTACCGTGTAACCCCGCGTTATATCAGGAGAGCAGGACAAAGGACGTACCGGTACGTCCTTGGTCCTTAAGGGGTTAAGCCCCGAATCTCAGTGATGTTAAACATGCCAAATTTCAAGAAGATTGGATAATATTTAGGGGTTGCACACATTGATCACTTATATCTCAAACTAGTGAAATTTCTAATATTCAGTTTCAGGATCCCAGGTGCTCTGCCATCCACCTTGCTTGATGCAAAGGCAATATATGCACTTAAAATTGTACTCTTCTCTAAACAATTGAATATTCCTCAACTAGAAATGAAAAGAATGAAATGGGTTGCACATTTTGTCAGCCTCATATATGTTTGCTTTTTGCACGAGGCAATTGTAAGTCGATGGGCTCCAAAGAATAATTTGGATATGCTACAACTTCTGAACACTTACCCAGATGCTGACATCAAAAAAAGTGTTCTCACAGTTGCTAAGAGATACCTTTGGGATCTGTCAGAAACAAACGTAGGATTGGCTTTTTTGGACGAACGTATTACTCAGGTTGATAAGGAAAATACGACAAAAAAATTAGAAACCAAACCTGCAAAGAAAAAGGAAATGAAATGATTAGAGGGTAAAAACCTAGTTTTTGAAGGAAGACCTGAGTCATGTGGTTACTAATAAAACAAAGATGTTCTTTGAATTGTTTGTAATCCAAAATGTGACAGAATACTGCAGTGATTCTCTAAGAAGCCATGTGAACACTCTTAAGGTGGTCAATAATACTGCAGAGAGAGGAATTGCTCTGATAAACAAAGTTTAACGAATCGGTCAGGGACGAACAACAAAAATCGGCAAAGTCGGCAAAAATGTTACATGCCTAGAAGTACTGATAGGGATGGGAGAGAGGTTGAGAGAGAAAGTGCAATTTTGGGTGTAGTACACAGTGGGGGAGATTTATCAAAGGATTTAGACTGGTTTTTCTTGTCTAAATTTGTCGCACAGAAAGTCGCAGTCTAAATATGTGCGACTTTTCTGCGACTTTTGCTCTAGAGGATTTTTAGAACATGATGCATGCTAGTCTATTTTAGACTGAAATGCATTGAAAAATGCATTGGTGCTGAATTTATCAAAAGCGACTTTTCAGCGACAAGTCGCATAGGCTGAAAGTACGCCGAAATGTCAGACCATGTTGGAGTAGGTTTAAATATAGACTAAAGCATAGATCATGCAGTCTGTGCACAGAATTTATCAAGAGCTGTGCGCCATTTGATAAATTAGGTGCACAATAGACCAGACTAACCCTCTGTAGTTTGGTCTATATTGATGCGGGACATAGACAACTTTGATAAATATCCCCCAGTGACTGTGTGCTGCAGCAATGGTGTGTACAACAACTGAAAAGCTAATAGTAGCCAGCCAGTTATGGTGCGCAGAGCACTAAAAGCATATTGTCCTCTATTAAATGTTACCTGTGCATACATCTAAGTGGTGTACCATTTTGTTCCTGTTAAAGTCTTAAGGGCCTAGATACTGTTAACCCCTTAAGGACGCAGGACGTAAATGTACGTCCTGGTGAGGTGGTACTTAACGCACCAGGACGTACATTTACGTCCTAAGCATAACCGCGGGCATCGGAGCAATGCCCGTGTCATGCGCGGCTGATCCCGGCTGCAGATCGCAGCCAGGGACCCGCCGGCAATGGCCGACGCCCGCGATCTCGCGGGCGTCCGCCATTAACCCCTCAGGTCCCGGGATCAATACAGATCCCGGCATCTGCAGCAGTTCGCCATTTAAATGAACGATCGGATCGCCCGCAGCGCTGCCTCTCCTTCCTCCGTGCGGCTCCCGGCGTCTCCTGCTCTGGTCTGTGATCGAGCAGACCAGAGCAGGAGATGACCGATAATACTGATCTGTTCTATGTCCTATACATAGAACAGATCAGTATTAGCAATCATGGTATTGCTATGAATAGTCCCCTATGGGGACTATTCAAGTGTAAAAAAAAATGTAAAAAAATGTAAAAGTAAAAGTAAAAAAAAAGTGAAAAATCCCCTCCCCCAATAAAAAAGTAAAACGTCTGTTTTTTCCTATTTTACCCCCAAAAAGCGTAAAAAACATTTTTAATAGACATATTTGGTATCGCCGCGTGGGTAAATGTCCGAACTATTAAAATAAAATGTTAATGATCCCGTACGGTGAACGGCGTGAATGAAAAAAAATAAAAAAAGTCCAAAATTCCTACTTTTTTAATACATTTTATTTAAAAAAAATTATAAAAAATGTATTAAAAGTTTTTTATATGCAAATGTGGTATCAAAAAAAAGTACAGATCATGGCGCAAAAAATGAGCCCCCATACCGCCACTTATACGGAAAAATAAAAAAAGTTAGAGGTCATCAAAATAAAGGGATTATAAACGTACTAATTTGGTTAAAAAGTTTGTGATTTTTTTTAAGCGCAACAATAATATAAAAGTATATAATAATGGGTATCATTTTAATCGTATTGACCCTCATAATAAATAACACATGTCATTTTTACCATAAATTGTACGGCGTGAAAACAAAACCTTCCAAAATTAGCAAAATTGCGTTTTTCGTTTTAATTTCCCCACAAAAATAGTGTTTTTTGGTTGCGCCATACATTTTATGATATAATGAGTGATGTCATTACAAAGGACAACTGGTCGCGCAAAAAACAAGCCCTCAAACTAGTCTGTGGATGAAAATATAAAAGAGTTATGATTTTTAGAAGGCGAGGAGGAAAAAATGAAAACGTAAAAATTAAATTGTCTGAGTCCTTAAGGCCAAAATGGGCTGAGATCTTAAGGGGTTAAAGGCCAACCAAAAGTACACACCTGCTGGTGTTGTAGACAAATACTGCTTTAAGCGCACTGGAGTGCATTGTCCTGCCCTCATAAGTGCATTCCTGTTCTTGGGCTTCGGTCCAAAGTCTGTGTATGAGATAGCGGAAAATGTGCTCTTGAGCTTTTTTAAGCACAAATAAAACATAGAAAACTTAATTTTTTTTTAAAATAAAGTATATTATAAATATTTTTATTTACCATAAGGAGTGCAATAGCAAAATTTGTTTTAATGAGAGCGACCGTTTAAGGGCCTAGATACTGTGAAAGGCCAGCCAAATGTACACACCTACTAATGTTGTAGACAAAAACAGTTTTAAGCGAACTGGAGCGCATTGTCCTCCCCTCATGAGTGCATGCCACATACATACATCTAAGTGGTGTACTATTTTGTTCCAGTTAAAATCTTAAGGGCCTAGATACTGTTAGAGTCCAGCCAAAAGTACACACCTGCTGGTGTTATAGATAAATATTGTTTTAAGCGTACTGGAGCTCAATGTCCTCCCCTCATAAGTGCATACACATACGTAGCTCTAAGTGGTGTACCATTTTGTTCCTGTTAATGTCTTAAGGGCCTAGATACTGTGAAAGGCCAGCCAAAAGTACACACCTGCTGGTGTTGTAGACAAATACTATTTTAAGTGTACTGGAGCGCATTGTCCTCCCCTCATAAATGCATACCACATACGTACACCTAAGTAATGTACCATTTTGTTCCTGTTAAAGTCTTAAGTGCCTAGATACTGTGAAAGGACAGATAAAAGTACACACCTGCTGGTGTTGAAGACAAATACTGTTTTAAGCGTAGTGGAGCGTATTGTACTCCCTTCATGTACGCACTAAGTATGTCAGGCACAGAAGTGCCAGGACAGGAACAGAGGAGTGGCAGAGGCCTAAATTCATCAGGCAGAGGTCGCTGCAGACTAGGGGCGAGTGGCAGCAGGAGTCGCAGCGAGAGGCCTGAGCTCCCGGTATCAGCTAGCGGTCACATTCATCCACTTCATCACAAATGACCACTGACATCCCCAGTCAACAGTTGGTGGGTTCCTCAGACACAACCCTCAGTTGGCCCGGCCCGGGAGCAGTCCCTGTCCTGCCATTGCCTCTGCTGTTCCCTCCCCCACAGAGGTATCTTATGCTGTGGGTTCAGCTCCACTATTTAGTGAGGATGATATACTAGAGGACAGTCAGCAGCTACTGCCCAGCCAAGAAGTGGACTTGACATCTGCCGATTCCTCCACTAGGGGGGCAAGTAGTGATGAGGAGAGTGGCGTGGAAGATGGTGTTGCTAGCATTCAGACTCCTGAAGCAGACAATGTTGAGGATCCTGAGGAGGACATTAGTGACGTGCAGACACAACTCGATGAAGATGAAGCCGATCGCACTTGGGAGCCGGGTGCAGAAGGGGCTTCATCATCCTCAGGAGAAGAGGGTTGCAGGCTGCCCACGTGGCAGCAACTGAGCAAGCAAGGTGGTAGCATGGTTGGCAGTCAGCTTGGTGGCAGAAGTGGAAAGTCTGGAACTAAACGTGCCTGGGGTAGACCACCTGCTACCCGGCAGTGTACCTTCCCGGGAAGTTGTGGAACAGGGGTTCCTGAAGTTGGCAGCAGTAGCAGTGAATCAGTGCAGACTGTTGGTGGGAAAATCAGCTACTCGGTTGTGTGGATCCTAAAGTTGGCATCGTGGTCCTGCGTCAACATATGCAGCATCACAATAAAGAGGCCTGGGAGAACCGTGGCTCCGATGTGGTGGTCCAGCCTGCTGCACCACCCTGTGGAATCTTGCTCCCTGTTCAAGCCAGTCAAGGCTCCACCACCTCAGCGGAAGGGAGCTGTGTATCATACCCATCTTCTGTGGCTCCAGATGCTCCTGCTCCTCCTACTTCGAGTCAGTCATTCCGCCAGCAGTCCATCGGCAAAGCCATGTCCAAGAGACAACAGTAGGCACCCACTCATCCAATGGCGCAGAAGCTAAATGTGCTCCTGTCCAAGTTGCTGGTGCTGCAGTCCCTTCCTATTCAAGTGGTGGACTCTGAACTTTTCAGAGAACTGATGGATTGTGCCGACCCGAGGTGGATAGTCCCAAGCTGTCATTTCTTTGTGAAGAAGGCAGTACCAGCACTGCACAATTTTGTGGAACAGAAGGTGGGCCAGTCCTTGAGCCTGTCGGTGTGTACCAAAGTGCATGGCAGTGACAATGTGTGGAGCTGTAACTACGGTCAAGAACAATACATTTCCTTTACAGCCCATTGGGTAAATGTGGTTCTTGCACAGCCATAACAGCAACTTGGACAGGCCCCGCTGCTTCCGCCTCCACGTTCTAAGGCCTTTGGTCCTGTGACAGTGTGCGACTCCACGTCCTCATCCTACACCATGTCCTCAGCCTCCACTGCGCGGACAAGTCTCAGTGCCCCTCCAGCATACCATGTGTGCAGGGCATGGCGGTGTCAAGCTGTTCTTCACATGGTTTGCCTTGGAGAACGGAGTCACACAGGGGAGGAATTGCTCAATGTCATTCATCAAGAAATCAAATTATGGCTTACTCCACGAAAACCGGAAGTGGGAACCATGGTGGCCGACAACGGGAAGAACATCTTGTCTGCGCTGTGACAAGGAAGCCTGAGACATGCACCTTGAATTGCACACGTGTTCATTCTGGTTGTCAAGCGGTTCCTGAAGTGTTCCCCCCATCTGCAAGACATCCTAACAATGTGAAGGAAACTTTGCATGCACTTTAGGCACTCGTACACCGCAAAACACACCCTCCTTGAGCTGCAGCATCAGAACAGTATCCCCCAACATAGTCTGATTAGCGATATTTCCACACGTTGGAATTCCAACCTCCATATGTTGGACCGACTATACGAACAGTAAAGCCATCACCAATTTCTTGATAATCCAAGCGGATAGGGGGACTCCCCTGCGTAACTTTTATGTCAACCAGTTGCAGCTCATATGTGACACCTGCCATTTGCTCAGGTCCTTTGAGGAAGTCACATTATTATTCAGTTGCCAGGATTACGAGATGAACGACGTTATTCCACTGCTTCATCTACTGTAACACGAGTAGGAAGCAATGGCTGGCCAGGGCACTGGAGACGTGGCGCCTGCCTCTCACGGTCACATGAGCCCTGTGGTAGCTGAACTGGAAGAGAAGGGGGAGGGGCACAGTGGAGCACAGTTTCTAGTCATCTAGAACAGGAGAGGAGGAGCAGCTAGAGGAGCTAGAGGGTTATGAGGAAGACGAGATAGAGGACCCAGACACACCGTGGCAGTATGCAGTGGAGATTGAGGCAGGGATTCCCTCCGAATCACTTGCACAAATCGCACGATGCATGCTCACTTGCTTGCATAGTGACTGCCGAATTGACACCATTCGGCAGCAGGATGACTTCTGGCTCTCCACCTTATTGGACCCTCACTACCCGCACAAAATGGGGGCCTCTTTTACTCCCACTGAGAGAGAGGGCAAACTGACCTACTACAGAGACATCCTACTTAGTCAGTTGGCCGATGCCTATCTGTACCATCGTCCATCCTCTTGCAGATCTGACTCGGGGGGCCCTCTGCGCTCACCTTCCACTGCCATGGCTGCTGGGGAGGGGTGGGTTGGCAGGAGCAGTACCAGCTCCATCAGCAGCAGCCTGAGTCTACAGTCGCTAATGAGTGCATTTCTTCACCCGCATAGTGAAGCAACTCATCAGCAGCAGGTAGACCTGGACCAGCAGGTGGTGGCATACCTTGACATGCCCATGCCAACACACCTTGAAAATCCGCTGGACTTCTGGCCAGCCAAACTTGATTTGTGGCCGCAACTAGCAGAGTTTGCCCTGGAAAAATTGTCCTGCCCGGCCAGTAGTGTGCCAATAGAACGGATGTTTAGTGCAGTGGGGGCCATAGTCACCCCAAGGAGAACTTGTCTGTCCACGAAAAAATGTGGAGAGACTGACCTTTGTGAAGATGAATCAGGCATTTATCAGCCAGGAATTCCATCCACCAATGCCTGATGCATGAGAGTAGATTGACCATGGTGCCACACCAACACTTCACAAATGTGGATAGTGCCAAACAGATTTAATGCACTTCTCCTCAGTTACAAACATTTCTCTGCATCAGACCTTTTTTCATCCACCTTCATCACTGGGTACTGGTATTGCCACCCACCGTACCACTCTGTCACCGGGTCACTTTCAGGACTCCTGATGCTGCTGCTGCCACCTCCAGGCTGTCTCATTCAGCCACTATATGGTCTCTTCTCATGCTTCAGCCACCTCCAGGCTGTGCCATTCAGCCACTATATAGTCTCCCCATGCTGCCAAAAACTCCAGGCAGTCATTAAGCCACTATATGGTATCCTCATACTGATGCCACCTCCAGGCTGTCACATTCAGCCACTATATGGTCCTTGTTAGATTTGGTCCTTTTTACCCACACGCCGGGCCCTGGGACACTAAAACTTGGGAGTTAAAATTTCAATTTCAAGATCATCAATTTCAATATCTTAAATTTTAATGGTCTCCTCATGCTTCTGCCAACTCCAGGCGGTGCCATTCATACACTATATAGTCTCCCCATGCTGCCAAAAACTCCAGGCAGTCATTAAGCCACTATATGGTATCCTCATACTGATGCCACCTCCAGGCTGTCACATTCAGCACCTATATGGTCCTTGTTAGATTTAGTCCTTTTTACCCACACGCCGGGCCCCGGGACACTAAAACTTGGGAGTTAAAATTTCAATTTAAAAATCCTCAATTTCAATATCTTAAATTTCAATGGTCTCCTCATGCTTCTGCCAACTCCAGGCTATGCCAATCAGACACTGTATGGTCTCGTCATGCTTCAGCCAACTCCAGGCTGTGTCATTCAGTCTATATATGCTTTGCTGATTCTGCTGGTCCTGAGCCCAAAATTATTTATGATAGCACTAGCTACCATAAATCTTCAATTTAAATTTCAAAATTCATTTTTTTAATCTTAGGGATTGTGAAGCCCTAGGGTCTACTCATGCTGCTGCCAGCTCAAGGCTGTGTCATTCAGCAACTATGTGGTCTCCTCATGCTGCAAATACATCCAAGCGGTGTCATTCGGCCACTATATGGTCTCCTCATGCTGCCAACACCTCCACGCTGTGTCATTCAGCTACTCTATGGTCTCCTCATGCTGCAGCCACATCCAAGCTGTGTCGTTTATCCCCGATATGGTCTCCTCATGCTGCCAACACCATCACACTGTTTCATTTAGCCACTATATGGTCTCCTCATTCTGATGCTACCTCCAGGCTCTGTCATTGTGATGCTCTGTGGCAGTGATTCTAAAAGTGATGCCTGTAATCTGCATGTCATACTGTATAACAGTATTATTTTACTACCCCAGCACACTCCATATGCGTGTTAGAACAAAGCAAAGTGTTCTTCACCCCTATTGGGGCTCTCTGTAGTCCAGAAATAGCCGTTTTTAATATAGATTTGCCGCAACATTTTTTGGATGGAACCAAATTTTTTCGATGCTGCCATCACCTCCACGCTGTGTCATTCGGCCACTTTATGGTCTCCTCATGCTGATGCCACCTCATCGCTGTGTAATTCAGCCACTATATGGTCTCCTCATGCTGCCGCCACCTCCACGCTGTGTCATTCAGCCACTATATGGTCCCCTTATGCTGCCGCCGCCTCTACGCTGTGTCGTTCAGCCTCTATATGGTCTCTTCATGCTGCCGCAAACTCCAAGCTGTGTCATTCAGCCACTATATGATCTCCTCATGCTGCCGCCACCTCCACACTGTGTCATTCAGCCACTATATGGTCTCCTCATGCTGCCGCCAACTGCAGGCTGTGTCATACAGCCAATATATTGTAACACTCACATTTCTGAAGACAGGAACTCCGGTGTATGTGGATCCGCTGGACCTGTGGCAGATGACTCGGACCGCACCAGGAAGCAGAGTCTAAGGAGCCGCTGGTTTTCACCAGAGCCCGCCGCAAAGCGGAATCGGCTTGCAGTTGCAGGTGACACCCAGGTCGCTACCCCTGGCACAGCTCGACCACACAGGCAGCTGAGGAGATGCGAGGCACAGGAGGGATGAGGCAACTCGTAGCCTGGATAGCAGTAGGTCAGGGCAGGCTGCACAATAGCGTAGTCAGGACATTGCAGGAGTTCAGTAGGCAAACGGCAGAGGAGCAAGGTCAAGTCACAAGAGCAGGAGATCTGGTACACGGCAAGGCAATACAATGGAATGCTTTCTCTAGGGTGCAAGGCAACAAAGATCTGGCAGAAAACTGAGGAGGGTGGAGGAATTTATAAATAAGCCACAGGTGGATTACACTAATGAGAGTACTGGCCCTTTAAATATTAAAGCTCCAGTGCGCGCACGCCCTAAGGGACGGGGACACGCACGCCAGAGCAGAGAGGGGAAGGCAGAGGCAGGAGAAACACACGGAAAGTGACGGACTGGGGCTCGCATGCGGGTGCGTCCCGCGATGCGAGTCCCAGCCCCATGGCAGCAGAAGGTAAGGGGACCATGCGCTCACAGCCAGCGTGTGAGGCAAGAGTGCATAGCGTAACAGTACCCCCTTCCCCTTTGGTCTCCCCCTCCTTTTTCAAGAGAGAAAACTTCTGAGAAGGTCACGGTCCAGGATATTCTCTTCAGGTTCCCAAGATCTCTCCTCAGCACCGCAACCATCCCAGGAGAGAAGGACGGAGGAGGTCTTCTACTTTTATCCGCTTGCGCCTTCATGCGTGAAGAAGCCTGGGACAACGACTGTCGGGTCTGAGGCCAGATGGTGGAGAAGTCACGGACCAGCTCATCAACAGCAGGCACAGCGGAGGAGACTGGGAGAGGAAGAGGAGAACGGAGATGGAGTCTGTAGACAACAAAAAAAGGGACTTGGAATCCTTAAGATTATATGAGAATTTGGCCCAGGGGAAAAGGTCGACCTAATCATCTTGGTGAGCTGAAACAAAATGCCGAAGTTAAGTCTCAAGGATTTGATTAACCCTCTCCACCTGACCGTTGGACTGAGGGTGGTAGGCCGAGGAGAAATCCTGATTGATGTCGAGACGGTTACAAAGGGCTCGCCAGAACTTAGAGACAAACTGCACACCTCAATCCGAAACGATATGCTGTGGAAGACCATGTAAACGAAAGACATGCAACAAGAAGTGCTTTGCTAGCTGCGGGGCAGAAGGAAGACCTGGTAGAGGAATGAAATGAGCCATCTTGGAAAACCAATCTACCACAACCCAGATGACAGTGTTATTATGAGAAGGTGGCAAATCGGTGAGGAAATCCATGGCGATATGGGACCAGGGAGTCTCTGAAATGGGTAAAGGCTGTAAGAGTCCTGGAGGTCTTTGCCGAGGAGTTTTGTCACGGGTTGTTACGACACTCCCCGCCAGGTAGAAGAAGCCGCCACTTGGAATGATCCCCTTCTACAGGAACGCAGGTTGGTTCCAGACGACCGTCCAACTCCCGACCGGAGGATACAAACGCGGCCGCTCCCGATCAGCAAATCAGTCGAACTCCTTCCACAGCTAGAAATAATGAAGCGCTGTCCCAATAGTAGTTCCCCCCACAAATGAGACCAGCTCCGTCTTGAGGGTCAAACAGAAATGAATTTAATGGGGCTACCTGCCCGGTATTTATGCAGGTCTCCACAAGGTGGACACTCCCCTAGGGGACCTTATGGAAGACTGTAAAACATAGTGGAGAGTAGCCAATCGCAGTGGCTTCAACATAAGCCCTTCCCACTTTACCCATACCTCCTTCTTCTCTATCCCTGAGACAACTGGGAAGAAATCCAATTATCTCCCAGGATAATGACAATCGCCATTTCAGAATACAATAAGAAAACACATTGAAATACATAAATGAAGAAATACCGAAGAAATATGGTTCGTGTAACGTATCCCCAGATAGCCAGGATCGGAGTGCATATTTCTACTGAATAGCGCTCAGATCCGATGTATCTAGTTCAATCGCCATGGAGTCAAAGTCCTTTGATATACGAATGACTCCATGGGATGGCGATCTGGGTAAAGTCCCCACGAATGTCCAAAATTCCGGAACGGACCGGTGTTCGTACGCCTCGACGAAATAGAAGGCGGGCGGTAGCTTCCAGTGGTGTTTGGTAGATAAAGGGTCCGTTTTTAGTTCCATAGGATTTGAACCGAACACTGCTGATTTTCCTCGGGTCCCAAAAACGGGCGCCGCCTCGTGGTCGGCGAACGACGACCACCCATACATACGCATGGAATGGAGAGGTGTCTGCGGTTAACCACAACGTTCTAATTTGGGCCAAGAGGTTAACCAGCAGATGGATCCGTCACACGGGCACATGTTACACAGGACCGAACAAAATCAGAAACATCACGTTCAAGATGGGACCACCAGTAGTGCCGGGAAGTAGAGTCTTGCATATTCCAGGATGTCCTGCTTTCAAGGAAGAATGACCCCATTTCAAGACCTTGCGTCTCAATCTGGCGGGCACAAAGGATTTTCCCAGAGGAATTTGCTGAATCTCGGCAGGAGCGGCAGGAATCAAACGATCAGGAGGAATAATATGCCTAGGCGTGTAGTCCAAACCAATGACGTTAGAGGACCTGGAGAGAGCATCAGCCCTGATGTTCTTGTCTGCTGGACAGAAGTGAATGAAGAAGTTGAACCTGGAAAAGAACAGTGACCATCTTGCCTGGACTGAAGGTATAGAAGATTCTTATGATCGGAGTAGATGCTGACCAGATGAGAAGAACCTTCCAATAAATGTTGCCATTCCTCCAAGGCTAGCTTGATAGTGAGGAGTTCACAATCTCCAAAGGAGTAATTCCTCTCAGCAGGAGAGAAAGTCTAGGAGAAGAACCCAAAAATTACACTCTTGCCTTTGCCATTTTTCTGAGTGAGAACGGCACCCGCTCCAATAGATGAGGCATCAACCTCCAAAGCAAAGGGCCTCTCTAGATCAGGTCTTGTAAGCATGGGAGCAGAGGCAATTAAATGGGAGAAGGCCTCTTCAGCCTCTTGAGGCCAAGATTTAGAATTCGATGCCTTTTTAGTGAGAGCCCCAATAGGAGCAACCAAGGATGAAAAATGTGGGATAAACTGACAATAATAGTTAGCGAATCCCAGAAAGCGTTGATAACACGTATGCCCGAGGGACGAGGCCAATCCAATACTGCAAACAACTTATCTGGATCCATCTGCAGGCCCTGATGAGAGACAATGCAGCAGAGAAACGGAAGACTAGATTTCTCAAACAGGCATTTCTCCAGTTTGGCGTAGAGATGATTCTTCCGTAGTCGCTGGAGAACCAGATGAACATGAGTACGATGCCCACTATTCAAAAAACATGTGCAGTGTAAGTACTCACTATAACCTTTGTTACATTCCTTGAGGGGTGTAGTTTCTAAAATGGTGCCACATGTGTGGCGTTTATGCTGTTCTTGCACAATGGGGCTTTGTCAATGCACATGGCCCCCGACTTCAATTCCAACAAACTTTTCACTCCAAAATCCCAATGGCGCTCCTTCTGTTCTGAGCATTGCAGTGCTCCCACAGAGCACTTTACATCCACATATGGGGTATTTTCTTTGTCAGGTAAAATTCAACTACAAATTTTGGGGGCCTTTTCCCCTATTACCCCCTGTGAAAATGAAACATTTGGGGTAACACTATCAATATAGTGCGAAAAAATAACATTTTTCACTTTTATGGCCCACTGTTCAAAAAACCTGTGAGGTGTAGGTACTCACTGTAACCCTTGTTACATTCCTGGAGGGGTGTAGTTTCCAAAACGGTGTCACATCTGGGGTGTTTCTGCTGTTCTGGCTACATGGGATGTTTTTAAATACACATGGCCACAACTTCAATTCCAGCTAAATTCTCTCTCCAAAAATCCAATGGCACTCCTTCTGTTCTGAGATCTGTAGTGCGCCAGCAGAGCACTTAACATCCACATATGGGGCATTTTCTTAATTGGGAGAAATTGGGCTTCAATTTTTTGGGGTCCATTTCTCCTATTACACCATGTGAAATGAATTTTTTTTAGTAACACCATCATTTTAGTATTAAAAATCACATTTTCTTTTTCTTGTAAAAGTTCAACGCAAACCCGTCAAACACCTGGAGAGGTTTTAAGGCTCACTGTACCCCTTGTAATGTTCCTTGAGGGGTGTAGTTTCCAAAATACTGTGCCATGTGTAGATTTTTTTGCTTTTCTGGCACCCTGGGACTTGCTAAATGCAACATGCCCCCCCAAAAAAAAAAACCATTTCAGCAAAAATTCTCTTTCAAAAAAGCCTAATTGTGCTCCTTCTCTTCTAAGCATTGTAGGGCGCCAGCAGAGCACTTAACGTCCACATATGGGGTATTTCCATACTCAGAAGAAATGGGGTTTTCAATTTTGGGGGGCATTTTCTCCTATTACCTTTTGTGAAAAAAAAATTTGGGGTAACACCATCATTTTAGTGTTAAAAATCACATTTTTCATTTTCACGTCCAACTTCAACGCAAAGTCGTCAAACACCTGTGAAACACCTCACTAGACACCTTGTTACATTCCTTGAAGGGTGTAGTTTCAATAATAGTATGCCTTGTGGGGTTTTTTTCTGTTCTGGCACCATGGGGGCTTACTAAATGCAACATTGCCCCCAAAAACCATGACAGCAAAATTTGTTTTAAAAAAATCCCACAGTTGCTCTTTCCCTCTTAGGCCATGTTGTGAGCCCGCAGAGCACTTTATGTCAACATATGAGGTATTTCCATACTCGAGAGGAATTGGGCTACAAATTTTGGGCGGCTTTTTCTATTTATACCAATTTTAAAAATGAAAAACATGGGGCTACAAGAACATGTTAGTGTAAAAAATGCAGATTTTGATTTTTCTCCTCTACTTTGCTGCTATTCTTGTGAAACACCTAAAGGGTAAACAGACTTTCTGAATGTCATTTTGAATACTTTGAAGGGTTTAGTTTCTATAATGGGTTCATTTATGGGGTATTTCTCACAGAAAGGCCCCTCAAACCCACTTCAAACTTAACTGGTCCCTGAAAAATTCCAATTTAGAAATTATTTTGAAAAATGTAAAAATTGCTGCTATATTTTAAGCCCTCTAATGTCTTCAAAAAGTAAAAATATGTCAACTTTATGATGCCAAGATAAAGTTGACAAATTATATTTGTTAATCAATATATAATGTATTTGGAATATCCATTTTCCTTACAAGCAGAGTTTCAAAGTTAGAAAAATGCAACATTTTTAACCAAGAAAGGATGAAAGTAATGACGAAAATCTACCACTAAGTTAAAGTAGAATATATCACAAAGCAACAATCTCTGAATCAGAATAAAAGGTAAAAGCATCCCAGAGTTATTAATGCATAAATTGACAGTGGTCAGAATTGCAAAAAAGGGCTGAGTCCATAAATGGGTACTCCCGGAAATAAACTGGTGCCAGAAAGTTAAACAGATTTGTAAATCACTTCTATTAAAAAAATCTTAATCCTTCCAGTACTTTTGGGGGGTTGTATACTAAAGAGAAATCCAAAAAAGAAATGCATTTCCTCTGATGTCATGACCACAGTTCTCTCTGCTGACCTCTGCTGTCCATTTTAGGAACTGTCCAGAGCAGCATATGTTTGCTATGGGGATTTTCTTCTGCTCTGGACAGTTCCTAAAATGGACAGCAGAGGTCAGCAGAGAGCACTGTGGTCATGACATCATAGGAAATGCATTTCTTTTTTGGATTTCTCTTTAGTATACAGCCCCTAAAAAGTACTGGAAGGATTAAGATTTTTTAATAGAAGTGATCTACAAATCTGTTTAACTTTCTGGCACCAGTTAATTTAAAACAAAAAGTTTTTCACAGGAGTACCCTTTAAGATGAAAATGGGCTGAGTCCCTAAGGGGTTAGAGATGGATCCTATACGGATGCTGCCTTATAATTATATGTAAATTTATATTGTTATTATATGAATGTTAAGAGTTAGGCTATGTTCACATACAGTAAAATTTGCCATTTTAGCCGTAAAAAATCGGACAATTTTTTTTGTAATAATGTGTTCAATTTTATATGATTAATGCACTGAGGATGTAAAAATGTAATTGGTTGTTAAATTAGTTGATATGTTATTTGTGGCAGAAGATTTTGCCACAAAATTTTAGTCTAGTATTTCCAACCAATTAAAAAGGCATTTTTGTCTGCAAAAGGTCTAAAAAAAAAAACTGTGATTTTTTTAGCTGTTTTTTTTCATGAAAAAATGGCAGAAATATTTTTTATGTCTGAAAATAATGAGCAAAAATGGTGTGTGAACATAGTCTTGGACTAATGGCAGTTCACATTTGTGGGCCTTAAAAATGTGAACTACTCTTAGTAAGGCCATGTTTCTAAACCATTTTGCCTATTATTTTCAGCCTTTTAGTGTAATTTTACTAGTAAAATGGCAATAAGGCTTAGTCTAAGAGTGGCAACACCCGAAACACGTGACTTGTTCACACTGCCTATGTCACTATTCATGACTGGGATTTCTGCAACACATCTGATCCGCACTGGATCTCCTTTCTTTCCACATTCGTATCTCAGGTGCCACCCTTCACCTTTCAATTACGGCTGGCAACTACCAGGGGTGAGCTGATAGAAAGTTCTGTGTTCATAATTTTGAGATGTAAGACATATATTATTCCCAAGTGTTTATTTTAGTATATGTCACATTATATTACCATTTGCCACACAGCCGACTGGAGCTCTATATAATAAGACGTGCTGAGAGATACTGTTCTGCGCATCCTTTTTTTTTTTTTTCTTTAGAAGTCCATTTTTTCCTCTGTTGGGATTCATTCATTCATTTTTATTTATTTTTTTTTTCAAAAAAAGGATACACCAAGCTATAAAATGTGAGCTCGAGTCTTTACCTTTGCAGTAGACGAAAGGTAAGTTCCATACTGTGCTAGGTAAAAATATTCTAGCATTCTGCATGTGCACTATACTTTTTATTAAAACTTTAATAAGTGCACTTTAAATACAAAGAGAGGAAGAAAAAAATTGTAAATGACAGACCAAAATAGAAGAGCATAGACAAGCAGCTATTTAAGGATGAAATTGCAAAAATGAGAAAAAAAAGTAATGTAATTACAACAGATTGTGAAATTCATTTGCAAATGACATTGATTTGTACAGCAAAGTATGAAGTTTGCAGTTATATTGGATAGAAATAGAAATGGAAAGAAAAAGTTAGAAGCATTAGCAAGAAACTAGTGGTGAGAAGATATAATTCTGCTATCTCATCTTGACGATGAACAGATTGTAACATTAGATAAAATATTATCGCAAATATTATGACTTAGCGATAGCAACTGGAGCACCTAAGCATTTACCATAAAAGTTACATGTATTTAAATACGTGTAATAAAAGGAAAATAATACAGAAGCATTTATTAAGACCGGGAAAAAGGATCAAGTTTTGACCATATAACGGTAGAATTGAAGGCTTTCGTACCATCAATTGGATTAGTCAGTTCTATCACATATTTTTTGCATATGTAAAAATAAGTGACATGTCACTTATTTTTATGGATGCAAAAAATATGTCTTTTTATATTCTGTATGCACAGACAACCACGTCCCCATGGACTTACATAGAACAAATACATCTTGCAGACAAAAATTCTTTGACTTTACCTAAGCATTTCTTTTTACAATAAGATATGCCTGAAAATACACTGTGCGACCATAGCCTTAGGCCATGTTCCCACACAGTATTTTCAACCATTTTGTAAGTTGTAAACAGCTCAAAAATCCAGCTAGATTCGAGCGAGCAGAATCCACCAAACCTGGACTCACTCTGGGGTTCGTGGCCAAACTTTTTTTTACCATTGCTAGGTTTGGCTTGAGCGAATCGGACAATATCTGGGCTGAGCTGTGGCATAGTATAGTGAATAAAGTTATGCTTACCTCCTCATTACTGGCTTGGGCTTTTATCTTGTGTAGCCCCGTCTATAGTAATGATGTCATTAGGGGCGGAGCTGCACAATAAAAAGCTCAAAGACTGTAATGTGGTGTGGTAATGATGGAAGTAGTAGTAATAGTAAGTATACAGCATGGGTTATAGCTTAGCAATAAGAAGCCTCCAGCTATTGCTAAATGACAACCCCCCCACCCCCACCCCTACTTATATAGGTTTGATTTTGTTTTACTTCTGGTAAAAATCATAACTACATGCACGAAAATGTATGCATTCAAAAATGTCCTCTTCTGACCCCTATAACTTTATTTTTTATTTTTCTGCATGCACGGCAGTATGAGGGCTAATTTTTTTTTACTGTGATCTGAAGTTTTTATTGGTACCATTTTTATTTTGATGGGACTTTTTGATTGCCTTCTATTCATTTTTTATGGCATAAAAAGTGACCAAAAAATAAGCTATTTTGGATTTTTTTTTTTACGTGTATGCTATTGACATTTACACATGCGGTGATATCACATATGTTTATATTTATTTACATCGTTTTTTTATGGGAAAAGGGGGGTGATTCAAACTTTTATTAGGGAAAGGGTTAAATCACATT
This sequence comes from Hyla sarda, assembly GCF_029499605.1. Classification (NCBI taxonomy): domain Eukaryota; kingdom Metazoa; phylum Chordata; class Amphibia; order Anura; family Hylidae; genus Hyla; species Hyla sarda. The sequence continues at coordinate 163,897,718 of NC_079189.1, forward strand.
TATTAACTTGTATTTACATTTTTGTATTACACTGTTATAGCCCCCATAGGGGACTTTAACATACGATACATTGATTGCATACATTGTGCATACAGTGTTTTCGGACAGTGCTTCAGCCTGGATCTCAGGCATGGAGCAATCAATCACCGATCGGATGCCAAGGAGGAAGGTAGGGACCCTCCTTGTGTGTCCCGATCAGCCTGACTGAGCTGCCGGGAAGCATTTTTTAAAATATTTTAGATGTGGCGATCAACTCTGATTACCGCATCTAAAGGGTTAATAGCGGACATCACCGCGATTGATGATGTTCGTAATTAGCTACAGGTCCCGGTCGTTGCTAGGTGCCAGGACCGATCCAATATGATGCAGGGTCAGCCTGTGGCTCCACGTTATATCGCAGGAGCGGGCGCAGGGTGTACAGGTATGCCCTTAACAGGTTAATATAGCAACAGCTGAATGCTCCCTGTTGCTAAACTATAACCCCCATCATTACCAGACACCCTGACAGCCAGGGAGCTTCCAGTTGTTAAATTACAATTTCTATTATTCCCAGACAGCCCAATGTACTGCTGCCCTAAAGACCACATTTTATTGAATAATTTCTTCCAGTCTTGAAAAATGGATGTTAACTTTTATTCACCATTATCCATGACAATTTTAATTTAATTGAGTCCAAACTAATAAAGAATCTCTTCCAGGACTGTGCTGTTTCTATCCTTGCTGCCAAGAAGCATAGGGATATCCCTCTATGAGTAGCCTTGGGGACATCGGAAATGGCCATGACTTTCAATGTCATCAGATCTGTGCCAGATATAATGGTTAGAGGAAGCAACGCTTAAAGTTTACTACCAATGGAAGCAACTATATGTGACAAATTGACAAAAAATAAAGAACGATAAGTAGAGATGAGCAAATCGAATCTAAGGAAGTCAAATTCATTCTGAATTTCATGAAAAATTTGATTCGGACCGAATCCAAACTTCCACTTGATACTAAATAACAAATTTCTTATGATGTATAGATGTGAGCGGCTTTCTCCTGCGCTCGCATCTCTGCAATAGATAGGACTATCGCAGCAGGTGTCAGGAGTGACACTTGCTGTGATCTGTTCTCAACTGCAGGTACTACTGCTCCCAACATGGATCACACTCTGTATTAATAGACAGATCACAGCGGGTATTACTTCTGACACCCGATGCGATCGTCCTGTATAATGTATAGATGTGGGCAGTCGGACGCTCTTCTCTGGTCCCACTGTAGTATTAGTTTATTCCGTAATAATACATATTATTCATATTTCCTGCAGAGAGCTGTGAGTGGCTGGAACCATCTGGCCAATCACAGCTCTCTGCGAAAAATATGGATAAGTGGTGTGTATTCTATTCACATCACTGGCCAGCAGAATATAGTGCAGAGATGCGAGCACAGGAGAAAGCAGCTCCATCTCTGCAATAAAAAGGACAATCACATTGATACCTGCTGTGATCTGTCTATTAGTACAGGTACTAATGCTTCCTTCATGGAACAGTTTGCTCTATGCTGGGAGTAGTAGTACTACCTAAAAAATTTAAAAAATGGAGAAAAAAGTGAAACACACACACTTTATTAAACACAAGATTAAAATATTTTACTAATAAAATACATTACATACAATACAATACAATACATTTAAATGGCCCTTTTCTACATTTTTATTATTGTCGGCTACATTTTTAGGTCCCTACCCGCCCACATAAATTGATCCCTGCTTAAACATTAACGGTATGTTACCACTACAGAGTGTGAATGGAATCTCCGCTCACTGATTTCAGCAAGCGGAGATTCAGACTGGCAGCCAGCGGCGGAGGTAGGAACGCGCGGCACAGCGCCGTCACCATTGACTTCCGCACAAAGAATGAAGATTTATTGTTCCACTTGCATTTTTCAGTTTGACGTTTTAATTTTTTTAATCCTTCTGGCTTTTTTTTTCACTCTTTTTGGCATTTTTCAGCTCATTGGCAGCTTTGCAAAGTCGCAGCATGTTGAGCCTATGGGTTTTTTCCCTGAAACCATGGCATTTTTATCACATAGAAGTCTATGGGAGTAATAAAAAAACACAGAGAAGAACAACATGTGGGTTTTAACTTGGCGTTTTTGCAGGTGTTTTTTTTTTGGACCGGTTTTAATAAAATTTCATAGGGTACCATTAAACAAAAATATTAAAAAAGATACAGTAGTGATGGAAAACATTGTATTTAAAGAAATGTATATTTTTTATTTAAAAAATGAAATTCTTTTTTAAACAGGTATCAATTTATGTGGGCAGGCAGGGCACTAAAAATGTAGCCGACAATAATAAAAATGTTGTGTGTGTGTTTTTCTCTTTTTTTTAATTACATTTTTTAGGTAGTAGTACTACTACTCCCAGCATGGAACACACTGTTCCATGATGGAAGTAGCAGTACCTGTACTAATTGACAGATCGCCCGTGTCACTTCTGACACCCTTTGCGATCCTCCTGTATAATGTATACATGCGGCCGGCCGCTCTTCAATGGTCCCCTGCACTGCCGTATATATACACCTATTCATATTTCCCACAGAGAGCTGTGATTGGCCAGATGGTTCCAAACAAAATAACAACTCTCCGTGTGAAATATGAATAGGTGTATATACACGTCAGTGCAGGGGGCCATAGAAGAGCGGCCGGCCACCTGCATCTATACGGAGGATCACAGCGGGTGTCAGAAGTGACACTAGCTGTGATCTGTCTATTAATGCAGGTACTACAGCTCCCAGTATCGAGCAGAGTGTGCTCCATGTTGGGAGCAGTAGTACCTGCAGTTAAGGACAGATCACAGCGGGTGTCACTCCTGACACCCACTGCAATCATCCTTCATCCCTGATGTCAGGAGACAGGGAGAGTGAGCCCTAAACTGACCCTAAAACCACTCTCTCTGTCTACTTGCCCATCCATCAAAAATGATGGATTGACAACTGTGCGCCGGTCCCTTCCTGCACTAAATTGCAGTGGGGTAAAAACGCAAATACAGGCCAGGAACAGAAAACTACTAGACAACCAGACATACCAGACAGGATATAAATACTAACAGGGCAAAATATAAACAGGCAAACTGATACAGGGACATAGGACACTGTTTACAAACAGGTACAAGTACAAAGGACAAAGATTAGACAAACCAAACAGAATATAAATATAGGACACTGTTCACACTGGACACAAGGCAAGGAAACAGATGGGTCAGAATAGACTCCATGAACAAACAGGAATTATAACATACAGAGAAGAGGCAATACTATACCAGGGCAGGATGAGTCTGAATAGACTCCAAGTACAAAACAGGAATAAGCTCAATCCCGCAGATAACCTTCGGTAGACAAAGGGAATAATCAATACCCCCAGAGTCCCCTACACAAAGGTAAAAGGGTTCTATTGCTAAACAGGAATAAACACAATACCCTAGAACCACCTGAAGACACAGAAATGTCTTGATACTAGTACGCAATCTCCCAGAGTCCACCATGGAGCATGGAGATCTCTTGTACTAATTCTCAATTCCCTGGAGTCCCCAACGACAGGTAACAGGGATATCTTGTTACAGAAACACAGAAAACATATATAAGAGAAAACACAGTGTGAATAGACACATAGCAGAAAGAATATACAAATACTGAAAACCGACTAATAAAATTGAGATTAAAATCTACTAGGAGTATGCTACATAACCATGGCTAAAACCCAGAATATACAAAGCATGCAAAAGCAAAAATAGTAGATATTAGCTCAAACAAAGAGTGTTTTACCAAGACCTCCAAAGCAGCATATCAGCAGCAAGACAGGATGTCAATCACCAGCTCAGAAGCTAGATGGAGCTGGCCTTATCTAGACACACCCAAAGAGCTATTGGATGAAAGGGTAAAAGCTTTAACTATTCCCTGACCGGGGAACATAAAACTATTCAGACCACCAAAATCATACGGCAGTCTGAACATAACCCAAGACAGACAATACACCTGATTTTTTTAGCGGCTTTCTCCAGCGCTCGCATCTCTGCTTTTTCCCCCGGCCGGCCACTCACCATTCACATTTCCATCTGAGAGTGCGGATTGGCTGCCACCATCCGGACAAACCCTACTCTGGGCGGAAAATATGAATGAGTGATGTCACTTTCTATTCACATTACTGGCCGGCCCGGAGTATAGTGCAGAGATATGAGCACTGTATAGAGCCGCTCCGCATCTCTGCTAAATTATGGGCGATCACATCAGTTGTCAGGAGTGACAACCAGGGCGATCTGTCTATTAGTACAGGAATTACTACTCCCATCGTGGAACAGTGTTTTCCATGCAGAGAGTAATAGTACTACCTAAAAAAAAGAAGGAAAAAAAAGTGAAAAACACACACACACTACATTTTTATTCTTGTGGGCTACATTTTTAGTGCCTTCCCACCCACACAAATTGATCCCTGTTAAAATATTAACATAACATTTTTTTGGTCTGTCAACTTTCAGGAGTGGACAGGGACCAGAAAATTCAGCGCTCAATATTAAAAATGGGGCTAAAAAAGTAAAATGAAAATAACAAGGACCTAAAAATAACAGGGACCTAAAAAATGTAGCCGACAATAATAAAAATGTAGAAAGGGGCCATTTAAATGTAAAAAAAAAATGATATGTTTTATAATTATAATTTTTTTTATTAGTTACCGCATTTATCGGCGTATAACACGCACTTTTTAGGCTAAAGTCTGTGTGCGTGTTATACGCCGATAAGCCGCTGCAGTTCAATGATTTAAAGCGGGCGCTTTAAATTAATGAACTGCAGCGGCTTTGCAGGTGCAGAGACAGCCAGCGCTGCCGGCTTCTCTGCCCCTGCCTGCCCTGGGGTCTAGAGCCCTGCTGCCGGCCCTTCTCTCCCCCTGGCTATCGGCGCCGCTGCCCGTTCTCTCCCCCTGACTATCGGTGCCGGCGCCCCATTGCCGACACCGATAGCCAGGGGGAGAGAAGCGGCGCCGGCAATGGGGCAGCGGCGCCGACAGACAGGGGGAGAGAAGGGGCAGCGGCACCCATTGCCGGCGCCGCTGCCCCGTTGCCTCCCCCCATCCCCGGTTGCATAATTACCTGTTGCCGGGGTCGGGTCCGTGCTGCTTCAGGCTTCCGGTGTGCGTCCCCTGCGTCGTTGCTGTGCGCTGCACGGCGCGGCGCATGACGTCAGTGCACCGCGCCGTGCAGTGCATAGCAACGACGCAGGGGACGCACACTGGAGGCCTGAAGCAGCGCGGACCCGACCCCGGCAACAGGTAATTATGCAACCGGGGATGGGGGGAGGCAACGGGGCAGCGGCACCGGCAATGGGTGCCGCTGCCCCTTCTCTCCCCCTGGCTGTCGGCGCCGCTTCTCTCCTCCTGGCTATCGGCGCCCCATTGCAATGGGGCGCCGGCACCGATAGTCAGGGGGAGAGAACGGGCAGCGACGCAGATAGCCAGCGGGAGAGAAGCGGCGGCAGCAGGGCTCTAGACCCCAGGAAAGGCAGGGGGAGAGAAGCGGGCAGCAAAGGCCTCTCTCCCCCTGCCTTTCCTGGGGGTGTATCGGGGTATACACGCGCACACACATGCACCCTCATTTTACCATGGATATTTGGGTAAAAAACTTTTTTTACCCAAATATCCTTGGTAAAATGAGGGTGCGTGTTATAGGCCGCTGCGTGGTATACCCCGATAAATACGGTATGTATTTTAATATTGTGTTTAATAATAATAATTTAACATTTTTAGGTAGTACTACTACTCCCAGCATGGAACAGACTGTTCCATGATGGGAGCTGTAGTACCTGTACTAATACGTGGCACTGATATTACTGGAGAGGTCTACCAGAAAAAGTAATAGAAAAATAGTGACTGCACAGGGAACCTTAAAACTTTGCTTTTATTATGCTAGTATAAAAATAGCAATAATGTGTCAAAAGTCAAGAAAAAATTGCAAAAACTTAAAGAAAATATTCAGATTAGGTTATCTGAAGTGTTCTGAGGTTATAGTCTATAACCTCAGAATACTTCAGATAACCAAATCTGAATATTTTTTTAAAGTTTTTATGCTATTATTCTTGATTTTTGACACATTATGGCTATTTTTATACTAGCATACTAAAAGCCAAGTTTTAAAGTACCCTGTACAGTCACTATTTTTCTATAACTTTTTCTGTGAGACCTAATTTACTTATCAAGTAATATCAGTGCCCCGTATTATTCTGTTCCATGCTGAGAGTAGTAGTACTACCTAATAAATGTTTAAAAAAAAGATTTAAAAAAAAGTGAAACACACTTACACACACTTAATTAAACACAATATTAAAATATATTACTAATAAAAAATATAATTATAAAAAATATACATATTTTTTGCATTTATATGGCCCCTTTCTAAAAAATTTTTTATTGTCGGCTAAATTTTTAGGTCCCTGCCAGCCCACATAAATTGATGCCTGTATAAAAATTTTTTTTTTTTATTTTGTCTTTTTATTTTCGGGACTCAACAGGGACCAGAAATGTTACGTTGTGCGCTCCGGCCACACACGCTGGCCGTGAGAGCATGGTCCCCTTACCTCCTGCTGCCGACGGGGCTGGGACTAGCATCGCGGGACACGCCTGCATGCGAGCCCCAGTCTGTCACTCTCCGGTGTTTCTCCTGCCTCTGCTCTGGCGCGCGTATCCCCGTCCCCTAGGGCACGCGCCTCCCGGAGCTTTAAGATTTAAAGGGCCAGTACGCTCATTAGTGTAATCTACCTGTGGCTCATTTATAAATTCCTCCACCCTCCTCAGTTCCTTGACGGATCTTTGTTGCTTTGTGCCTTTGAGAAAGTGTTCCTCTGTATTGCCTTGCCGTGTATCAGATCTCTTGCTCTTGTGACTTGACCTTGTTCCTCGTCTGCCTGCCTACTAAACTCCTGCTTCGCTTTGACTATGCTACTGTGCTACCTGCCCTGACCTTCTGCTATTCAAACTACGAGTTGCCTTATCCCTCCTGTGCCTCGCATCTCCTCAGCTGCCTGTGTGGTCGAGCCGTGCCAGGGGTAGCGACCTGGGTGTCGCCTGCAGCTGCAAGCCCTTTGCGGCAGGCTCTGGTGAAAACCAGCGGCACCTTAGACTCTGCTCCCTGGTACGGTCCGAATCATCTGCCACACACGTCCAGCGGATCCACATCCTCCGGGGTTCCTGTCTTCAGAAATGTGAGTGTTACAAGAAAATTCAGCGCTTAATATTAAAAAAGTTATTATTTTTCTTTTACTTTGCAGTGGTCATGTATTTATCAAATGCGATAGTCGTCATTTATGAAGAAAAAAAGTTGCATCTCCATTTGAAAGTCGCATATGTATTCCAGGTCCAACCTGGTTTACAGAAAGTGCATAAGTCAGCAGAAAAGGAAATTCACACCCACTTTAAGAACTTTTCTTGTTCTGCATCATGAAACAAAGCTACTACATTAATGTTAATTATAAAAAAAAAATTATAATACCAATAAATTTAAAGGTTGAAAATACACACTGTACACCTTGCTAATTTAAGGACATGTGCTTTTTACAGACTACGTAAATAACCCATATGTGGCACTAAAATTTTTCCTTAAAAAAAAAAAGAAACATCCATTGTAATACAGCTTCATGCACATTTTGGGGTGGGTAACATACCAAGCCATTTTTTTTTGTGGCCTCACTATTGTTTATGTGCCTGCTGGTGCTGCGCTGTCTTCCTTCCTGACATAAACTCCGGTCTCAGCGCAGCGACACAAGACTCCACCCACCAACATCACAAAATGTGGACTCAAAATTAAACAAAAAAGCCTTCAGAGTACGGATATTCATGGTGTGGCATAGTATGTTTTTAGTATTTTTTTTTAATTTTTGAGGAGGGTGGATAGGTTGTTGCAGGATAGTTGGAGTACAGCTATTTAGTCCAGGCAGGCCAGTCAGGGTTTCACCTGCTGTGGTACGCCCCCCCCTCCCAATCACTCTCTAGCAACGCTACTGGTGATAAAGGGTAGATAAAGAACTTCGGCTATTAACATAAGAGAAAACTTTTCTGCTTTAAAATTTGCTTTTGTAAGCGGGTTTCCCGGGTTTTGTTTACGTGTGACTTATTTATCAAGGTCGTGCAACTATTTGATAAATAGGACGCATGAAAGCAAAAGTAAGTTAAAAAAATTGTCTTATACGTTTGAAAAGAATATTATATCTCCTTCAATATATATATATATATATATATATATATATATATATATATATGTATATATATACAGTGGTCCCTCAACATACGATGGTAATTCGTTCCAAATGAACTATCGTTAGTTGAAACCATCGTATGTTGAGGGATCCGTGTATCCGTGTAATCCCCGTTGCTCCGGGCCATCTCTGCTGCCTAGGATCGTTGCTCTTCATCGCTGTCATCATGTCGCTGCGCACGCCGGGTGAAAGGTTACGTTTATTAGGGAAAACTGTGCAATTGAAAGTAGGCTTTGGTACTATTTCTGTCCACAATTACCCTAGAAACAAGATAATGGTTGGGCATGGAGGCATGCTGGTTCCTTATGGCCTCTGATGGCACATTTGGCCTCAAATGTTGCAGCTGCGCCTGTAGATTTTGCATACTCATAGGTTGTTTAAGCTGGTTCATTATAAATGCTAGACAGATTATACATGTTGGGACAGGGCAGGCCCAAAAAAAAGGCTTCATAAATGATATACTGAGGGAAAATGGACTATGCTACCACAGATTTGTTTTACTTAAAAAAAAATAGCAGCCAAATTTCCCAAAAAAGTTTGCATTTAGAGGCTAAGTTTACACCCAGTTTTTTGGGCTTTATATTGTTGTCTTCTTGTCCTTTTGCTTATACAATTCCTATGAAGGACTATTTAACAAATAGGAACCAGACATATGGGAAGAGAGTGGAGTAAAACAGATCTATAATATCAAACAAATTTGCAGTCAAAAATTGGTTCTGATCTGTACTGTTGTTAAACTCAATTCTCTTGCCAACGCGTTTCACCCCTATATCATAGGGGCTCATCAGGAATAAGAGGAAACCACATTGATCATGATGTAGAAAGATATAGTGTACCACACAGATTAAGTAAATATATATATATATATATATATATATATATATATATATATAAAAGCAAATAGATGCAGCACACCACAGCTTGAAAATAACGGGGCAAGGTTTATTCCATAGTGTATTCCAGTAGACCTATAGGTCTATTGGAATACACTATGGAATAAACCTTGCACCGTGATTTTCAAGCTGTGGTGTGCTGCATCTATTTATTTTTTATGAATTAAGGAACCGGCGACCGAGGCTCCAAGTATGCTTGCACCCCGTTCAAAATTACTTACTTATCTTGATGTGCTGTTCATATTTGGACTATATATATATATATATATATATATATATATATATATATATATATATATATATATATATATACAGCAACAGAAGAATGCAGCAGCACACTGCCAGCACAAGGATATAGGTGCAACATGAATATGCAGTTAAAACATGGAGAGGTATACAGCTATGGTGTAATAGATGCAAATGTGAAACTATGAAATAGTGAGGCACTTAGCTCGCAAATTTGTCTCCGCCGGCGGTCAAACAGCTTGGACCGTCCCACCGCAATAAGGTGGCCTCTTTGGGACAGACCCTACACTGTAAATATGCCTCTGTGTGAACAGTTCAGTAAGCATGGCAGGGTCTGGAACATCCAAGACACCTTATATACACACACCTGATAGAGGTGGGTGGGGTGCAAGGCCAACATGGAGGTAGCCACTCCCCCGTATGTGCAATACAGGCAAAGAATAAGTCAGCCAGCACTTTAGTTGATACCAAACTATTATATGGACCTGGCCTACAGGTGCACGCTACTAGGCTAGATATACAGCAACAGAAGTGTCTCCATGTTTTAACTGCATATTCATGTTGCACCTATATCCTAGTGCTGGCAGTGTTCTGCTGCATTCTTCTGTTGCTGTATATCTAGCCTAGTAGCGTGCACCTGTAGGCCAGGTCCATATAATAGTTTGGTATCAACTAAAGTGCTGGCTGACTTATTCTTTGTCTGTATTGCACATACGGGGGAGTGGCTACCTCCATGTTGGCCTTGCACCCCACCCACCTCTATCAGGTGTGCATATAAGGTGTCTTGGATGTTCCAGACCCTGCCATGCTTACTGAACTGTTCACACAGAGGCATATTCACAGTGTAGGGTCCGTCCCAAAGAGGCCACCTTATCGCGGTGGGACGGTCCAAGCTATTTGACCGCCGGCGGAGACAAATTTGCGAGCTAAGTGCCTCACTATTTCATAGTTTCACATTTGCATCTATTACACCATAGCTGTATAGCTCTCCATGTTTTAACTGCATATTCATGTTGCACCTATATCTTTGTGCTGGCAGTGTGCTGCTTCATTCTTCTGTTGCTGTATATCTAGCCTAGTAGCGTGCACCTGTAGGCCAGGTCCATATAATAGTTTGGTATCAACTAAAGTGCTGGCTGACTTATTCTTTGTCTGTAATGCACATACGGGGGAGTGGCTACCTCCATGTTGGCCTTGCACCCCACCCACCTCTATCAGGTGTGTATATAAGGTGTCTTGGATGTTCCAGACCCTGCCATGCTTACTGAACTGTTCACACAGAGGCATATTCACAGTGTAGGGTCCGTCCCAAAGAGGCCACCTTATCGCGGTGGGACGGTCCAAGCTATTTGACCGCCGGCGGAGACAAATTTGCGAGCTAAGTGCCTCACTATTTCATAGTTTCACATTTGCATGTATTACACCATAGCTGTATAGCTCTCCATGTTTTAAATGCATATTCATGTTGCACCTATATCCTTGTGCTGGCAGTGTGCTGCTGCATTCTTCTGTTGCTGTATATCTAGCCTAGTAGCGTGCACCTGTAGGCCAGGTCCATATAATAGTTTGGTATCAACTAAAGTGCTGGCTGACTTATTCTTTGTCTGTATTGCACATACGGGGGAGTGGCTACCTCCATGTTGGCCTTACACCCCACCCACCTCTATCAGGTGTGTATATAAGGTGTCTTGGATGTTCCAGACCCTGCCATGCTTACTGAACTGTTCACACAGAGGAATATTCACAGTGTAGGGTCCGTCCCAAAGAGGCCACCTTATCGCGGTGGGACGGTCCAAGCTATTTGACCGCCAGCGGAGACAAATTTGCGAGCTAAGTGCCTCACTATTTCATAGTTTCACATTTGCATCTATTACACCATAGCTGTATAGCTCTCCATGTTTTAACTGCATATTCATGTTTCATCTATATCCTTGTGCTGGCAGTGTGCTGCTGCATTCTTCTGTTGCTGTATATCTAGCCTAGTAGCGTGCACCTGTAGGCCAGGTCCATATAATAGTTTGGTATCAACTAAAGTGCTGGCTGACTTATTCTTTGTCTATATATATATATATATATATATATATATATATATATATATACGTCCAGAGTGGTGAATAATTGTCAGTAGAATAGAGGAGTCTGTGTTTGTCAAAGTCAGGTGAGAGGTCACATAAGGAGAAGATGTAGTATTGAGGTATAAATCTCACATACACAATAGCATTAATCAGTATTGTGGCGTATAGCCTACAAGCTTGAAACTATAGATGAGCTTCACTGAAGTAAGATAATTGACCAACCCCTAATGCAACAGTTTTGAAGATGTGATCTCACAGTTTTCAAGATGTCATAGTTTCCAAAATGTGACCTCGATTGTATGTAGAAACCCTCAGACTCCTAATAGTAAGATGCCGACAATGATGGATGGCAGATGGTATACATGCAAGTGTGAGTGAACATGGCCTTTATGGAAGGAGGATCCCTCCCTGATAGCAATTCAATAGGACATCAGCAGATAGATGTAAAATGTCACAATAGTGGAGAAAACAAGTAGGCTGGACCTGTATGATGACAGTGTCCCAAAGCCATACACTGGTGCTGTCAGAAGGTGATTGTGCATCATAGGCCACGAGGGCGCAGTCTCATCTTATGTTACCTCTCACCTGACTTTGACAAACACAGACTCCTCTATTCTACTGACAATTATTAACCACTCTGGACGTCACTCTCTCTCTCTCTCTCTCTCTCTCTCTCTCTATATATATATATATATATAGAGAGAGAGAGAGAGAGAGAGAGAGAGAGAGAGTGACGTCCAGAGTGGTTAATAATTGTCAGTAGAATAGAGGAGTCTGTGTTTGTCAAAGTCAGGTGAGAGGTAACATAAGATGAGATATATATATATATATATATATATATATATATATATATATATACTTATTTTATCTGTGTGGTACACTATATATTTCTACATCATGATCAATGTGGTTTCCCCTATGATATAAAGGGTGAATCGCGTTGTCAAGAGAGGTCTGCCACTTGCTATTCTCATTGTTATGTTTCCTTCAAATTTTCCTTCTCCCCCCCCTTCCACACTTAGGAATTATGAGTGTTTTCTGTATTAGGACTGGTAGGTAGGGCATCACCTGTACCCGTATTTCCTATCCCCAATCTTCATTAATGTGTACCCCATTATTCATTTTTTGAAGTTAAATCTATGTTTTATTTTTATCTAAGCCTCATTGGTATTTCTCAAGTTGGTTACATACCTGTATTGTTGTTAGAACTATAGTTATGCACTACATATAATAACATGTTATAGGGTATTTGTATTTAAGACTTCGTATTTAAGAAAAAAGTAGGTGTATCAATATACCAACAGAACATACAGGACATTTGTACCTATCCTGAATAGCTAGTTTCCTAACATAAAATCTTTACAACCAGACCGACCGGTTGTTGAGACTGATATATTTGTGGAAACATTCTGTTGCAATGTTTGTAAATTAACTTTCAGAATTTAGACAATACATATCTCTCTTCAGTCTTGCCTTACATTACTTCATTTTGATATAATCTCCCAGGTATTGCATAGCTCATGTAATGTACATCAACACACCAGCATGTGGCTCAGAAAAGCTTTTCATGAACAGAAAACACAGCTGAACATGTCATTCACAACAAGCAACAAGCATATTAAATACTGTAGTTTACATAAAATCACATAATCCTCTACACAGAGCACAACATATTGTGGGACAGCTTTCAGGAAATTTATCTTTACTCATTTATTATTACTAGAGATGAGGGAGCCAAACCCATAAAACTGAGTTTAGTCAGAACTTTGCAAAAAGTTCAGTTCAGCTAAAACTTGGGTGGTTTTACAGAACCTGCTAAAACAACATCATCCACATGGTAGGAAGGAGAAGGAGGAAAGATCACAATGAATCCCATAATGCCTTTCAAACAGCTTTCCTTTCAATCAGGAGGCAGTATAGAGGTGATGCCAAATGTACATAGTTTCAGCAGCCATTTTAGAGATAGCAGGTGCTTGATGAAGATCTCTGTGAGGGACACTAAGCTGTGATAGGAGTAGGACCCCACATATACAGGGTGGGCCATTTATATGGATACACCTTAATAAAATGGGAATGGTTAGTGATATTAACTTCCTGTTTGTGGCACATTAGTATATGTGACGGGGGAAACTTTTCAAGATGGGTGGTGACTATGGTGGCCATTTTGAAGTCGGCCATTTTGAATCCAACTTTAGTTTTTTCAATAGGAAGAGGGTCATGTGACACATCAAACTTATCTGCAATTTCACAAGAAAAACAATGATGTGCTTGGTTTTAAGGTAACTTTATTATTTCATGAGTTATTTGCAAGTTTCTGACCACTTATAAAATGTGTTCAATGTGCTTCCCATTGTGTTGGATTGTCAATGCAACCCTCTTCTCCCACTCTCCACACACTGATAGCAACACCACAGGAGAAATGCTAGCACAGGCTACCAGTATCCGTGGTTTCAGGTGCTGCACATCTCGTATCTTCACAGCATAGACAATTGCCTTCAGATGACCCCAAAGATGAAAGTCTAATGGGGTCAGATTGGGAGACCTTGGGGGCCATTCAACTGACCCACGACGACCAATCAACTTTCCACGAAACTGTTCATCTAGGAATGCTCGGACCTGACACCCATAATGTGGTGGTGCACCATCTTGCTGGAAAAACTCAGGGAACGTGCCAGCCTCAGTGCATAAAGAGGGAAACACATCATCATGTAGAAATTTTGCATATCCAGTGGCTTTGAGGTTTCCTTTGATGAAGAATGGCCCCACTATCTTTGTACCCCCATATACCACACCATAGCATAAATATTTATGTTCCAACAGTCTTGGAGGGATCCAATGTGTGTTAGTGTCAGACCAATAGCGGTGGTTTTGTTTGTTAACTTCACCATTCACATCTGAAGGCAACTGTCTATGCTGTGAAGATACAAGATGTGCAGCACCTGAAACTACGGATACTGGAAGCCTGTAAATAACTCATGAAAAAATAAAGTTATGTTAAAACCAAGCACATCATTGTTTTTCTTGTGAAATTCCCAATAAGTTTGATGTGTCACATGACCCTCTTCCTATTGAAAAAAACAAAAGTTGGATTAAAAATGGCCGACTTCAAATGGCCGCCATGGTCACCACCCATCTTGAAAAGTTTCCCCCCTCACATATACTAATGTGCCACAAACAGGAAGTTAATATCACCAAGCATTCCCATTTTATTAAGGTGTATCCATATAAATGGCCCACCCTGTATATTAATTGTAATAAAGTGGCACTGCAGCAGAGAGCATTCTGTATCTGTTTTGTCAGTGCAAAATCTGTTAAAATTTGAAGTTATGTGTGCCAGGTTTTTTTTTCACCCTGATTGTGAAAAAGCAGCAAAGAGGGCCTTGTGTCACTTTTGTGCACTTTTAAGGATGCCAATCTTATTGCTATGCCCCAAATGCAAATTTTCCAGGAACTAATCCTCTTGGTACTTCCAAAAAGGGATCATTTTTGGACCACTTGGATAAAGCCATTAGTGTTGAGCGGCGTAGGGCATATTCGAATTCGCGATATTTCGCGAATATATGGACGAATATTCGTCAATTATTCGCTAAATTTGCATATTCATAATATTTGCATTTTATTTTCGCATATGCGAAAATTCGCACGCTAGTCTCACACAGTAGTATTAGAGCCTTCTTTACACCACAATCTGGAAGCAGAGAGGGATGATCACTGTGATGTGTACTGTGAAAAAAAAACGAATATTCGTAATTGTGAATATATAGTGCTATATTCACGAATATTCGCGAATTTGCGAATATGCGATATTCGTGAATAAAATTTGCATTGCAAATATTCGCGAGCAACACCAAAAGCCATTGCTTGATATCTCTGTGTGTGTTAAACACCAGTGGGCATCAGCCTCCAAAGAGGGATCAGTTTTGGACAGTAATTTTAAAAATAATGTGGTGTCCCGGTACCGGATTGCATCTGTTACCTTGTGGTGAGGTCCCCAAAGTCAGAGTCCCTAGGTACCGGTGGGCTCCTGCGCAATGAGTTCAAGCTGCGATCCTCTGGTCCGGTCAGCACAGGCAGAGCTGAACTGCTGCCGGAAAAGCGCGCAACGAAGGCTCGCACTGCGCCCCGCCCCTGGGCGTTGCTGCCAAATTGCTGTATCACAGCCGAAAGGGAACTTGGAGATACAGGAGTCGTCTCTGGAGGGACCGGAAGTCGGGGCTGCACCGATGACGTCCTTCCTGCCGGCCGCCATTATGGGGAAGCCCACAATAAAACACAATATGCACAGCGACCTCTTCAGTCTGCACAGGGAGCTGGAGAGTACAGACATGGCAGAGAACAGCATTCCAAGTGGTGAAGATGGTAAAATGGCGCCGGAACAACGGAAAGTTGTGGCAGTCGCAGCCTGACAAGAACTTGCTGACCGTCTGCAGCGGTTGTCATTAGACGAAGAGGGGGCCTGCAATCTTCCCCCACTGCCTGATGATGACGACAATTGGCCAGAGACACCTCCAGCGGAGAGCGCAGGGACAGCTGGAGGTGCATCGCTGGTGAGACTGTCCCCACACCACAGAACTTGGGGCTCGTGGGCTGAGATCCCATCGGAGGAGTCTGCAGTGAGTACCCCGCCAGAAGCGGCCTATTCTTCCTCCTCCAGCCCTAAGCTAAAATTCCCCTATCTGCTTTGCCGAGTGCACGACCGGGCTCACCAGATTTGCCCCAGTGGATCTTTGGGGACGAGCCAGGACTCATCGAGTATATGCACGCAGTTCTACAACCTATACCTGGGAAGCCACTCCCACCAATTCCAGCCGCACAAAGGGAAAGGGCCCGTCAAGAAGCTGAGCTGGCTGAACTGATGGACAGATTAAAGGCCCGACACAGAGAATTGTACGCCCCTAAGCATGTGCATTTGCCTCCTGAGGAAAGAATTTGCTACCAGAAGAATACTAAAGAAATGGAAGCTTTATTCATCCGCAAATGGGACCATCCCTGAGAAGGGGAGGAGCCTCTAGAACGACGAAGAGCAACTGTGGCCAAGTTCGACAAGGTCAGAGGTTATGGGACACTCCTAGATTGCCATGCAGGGCAAACCATCCTTGTAAACCGGCGAGCAGTACAGAGGCCATATCTTCATAAGAAGTTCTACTCCTTGGAGGTGGGTGAAAGTGTGGAGTACACCCCTGTCCAGAGCCTGCGTGGAGAATGGGCTGCAGCAGTCACAAGACCAACAGCCCCAACACAGCTTCCCTTCAAATACTTTCCATCTACAGATTGGGAATCGGATCCCTTCAACCTGAGGCCGAAGTGGTCTGCTCCTGATGCCTCCACCAACGTACTCAAGGAGGAGGAGCCTCTACAACATCAATCATCTTCCGTATACAGTAAAGTGCCAAGTCCTGCTCAAGTTCAAGAAAGTAAGCCTAAATTGTGGGCACCAAAGACTGTACCTAGACCCTCTCGGAGCAATGAGAGTTTGTCTGTTCCAGAGGTACCAACGTATGTACCAAGGCCCTTTTCTGACATGGAGAGTTTGCTTGCTTCCAGGATACCGACGAAAGTGTTTTGCCCCACTCATGATTTGTCGATGGTGCTAAAACCCTGTGCACCAACTGTGATCCCGGCCAGTATGCCGCTGGTCACCTTAAATCCTACTGTTGCCCATTCTACTCTCACCAATGTGGTGTGGGAGAGTTACGTTAACTCCTCGCCTGCTCCAGATGTTGGCAGATATAGAGGAACTACTAAAGGCACAAGAAGATTCAGAAGAAGTGTCTTTTGAAGGATTGTAAACTAATGTTAATTGCTTTTCTGTGCTAATCACTTTTGTTTTACAGTAACAAAGTTCAAGACATGTGCCTATCAGTACTGTGCTAAGATTGTTCCAGTTTTAGGTTCAGCAACATAACCATCAAGCTTTGTGCCTGACCATCAGGTCAAGAGACTCCTAGCCAGTAGGAGATTCGTAAGTTTTGTGCCGGGCTGATTGTGGTAAAGCCGTGTTTCCCATAGACTCCTAGTGTAGGTGGACTGCAGATCCTTACACGTCTGTTCTATGTACATAGCCTTATGTTCTGCCACTGCCAATTCCTGCCACTGTTAGGTACACCCATATTTCTCTTCTCTGTGTTACGTGTGTGAGATGCTCTACCTAGCCAGTAGGTGCTCTTGCAAGTATAAAATTAAACACGTAGTTCTAAAGGTAACCTAGGTAGGTTATTTTGAAGTGCTCTAGGGGTAAGTAGCGTGTAGCCGATAGACCCTAGCAGCCAATCTTACTGTGACCTAGCTTCCGGCTAGCCAGTATACCTTTCGTGTACTAACAGGTAACTCATTGTTGGCAAAAACAATTAAAAATAAATGTGTGAGATTCCAAAATGTTTAGTCAGCTTGAAGCTAAATGTATAGAGAGCTGTCCTAATGTTTAGTTAGCCTCATAAAATGTGTAAGAGAGCTAAAACAGAATGTTTCAGGAGCTAGCAACTCAATGTCAGATAGCTGCCTAATGGTCTAGTAAGCTTTAAAATGTATAGTAAGCTTAATTTAAATGTCTAAGAAGCTAGAAACTAAAGGTCTAGATGGCTTCATAATTGTCCAGATAGCTTCATAAATGTCTTGGAAGCC
The DNA here is from genome assembly GCF_029499605.1 of Hyla sarda. Lineage (NCBI taxonomy): Eukaryota > Metazoa > Chordata > Amphibia > Anura > Hylidae > Hyla > Hyla sarda. The sequence goes on from NC_079189.1 coordinate 163,915,829, forward strand.
TTCATAAGTGTCTAGTAGGATTACTAGTCTAAAAATATTTAAAATGCCTAGAAAAAATATCTAGTAGGTTTAAAAGTACCTAATGTGTATAAAAGTTTTGTCAGGATATATATTCTGTCTAGTTAGCAATCCTGTTCTACCTGCCCTAGTCCCTCTGCCTCAGGGGACAGGCGTCGGGGTCGACTTGTTTTAAGGGGGGTTTGTGGTGTCCCATACCGGATTGCATCCGTTACCTTGTAGTGAGGTCCGCAAAGTCAGAGTCCCTAGGTACCGGTGGGGTCCTCATCAATAGTTAGCCCCTTTTCACCCCTTTAATAGTTAAAATTATTCAAATTCAATATGTAAATAAAGTGTACTAACCTTATTGTGGCGTCGCAGGACCTGCGGGTCACATAATGCGTTCCAAAACTCTAGGGTTTTCTGGTTCAAGGGCCTTTGGAGGAAGTTAGGTGATCGCCCACCATGCATTGTAACGGTGAGTGACAGCTGACACGAACCAATCCAAAACGGCCCTGCCCATATAAGGGAGCGGCGGCCATTACTCTTTCTCTTTCCTCGTGGGCTGCTGATAGAAGAGGATCTGTGCAGCTGTCATCAGCAGTGACTAGGCCCAAGCCTTGGGGCAACGGCCATCTTTACAAAACTGTAAGTTATCTCAATCCCTGTTAACTTCGCATGATCACCAGACCTAAATAGACCCCTAAATCCGGACGGATCTCTGCACCAAACCTAATTCTAATAATCCTTTGGATAAATCAATGGTCCTCGCCATCTGTCAATCACTGCCGTGTTATATAGAGACTGTATTGCTAAGACTGTTGCTGTTAATTGGATGTACCGCAAGTACCTCAGTAAAGTTTATGCAAGTTCAACTTCATCTCTATTGTGGACCTTCATTCATTTAAGTCGAAGATTTACCTCAGCTTATTAACCCTCACCCTGGCGTCAAGAGTGACAAGGGTTAAATAAACCCCTCATATACCGAAGCAACACCTCAACTACACTATACCCCAAGGCAGTTACCACAATAATAATAATACAAAATATGCTAGTGCAGTATGCTTTTATCCAATCTTTTAGTTCCTACTGTTTCCTCATAGCCATACATGTTGCTGTAGTTTTTAAATTAACTTTACCTTGAATACAGCTCAGATGTACATAGATACACTACTAAGTATACAACTACAAGGTTGCAGCAGCACTCTTGATACCTGTATGCCCTGAGTCCGCTCTCTTTTTATAACGCGGGGCCACGGCGGGTAGGGCCCAGCTTCTAACAACGGCCGGAACCCGTGGCTAATAGCACGTCTAAAGTGAAAGTAAACTACTCCCAGCTAGCTCAGTGGGCTGTTTGGGGTGTCCCAAACAGCTGGAGGACACAAGGAGGGTCCCCACCTTCCTCATCTGTGTCCGATTGCCGAATGACTGCTCCGTGCCTGAGATCCAGGCATGAGCAGTCAAGCGGCAGAATCATTGATCAATGTTATCCTACCTGATAACAATGATCAATGTAAAGATCAGTGTGTGCAGTGTTATAGCCCCCCATGTGGGCTATAACATTGCAAAAAAAAAGTTAATAAAGATCATTTAACCTCTCCCCTAATAAAAGTTTGAATCACACCCCCCCCCCTTTTCCCATTTAAAAAAACATAGTGTCAATAAAAATAAACATATGTGGTATCGCTGCTTGTGGAAATGTCCGAATTATAAAAATATATTGTTAATTAAACCACACGGTCAATGGCGTACACACAAAAAAAATTCCAAAGTCCAAAATAGCGTAATTTTGGTCACTTTTTACATAGGTGTTATATAATATATGTAAATAATGTATTACATGTATATACTGTACAGGCAAAAGTGTATGCTAAAATATGTTTACCTTGGCATATTAAAGTGTAAGCTTTGATAGAAGATTGGTGCTTTAAATTATTTACATTTAAACATTTGCCACATGCATTTTTAAGAAATAAAACAGTGGATTATTCTTTGCCGAAACATTTAAAGCAGCTTTATTAAATAGCGTATGAAGCATCAGTTGCCTTTGAAGTCATATCTGAGCTCAGTAGACTCATCTTCCAATAATTCCTATTCTCTTGCAATTGTAAACATCTGTAGAAATAAATCCTACATCCAAACACACATTTAAAGCCAATGTGCTGAAAAGAAGCTTTTTGTTAGTGTACAAGAGATTTTACAGCCAAGAATTCAATAATGCCTCATACAAATCTGCTTACACAATATACTTTTAATTCTTTCATTATGTAGATGACTCATGGTATTTGCTGATGTACAGAAAAGAATATTTGTACATTCATACAGAAAATGATCATGTATAGAAACTTATTATTATTTTTTGTGGTGGGGATGGAGGGGGGATGGTGGGGGAGGCTAGACTTACAATCAAACATAATGGTATTAGCCACTCTCCGTATTTAAATCATTATAAACTTCTATTCTTTTGACTGTTCACCTTAAATATTCTATTAAGATTCAAATTTTATAGCCTAAGACTTAATGATAGAAGGGAATCTGTCATCTCTACATAATTCATAGAGCTCAAGTGTTAAGGAGGCATTGCTATGCTGCAGCATGCAGACCTCCTCCCTCCACCACAATTTCCTGCCGTGCCTGATTGACATACAAGGTCCAGTGCTTTGTACATTAACCATGCAGGGTAAGGAGGGTGGGGGAGAGAGAAGGCCTGTATGCTGCAGCTCAGCAGCACCTCCTTGCTATCAGGTTTTGAGCATGATATCAATCTGACAAATTTCTATTTAACTATATTTATTTATAGGGTGGATTTGAAGCTCTATAACATAAAAGTGGACTTACAATATCTATGTGTGCTTCAGGTCATACATATTTGCTCCATTGTGCTTGGAATCTATATCTCCTGTGGAGAAGACACAGCTGGGGGAGAATACTGGCACTATAAGATGCTAATGGATGCGTTGTAAATAGTAGAACTATCAAAACAGATAGAGCAAAGACAAAGCTCTTGATAAATGTGCCATTACCACAGTGACAGATGTTACAGATGTTGCTTTTCTATAGTGTTAGTTTCCACTTTGTTGTGTCCCTATACTTACTCTGACAGTAAGCCATATTTAATAAAGGTCTACGTTTAATTGATAGAAACATTACAAAATTGAGTCCAGATTGAATGGAAGGATAGTAAAGTCGCTAGTTAATAATTTCTGAGTCTGGAGTTAATTATCATTATACATTTTTCATCTCCTTGCTTGGGATCCAACTTTAGAACTATAAGTTCTATAACCTCTGGGTACTGTACAAATCTTACATTGCCTTCTATATATGCACCCTCTTTAGACCTCTTCTAAGAAGGATAATAAAAATTTGAACAGAAGAAACAAATACGATTTATAAAGATGTAATTTATTTGGGAAATTATTAAATAATTTTTCAGCCCTGTCATGGGGGGAGTACTCAACTGCATTGCTTCTCACTGGCATTTTAAAGTGCCATTCCATTGTGCTTTTGGATGGTCAAGTGATGTCGCTTCTCTCTTCCATGTTCAATATTATCAGCTCAATTATTATAATTTTTTTTATTTAAAGTTTTTTATTGGTTTTCAGATAACATAAAAAATAAGTTGTAACATACAAAAAAGGAGAGTATAGAACAAATATATTCACAAGAATCATGGGACTAACAGCTAGAATACAGTACAAATTAACGATGTCCCACCAAGGAACAGTCCAAACTACATAGATCAGATAAGCTCCTCCTGAGCTACCCTTCTGCACTATCGTGCCGGCATGACATTAGTCCCTTTGCGTAGATATAGGGTTACCAGCTGAACTCAAGCCTGGCACCCTACAACATCATATATGAACAGTCAAACCCATAGTAAACCATAGTGTGGTGCACATATTCCTCCGGGGAGCAAAGGGAAAAGAAAAGAAAGAAAAAAGAAAAGGGGAGGGGGAAGAGAGAAAAGTGAAAGGAATGATACCTTAAAGGGGTACTCCGGTGGTTCATTTTTTTGACTGTATGGCATCTTCTTTGTAAGTTTTGTTTTTTTGCAATATACATGTGTTATATGTTTTGGCAGCATGTATGTGTTTTTCTTACCTGTTTGTTGGGCAGGAAGTTCTGTAGTTCAGAGGGTTTTCTTTTACTGTTGTCCACAGTTCTGAGTCTGTTGTGGACAAGAGCTCACAGCTTTTTTTTTTTCTGTCTGCATGAGAGGAATAAGCCACGCCCCTCATCTCATCCAGCTGAGTACACAGCTCCTCACCTCCCCTCCCACTGCTCTGTATTCTAAGGACACAGGTCTGCACAGGAGAAGGACCTCACAGAGAAGATAAGTGTTATCTGAAGGGGAGGATGAGAAGGTGCATGGGCTGGGGATGTATGGACTGCAAGGGAATAAATCTCATACTGGGAATGATCTCTATGAGGGAGATTTATCAAAACCTGTGCAACCATAGCAACCAATCAGATTGCTTCTTTCATTTTTCACAGGCCTTCATAAAAATGAAAGCAGCAAGCTGATTGGTTGCTATGGGCAAATGGGCAAGTTTTCCTCTGCACAGGTTTTGATAAATCTCCCCCTATATGTGAAGGGGGAGGGGGGGACTCCTGAATGATACATGCTGGGAGTTGTAGTCCCTGTTGTGTGTGTGTATGCTAGTGTTTACAAACCAGTGTGCCTCCAGCTGTTGCAAAACTACAACTCCCAGTATGCCCTGACAGACTTTGGGCATGCTGGGAGTTGTAGATTTGCAACAGCTGGAGGCACCCTGGTTGGGAAACACTGGTGTATGCCCTACAGAGGTGTGGTGAACTACAACCCCCAGGAGATTACGGAGGCAGCATGCTGGTGTTATACCACAGACTGAAGACTCCTGCATGACACATGCTGGGAGTTGTAGTCCCTTTTGTGTGTATATGCCTGTGTATCCCAACCAAGGCTGATTATATTAGTGTGCTGTGTATAAGGGGGCTGACCTGGGAAATTAGTAGGATGGGTAAAGGGCGGAACAAACAAACAAAAAAAAAAAAAAGAGCCGCAGTTTTAAGCACAGCAAGAAACAGGAAATAGAAGCAAAGATAGGAAAACAAAGTGGGGGATAAAAAGACAACAAAGAACGGAAATAGAGTAGGCTAAACAACAAGAATAGAAATTAAACAAAACAAATAGGGTAAGTCAAAAACGGAAAAACACGATGACCACCGGAGTACCCCTTTAAGGGAAAAGACAGTGTGTTGAACCATTAATGTCCTGCTGGAGAATTCATAGAGACATAGTGAGGGCTGTGGATCCAAAGATCAATTGTTTCAGGAAGCTAAGATCACGGTGGTTTGCCAATGCATTTACGCGTTCATATTCACATATGATATTTACATGAGATAGGATTTCAGACAGAGTTGGGATTATCGGTGACTTGCATCTCCTAGCAATAAACAGTTTGGTGGACATGAAAAGCTGAGCAATAATCATTCTAGATGCAGGCGGGTAAAGGTCCAGGTCCAACATCAGCAGCGCTGTTGCTGGACTCACTTGCAATTCAATGCCCAACAATCTGGAGATAACCAGTTGAATACCCGTCCAAGTTGAAGTGCATTGCCAGGCAATCCCACAGTACATGTAATAGCGTTCCAACCCTTCCGCAACCCCTCCAGCAGGTGTTATTACATGTGGGGTCTATCTTGTGCAATCTGTGGGGTGTGTAATACCATCTATGGATGGTTTTGAATATAGCTTCTTGGTGATTAGCACATCTATATATGCGACGTATGTTTCGAAAGACGTTCTAAGGTGCATTGTAGATCCGTTCACCATCATTCCATAAAAGGAAATGTTTTATCCCCCAGGAGATCATAGAAAAAGGAGATGCCTCTAAATGTGTTGCCTGCGGCGTTAAAGGTTCCCAGAAATCTCGCTGGTATGCGGAAAGTGGTTAGCCACCCCATGTTAAGCAGCCTTCTAATTTGTAAACTCTTATAGAATTCTCTACGTGGCAGTGGAAAGGTTACCTTGTGCGATGGGAAGTGGACATTGCCCGTGTCATCTAAGATGTCTCCAATAGAGATTATGCCCACATCCTTCCAAGGAGACAAGGCTAAGTCTGAGATATGAAGTGTCAAATGGTCTATCGGGATATGTTTGGGCGGGCATTGAATGAAATTAGGGAGATCCCTGAGGCTAGACCTCCAAACCTTGTCGGTGATGTCAATCGCAGTAAGACCAGTGTCGGTAAACTTAGTGTTAGATAGCATAGTCAGTAACCTAGACTGCAGGAAGCATTCCGGGCTGTAGGACTCTTCCAGAGTCACCCACATTTTGTCAGGCCCCCCGTCCACCAGTGTCTCGTTTGGTCCAAAATACACGCTCTATAGTATCCCTCAATGTCAGGTCTGCTCAACCCTCCTGTAAGTCTGTGGTGAGTCATGACTTTTTTAGAAACTCTAGGGCGTTTCTGCATCCAAATGTAATCGTCCATGATTTTGTCTACAGATCTGAAGAATGATTTGGGGATTGCAATGGGTAGGGTGCAAAACAAGTATAAGAGTTTTGGGAGCAAAAGCATTTTAAAAGCTGCCAGCTTGCCAAACCAGGAGACCATTTACTTCTCATAGGTAACTACAGAAGAAGAGGGTGGAGAGCATTGGTAGAAAATTAGCTTTAAAGAGAGATGAGGAAAGGAATGTTAGTTGGATACCCAAATAGGTAACACTGCTATGTTGCCAGTCCAAGGGAAACTGGGGTTTCAAGGACTCTAACTGCGGGGCTGGGACATCTACTGATAAGGCCTGCGATTTGGAGACATTCAATTTATGGTTGGACAGCCGGCCAAAGGTCTCCAAAACATTAAAAAGAGAGGTCAGGGACCGCTGCGGGTCTGTCAGAGACAGAAGCACGTCATCTGCAAAGAGTGTTAGTTTATGCTCAACAGTGCCAATTTTAATCCCCCTAATATCGTCACAGAGTCGAATCGCATGTGCTAGTGGCTCTCTAGTAAGCAAAAAAAATAACGGCGACAGAGGGTATCCCTGACGCGTCCCATCCGACAGGGTGAACCAGCAGAGAGTGCACTATTGGTGAATACTCTTGCCAAGGGGTTAGAGTAAAGTGCCCGAATGGCAGTCAAGATTGGCCCCTCGTAGCCAAAAGCTCTCAGGGCCGAAAAAGCAAAGGGCCAGCTCACCCTGTCGAATGTCTTCTCAGCATCTAAGGTGAGAAAAATCGCAGGGGTCCATACCTTTGCACTGTGTTGCAGCAGAGAAAGTACCCTCCGAATATTGTCCGGGGTCTGTCTGCACAAAGTGAACACCATCTGTTCCCGTCCTAGTAGAGCAGGCAGATATGGACGCAGGCGCATTGCTAGAATCTTTGCATAGATTTTAGCATCCCCATTGAGGAGGGAGATGGGCCAATAGTTGGGAATTTGGTCAGTTGGTCTACCAGGTTTTGGGATAGTGGTAATGAGAGCATCTAGCATATCCGGGGGTAGGGATCCGGACTCTACGGCTGTGTTAAACATCGGTAATAGATGCTGCAGTAGTGTCGGGAGGAATCGCTTATAATACTTATTCAGAAGACCATCTGGCCCAGGCGTTTTGTGTGAAGGTAGGGGTTTGACAACATCTGAAATCTCTATGGCGGTGAACGGTGTATTCAATACAGATAAGGCAGAGGGAGATCCTTTAGGAAATTTTAGAGAGGACAGAAAAAGATCAATGGCCTCCTGATTTGGCTGCGGGCAATGAGGGTCTGTTTGTAAGTTGTATAGGGACTCATAATAGTCTCGAAATGCATTTGCAATTTGTCTGGGGGACATTACAGGTGACTGTGATTTGAGATGTTTAAAGACCAGTGGCGTCTCCAGCATTCATATTTAGGGGGGGCTCATGGGGGGTCAGTTACACAAGTGGGGGGGGGGTTAAAACGTGTGTGTGTATATAAATATATATATATATATATATATTTATATATATCATAAATAAATACACACACACTGTGCAGAACATGTTTAATAAAAAAAAATTTAAAAAATGTCATTTAAAATCTTCATACATTCTTGTTGCACAATGATTTTTTTTCCGTTTTTGCCGTAGATTTTTGGGTAAAATGACTGATGTCACTACAAAGTAGAATTGGTGGCACAAAAAATAAGCCATCATATGGATTTTTAGGTGCAAAATTGAAAGGGTTATGATTTTTAAAAGGTGAGGAAAAAACAAAAGTGCAAAGACAGAAAAACGTTATGTCCTTAAGGCGTTAAAACTTTTGGACACTACCATCAACTTTGATAGCGGCATCTAAAGTGTTAATGTCAAACATCAGCCTGATTGGTGATGTCTGGCATTAGCTGAGGGTTCTAGCTAATGATTTATACAACACAGTGGGAGCAGGCACTGTGCGTACACATACGCCTTGTGTCCTTAGGTCTCATTTACACGGATGGATCCCCAGCATATTTTACGCTGCGGATCCCCCGACAATGGACCGTACAGTGCTGCCTCCATCTGTGCCTGCTAAAAACAGCAATCCTCCGCTACGAGCAGACACGCTTTGATGTGTATACTCGCACACATCGCGGCTGCTCAGAGAGCAGGAGCGGCCATGATGTGTGCCAGTATACACATCAAAGCGTGTCTGCTCGTAGTGGTGGATTGCCGTTATGAGCAGGCACAGATGGAGGCAGCACTGTAGGGTCCATTGTCGGTGGATCTGCAAAATAAAATACACTGTGGATCCACCCCTGAATGAGCCCTTAGGGTACATTCACACGTACAGGATCTGCTGTATATTTTCTGCAGCTGATTTTGCTACCTATTGAAGCTAATGGGTTGCAAAATCAGCTGCACAAAATATGCAGCAAAAATATGCAGCTGATCCTGTACATGTGAATGTACCCTTAAGGGGTTAATGATAAACTAGCAGTGTGTTCACATGTTGTCCTTCCAGATGGGTCACTTTCCCTCCTCCAGTGTCCACAGGTCTCCAACAGTTCACATTACCAGAACAATTTATGGAAATGTATGCGCAATTTTGCCACGATTTTTCCCAAAAATTGTTCTGATAATGTGACCTGTGGACACTGAAGGAGAGAAAGTAACCCCACTGGACTGCTACTATACACATCACCCAGCCTCAGGATATACTGCTGATCAGGGGGAAGAGAGGGAGGACACGGGACATCACTCACCTCACATGAAGCTGCTCTGTGTTCCGGAGGCCTGTCAGCTCTCGGCCCCCGTCCTCTCCAGTGCTGGGGGCGGAGCCATCATCAGGTACCTTCATCCCTGCTCTGCCTGTCTCTGCTAATGATACGCAGACCAGGAGCAGCGCAGGGATATCCTCAGCAGCTGCAGCGGGCTCTGTACTCAGCCGGTCAGTCCACCCCTGGCCCCGATACTAGTATCGGAACATCCCTATTTATTTTAAATTGGGGGGGCACAAGGGGGGCATGGCCTGATCTAGGGGGGGGCATGGACCCCTCTGGCCCCCCCTAGCGACGCCACTGTTAAAGACTACTATTCGTTGCTTATAAAAAGCTGGCTTCAGCTTTCTAGCTAGGAGAGAGCCCGGTTTGTTATCCTGGAGATAATAAGAGAGTTTGGATCATCTAATAGTTTTCTCATAATCGTAGAGCAACATTTCCTCATGTGTAAGCGCTCAAAGTGAAGATGGTTCTCTGTGTCTACGGACGGAGTCTGCTTCTGGGTGGCTTCCAGGGCGGCAATTTTATTGAGGGATTCAGTGAATTCCATATTCCTATGCTTTTACAGGGTGGCTCCCATCTGTATGAACGAGCCTCTAATTACCGCCTTGTGTGCCAGCCAGACCATCGTGGGGCTCACGTCTGGAGTCACATTAAGTGCGAAGTATTCTGACAGAACCCACTCCAGAGAGGCTGAGTGGGTAGTATGGGCTATTAAATGCGTATTCGCCCACCAAACAAAGTCGTTGTGTTTGTAGACTACATCTCGGATAGTGAGGTATACAGGTGCGTGATCGGACCAAGTACACTGTCCTATCTCAGTGGACACTGTCCTGTCTATTAAACTCCTATCAACTAGTATGAGGTCTAGTGGAGCGGTGTGTGTAATTGCGGTCCGAGGCATGCTGGAGGCGCCAGATGTCAAATAGGACATGAGTGGACAGAAGAGAATCTATATAATAGGAGCGTGTGGTACCCGGGGAAGACAGATCAAGGGAAGGTGAGATAACCGCATTGAAATCACTGCACACCAACAGAGCACCCTTCCTAATAGCTGTTACTTTGCGCATGACCCTACCCAATAATCTGCCCTGTTGTGTATTAGGGGCATAGACATTAACAACAGTATACTCAACATTGTCGAGGCTACTATAATGATAAACCTACTCTGCGGGTCAATAATCTGCTTAGCGATAGTAAGAGCAACTCTGTCACTGAAAGTCATCATTACGCCCCGTTTTTTCTTCTCAAAGTTAGAAGTCAACACCATTGGACATCCCCTATGGCGCAGGGCAGGAGAGTTTTTAGAGGAGAGATGCGTCTCCTGTATACAAAGCACATCTGCATGTTTCCGCCTGCCTCATACCACAGGAAACTCCGTTTATGTGGGCTGTTCAGTCCATCCACGTTAAAAGATAACCCATTCAAAAGGGTTATGAATGAGACAAATAAAAAGATAAGGGGAAAAAGGAGGAAGGGAGAAGGGACGGGGAAATGCATGCTGAGGAGCAGGGCACTCCAATAGGGCAGTATTGGACAAGATGCAGGTACCAGGAGCAAAAAAAGAAGTGAAAAGAAAAACAAATAGTAATGTGAAGAGTTGAAGGCAATACAGAGACACCCTTATGGGGTACCTGGAAAGGAGAAATTAACAATATAGTACTGATCAGAACTCTCAGAACATTAAAAGAAAGAACAATGAAGGACAAACTGGTACCCAGTGTAAGTACAGTGGAGGTCACAATGTCACACATGATGTAGTTCATGGAGGCACAGGAGATCCCTTTTCAGAGCAGTGGTCAGGGGACCCTCGGGGGGTCGGTGCAGGGAATCCCCACTGGGAGAGCGCATCAAATCCAGAGTCGATGGAGGTGAAGGAGAACAACTTGTTGTGGCGCAGCACTAGGATCTTTGTAGGGAACCCCCAATGATAAGGAATATCGAAGCGGCGCAGTTCCTGAGTGAGGGGGTGTAGGTTTCGTCTCGCTTGTAGTGTCGCTGCCGATATATCCACAAACAGCTGAACGTCCTCATAAGGAGCCTTTTTGCTTCCTAGAGAACTTCAACAGACAGTCCTTGGTCTGGAAAAACGTATATCTGGCTAAGACATCCCGTTGGAGGATCTTCAGGCATCGGTTTAGGTTTCGCCACCCTGTGTGCTCTATCAATGCAATATTCAAACACTTGGAGGTCAGGTAGAAAGTGGCGTGTCAACTCTTGCACACACTTGATAAGCTGAGAATTACGCACCGTTTCCGGAATTCCGCGGAACTTAATATTGTTGCGCCTGCTGCGATCCTCGGTGTTCACCAATTTCTCCTGGACAGCCATCATTTTATCATCAAGTGCATTGTGCGCGTCCACTAGGCCATTGTGGGCAAAGGACGCCAGTTTAGTTTCAGCATGGGACACTCTATGTTCATAGGCCCTCACCGAGGTCCACATCGGGGCCAACAAAGAGGAAAAGTCCTTAAGCAGTGAAGAGCGTAAGAGCTGGAACATGTCTTTAAGGGCCGTTTCAGAGACAGCTTTTTCCGACGTCTGGTAGGCTGCAAACATATCACTCTCGTCATTCTGAGGCCCCGAATCTCCTATTGTGGTTTCTACCCAGTCCAATGAACTGTCTGAGGTAAGCCGCGGCTTTTGTTTTACAGGGCTAATGTGTGGTGAGGCGGCCATGCCACCAGGAGAGCTCCCCCCTCCACGCAGAGCTGCAGCGAGGACTCCCGGATTCAGAGGGAGTGTGTCATACTCCTCTTCTCCGTCCGCCATATTGGAGCTTTATAGCGGAGCAACTGATCCCCAGTGTTCAGGAAATATGCATTTTTTAGGGGCTCTAGTGTGTGGCAGTCCATCCCCTACCTCAGATGCGCTGTTCTTAAGTTTCCTCTGATGGAGCGGGAGTTGCGAGGGACCGGAGCTGGGCTGTATGCGATGCTGTGACAGGAGCCACGTGCCATCTTTGAGTTCCCGCGCCTCCGGCCTTCCGCTGGTAAAATACTGCTTCATGGGCACTTTGTCACCCGGCTTGTTCTGCCTTTTCATGCCCGAAGTAGCCATGCTGACTGAAGGGTCTGCAGAAGTCTCTTATATCATCGCTGGCAGGTATATTAGGGAATTAGTGAGAGTCTGGTACGGAGAAACTATGCGACCATGTCCTCTCGCGGTCAGGCCACGCCCCTCCTCAATTATTTTTTTCTTACAATGCCTCTTCGTTCACACTTCTCTTCTATCTCTACATTTCACTGAGTACTGAGGCATACAGTCTCTATACTGTAGTAATCACCATAATATAAGCATTCAAGGAGACTGTGCAGAGACTCCTGTCAAACAAAAGGTGTCCATACTGCTGTAGTCATGTAATGCTTTGTATTTCTTGCTGGGCCAGGCACTCTATGCCCATCCCTTCAAACATATGTAGCTGGCTGATTAGTAGCATATGTACAGGAGCAGGGACTTTAAGAAAGGTGGAAATGGGCACACAAACAAACACACACATACACACACACACAAAAAAAAAAAAATATATATATATATATATATATATATATATATATATATATATATATATTGGGAGGGTCAGTTTGTTAACATTTTCTAAAAGAGATCCAAGGGACCCATATATTTCGATAGTTGGTGTGTGAGTGGTGTTCCCATGTTTCTAGTTCCTCCAGTCTGTAAACGTAGTCTACTCTGGCTACACATTTGGTTTCCAAAATCTAGATAATACAATTCTGCCTGATGAAAGCAGTATTCTCAGAGAATAAGGTGGAATAGAGCATAGGAACACATGTAACAGAATTGAATCCGCCTTTTTAGCAATATTATTTTTTTTAAATGTAACCGGTTAACAACCATGGATGTTTATACTCTTCCATGTGCTGTTAACCAGGTATGGCGCTGGCTCCCGGCTCAAGCCCGCGTCATACCGACCAGCCCCCAGCTGATTCCTGTAGCTGGGGGTCGGCGTTAATAGCCGACATGCGGCGATCGCCGTGGCCGGCTATTAACCCTTTAGATCGCCACTGTCAAAGCTGACAGTCTAACGTCTTTAGGCCGGCATCTAAAGGTGCCTATTCCCCGTCCCTGGTGGTCCAGTGGGGTGGATCACCCCCTCTCTGCAGCACGATCATGGGGGGGGGAGGATCCACAGCTGAGGTAGCCTGAGGGCTTCCATGGGGGCTCCTGCGCTGAGAATGATAAAGCCTGGCAGGACCAGGCTTTATCAATTGAGCGCAGAGCACACAGATCAATGTGGTTTTATGGAACCACATTGATCTGTATGAGAAATCAAATGATTCCTCCTGAAAGTCCCCTAAGGATACTAAAAGTATAAAAGAAAAAAGTAAAAAGAAAAGTTTAAAAACACACACATTAACCCTGTCACGATTCGGCTGGCAGGAGGTGGATCCTCTGTGCCAGAGAGGGATTGGCGTGGTCCGTGCTAGTGGACCGGTTCTAAGCTGCTACTGGTTTTCACCAGAGCCCGCCGCAAAGCGGGATGGTCTTGCAGCGGCGGTAGCAACCAGGTCGTATCCACTAGCAACGGCTCAACCTCTCTGACTGCTGAAGATAGGCGCGGTACAAGGGAGTAGACAAGAGCAAGGTCGGACGTAGCAGAAGGTCGGGGCAGGCAGCAAGGATCGTAGTCAGGGGCAACGGCAGGAGGTCTGGAACACAGGCCAGGAACACACTGGGAAACGCTTTCACTGGCACGATGGCAACAAGATCCGGCAAGGAAGGGAAGGGGAAGTGAGGTTAAATAGGGAAGTGCACAGGTGAATGAACTGATTAAGCCAACTGCGCCAATCAGCGGCGCAGTGGCCCTTTAAATCGTAGAGACCCGGCGCGCGCGCGCCCTAAGGAGCGGGGCCGCGCGCGCCGGGACAGGACCGACGGAGAGCGAGTCAGGTACGGGAGCCGGGGTGCACATCGCGAGCGGGCGCCACCCGCATCGCGAATCGCATCCCGGCTGGGAGAGGTATCGCAGCGCACCCGGTCAGCAGGTCTGACCGGGGCGCTGCGATTGCGAGGATGTTGCGAGCGCTCCGGGGAGGAGCGGGGACCCGGAGCGCTCGGCGTAACAGTACCCCCCCCCTTGGGTCTCCCCCCCTTCTTGGAGCCTGAGAACCTGAGGACCAGACTTTTGTCTAGGATGTTGTCCTCAGGTTCCCAGGATCTCTCTTCAGGACCACAGCCCTCCCAATCAACCAAAAAAAATCTTTTTCCTCTGACCGTCTTGGAGGCCAGTATCTCCTTTACGGAGAAGATGTCAGAAGAACCGGAAACAGGAGTGGGAGAAACAAGTTTGGGAGAGAAACGGTTGATGATGAGTGGTTTAAGGAGAGAGACATGGAAGGCATTGGGAATACGAAGAGAAGGAGGAAGAAGGAGTTTGTAAGAGACAGGATTAATCTGGCACAAGACTTTGAAAGGACCAAGATAGCGTGGTCCCAGTTTGTAACTGGGGACACGAAAGCGGACATATTTAGCGGAGAGCCATACCTTGTCTCGGGGAGCAAAGATGGGGGGAGCTCTTCTTTTCTTATCGGCAAACTTTTTCATGCGAGATGAAGCCTGTAAAAGAGAATTTTGGGTCTCTTTCCATATGGTGGAAAGATCACGAGTCACTTCATCTACAGCGGGCAAACCAGAGGACAAGGGAATAGGGAGGGGGGGAAGAGGGTGACGGCCGTACACCACGAAAAATGGGGATTTAGCAGAAGATTCAGAGACTCTAAAGTTGTACGAGAATTCGGCCCAAGGTAGAAGATCTGCCCAGTCATCCTGGCGGGAGGAAACAAAATGCCGTAAATAGTCACCCAGGACCTGGTTAATTCTTTCTACTTGCCCATTGGATTGAGGATGATAAGCAGAAGAGAAGTTTAATTTAATCTTGAGTTGTTTACAGAGAGCCCTCCAGAATTTTGACACGAATTGGACACCTCTATCCGAGACAATCTGCGTGGGCAAACCGTGAAGACGAAAAATGTGTACAAAAAATTGTTTTGCCAACTGAGGCGCTGAAGGAAGACCAGGAAGAGGAATAAAATGTGCCATCTTGGAAAATCGATCAACGACCACCCAAACCACAGTGTTGCCACGGGATGGGGGTAGGTCTGTAATAAAGTCCATACCAATCAGAGACCACGGCTGTTCGGGGATAGGCAGAGGGTGAAGGAGACCAGCAGGCTTCTGGCGAGGAGTCTTATCCCGGGCACAGACAGTACAGGCCCACACAAAATCAACAACATCTGTTTCCAGAGTCGGCCACCAATAGAAACGAGAGATGAGTTGCAAGGACTTTTTGATGCCCGCATGGCCTGCGAGGTGGGAGGAGTGACCCCATTTGAGAATCCCGAGACGCTGGCGTGGAGAAACGAAGGTCTTCCCTGGAGGAGTTTGCCTGATGGAGGCTGGAGAAGAGGAGATCAGACAGTCAGGAGGAATGATGTGCTGCGGAGAGACCTCTACTTCCGAGGCATCCGAGGAACGAGAGAGAGCATCGGCCCTAATGTTCTTGTCGGCAGGGCGAAAATGAATTTCAAAGTTAAAACGGGCAAAGAACAACGACCACCTGGCCTGGCGAGGATTCAGCCGTTGGGCAGACTGGAGATAGGAGAGATTCTTGTGATCGGTGAAAATGATAACTGGAAATTTTGATCCCTCCAGCAGATGCCTCCATTCCTCAAGTGCCAATTTAATGGCCAGTAGTTCTCGATCCCCGATGGAGTAGTTCCTCTCCGCCGGAGAGAAGGTCCTAGAAAAAAAACCACAAGTAACAGCATGCCCGGAAGAATTTTTTTGTAGAAGAACCGCTCCAGCTCCCACTGAGGAGGCATCAACCTCCAATAGGAAGGGTTTAGATGGGTCAGGTCTGGAGAGCACGGGAGCAGAAGAAAAGGCAGACTTGAGCCGTTTAAATGCGTCTTCCGCTTGGGGAGACCAGGACTTAGGATTGGCATTCTTCTTGGTTAAAGCCACGATAGGAGCCACAATAGTGGAAAAATGTGGAATGAATTGTCTGTAATAATTGGCGAACCCCAAAAAACGTTGGATAGCACGGAGTCCGGAGGGGCATGGCCAATCCAAGACGGCAGAGAGTTTATCTGGGTCCATTTGTAGTCCCTGGCCAGAGACCAAGTATCCTAGGAAAGGAAGAGATTGACATTCAAACAGACATTTCTCCATTTTGGCATAAAGTTGATTGTCTCGAAGTCTCTGAAGAACCATGCGGACATGCTGGCGATGTTCTTCTAAGTTGGCAGAAAAAATCAGAATATCGTCCAGATACACAACAACACAGGAATATAAGAGATCACGAAAAATTTCATTAACAAAGTCTTGGAAGACGGCAGGGGCGTTGCACAGGCCAAAGGGCATGACCAGATACTCAAAGTGTCCATCTCTGGTGTTAAATGCAGTTTTCCATTCGTCCCCCTCCCTGATGCGGATGAGATTATATGCACCTCTTAAGTCCAGTTTGGTAAAGATGTGGGCACCTTGAAGGCGATCAAAGAGTTCAGAGATAAGAGGTAGGGGGTAGCGGTTCTTTACCGTGATTTTATTAAGTCCGCGGTAATCAATGCAAGGACGTAGGGAGCCATCTTTTTTGGACACAAAGAAAAATCCAGCTCCGGCAGGAGAGGAGGATTTGCGGATAAACCCCTTTTTTAAATTTTCCTGGATGTATTCAGACATAGCAAGAGTCTCTGGGGCGGACAGAGGATAAATTCTGCCCCGGGGTGGAGTAGTGCCCGGGAGGAGGTCAATAGGACAGTCAAAAGGCCTGTGAGGGGGTAAAGTCTCAGCTTGCTTTTTGCAAAATACGTCAGCATAGTCCATATAAGCCTTAGGGAGACCGGTTACAGGGGGAACCACAGGGTCACGGCAGGGAGTACTGGGAACCGGTTTAAGACAGTCCTTGAAACAAGAAGTACCCCAGCTCTTGATCTCTCCTGTGGACCAATCAAGGGTTGGGGAATGGCGTTGAAGCCACGGTAGTCCAAGGAGAATTTCGGAAGTGCAATTGGAGAGGACCAAAAACTCAATTTTTTCGTGATGAGGTCCGATGCACATTAGGAGGGGTTCCGTGCGGTAACGCACGGCACAGTCCAATCTTTCATTGTTAACACAATTGATGTAGAGGGGTCTGGCGAGACTGGTCACTGGGATGTTGAACCTGTTGATGAGAGAGGCCAAAATAAAATTTCCTGCAGATCCGGAATCCAAGAAGGCCTTAGTAGAGAAGGAGAAGGTAGAGGCAGATATCCGCACAGGCACAGTAAGGCGTGGAGAAGCAGAGTTGACATCAAGAACTGTCTCACCTTTGTGCGGAGTCAGCGTACGTCTTTCCAGGCGGGGAGGACGGATAGGACAATCCTTCAGGAAGTGTTCGGTACCGGCACAGTACAGGCAAAGATTCTCCATGCGGCGTCGTGTCCTCTCTTGAGGTGTCAAGCGAGACCGGTCAACTTGCATAGCCTCCACGGCGGGAGGCACAGGAACGGATTGCAGAGGACCAGAGGAGAGAGGAGCCGGGGAGAAAAAACGCCTCGTGCGAACAAAGTCCATATCCTGGCGGAGCTCCTGACGCCTTTCGGAAAAACGCATGTCAATGCGAGTGGCAAGATGAATGAGTTCATGCAGGTTAGCAGGAATTTCTCGTGCGGCCAGAACATCTTTAATGTTGCTGGATAGGCCTTTTTTAAAGGTCGCGCAGAGGGCCTCATTATTCCAGGATAGTTCGGAAGCAAGAGTACGGAATTGGATGGCGTACTCGCCAACGGAAGAATTACCCTGGACCAGGTTCAGCAGGGCAGTCTCAGCAGAAGAGGCTCGGGCAGGTTCCTCAAAGACACTTCGAATTTCCGAGAAGAAGGAGTGTACAGAGGCAGTGACGGGGTCATTGCGGTCCCAGAGCGGTGTGGCCCATGACAGAGCTTTCCCAGACAGAAGGCTGACTACGAAAGCCACCTTAGACCTTTCAGTAGGAAACTGGTCGGACATCATCTCCAAGTGCAGGGAACATTGTGAAAGAAAGCCACGGCAAAACTTAGAGTCCCCATCAAATTTATCCGGCAAGGAAAGTCGTAGGCCGGAAGCGGCCACTCGCTGCGGAGGAGGTGCAGGAGCTGGCGGAGGAGATGATTGCTGAAGCTGTGGTAGTAGCTGCTGTAGCATCACGGTCAGTTGAGACAGCTGGTGGCCTTGTTGCGCTATCTGTTGCGACTGCTGGGCGACCACCGTGGTGAGGTCGGCGACAACTGGCAGTGGAACTTCAGCGGGATCCTGGCCGGATCTACTGTCACGATTCGGCTGGCAGGAGGTGGATCCTCTGTGCCAGAGAGGGATTGGCGTGGTCCGTGCTAGTGGACCGGTTCTAAGCTGCTACTGGTTTTCACCAGAGCCCGCCGCAAAGCGGGATGGTCTTGCAGCGGCGGTAGCAACCAGGTCGTATCCACTAGCAACGGCTCAACCTCTCTGACTGCTGAAGATAGGCGCGGTACAAGGGAGTAGACAAGAGCAAGGTCGGACGTAGCAGAAGGTCGGGGCAGGCAGCAAGGATCGTAGTCAGGGGCAACGGCAGGAGGTCTGGAACACAGGCTAGGAACACACTGGGAAACGCTTTCACTGGCACGATGGCAACAAGATCCGGCAAGAAAGGGAAGGGGAAGTGAGGTTAAATAGGGAAGTGCACAGGTGAATGCACTGATTAAGCCAACTGCGCCAATCAGCGGCGCAGTGGCCCTTTAAATCGTAGAGACCCGGCGCGCGCGCGCCCTAAGGAGCGGGGCCGCGCGCGCCGGGACAGGACCGACGGAGAGCGAGTCAGGTACGGGAGCCGGGGTGCGCATCGCGAGCGGGCGCCACCCGCATCGCGAATCGCATCCTGGCTGGGAGAGGTATCGCAGCGCACCCGGTCAGCAGGTCTGACCGGGGCGCTGCGATTGCGAGGATGTTGCGAGCGCTCCGGGGAGGAGCGGGGACCCGGAGCGCTCGGCGTAACAAACCCCTTCCTTATTAAAAGTATAAATTACCCCCTTTTCCCAAGTTCCATATAAAAAATATATAAACATAATAAAAATAAATATATGTGGTATCGCTGTCTGCGTAAATGACCGAACTCTAAAAATATATCATTAATTAAACCACACGGTCAATGGCGTACGCACAAAAAAATTCCAGAGTCCAAAATAGCGTATTTTTGGTCACTTTTTATACCATAAAGCTATTGATAAAATGCGATCAAAAAGTCTAACAAAACAAAATTGGTACTGATAAAATCTTCAGATCACAGCGCAAAATATGAGCTCTCATACAGCCCCGTGCGCAAAAAAAATAAAAACATCATAGGGGTCAGAAGAGGACAATTTTAAATGTATTATTTTTCCTGTATGTACTCATAATTTTTTCCAGAAGTACTACAAAATCAAACCTATATACGTAGGGTATCATTTTAATCATATGGGCCTACAGAATAAAGATAAAATGTCATTTTTACTGAAAAATGTACTGAATAGAAACGGAAGCCCTTAAAATTTACAAAATGAAGTTTTTTCTTTAATTTTGTTGTACAATGATTTTTTTTCCGTTTCACTGTAGATTTTTGGGTAAAACGACTGATGTCATTACAAAGTAGAATTGGTGGTGCAAAAATAAGCCATCATATGGTTTTTTAGGTGCAAAATTGAAAGGATTATGATTTTTTAAAGTTAAGGAGGAAAAAACTAAAGTGCAAAAAACTGAAAAATGCTTGATCCTTAAGAGGTTAACATAATATACAGGTATTCTAAATAAAAAAAAAATAGACGTCTTTACAAGTGAGCGCACAATGTCAAACTATTTAACACATTTAAATATACTGTAAACCATGTAGAAAATCAGATATTCTTTCCTGAATTTGTCATTAAATGTATATAAATAGATACATGGATAGATATCAATGTAGAAGGTAGGCAGTACAACCACGTATTCAGGTAAAATCTTGGGGTGCAAGCAAGGATAGCAGTCCCAATCGCAGACTGCACAGACAATCCAAAATGCAAAGATATAGCAGCACACCCAGTAGTAAAGTGCAAAAAGTTGGATTTATTGACCCATATCAGATGCAGCGTTTCAACAGCATCACGCCATCTTTTTCAAGCTTGAAAAAGATGGCCTGATGCCATCAAAACGTTGCATCTGATTTGGGTCAATAAATCACACTTTTTGCACTTTTCTACAGGGTCTGCAGTTGTATCTTTGCATTTTACATGGATAGATAGATAGATGATAGATAAATTATCAATTTTAGGCTTTATTATTAGGGGTTGTATGAAGACAATGTAGCTGCGAGTAAAATGTATAGGAATTTGTCTTACAGGATTAATGTTCAAACAAAATACAGCAGACGTGTTGAAGAGCTTTCAGCAATCAAAAATTCAGTCTACAAATAAACATGTAAAGTTTATTTTTGAATATTTCCATCTGTTAGAAACTTTAAATGTTGATGTATGTCCCTGCGGTTTCCGCTTTAACACCTCCTCACACCTGATGCATTACATATGTCCCTCAGGCTACCCTCAGTTGTGAGAGAATGTGAGATCTGTCTTGCTTTAGGGAAAATACAGTAATATTTACTGAAAATTTAAACAGTAAAGCAGATTGTGAAACCCCAGGCTAGACATCATGTAGAGCCATGCAGTTATCTTTAGGGCATTTTTATTCTACTTCACTTCATAAGTAGGATACGGTAAGCATACTTTATGAGCAAATATGGCTCAATGCAAGCCCATCAGCAGCGTATATTTATTTACCTATGCATTTATTTAGATTGCTATTTATACATTGATTTTAGGAAAGCAGTTTAACCTTAACAAAAGCAAAAACATTGAATTATTACTGATGTGCATGGTAATTGAGATATATTTATATAGTTGAATACTCCTGTGGCATATAATTTTATGCAATTTCATGTGTAGCAAGCAATAAAGCAAAAGATTCTCATAAAACATGATTAGATTTTTTGATATTATTAGTTGGCAACCTATGTCGCTCTGAAGGCTGTAAGATAAGTGAAAAAAGAGGTGTGCTCCTAGTGAAGTACTGTGGGTAGTTGGAGTGAGCTGTGCAGATTATTGCACCTTACCGTGTGGTGTTGTACTTAGAGTACAACACCTTGATGTGCATGCAGACCCCCCTAAGGGAGTGATGTCCGAAGAGGTGGCAGCCTCGGCGTCCTTGCCCGTGACCTCCAGGTACAGTAAGAAATAGAAAGGATACGAAAAAATTGGACTCTCCGAGTGGCGCCTTCATTTCAAAGATGAGAAATTGCCGGAGGAATTAAAAGGCAATGTTATTGGAAAAAAGGTGCAACTTAAAGTTTAGAATCCGGCAGTGTGTCTTACAGACAAGAAAACGCGCCAACTTAATGTACAGATACTGAAGTGCCGCCGGGTCACAAGGTCATGGGGGAGGAGGGTACATGTTAAACACATAATGTATATTACAAATTGGTATTTAGAGTATGCATTGGGATGGAGTATGGTAGCAGCACTGGAGTTCCTCATTTCTCTGCCCACTATGCATTCAGTTGCATTGTAGTTTCACTCCAGTACAATTGATCTGTGTGATTCCTGGTTATCAATCGACTGTCCAACCACAGGGTGGGTAGAGTTCATGGTGTTTGGTTATTATAGATTATTTCCATGACATGCGCAAGGTTTTTCTTTATGTCAGTCCTGATGTCGCGCGCATAGAATGAGCTCGAGCGAGGCGAGATGGTTACAGGTATAGTTGTATCCTTATAATTGTATCCATTTCAACTTGTACTTTAGATATGTGTATTAATTTGGAAGTACCGTGTTTCTCCGAAAATAAGACTGGGTCTTATATTAATTTTAGTCACAAAAAACACACTAGGGCTTATTTTCTGGGTAGGGCTTATTTATTTATGTATGGTATGTACATTGAACAACATGGCGGTTCCACGGTATTTAACGTTATTTACACCCCTCATTATCATCATGTGATGGGCGCAGCTCTGCCCCCCAATGTCCCCCTCCCCGGTTTATCAGCCACATCGGGGGACTAATCGTATGTCACCCGCGAGCACAGCTTCTCTCCCTCCTGCCAAATAATTATCAGCCACTGCGCTGTACTTTGTATTCCTGTGCCCGGGCTGCAAATATTAAAAAACAAACTTTAACTTACATTCGTACTCTGTTCCCCCGTTGCTAAGGAACCGGCCTCATGGTCCCTCCGCTGTTCTTGCTGCTTCCTGGTGTTGGGACGTCACAGAGCCTTCAGCCTATCACCGGCCACAGCGATGTCCCGCCTCGGCCGATGATAGGCTGAGCTGACAGTCATGTAAGACGCCGGCCGGCTTCTTACATCACAGTGGGACCCGGTCTTATTTTCGGTCTGTATTTAAGTTGAAATTTTTCATTGGTGGTATGTCATGCAATCTCATTGGTTTTATGTCTGATTTCTTTGCAGCACATACATCGCTTGAATCCACATCTGTAGCTTCCTGGTGGTAAGATGTCTTTTTTATTTTTGGTTTTATGTTGTTGAATTTGACTTGGAGCCAGTAGGTTTTTGAGGGTGGGGGCCCTCCGAAAGGTTATTTGTGGGTGGTTTGGTATTCTCCCTTTGAGATGTATGTCATTCAACAGAATGTGCCAATTCTTTTTCAGAGCTTCCAGTATTTTGCTTGTGGAATTGCTGAAGGTTGTAACAAAATTTGTTTCTGTTTTTGTGTTTTTCAAGTGTCTCTTCATTCTTTGTTTTTGCTGAATTCAGGCATTCCTTTTGTGTTTTCTTTTGTGCCCACTGGAATTCTTGTTTGATGATCATCTTTGGGTACATTTTTTTTTTGAACCGATTCTCCAGAATTTTTGCTTCCTTTCTGAATGTGTATTCTTCCGTGCAGTTTTTGCAAATTGCTGGCTGTAGGGGACATTTTTAAGCCACTGCTTATAATGACTGCTGTTGAACTCTAAATAACTGTTAACATCCACAGTCTTGAAGAAAGAAGAAGTGATACATTCTGTGGATCTTCTCATAACTGGTTTTGAGAGTGAATTGGAGACCCCAGTCATTTCTGTTTAACCTCTTCAGGACGGCGGGCGTATGCATACGCCCTGCATCCCGAGTCCTTAAATGGGCACTGTCATGATATCAAAAAATTGATATGTTGTAGTACTTAAAGGGGTTGTGCGCTGCCCTGACTTTCGGAGCTCCACTCACAGCGTCCGGAAGTTCATTACTCCAAACGCTGTGTGCGGGCATCCGTGTTCGTGGCCACCGGGTGTGACGTCACGCCCACACCCTCGTGACGTCTCGCCCGCCCCCTCGTGACGTCACGCCCGCCCCCTCAACGAAATTCTATGGGAAGGGGGCGCGACCGCTGTCACGCCCCCTTCCCATAGACTTTGGTAGAGGGGGCGGGCGTGACGTCATGAGGGGCACACAGCGTTCGGAGTAATGAACTTCCAGACGCTGTGAGCGGAGCTCCGAAAGTCATGGCAGCGCACAACCCCTTTAAGTACTACAACATATCTCTAATATACTTTATTTAAAAAAGTGATTTTAAACCAGTTTAAAATCACTTTTTAATTCGGCCACTAGGGGTCGCCCTCCTAGTGGCCGAATGCATTCGGCAGTGACGTCACTACATAATTTCGACTCATTTAAGCCTGGCAATGAGTCGAAATTCAGTCACTGCGGTGCTCGCTCCCGCCTGTCAATCAGACAGGCGAGAGCGAGCACGCTGATAGCTGGGGCTGCGCGCATTGGTCAGCTCCACTGGTTTAAGCCCTGCCCCCCTGCACAAGAATGCCGAGCGCGGCTCTGTTCCCCGTCCCTGTCAGCTCTCAGGGTACGGGAACAGATTTAAAAGCCGCGGCGCAGCTAACGTAGTACAGCGCATGCGCAGTACTATGCAAATAGCGTAGGGCTAACGCAAGGCTCCTAGCGCTGCCTACGTTAGCCCTACGCTATTTGGGTAGTGCTGCGCCTGCGCAGTACTACGTTAGCTGCGCGCGAGGCTTTTAAATCTGTTCCCGTACCCTGAGAGCTGACAGGGACGGGGAACAGAGCCGCGCTCGCACTCGGCATTCTTGTGACACCGCTAGTGGGCACAGGGACCTTGCTAGCGGTGATGGTAGCGATCACGCTCGCAAGAGGCATTCTTGTGACACCGATGGGAGAAAAAAAAAACAGTATCCGATTCATATCGGTACTGTATACCGCCCAGCACTAGGCATGAGCGTTATTTATCTAATAGGGTGCCTCCAGCTGTTTCACAACTACAATTCTCAGCACGGCCTTACAGCTAATAGCAATCATGGCATGCTGGGAGTTGTAGTTGGGAAACAGCTGGAGGAACCCTATTAGATAAATAACACTCATGCATAGATGATCTGAGGGCAGAAGCAAGCGCCCAGCAAGGCATCAGTGACGTTGCGCTTGCTGGGAAGTGCTGCTTCCTGCCCTGCTTTATAGAGCAGATTTAGAAGCACTAAATCTGCTCTATTAAAGCGATTAACAAATTTTTTAAAGCCAGGTAGGGGGTTAGGGCTAGATTACTACTAGGTAGGGACATATTAGATTATATAGTACTTGGTGGGAGCTACCCTCTAAGGACGTGGGGCGTATGCATACACCCGTGGGAATTCCGGTCCCTGCCGCTAGCCGGTTGGGGACCGGACCGGGATGCCTACTGCAATCATTCAGCAGGCATCCCGGCACATCACCCAGGGGGGTCCTGATGTCGGCGATCGCAGAAAATCGCATGTCAATTCAGACATGCGATTTTCCGATATTCCGGGCTGATCGGGTCTCTGGTGACCCGATCACCCGGGAAATAGGTATGATCGGAGCTGTCAGTGACAGCCCTGATCATCCTGATGGCTAGGAGCGAGGTCGCAGTGCTGCGATCTCCTCCTATCACCTGCCATTGGTCAGAACTGATTCTGACCAATGGCATCACAGGACAGTGGGTTGCCATGGCAACCCCCCATTCTGCCCACCCCTGGATGTCGAGGGGAACGTGAGGAGAAGATGGAGGCCGGTACCTGGAGGAGAAGATGCCTGGGGACCCCCAATCGTCGCTGGAGACAGGCACAGGTAGGGAAACCCCATTTGGGGGGGGGGGAATGAAAGTGAAAGTAAAGTGATCTTTACTGTGGCAACACTAGGAAGGCCAAACTGCAACTCCCAGCATGCCCAGATAGCCAAAGGCTGTCTGGGCATGCTGGGAGTTGTAGTTTTTGCAACAGTGGTGCCCATACGGTAGTCCTCCAGATGTTGCCAAACTACAACTCACAGCATGCCTAGACTGCCCAGGCATACTGGGTGTTGTAGTTCTGTAACATCTGTCCCTTCAGATTTTGCAATTTTCATGACATTTTTTGAAAATTGCTGCTCTACTTTGAAGCCCTCTAATTCTTGCAAAAATATGTCAATTTTATGATGCCAACATAAAGTGGACATATTGTATTTGTGAATAAAAATAAAATTTATTGGGAATATCAATTTTCCTTACAAGTAGAGAGCTTCAAAGTCAGAAAAATGCAACATTTTCAAAATTTTCATGAAATGTTGGGATTTTTCACCAAAAAAGGATGTAAGTAACGCTGAAAATTTACCACCAAAATAAAGTAGAATATGTCACGAACAAACAATCTCAGAATCAGAATAATTGGTAAAAGCGTTAATTCGAAAAGCGACGGTGGTCAGAATTGCGAAAAAGGGCTCAGTCCTTAAGGTGAAAAAGGGCTGAGTCCTTAAGGGGTTAATGCATTTAAGAGCATCTCAGATGTTCCTTCTGGTCTGTCCCATATGAAGAACAAAATCATCTATATATATACCATTACCTCAAGATTATTTTTGTGTCTGTAGTTAAAGAAACATTCCCATTTCCAAAAGCTATCCCCTATCCACAGAATATGGGATACCAAGCTGATTGGAGGTGGTCTGACCATTGGGGTCCTCACTTATCAGGAGAACAGAGAGCATTATCATCCTACTAAATAAACAGAGCACATTTTTCTCCATTCTCACGATCATAATAACATAGTAACATAGTTTATAAGGTCGAAAAAAGAGTCCATCATGTTCAATCTATAACCCTAATGAGTCCCTACTGAGTCGATATAGGTCTAGAATCCATAACCTGTAATGTTATTATTCTCCAAAAATGCATCCAGACCCCTTTTAAATTATTTTACAGAGATCACCATGACCACCTCCTCTGGCAGAGAATTCCACAGTCTCACTGCTCTTACAGTAAAGAATCCCCGTCTGTGCTGGTGTAGAAACCTTCTTTCTTCTAAACATAGAGGATGCCCCCTTGTTATAGATGCAGTCCTGGGTATAAGTAGATCATGGGAGGGATCTCTGTACTGTCCGCTGATATATTTATACATAGTTATTTGGTCTCCCCTAGTCCTTCTTTTTTCTAAACTAAATAACCCTAATTCTGATAATCTTTCTGGGTACTGTAACCCTGCCATTCCCCGTATTACCCTGGTTGCCCATCTTTGAACCCTTTCCAGCTCCACTATATCTTTCTTGTACACTGGTGCCCAGTACTGTACACAGTATTCCATGTGTGGTCTGACTAGTGATTTAAGTCAGACCACACATGTAAGCTCTGCGGAATCTGTAGGCGCTATATAAATAAAATAATAATTATTATTATTATTTTTACAGTGGTAGAATTATTTCCTTGTCGTGGGAATCTATGCCCCTGTTGATGCAGCCCGTGATTTTATTTGCCTTGGCAGCAGCTGCTCGACAATGGTCACTACAGCTAAATTTACTATTACCGTATATACTCGAGTATAAGCCGACCCGAATATAAGCCGAGGCCCCTAATTTCCCCCCAAAATCCCAGGAAAAGTTATTGACTCGAGTGTAAGCCTAGGGTGGGAAATACATCATTCCCCCTGTCATCATCCAGACCCCCGTCATTAACACCCTCATCATCATCACCCTGTCATCATCCCCCCTTCATCATCACCACCTGTCATCATCCCCCCTTCATCAACACTGCCTGTCATCATCCCCCCTTCATCATCACTGCCTGTCATCATCCCCCCTTCATCATCACCGCCTGTCATCATCCCCTTGTCATCCCACACACCCTTCATCATCCCCTTGTCATCATCCCACACCCCCCTTCATCATCCCCTTGTCATCATCCCACACCCCCCCTTCATCATTCCCTTATCATCCCACAACTCCTCTTCATCATCCCCTTGTCATCATCCCCTTGTCATCATCCCACACCCCCCCTCTTCATCATCCCGTTGTCATTATCCCCACCCACTTCATCATTCCCTTGTCATCATCCCACACACACCCTTCATCATCCCCCTGTCATCATCCCCCCCTTCATCATCCCCTTGTCATAATCCCACCCCCCCCCTTCATCATCCCCTTGTCATCATTACCACATGTCATCAGTCCCCCCCCCACCTTCATCATCACCGCTTGTCAATGTCTGATACAGTGGTCTTCAACCTGCGGACTTCCAGATGTTTCAAAACTACAACTCCCAGCAAGCCCGGGCAGCCATTGGCTGTCCGGGCTTGCTGGGAGTTGTAGTTTTGAAACTTCTGGAGTTCCGCAGGTTGAAGACCACTGCGGCCTTCGACATCTTCCAGCCCCCCCCCTCTCAACCCCTTTAGTTCTGTACTCACCTCCGCTCGGCGGGACATTAGGGTGCGCTGGTCCGATGCTGCAGGTCGTCCGGTGGGATAGTGGTTCCGGGCTGCCATCTTCACCGGGGGGCCTCTTCTCCACGCTTCGGGCTCGCGGAATAGAGGCGTTGCCTTGACGACGACGCAGAGGTACGTTGGTAATGAACGTCCCTCTGCGTCGTCGTCAAGGCAACGTGACTATTCCGGGGCCGGGCCCGAAACGCGGAGAAGAGGCCTCCCGGTGAAGATGGCAGCCCGGAACCACTATCCCACCGGACGACCTCCCCACTGGACAGTCCTGCAGCACCGGACCAGCGCACCCTAACATCCCGCCGAGCGGAGGTGAGTACAAAACTAAAGGGGGGATGATGTCAAAGGCCGCAGTGGTCTTCAACCTGCGGACCTCCAGAGGTTTCAAAATTACAACTCCCAGCAAGCCCGGCTGGGAGTTGTAGTTTTGAAACATCTGGAGGTCCGCAGGTTGAAGACCACTGAGGGCGGAGAGTTCACTCGAGTATAAGCCGTGGGGGGTGTTTTCAGCACGAAAAATCGTGCTGAAAAGCTCGGCTTATACTCGAGTATATACGGTAACTAAGACTCCCAAGTCCTTTTCCACGTCGGTCGTCCCAAGTGTTCTCCCATTTAACACATAATCCCAGCCCGGATTTTTCTTCCCCATATGCATTACCTTACATTTATCAGTGTTGAACCTCACCTGCCACTTCCCAGCCCAAACCTCCAACCTATCCAGATCCATTTTTAACAGTGCACTGTCCTCTATAGTGTTTACAGCTTTACAGAGTTTAGTATCATCTGTAAAGATTGCTACTTTACTATTCAACCCCTCAACAAGGTCATTAATGAATATATTAATTAGAACGGGACCCAAGACTGACCCCTGTGGTACCCCACTAGTAACAGTCACCCAATCAGAATAAGTACCATTAATAACCACCCTCTGTTTCCTATCACTGAGCAAGTTACTTACCCACTTGCACACATTTTCCTCCAGTCCAAGCATTCTCATTTTATGCACCAACCTTTTATCTGGCACCATATCAAATGCTTTGGAAAAATCCAGATGTACGACATCCAGCGATTTCCCCTGGTCCAGTCTTGAGCTCACATCCTCATAAAAGCTGATCAGGTTAGTTTGACAGGAACGATCCCTCATAAAGCCATGCTGATATGTAGTCATGCATTTATTTTTATCAAGAAACTCCAAAATAGCATCCCTTAGAAAACCATCAAACAATTTACATACAATGGAGGCTAAACTAAAATGCCTATAATTCCATTTTGACCCCTTTTTGAATATTGGCACCACATTTGCCATACACAAGTCCTGGGGAACAGTCCCTGTTACTATAGAGTCCCTGAATAATAAAAATAGGAGTCTATTACATTACTTAATTACTTTAGAACACGGGGGTAAATGCCATCTAGCCCTGGCCATTTGTCTATTTAGATTTTTTGTAGGCGGTACTGTACTTCTTCCTGGGGAGGTGACCTGTACTGGGGAGTTGACCTTATCTCGCTGTATTTTACCTGGCAATTCAATTTCCTCGGTGAAAACAGTGGAGAAGAATTTGTTTAACCCCTTAACGAAGCAGGACATAAATGTACGTCCTGGAGAGCTGGTACTTAACGCACCAGGACGTACATTTACATCCTATGCATAACCGCGAACATCGGATAGATGCTCACGTCATGAGCGGCAGGTCCCGGCTGCTGATAGCAGCCAGGGACCTGCCCGTAATGGCGGACATCAGCGATCGCGCGGATGTCCGCCATTAACCCCTCAGATGCTGTGATCAGTACAGATCACAGCATCTGCGGCAGTGCGGTACTTTGAATTGATGATCGGATCGCCCGCAGCACTGCTGCGGTGATCCGATCATCCAGCATGGCAGCTGCATGTCCCCTCACCTGCCTCCGCTGCCTTCCACGGGTCATCTGGTCTGCGATCGAGCAGACCAGAGCAGAAGATGATCGATAATACTGATAAGTGCTATGTCCTATGCATAGCACTGAACAGTATTAGCAATCGAATGATTGCTATAAATAGTCCCCTATGGAGACTATTAAAGTGTAAAAATAAAAGTATAAAAAGTTTTTAAAAAAGTAAAAAAAATTGAAAAATCCCCTCCCCCAATAAAAACATAAATTGTCCCTTTTTCCCTATTTCACCCCCAAAAAGTGTAAAAATAATTAATTTATATACATATTTGGTATTGCCAGGTGTGTAAATATCCCAACTATTAAAATAAAAGGTTAATGATACCATACGTTGAACGGCGTGAACGTAAAAAAAACCCTCCAAAATAGCTGCTTCTTTATAACATTTTATTCCCAAAAAAAATGTATAAAAAAAGTATTACAAGTTTTATATAAGCAAATATGGTATCAATATAAAGTACAGATCATGGCGCAAAAAATTAGCCCTCATACCGCCGCTTATATGGAAAAATTTAAAAGTTATAGGTCTTCAAAATAGGGGAATTTTAAAGATACTAATTTGGTTAAACAGTTTGCGCTTTTTTTTTTTTAAGCACAACAGTAATAGAAAAGTACGTTATCATGGGTAACATTTTAATCGTATTGACCCAAAGAATAAAGAACACATGTCATTTTTACCGTAAAATGTACGGCGTGAAATCGAAACCTCCCAAAATTTGCAAAGCTGCGGTTTTCTTTTTAATTTCCACACAAATAGTATTCTTTTGGTTGCGCCATACATTTTATGGTAAAGTGAGTGATGGCATTACAAGGGACAACTGGTCGTGCAAAAAACAAGCCCCATACTAGTCTGTGGATGAAAATTTAAAAGAGCTATGATTTTTTGAAGCCGAGGAGGAAAAAACGAAAACGTAAAAATAAAATTGTGAGTCCTTATTGCCCAAATGGGCTGAGTCCTTAAGGGGTTAATATACTTGCTTTTTCCTGATTCCCGTTTATAATTTATTTTTCGTCATTTTTTAAAGGGCCAACAGTTTCATTTTTAACCTTTTTGCTATTTATATACCGGTAGTTAAAAAAACATTTTGGGGTTAGTTTTATTCTCTTTGGCAATAAGTCTTTCTGTCTCTATTTGTGTGGCCTTTATCTGTTCTTTTACATATTTAACATTTTTTTTTGGGGGGGGGGGGGCTTTTAATGCTTCTTCACTGCCATCATGTTTTAGTAGTTTAAATGCTTTATTTTTATCATTTTTTGGCTCTCTTAACATTTTAATTCATCCATATTGGTTTTCTTTTATTTCTGACCCTTTTATTCCCATAAGGTATATACATCTTACAGTGAGATGTTTTTTTTGTGGCCCCTCGCGAGGTTCCCTTATTGAAGAACAAGCTATGATGTATTATATTATGATCACTATTTCCTAGGTGTCCATCTACTTGCACATTAGTTACTCTTTCAGGTCTGTTGGTTAATATTAAGTCTAGTAGGGTGCCCCCCTCTGGTCGGGCCCTGCACCATTTGGGACAGAGAATTGTCTTTAGCTATAGTCAGAAACCTGTTTCCTTTATGAGATTCACAGGTCTCAGTCTCCCAGTTTATATCAGGATAGTTAAAGTCCCCCATTATTATCACCTCATTCTGATTTGCTGCCTTGTTTATTTGCCTCAGTAATTGATCTTCTTGCTCTTCCATTATGTTTAGTGGCTTAGAGCAAACCCCTATCAGAATTTTTTTTATTTTCATCTCCATATATTTCTACCCATAATGACTCCACATTATCATTTCCCTCCTATATATCCTCCCGCAATGCGTCCTTTAGACTCCACTTCACATAAAGAAAAACTCCTCCCCCTTTCCATTTTGTCCGATCCTTCCTGAATAGACTATAACCCTGTATGTTGACCGCCCAATCACAGCTATTGTCCAACCAAGTTTCTGTTATACCCCCTATGTCATAATTCTCCTGAGACATCAACCACTCCAGTTCCATTGTTTTATTGGTCAGACTTCTGGCATTAGTCATCATGCAATTCAAAGGTGTATGTTTTTTCTTCCTATGAAGCCTATCCCTATTAACTATTCTAACCCCTCCCTCTGCTCCACCCCCAGGTATATTAATATGTACCTCCTCTCTATCTACACTATCTTCCCCCTCTATGTTGTAGGTACCCTCCCCCCCAGTCCCTAGTTTAAACACTCCTCCACCCTTCTAGCCATCTTCTCCCCAAGCACAGCTGCACCCTCCCCATTGAGGTGCAGCCCGTCCCTACGGAAGGGCCAGAATCTGACAGCGAAGTCGGCCCAGTTCTCCATTAACCCAAACCCCTCCTTCCTACACCAGCTTCTGAGCCACTTGTATACCCTTTTAAGCTCCTGCTGCCTCTCTGGTGTGGCTTGTGGTACCGGTAATATTTCAGAAAATATTATCTTGGAGGTCCTTGCCTTAAGCTTGCGGCTTAACTCCATGAAATAATTTTTAAGGACACTCCACCTACCTCTTACTTTGTCATGGGTGCCAATATGTACCATGACTGCTGGGACCTCTCCAGCCCCACCCAGCAACCTCTTAACCCAATCCGCGATGTGTCGAACTCGAGTGCCAGGAAGACAACACACTGTTCAGCGATTATGGTCTTTGTGACAGATCTCCCTGTCTGTCCACCTAATAATTGAGTCCCCCCGTACCAGTACATGTTTGGCCTGCCCTGCACTCCTCCCTCCCTCCTTACTGGAGCAGACATCCCCCTGGCGGTCAGAGGCAGAGTCCTGCTGCAGTACTGCTAGCTCTAAAATGGCATTCCCATCATCTGCCAACCAGGCAAACTTGTTGGGGTATGCCAGATGAGGACTAGCCTTCCTGACACTTTCCGCTCTCCCCCATTTTCTAACTGAAACCCAGTTGCCTGACAGTCCAGCACCTTCGTCCCACTAACCTCCCCCACCTCTACTCCAGAGAGTACTTTCTCAGTGAGTAGGAGACTCCTCTCCCAGTTTTCAATGTGTCTCAGTGTTGCCAGTTGCTCCTCCAGATCCAGGATCTGGGCTTCCAAATGAACTCACACACATCTCTCACCCAGTAATCTCCTTACTACTGGGGTGACACACTGTAACAAACCTCCTTGTCAGGATCCGGATACTGTGAGGATACTGGTGGTGGATCCTCTGTGTCAGTGGGATGATGTCGTGGGCCGTACCAGGGGAACGGAGTCTAAGGGGTTACTGGTTTTCACCAGAGCCCGTCGCAAAGCGGGATGGACTTGCAGCGGCAGGTAACCCCCAGGTCGATCCACCCGATAGCGACTCAACCCCAACTAACGGCTGAGATAGGCGCGGTACAAGGGATTAGGCAAGAGCAAGGTCGGACGTAGCAGAAGGTCAGGGCAGGCAGCAAGGATCGTAGTCAGGGGCAACAGCAGAGGGTCTGGAACACTGGCTTGGGACATACACAGGAAATGCTTTCACTGGCACAAGGGCAACAAGATTCGGCAATGCTGGGAAGGGGAAGTGAAGTTTTATAATGAGGGCACAGGTGTGAGCACTGATTGAGCCAGACGCCAATCAGTGGCGCACTGGCCCTTTAAATCGCAGAGAGCCGGCGCGCGCGCGCCTTAGGGAGCGGGGCCACGCGTGGTGGGACTGAGCCGACGGGGGACAGAACAGGTGAGGTGACTGAGATGCGAGCCGCGAGCGGGCGCGTCCCGCTACGCGGGTCGCAACCCCCGCCGGTGACATTACTGCAGCGCTTTCAGTCAGTGGGTCTGACCGGGGTGCTGCGAGAAGGGGAACGCCGCGAGTGCTCCGGGGAGGAGCGGGGACCCGGAGCGCTCGGCGTAACACTCCTCCTCATGTAATCTCCTTACTACTGGGGTGACACACTGTAAGGGTACATTCAGACGAGCGGATCCATAGTGTATTTTATGCTGCGGATCTGCCGCTCAAGGACCACTACATGGTGCCTTTAGATGTGCCTGCTCGGAGTGGCAATTCCCTGCTACGAGCAGAAACAGGCCGAGAGCTGCCGCGATGTGCAAGTATACTGCGCATGCATAATGTCTGCAACAGTGTATTGTCGCAACTAGCAGGCACATTTAAAGTAGAATTGCTCGCGAATATTCGCAATGTGAATTTTATTCGCGAATATCGCATGTTCGCGAATTCGCGAATATTTGCGAATATAGCACTTTATATTCGTAATGACGAATATTCGTTTTTTTTTTTACATTTTTTTTCACAGTACACATCACAGTGATCATCCCTCTCTGCTACCAGCTTGTGTGGTGTAAAGAAGGCTCTAATACTACTGTGTGAGACTGGTGTGCGAACTTTCGCATATGCGAAAATTTGCATATGCAAATTTTTTACATATGCGAAAATAAAACAAGAATATTACGAATATGCGAATATTCGCGAATATATGACGAATATTCGTCCGTATATTCGCGAATATTCGCGAATTCGAATATGGCCTATGCCACTCAACACTAATAATGATCTGATTGCTTCTCAGCATAATATCAAAAACTAACAGGTTTTTAGTATAAATTTTTGATCAAAAAGTACAAGCCCACTCGCCACGTCAAGGCCACCTATTTAGAGTGGGTCCCTAACGTCCCTAGCATAAAATGGCGTAGCACTGGGCGACACCAGTGCCCACGGGGGGGAACGACCCACTGGCAGAGCGGCCCCAATGCCATTCAAACCAGTCTATGGGCCGCACCTCCCCGCAGATACGGCACCACGGCAGCAACGGACGCCGCACAGCACCACACCAGTGTGAACAAGGTGTAATAGCACACTAACCAAGCTCTCCCAGTCAGACTGGGAGGCTGCTAGGAAAGAAATGGCCCTTGTGTAGCTAACTACTACTTATATAGGGTTGGGCTGAGGGGGTGGGGAAGAGTGCAGAGACATGTTCAAACAAAAAAAGGAGGGGATAGAAAACACAGTGGGAATTCGGGTAGAAAACAGACATGGTGCACATCTACAATCTTGTATAATGATCTGATTGCTTCTCAGCATAATATCAAAAACTAACAGGTTGTTAGTATACATTTTTGATCAAAAAGTAAAAGTCCACTCGCCACGTCAAGGCCATCTATTCAGAGTGGGTCCATAGCATAAAATGGCATAGCACTGGGCGGCGACCACCACCGCCGCGACACCAGTGCCCACGGGGGGGGGACGACCCACTGGCAGAGCGGCCCCAATGCCACTCAAACCAGTCTATGGGCCGCACCTCCCCGCAGACACGGCGCCACGGCAGCAACGGACGCCGCACAGCACCACACCAGTGTGAACAAGGTGTAATAGCACACTTACCAAGCTCTCCCAGTCAGACTGGGAGGCTGCTAGGAAAGAAATGGCCCTTGTGTAGCTAACTACTACTTATAACATCCTGTTCACACTGGTGTGGTGCTGTGCGGCGTCCATTGCTGCCTTGGCGCCGTGTCTGCGGGGAGGTGCGACCCATGGACTGGTTTGAGTGGTGTTGGGGCCACTCTGCCAGTGGGTCGTTCCCCCTGTGGGCACTGTGTCGCGGCGGTGGTGGTCGCCGCCCAGTGCTATGCCATTTTATGCTAGGGATGTTAGGGACCCACTCTAAATAGGTGGCCTTGACGTGGCGAGCGGGCTTTGTACTTTTTGATCAAAACGTATATACAAACAACCTGTTAGTTTTTGAAATTATGCTGAGAAGCAATTGGATCATTGTGCAAGATTGTAGATGTGCACCATGACTAAATTTTGATATTAATTTGTTTTCCCTTAGTCTGCTCAGCAGCACAAACGGGGTTTCCGCCCCTGTGAGCTAATTGGACAGAGAATTTTTTATATAATCAAAAGAATGAAGCACCTCCCCACGTGCCTATATAACCTGCCCTCTCACATCAGAACAGCGAGTTAATTATAAAGTATGGCTAATAAACAAAAAAGGGAGGGAAGCTTGTGCTGCTGAGGAGACTAAGGGAAAACAAATTAACATCAAAATGTATTCTTCCCTGTCGTCCCTCAGCAGCACAAACGAGGATTTAGCAAGTATAAACCCCTAGGGAGGACTCTCCTGCCTTGCAGAATTTAATATAGTTTTTGCAAAATTAACATCATTAGACAGAAAAGAAGTAACTCTATATTGCTTTAGAAAAGATAAAGGAGTACTCCAGGTTGCAGACTGGCAGATCTGCTCTATAGGAACAGAACTACGCTCCGCCCAGGAGGTTGATACAGCTCTAGTATAGTGCACCTTTGTAGTGTAGCAAAGATTAATACACTCACATATCCATCGAGATATAGATGGTTTTGATGCTTTAGATCCCTTCTTTGAACCACGATACAGTACCAGAAGATTCTCAGCTGTACGAAAAACCCTAGTTCTTTGTAAGTAAATTTTAAGGCATCTTACCAGATCAAGAGAGGTTAAGTCCTCCTGCGAGGATCCGGCTTCTGGAGAGAACTGAGGAAGAGAAATTATCTGGTTAACATTAGCAAAAGACACCACTTTTGGTAAGAAGGTTGTTAAGAATCTCAGAAGGACTTTCCCCGGGAGAAAAACTGTATATGGTTCAATAGCCGCTAGAGCCTGAAGCTCACTTACAGGTTTGGCGGTGGTAACGGCCAATAATAGGTTAAGCTTAAGAGTGAGGAACCTTAGTTTCACATCCTCTAAGGGTTCCTAGGGGTTGGCACAAAGTTGTTGTAGGACTAAAGAAAGGTCCCACGGCGGAACAAACGCTGTGGTTCTTGGGCACATCCTAGTTATAGCTTTAATGAAAGATTTAACTACGGGGTCTTGCTTGAGTCTTGTTTGGAGAAAAGCTGATAAAGCTGCAAGTTGGACCTTGATAGAGTTGGGAGAGAGTCCCTTGTCAAACCCATCTTGAAGAAACTCAAGTACAGAAGGAATAGATGGACAAGTAGGGTCAATCTTCTTGTTTGAACACCACTTCTGGAAGATCCCCTTGATAGGCATAGGCTTTATTAGTTGACTCACTCCTTGAGTGAGATAATGTGTCCAGAATACGGTCCGAAAACCCTCTGGCTTTCAATAAGGACCTGTCAACCTCCATGCTGTCAGATTGAAGGTTCTGAGGTTGTGGCATAGCTGTGCTCCTTGAGACAGCAGATCCTGCCTGATGGGAAGTTTCCAGTAGTCTCCTTTGCTCATCTGAATGAGCTGGGAGAACCAGGATCTCTTGGGCCAAAAAGGCATGATGGCTATCACAGAGGCCTGGTCCTGTCTGATCTTCATCAAAACCCTGGGTATCATGGAAGTTGGTGGGAAGATGTAGGCCAGTCTGAAATTCCAGGAGATTGTCATTGCATCTATCCAGAAGGGGTTGTCCGATGGGTATAGAGAGTAGAACTTCTGTATTTGATGATTTACTCTTGTTGCCATCAAGTCTATTTCTGGGAGACCCCAGCGTTCCACCAGTTGCAGGAATACCTCCTGATTCAGAGTCCACTCTCCTGGGACTGTAAGGTCTCTGCTCAGATGGTCCGCTGTAATATTGTGTACTCCTCTTATGTGCACAGCTGACAATTTGGAAACACTGGCTTCCGCCCACCTGAAGATCTTTGCTACTTCTTGTAGTAGCATCACTGATTTTGTTCCTCCCTGCTTGTTCAGGTAATAGACTGGTGCCATGTTGTCTGTCCTTATTTTGACAGCTTTCCCTTTGAGCAGGGGATAAAAATGGAGGAGAGAATAGTATATAGCTCTAAGCTCTTTGATGTTGGAGGATAGGAGAAATTCCTCCGTACTCCACTTCTCTGCAACTTTCCTTCCTAGGAGGTGTGCTCCCCATCCTGACCCTGAAGCGCCTGTTGTAAGTATTAACCAATTTGGTTCTTGAAGACACATTCCGTCTTGTGGAATTGCCCACCACTTCAGGGACAAGCGGACTGAGGGAGATAGAGTGATGAGAGAATCCAGGGAGGAATTTTTCCTGTCCCAACATAAGAGAACCTGAGACTGGAGAGGTCTCATATGCCAGAGGGCCCAAGGGACCGCCTCTGCTGAGGAAGACAGGAGACCTAGAAATCTCATTAGAGTTCTCAGAGAGACTCTGCGGGGGATTCGTAGAAATTGATAACCTCTGATGATCCTGTCTTTTCTGGCTGGAGATAAAAAGATCTTCATATTGTCGGAATCGATTCGAAACCCTAGAAAAGTTTTTTCTTTTTCTGGGGTCAGATGGGATTTTTCCATATTGACTATCCAGCCTAATCTGTGAAGGAGAGTCAGAGTTATATCTGTATGAAGGAGACTTTCCTCCCAATCTCTAGCTAATATTAGCCAATCGTCCAAGTGTGGGACTATGCAAATCCCCTGTATTCTGAGGACTGCCATCATAGAAGATATTACATTTGTGAAAACAAAGGGGGCTGTAGTGATCCCAAAAGGCAGCACGCGGAATTGTAGATGGTGCAGAATCCCCTTGATTCGGACAGAGACACGGAGGAATTTCCTGTGGCTTGGTGCAATGGGAATATGGAAATAGGTGTCTTTGAGGTCTAAAGAGACCATGAAGTCGCTCCTCTGGAGTAGTAATTTTACAGACTTTATCGTCTCCATGCGGAATCTTTTCTTTACAATGAATCTGTTGAGGTACCGGAGGTCTATTATGAGCCTCCATTTCCCGCCTGGCTTTGGAACAAGAAAAACTGGGGAGTAAACTCCCCTGCCCCTCTCTACAAGGGGCACAGATTCCACAGCATTTTGGGATATGAGTTCCAGAATTGATCTCTCCAGAAACTCTTGCCTCGGCTGTTTGGGAACAGCAGAAATCAAAAACCTTTCTGGAGGAAGAGATGTTAGAGGTGGAGTATAACCTCCCCGAATAATATTCAGAACCCATGCATCCTTTATTGTTTGTTCCCAGGCGGGTAGGAAAAATTCGAGACGTCCGCCTACCGGCAGATAGTCAGAACTCCTGCCTCTTGGAATCTCTGCCTCTAGAGGCTCCTCTTCTAGAGCATCCAGATCCTCTACCACAGGCAGACCCTCTGGTCTGTCTAGATCTCTGGGGGGAGTGGTCACGTCTGGACTGACTATATTTCCCCCGAAAGGAGCGATATGGGATAGGAAGGTTTGCCCTTCCTGTTAGACAATTCCTCCATGATAGTATCTAGCTCAGGGCCAAACAATTTGTCTGGTGTCACTGGGCCAATGCATGATCCAGAGTGCCCTTCTGGAGGCGCAGGATAAGGAGATGCTGCGGGCTGCTAACTTGACTTGCTGGTTGTTTGCGTCACTAAGGTAGTCCATACCCAGATTAATATATTTGAATGCTTTGAGGATGTCCTCCCTGCTGACTCCGGAATCTATATCATCCTGGACTTTAGTGATCCAGGACTTCATGGCTTTAATGACCCCATGTAAGGCACACCCAACTGTAGTCTGACTGGTAGCCGTTGAGTATGAGCGCCTGAGGATTACCTCAATTCTGCGGTCCATGGGATCAGAAAGATTAGAACCATCTTTAGCTGGAATAATGGTTTTCTTGGACAATTTTGCAATTGCAAAATCAACCTTAGGTGGGGAGATCCAATTTTTACATTTGGACTGGTCTAGAGGAAATAAGGTCTTGAAACGCCTGTTTATTACAGGCACCTTCTCAGGGTTTTGCCACTCATTTTTAATAAGATCCATTAATGAGTCGTCAATAGAAAAAACTCTGGGACCTTTAGATGTAGATGAGGTTTCTCCCTGAGCCTCAGGCTGACCTTCGGTCTGGACAGCCTTAATAAGCCTTGGAAATTTTTCTATGGGAAAATTCTCCTCCCCTTGAATTTCTAATTCTTCAAAAGAAGAGGAAATAACCTCGTCCACTACCCTAAATTCCTCCTCAGAGTGGACTATAGTGGAGTCGCCTCTTCTAGGGGTCTTGGCTGCAGGGGGTGCTACTGCAAGGGAGTCCTTCAACTCTTTTATGGAAGATGCCGCGAAGTCCTTTACCCAGATAAACATATCTTGCATAGACGGCTCCTGATTAGGAGGAAGGCGTGGGCGGCATGCACTGCAAGTGGCATGCTCATGGCCGTCTGGAAGAGGAAGTTTACATGAGGAACATTCCATATGTTTTCTCTTATGGGAGGACTTTCCCCTGGATTCCCTGAGGCTCCCAGAACCCCCAGACTCCATGGATGACATCTGGGAAGAAAAAAGTACCTTCAGTATAAAAGGTTATTACATAGGAGAAAAAGTCTACATGATTAGCATTAGACCTACAGGAGAGAATAGCAGATATTTAGGAGAAAAACACAACGCTCAGCAATCACTGGCAAAAATGCTGGAAGCAAGGTGGTAAACCTTGCACCTGGCAAGCTCAAAAGAGACTGAATTATCATACAAGGGGCGTTTAAATATGGCGCCGGATTCTGGCCACACCCCCTACTTCCAGTTCGCAACCGGAACAGGATAAGAAAAAAATACCTATAAAGAGAAAAGTTTAAATATACTTATCCAATATAAACAATGGAGAAAAAACTCCATTAGCAGCTCTGTAAGATTTGCTAAACCTAAATCACCCCGGCTGCACGAAAACCACCGGAAGAAAAAACTTCCGGTGACGTCACAGGAAGTGACGTCGCGGTGCGGCTCCGGAGTCCGTAGTAGGATCCTGGACCACGAAAAAATGGCTCCGCGCACCGGACCTGCATCCGGAAGGTAAGAACACTGCAGCGGGATAGGTATAGCATGTCCAGCTCACATCAGGACAGAATAAAAACTTGCTGTTCTGATGTGAGAGGACAGGTTATATAGGCACGTGGGGAGGTGCTTCATTCTTTTGTTTATATAAAAAATTCTCTGTCCAATTAGCTCACAGGGGCGGAAACCCCGTTTGTGCTGCTGAGGGACGACAGGAAAGACTGTTTTCTACCCGAGTACACATTGTGTTTTCTATCCCCTCTTTTTTTTTTTTTTAACATGTTGTCTGCACTCTTCCCCATCCCCTCAGCCCAACCCTATATAAGTAGTAGTTAGCTACACATGGGCCTTTTCTTTCCTGGCAGCCTCCCAGTTTGACTGGGAGAGCATGGTAAGTGTGCTATAACACCCTGTTCACACTGGTGTGGTGCTGTGCGGCGTCCATTGCTGCCGCGGCGCCGTGTCTGCCGGGAGGTGCGACCCATGGACTGGTTTGAGTGGCGTTGGGGCCGCTCTGCCAGTGGGTCGTTCCCCCTGTGGGCACTGGTGTCGTGGCGGTGGTGGTCGCCGCCCAGTGCTACGCCATTTTATGCTAGGGACGTTAGGGACCCACTCTAAATAGGTGGCCTTGACGTGGCGAGTGGGCTTTGTACTTTTTGATCAAAACGTATACACTAACAACCTGTTAGTTTTTTAAATTATGCTGAGAAGCAATTGGATCATTGTGCAAGATTGTAGATGTGCACCATGTCTGTTTTCTAGCTGAGTACACATTGTGTTTTCTATCCCCTCTTTTTTTTTTTTAACATGTTGTCTGCACTCTTCCCCATCCCCTCAGCCCAACCCTATATAAGTAGTAGTTAGCTACACATGGGCCTTTTCTTTCCTGGCAGCCTCCCAGTTTGACTGGGAGAGCATGGTTAGTGTGCTATAACCTCCTGTTCACACTAGTGTGGTGCTGTGCGGCGTCCATTGCTGCCGTGGCGCCGTGTCTGCGGGGAGGTGCGACCCATGGACTGGTTTGAGTGGCGTTGGGGCCGCTCTGCCAGTGGGTCGTTCCCCCTGTGGGCACTGGTGTCGCGCCGCCCAGTGCTACGCCATTTTATGCTAGGGACGTTAGGGACCCACTCTAAATAGGTGGCCTTGACGTGGTGAGTGGGCTTTGTACTTTTTGATCAAAATGTATATACTAACAACCTGTTAGTTTTTGAAATTATGCTGAGAAGCAATTGGATCATTGTGCAAGATTGTAGATGTGCACCATGTCTGTTTTCTACCTAATTTACAAATATGTTTAACTTTCTGCCACCAGTTGATTTAAAAAAAAAAATGGTTTTCACCGGAGTACCCCTTTAATCACACACGTCTTTCTAAATGCTCCCCATGGTCCCTATCAAGGTGCCGTTGCCACTGGAGAGCAGGCAGGTAAGTATCTTACAGAAAATATGCCTTTGTGCTGTAACTTTTTTCTACTAAAATATTTTTCCCAAAAGTACATCTTATTGTGATTTTAATGTAATTTTGTGTGGTTAAAACTTTATGGTAGAGAAGATTATATTTTGGCTGATTTGTAAATGCAAAGATAGGAGAAATCCAACCAAAAGAGCTTTTCAGAATATAACTTTG
This sequence comes from Hyla sarda, assembly GCF_029499605.1. Lineage (NCBI taxonomy): Eukaryota > Metazoa > Chordata > Amphibia > Anura > Hylidae > Hyla > Hyla sarda. The sequence continues at coordinate 163,957,951 of NC_079189.1, forward strand.
ATGCCTGCTGTTAGGATGTTACAAAGACTATCATCCCAATAAATACAGGTATAATATTTGTAATGATGTCGACTATATAAAAAGTGACCAAAAAGAGTGAAAAAAATGCCAAAAAGAATAAAAAAAACACGCCAAACTGAAAAACACCAAGTGGAAAAAGAATTTTGCGATTTCTCATTGATTTACAGCTAATATCTGGCCGCAGTGTTTTTTTGGCCATGCATCAGAATTGGCGTTTTTCTTGGCATTTTTCCAAAAATAAAAAACAAGTCGAAAATTTGCCTTAGGTTTGTGAGACACATCTGACAGTCTATAAGCATTTTTGATAGTTTCAATCCCCTACAACTAGTTGGATTGTCTGCAATCCTTGTTTTATGAATTGCTTTTTTTCCTTTTCCTGTTAAATTGTTTCAAACTCCAGAATCTCTCCAGTATATTAATTGGATCTGATTTACAAGCATAATAATAGATAGAAAGTATATCTATAAGCCTTCAGAAAACATTAAATGACACTGCTTTAGAAGAAAGAAAGTTAATTAACTGATAAAAATATATTTTTTCAAGAAATGAATTGAAATATTTTCACATGAACGTGGGGAAGATAAATTATGGAGCAGAGGTCATTTCATAAAAATGATTCAGATATTTTAATGGAGTTTCCTGTAAATGTTTTTGCTATTTTAAGTATTTCACTCCTTTTTAATATTTTCTTAAAACATCAAAGTTTTAGGTAACTCATTTTATGCAAAAAAAAAAAAAGTTTGTTTAAAAAACAAACATGGATGTCATGTTTGTTTTAGATTATGACTAGGCAGAGTTCAATCTAAACAGAGTCCTGACATTTCAGAAACTGGTAAAGTAACAACGAAAAATTAAAATGTAGTAACAAGCTAACCATAATAACCAGTTTAATAAATGTTGCTAAGAAGCCTAGGATCACTGTAAACATGCAACCATGTCTGTTTTTTTCTCTATTGAATTCACATTGTGTTTTCTATCCCTTCTGTTTTGATTTCATTTGGTCAGCACTCTGCCCCATCCCCTCAGCCCAGGTCTATTTAAATTGGCAGAAATCTGCATAGGGCCCTGTTTTTTTCTGGCAGTCTCACAGTCTTTGAATGGCAGTACATGGTAATTGTGCTTTGCTACCTGTACACACTGGTGCTGTACTTTGTGGCAGCCATTGCTGCTGTGGCTCCATGTCTGTGGAATGGCGTGGCCAAGGGTCGGATCGGGCAGCATTTACGCTGGTCTGCCAGTATATGGTTCTCCCCGTGGGCACTGTTGTTCAGGTGGTGGTTGCCGCTCAGTGTAGTGCCATTTTTTCCTATGGATATTCGTGACCCGCTACTTACAGGTGGCCGTGACATGGCTAGCAGGCTTGCACTTCATGATCATCAAGTCCACTAACAACCTGTTAGTTTGATAAACTTTGCTCAGAAATATTGCTGTGCTAGATATAGATGTGCGACCATGTCAGTTTTTTTCTCTATTAAATTTATATCACTGAAACAGTTATTTAATTCGTGGACAGAATAGGCCATAAATGTCCCATAGATTTGGGTTCTAGCTGTCAAACCTACATCTACCCCTGCCCTTCTTGTGACGGCTGGAGGTGCTTAGGGAGCCAGAAACAGCCTTGGTGGTTGTTTATGCATTTGGCAGTTATGTAAACAGCTTAGCTGGTGGTGCTAAACAGTCATTTACCTCCCATTAACACCTTAAGGATGAAGGGCGTACCTCTACGCCCTTGTCCCAATCCCCTTCTATGACTTGGGTTCATGAGCTTACCCCGGCATTAACCCCTTAGACTCAGCAATCAAAGTTGATCAAAGTTGATCACAGCATCTAAAATAAAAAACAATCAGTTTAGAGGATGGCGGGAGGGCCCTTACATGCCTCCTTGCTGTCCGATCTGTGGCTTGATGCTCTAGTCAGGCATGCCAGGCTATCCCCCTGAATAACCCCCCCTTTTCCCATAGCAAATGTAAGCAAACAAACATATGTAGTATCACTGCGTAAATGTCCGAAATATAAAAATATAATGTTAATTAAACAGCACGATCAATGGCGTTTACGTAAAAAAATACCAAAGTCCAAAATTTTTATTTTTGGTCACTTTGCATACCCTAAAAAAAAATTATAAAAAGGGATCAAAAGTCCCATCAAAACAATTTTTTTTAACTACAGATCATGGAGCAAAAAATTAGCCCTCACACATCCCTGTATATGGAAAAATAAAAAAGTTATAGAGGTCAGAAGAGGAAATTTTTAAACGTACTAATTTTGGTGCAAAAAGTCCTACTGATTAAAGATAAGCACTGCTCTGCATAGAACCAGAATTTTATTTAATTTTTTTTGCCACACAAATATTTTTATTCTGTTTCACCGTAGATTTTTTGGTGAAATGTTTGATGATATTACAAAGTAAAATTGGTGGCGCAAAAAACAAGCCCACATATGGGTCTGTTGGTGGAAAATTGAAAGTGTTATGATTTTTAGAAGGTGAGAGTAAAAAAATGAAAGTGCAAAAATGAAAAAAAAAAAAAACAACATGTGGTCCTTAAGGGGTTAAAGTAAATGGGAGTCATGCAAACTGTCTAAAACAGATGCCTTTGCTTTTTTCATCTTTTCAGCCACCTCCAGCAATTGCAGGAAGCCAGGAGGGGGCCAGTGAGCCCTAAATCTCAAATGAGAACACCCCTTTTAAAGAATAAACATACTAGTAGATGATGTAACAGTAGACCCCACTGTGTTCAAATACATAATGTATGAAATAAAGAGCTCAGTTAATTAGTCTAATCTATCATATTTTTTGCCGTATAAAACGCACTTTTTCTTCCCCAAAACTGGGGGGAAAAAGTTGGTGCATCTTATACGGCGAATACACCACTATTGCGGTGGTCCCTGCGGCCATCAACGGCCGGGACCCGCGGCTAATACAGGACATCACCAATCACGGTGATGTAGGGAAAGTGACACTAACCCGGCTGTTCAGTCGGGCTGTTCGGGACCGCCGCGATTTTACCGCGGCGGTCCCGAACAGCCCATCTGAACAGCCGGGTTAGTGCTTACAGGACACTGGGAGGGACCTTACCTGCCTCCTCGGTGTCTTCTCCGTTCAGGGATCCCCTGTATGGCCAGCGCTCTCCTTCCTCATCATCACAGCGACGGAAAGCGAGGATACCCGGCCGGCAGCAGAGACGTTCTTTGAGGGACGGGGACACGGCGACAACGATGGAGCGACATCCAGGGCAGCGGTGGCGCGTCCGGATCAGCGGGGACATGTGAGTATTACCTCCTATGCAGTGGTCTTCAATCTGCGGACCTCCGGATGTTGCAAAATTACAACTCCCAGCATGCCCGGACAGCCAACGGCTGTCCGGGCATGCTGGGAGCTGTAGTTTTGCAACATCTGGAGGTCCGCAGGTTGAAGACCACTATTGGGTTCAAAATCTTATTTTTTTTTAGATTTTGCACCTATAAATTGCGTCTTATACGCCGGTGCGTCCTATAGGGAGAAAAATACGGTATACCTAGTCAGCGTGTCTCTTCTTCTTCAGATTATGCAACACCTCCTGCAGCACATTCTTCAATGATTTGTCTCTTAGCTAACTGTGGACCGGACCAATGAACAGCTCTACCTACAGTAGTGGATTGACCCAACACAGCAGCACATAAGCTTACTTGTACTTTTTAGAAAGTATGAAGAGGTAGGCATCTCAATTGCAGCCAAATTTAATAGGGTTGTGTATCCACCTCTAATAATTATTTTGCTAAATTTAAGACAAAAATTATCAAAGCGTTTTTAAGTTATAACAAATATACACACAAAGTCCATTCAAGTTGAACAATAGAGCTCACTTTGTTCGATCAATGACAGATCACATGAAGATGTCTACAAAACCTGGAGTGCTTAAGGTCCTCTTTATTGCTTTACCATTTTCTGACGATGAACAAAGTTCATCCGTCATACATTTCACACTTTTTTTTATAGAAAAAGCCCTCCCTCACTATTAGGCTTAAAGAGTAATTCAGGTATCAACATACTTGCTGTATGGAGAGAGAGAGAGAGAGAGTCTGCTGTGTTGAGCATTGTTCTGCAGCAGCTCTAAGTGGGGAACTAGTTGAAGTGCTATTGGAGGGAAATTTGCAGGGTGGGAGAACCTTGATGAAAACTTAAGGGAAATTATAGTATTCTGGTAATATAGTACTTAGCAACTGTTTAACCACAGTGAGCTCTATAGGCAGCTCTTTCCTCCTCATGGCTTGGTCTTTGCTCTGATATGCATTGTCAGCTGTGAGACCTTATATAGACAGGGGTGGACCACAGGTGACTCCAATCAAGGTGTAGAAACATCTCAAAGATGATCAAGAAATGGCAGGTTTTAGAGCTAAAATTCAAGTGTGAAACCAAATTCAAGTGTGAAAACTTATGTAAAAATGTTCGTTTTTCTTTTCAAATTTATTTTCTAAAATGTCTAAAATGCTTCTTTCACGTTCTCATTATGGGGTATTATATGCAGATTGTTGGGAGGAAACTTGAATGTTTTTTTTATTATTATTTATTTATTTATTTATTTATTTATTTTAGCACAAGGCCACAACAAAATGTGAAAAAAGATAACAGGTCTGAAGACTTTCCCAATGCATTGTATATTTTCAGTTACATTTAATGCCTGCCTATACTGCTTACCATTTTTTTATCTTTGGGATGACAGAATTTTAGCAGTAAACTTTTGATGGAAAATAGTTTTATCTTGGAATCTAAACTGTTCCTGTTGTCACCTCTGTAACAGTCAAACACAATATTTTGGCAAACTTTCATTTTCAAACAATCTTTCTCTGCCTTATGTGTTGGAAAGTTTTGCACCTGGATCTAACTAAAACATTGATTTTGACCCCAGGCTTTCATATTTGTCTATTTACTGTGTACTGTATCCTCTTCTAATTTTGACTTTAGATCACCCTGCTTACCTCCTGTCTCAACCTATTGAAAGACCTTGACATTTCTGCGAATATGAGAGTTATAGGTTAGACAGCATTTTTGCTTTATTATAGTCCTACAGGATTTATTTTCCCTGCTAAAACATACACTGGTCTGGTCACTTAACACCATTCAACACACATTTGAAAAATATATTTTTAACCTTTTCTTCCAAATAAAGAAATAGGAAACAATCATAAAGTTTTATTATTTATTACTTGTCTCAACATTGTCATCATTGTCTTTTGTAACTGGTGCAATGTATTATCTTCAATCAATGTCATGACCCCAATGTTTTCTGATACCAGAAATGGCTGCCATATGTGAAATCATATAGCTGCTTTCACTTTTTTTTAACTAGAGTAATACTTATACACAGTAGTCCCAGCAGACCAAAAATACACTGATCCTACATGCTAGTGAATATTGGTATATGTCTAAATTCCCAAAAACTATAGAGATTCACATAATATGTTCTAATAAAAAATGATCCCTATTCTGTGTAAAAATCACACAATTTCAGGGGGCATGGCTAGATGCACTGGTGGCTAGACGCTTCTGAGCAGAGCTCCTGCCTAAGCACCACTAACGGAAGGCATAACTCGGCAGTATGGGGAAAGCCGCCGCAATAAACAGCCCAAAAGAACTACAGCACCTCTGGCTCTCACCTCCAGCATTACTGCGTACTTCCATTCCAGCCCTCAGCTGGCATCAGCCCCGAACAGCAGATTGGGGTCTGTAACTACCCGAGCATCAGCACAGCTTGCAGTGGGGGGGGGGGGGGGGGGATGAGGACACCGCTCCTCTCTCCTCTCCACCTGACTGGCTGGACTGCATAGGCAAACACTGGGGCCCCCTTCAACTGCTCCATCTTCCCTCACATATATGAGGGAGACTGATAATCTTCAAGAGGTGGTTTCTTCTCAGTTAGCAGCCTTGCTTAGCATTCCACAAGAGGGGGCAGCTCCACAACCTTAGGTCATATCTGACCTAATGGACTCCACTTCAGCTATCTTCCAAGCCTTCTCATCTGAAGCAGAGTCCTCGGCATTGGACTCTGATGATCCTGACTCCGCATTCACATCATCTTGGGAAGGAGTCCTCCAGCAAAATGAAGTTCTTAAAGACCGCACAAAAGACCTCCCCGTGTTGGTATCAAGTTCTCTCTGTAGACTCCTTGTCTTGCTCTAGCGATACGGACTCTGGCTCCAGCATTTGTACCTTGAGCCACAGGCGTGTTGATGCGCACCAGCAAAAAAATTCTGCTCCTACCCCTGCACTTCCTCCAGAGAAGGTTTTCAAATCTTAAGGGGGCATCCCGAATTACAAGCCTTATTGGCTTTATTTCCCACAAAGTCTGATCTTAGCGGCAGATCTGAAGAGGTCCCGGAGAAGGGATTTAAGAGGTGTTCAGGTGGAGGTTCACTTATTGCAAACTAAGGTGGCAGAATTGGAAGTGTCTAAAAATGCTCTACAAGAAAAGATCCAGGATCTTCAAACTACAGTGCGCTCTCTTACTCAAGCTGTTCACTCTCTGTTTCCTAATGTGGACAACCTGGAAAACAGGAATAGGAGAAATAATATTTTGAAATTCTCCGGTCTGTTACAGATGAAAGAAACCAGCTTCTGATATGTATTGCTCTTATATCTTAGACTTGCCCGGTTATTTATTTTGCATTTGTTTTGTATATGCTCCACTTTCATTTTTAGATTGCGAGCTGTTAGTGAGATGCTCTTAGTTAGATTTTCCCCATACCTCTTTATAACTGTAAAAGTTAGGTTATATAAGGCCTCCATATTATTTTGGCTTCTCCTTCTTTAGAATTCTCAGACACTCAACTTAGGATGTGTCCGTTTTCTATAGATCATGCTTTCTCAATGTTACTATATTTTTGGATGGAAACACAAAGAATAATGCAGCACTCCAGGGTATATGTGAAAAAACTGTGAAGGTAGTTTATTCCATCAAGGTGCACAGAGCAACGTTTCGGCTGCTGGCATGCAGCCTTTTTCAAGCCTTGCATGCCAGCAGCTGAAACGTTGCTCTGTGCACCTTGATGGAATAAACTACCTTCACAGTTTTTTCACCTATACCCTGGAGTGCTGCAGTATTCTTTGTGTTTCTATACCGTTTGGAGCCCCATGACCGTGGATCCCCTGCTGATCTGCACCCAACTCTTCATGCCACCCGGTGTGCTGCTACCTTCTGTGCGTACTATATTTTTGGATGGCTACTGCAGTCTTCCAATATTCCACAGATAGGGATAGTTTGGTTAGGCTTAGCTGTAAGTTTAGCTACTTTAAATACAGTGCAACTGATTTTGGTATGTTGCTTGTTTGGTTATTTTTTTATGCTTTTTTTATGGGGCATCCAATTATTTTTTCAGTTAAGTGGACTGGACCGACTATTATGTCTTATTTGGGACAATGGCTGATTTCACGGTTACCTCCTTGAATGTGCATGTTACGCCGAGCGCTCCGGGTCCCCACTCCTCCCCGGAGCGCTCGCTACACTCCTCTCACTGCAGCGCTCCGGTCGGTTCCACGGACCCGGGGCGCTGCGATACCGCCTCTGGCCGGGATGCGATTCGCGATGCGGGTAGCGCCCGCTCGCGATGCGCACCCCGGCTCCCGTACCTGACTCGCTCTCCGTCAGTTCTGTCCCGGCGCGCGCGGCCCCGCTCCCTAGGGCGCGCGCGCGCCGGGTCTTTGCGATTTAAAGGGCCACTGCGCCGCTGATTGGCGCAGTGGTTCCAATTAGTGTTTACACCTGTGCACTTCCCTATATCACCTCACTTCCCCTTCACTCCCTCGCCGGATCTTGTTGCCTTAGTGCCAGTGAAAGCGTTTCCTTGTGTGTTCCTAGCCTGTGTTCCAGACCTCCTGCCGTTGCCCCTGACTACGATCCTTGCTGCCTGCCCCGACCTTCTGCTACGTCCGACCTTGCTTCTGTCTACTCCCTAGTACCGCGCCTATCTTCAGCAGCCAGAGAGGTTGAGCCGTTGCTAGGGGATACGACCTGGTCACTACCGCCGCAGCAAGACCATCCCGCTTTGCGGCGGGCTCTGGTGAAAACCAGTAGTGACTTAGAACCGATCCTCTAGCACGGTCCACGCCAATCCCTCTCTGGCACAGAGGATCCACTACCTGCCAGCCGGCATCGTGACAGTAGATCCGGCCATGGATCCCGCTGAAGTTCCTCTGCCAGTTGTCGCTGACCTCACCACGGTGGTCGCCCAGCAGTCACAACAGATTGCGCAACAAGGCCAACAGCTGTCTCAACTGACTGTTATGCTACAACAGTTACTACCACAGCTCCAGCAACCATCTCCTCCGCCAGCTCCTGTACCTCCCCCGCAGCGAGTGGCCGCTTCTGGACTACGACTATCCTTGCCGGATAAATTTGATGGGGACTCTAAGTTTTGCCGTGGCTTCCTTTCCCAATGTTCATTACACTTGGAGATGATGTCTGACCAGTTCCCCACTGAAAGGTCTAAGGTGGCTTTCGTAGTCAGCCTGCTGTCTGGAAAAGCCCTGGCTTGGGCCACACCGCTCTGGGACCGCAATGACCCCGTCACTGCCTCTGTACACTCCTTCTTCTCGGAAATTCGAAGTGTCTTTGAGGAACCTGCCCGAGCCTCTTCTGCTGAGACTGCCCTGTTGAACCTGGTCCAGGGTAATTCTTCCGTTGGCGAGTATGCCGTACAATTCCGTACTCTTGCTTCTGAATTATCCTGGAACAATGAGGCCCTCTGCGCGACCTTTAAAAAAGGCCTATCCAGCAACATTAAAGATGTTCTGGCCGCACGAGAAATGCCTGCTAATCTTCATGAACTTATTCACCTAGCCACTCGCATTGACATGCGTTTTTCCGAAAGGCGTCAGGAGCTCCGCCAAGATATGGACTCTGTTCGCACGAGGCGTTTCTTCTCCTCGGCTCCTCTCTCCTCTGGTTCCCTGCAATCTGTTCCTGTGCCTCCCGCCGTGGAGGCTATGCAGGTCGACCGGTCTCGCCTGACATCTCAAGAGAGGACACGACGCCGCATGGAGAACCTCTGCCTGTACTGTGCTAGTACCGAACACTTCCTGAGGGATTGTCCTATCCGCCCTCCCCGCCTGGAAAGACGTACCCTGACTCCGCACAAAGGTGAGACAATCCTTGATGTCCACTCTGCTTCTCCACGTCTTACTGTGCCTGTGCAGATGTCTGCCTCTGCCTTCTCCTTCTCTTCTGTGGCCTTCTTGGACTCTGGATCTGCAGGAAATTTTATTTTGGCCTCTCTCGTCAACAGGTTCAACATCCCAGTGACCAGTCTCACCAGACCCCTTTACATCAATTGTATAAACAATGAAAGATTGGACTGTTCCATACGTTTCCGCACGGAGCCCCTTCTAATGAGCATCGGATCTCATCACGAGAGGATTGAACTTTTGGTCCTCCCCAATTGCACCTCGGAAATTCTCCTTGGACTTCCCTGGCTTCAACTTCATTCCCCAACCCTGGATTGGTCCACTGGGGAGATCAAGAGTTGGGGGCCCTCTTGTTCCAAGGACTGTCTAAAACCGGTTCCCAGTAACCCTTGCCGTAACTCTCTGCTTCCTCCAGTAACCGGTCTCCCTAAGGCCTATATGGACTTCGCGGATGTTTTCTGCAAAAAACAAGCGGAGACTCTACCTCCTCACAGGCCTTATGATTGTCCTATCGACCTCCTCCCGGGCACTACTCCACCCCGGGGCAGAATTTATCCTCTCTCTGCCCCAGAGACTCTTGCCATGTCTGAATACGTCCAGGAGAATCTAAAAAAGGGCTTTATCCGTAAATCCTCCTCTCCTGCCGGAGCCGGATTTTTCTTTGTGTCCAAAAAAGATGGCTCTCTACGTCCTTGCATTGACTACCGCGGACTTAATAAAATCACGGTTAAGAACCGCTACCCCTTACCCCTCATCTCTGAACTCTTTGATCGCCTCCAAGGTGCCCACATCTTTACTAAATTGGACTTAAGAGGCGCCTATAACCTCATCCGCATCAGAGAGGGGGATGAGTGGAAAACAGCATTTAACACCAGAGATGGACACTTTGAGTATCTGGTCATGCCCTTTGGCCTGTGCAACGCCCCTGCTGTCTTCCAAGACTTTGTTAATGAAATTTTTCGTGATCTGTTATACTCCTGTGTTGTTGTATATCTTGATGATATCCTAATTTTTTCGGCCAATCTAGAAGAACACCGCCAGCATGTCCGTATGGTTCTTCAGAGACTTCGTGACAATCAACTCTATGCTAAAATTGAGAAATGTCTGTTTGAATGCCAATCTCTTCCTTTTCTAGGATACTTGGTCTCTGGCCAGGGACTACAAATGGATCCAGATAAACTCTCTGCCGTCTTAGATTGGCCACGCCCCTCCGGACTCCGTGCCATCCAACGTTTTTTGGGGTTCGCCAATTATTACAGGCAATTTATTCCACATTTTTCTACCATTGTGGCTCCTATTGTGGCTTTAACCAAAAAAAATGCCGATCCCAAGTCTTGGCCTCCTCAAGCGGAAGACGCCTTTAAACGACTCAAGTCTGCCTTCTCTTCGGCTCCCGTGCTCTCCAGACCTGACCCATCTAAACCCTTCCTATTGGAGGTTGATGCCTCCTCAGTGGGAGCTGGAGCTGTCCTTCTACAAAAAAACTCTTCCGGGCATGCTGTTACTTGTGGGTTTTTTTCTAGGACCTTCTCTCCGGCGGAGAGGAACTACTCCATCGGGGATCGAGAGCTTCTAGCCATTAAATTAGCACTTGAGGAATGGAGGCATCTGCTGGAGGGATCAAGATTTCCAGTTATTATTTACACCGATCACAAGAACCTCTCATACCTCGAGTCTGCCCAACGGCTGAATCCTCGTCAGGCCAGGTGGTCTCTGTTCTTTGCCCGATTTAATTTTGAAATTCACTTTCGGCCTGCTGATAAGAACATTAGGGCCGATGCTCTCTCTCGTTCCTCAGATGCTTCTGAAATTGAACTCTCCCCTCAACACATCATTCCTCCTGACTGCCTGATTTCCACTTCTCCAGCCTCCATCAGGCAAACTCCTCCAGGAAAGACCTTTGTTTCTCCACGCCAACGCCTCGGAATCCTCAAATGGGGTCACTCCTCCCATCTCGCAGGTCATGCGGGCATCAAGAAATCTGTGCAACTCATCTCTCGCTTCTATTGGTGGCCGACTCTAGAGACTGATGTGGTGGACTTTGTGCGAGCCTGCACTATCTGTGCCCGGGATAAGACTCCTCGCCAGAAGCCCGCTGGTTTTCTTCTTCCTCTGCCTGTTCCCGAACAACCTTGGTCTCTGATTGGTATGGATTTTATTACTGACTTACCCCCATCCCATGGCAACACTGTTATTTGGGTGGTCGTTGATCGATTCTCCAAAATGGCACATTTCATCCCTCTTCCTGGTCTTCCTTCAGCGCCTCAGTTGGCTAAACAATTTTTTGTACACATTTTTCGTCTTCACGGGTTGCCTACGCAGATCGTCTCGGATAGAGGCGTCCAATTTGTGTCTAAATTCTGGAGGGCTCTCTGTAAACAACTCAAGATTAAATTAAATTTTTCTTCTGCATACCATCCTCAATCCAATGGACAAGTAGAAAGAATTAACCAGATCTTGGGTGACTATTTACGACATTTTGTTTCCTCCCGCCAGGATGACTGGGCAGATCTTCTACCTTGGGCCGAATTCTCGTATAATTTCAGAATCTCTGAATCTTCCTCCAAATCCCCGTTTTTCGTGGTGTACGGCCGTCACCCTCTTCCCCCCCTCCCTACCCCCTTGCCCTCTGGTCTGCCCGCTGTGGATGAAATTTCTCGTGATCTTTCCATCATATGGAGAGAGACCCAAAATTCTCTCTTACAGGCTTCTTCACGCATGAAGAGATTCGCGGATAAGAAAAGAAGAGCTCCTCCCATTTTTTCCCCTGGAGACAAGGTATGGCTCTCCGCCAAATATGTCCGCTTCCGTGTCCCTAGCTATAAGTTGGGACCACGCTATCTTGGTCCTTTCAAGATTTTGCGCCAGATTAATCCTGTCTCTTACAAACTTCTTCTTCCTCCTTCTCTTCGTATTCCTAATGCCTTTCATGTTTCTCTTCTTAAACCACTTATCATTAACCGTTTCTCTCCCAAATCTGTTCCCCCCACTCCTGTCTCCGGCTCCTCGGACATCTTCTCCGTCAAAGAAATTTTAGCATCTAAAAAGGTCAGAGGGAAAACCTTCTTTCTAGTGGATTGGGAGGGTTGTGGTCCTGAAGAGAGGTCCTGGGAACCTGAGGACAATATCCTGGACAAAAGTCTGGTCCTCAGGTTCTCAGGCTCCAAGAAGAGGGGGAGACCCAAGGGGGGGGGTACTGTTACGCCGAGCGCTCCGGGTCCCCACTCCTCCCCGGAGCGCTCGCTACACTCCTCTCACTGCAGCGCTCCGGTCGGTTCCACGGACCCGGGGCGCTGCGATACCGCCTCTGGCCGGGATGCGATTCGCGATGCGGGTAGCGCCCGCTCGCGATGCGCACCCCGGCTCCCGTACCTGACTCGCTCTCCGTCAGTTCTGTCCCGGCGCGCGCGGCCCCGCTCCCTAGGGCGCGCGCGCGCCGGGTCTTTGCGATTTAAAGGGCCACTGCGCCGCTGATTGGCGCAGTGGTTCCAATTAGTGTTTACACCTGTGCACTTCCCTATATCACCTCACTTCCCCTTCACTCCCTCGCCGGATCTTGTTGCCTTAGTGCCAGTGAAAGCGTTTCCTTGTGTGTTCCTAGCCTGTGTTCCAGACCTCCTGCCGTTGCCCCTGACTACGATCCTTGCTGCCTGCCCCGACCTTCTGCTACGTCCGACCTTGCTTCTGTCTACTCCCTAGTACCGCGCCTATCTTCAGCAGCCAGAGAGGTTGAGCCGTTGCTAGGGGATACGACCTGGTCACTACCGCCGCAGCAAGACCATCCCGCTTTGCGGCGGGCTCTGGTGAAAACCAGTAGTGACTTAGAACCGATCCTCTAGCACGGTCCACGCCAATCCCTCTCTGGCACAGAGGATCCACTACCTGCCAGCCGGCATCGTGACAGTGCAGGCTTTTAATGTGCAGAGTCCACCATGCTTTTCATAAATTGAAGACACTAGTCCTATGCATACAGGAGACTCACTTTAAGACAGGCCATACCCCAACTTTTACTAATAGATATGTTTTTCAGAAATCTGTTCCAGCCCAAATTCTTTCTACTCTGGCAGATAGGGAGGCTAGGTTTCTATTTTAAATTGTGATATTGCCAAGTATTTACTATAGCAGAGATGGCGAACCTATGACACGTGTGCCACAGGTGGCACGCCGAGCCCCCTCTGTGGGCAAGCGGCCATAGTTCGCCATGGATGCCTTTTGATGCGCTCCGCCAGCGCCATACTTCTGCTATACTACCCAGAAGACTGGAGGAGGAATCGGAAAAGATCCATCCTCCTGCGAGCCGGCTGCGTGGAGCGTCGCTGCGCCACACAGCATTCTGCGCAGAAGAAACCATACTTACCACTGGACCGCCAGGGCTGATTGTGTCCTCCCCCCTCCTTCTCCAAAGGTAAGAAGAAGAGAGGGGGGGGGGTAACTGTTAAAAATAAATACATGAGCATTTCTAAATGTATTAAAAATAAATCTGCAGCACACCTAACCCCCCCACATACATAGCACATCTACCCCCACACACACAGCACCCCATCCCGCACACACCCACATAAACACATCAGACTCCCACACAGCACCCATAGCACCCCCCACACACAGCACCCCTGAAACACACACACACAGCACCCCACAGACAAACACACAGCACCCCTCAAACACACACACATCACCCCCACACACAGCACCCCTCAAACACACAGCACCTCACACACACAGCACCTCACACACTCAGCACCCCTCAAACACACACACAGAACACCCACACACAGCACCCCTAAAAACAAAGCACCTCACAAACACAGCACCCCTCAAACACACAACAAAAGATGTTAATTAGTTAAAACAAAAGATGTTAATTAGTTATGGCAACTGTATGAGTTGTTTTTTCTAAACTTAAACCTCAGTATTCTGATTGAATTGCTGTGCTGGCACTTTGAGGGAAAAAAGTTGGCGTGCATTACGGTTTGGGCACTCAGGCTCAAAAAGGTTTGCCATCACTGTACTATAGCCTCTTCATTTGCTCTGGATAAATACCAGACTCCGTTCCTTCTCTCCACTGTGGATTCTCTCTGTGGATTCTACTTTTGCTAATGACCAAATTTTTTCTGTGTGTGGATCTTAATGTTCCTCTACACCGTAAAGTGGACACCTTATCTGGATCCTCCTCTTTACCTAGACGCATTCTTTCTTTTATCCTCCGTAAATTACATTCTCTTCAGCTTTGGGACACTTGGCGGTTGTCATATCCCCGGAGCAGAGATTATACATTCTATTCTTATCCCCAAGCCTCGTACAGTCGTCTTGACTACATCTTTTGTCCCCAAAATATTTTTCCAAATATTGTTCCTGCCTCTATAGGCTCTATATTATACTATGATCATGTACACGTTTCTTTACATTTTACTCTCCCCTCCTTACAGAAACCTTTCTTTACATGGAAGCTAAATGACTCACTTCTCACTGATTCCTTATATCTTTCAGATTTATGCAAGGCAATATATAACTTTCGGGAAGACCACACAGCAGACGATACCTCACCCACTGTAAAGTAGGAAGCCCTTAAGTGTGTTCTGAGAGGGGGTGCTTATACGGCACAGTGCGAGATTAAAACATGAGGATGCAGCCAAACTCTTAAGACTCAACACAAGGCCACCCTGAAAGAGGAGACAAAGGTAGCTGCAGCGTTCCAGATTGGAAAGGGGAGGAGGTACCGTCAGCTGTGTGGTAAAACTTTTTATGAGTGGGGCAATAAACCGGGCAACTATTTAGCACACACTTTAAGAGATAAAGGAGCTGCCTCTTTTATTTCCTTTAATAAAATGCCTAATTGAAATGGGTCTCATCATACGAAGGATATCTCTGCTTCCTTCCACACATTCTGTTCTTCTCTTTATGATCTACCTCCTTCTTCTTCTTTCTCCTAACTTGTCTCCTTACCCTCTTTCCCAATACATTCTACATTCTACTCCCCTCCCTACTCTGCCATCAGATGTGGTTTCTTCTTTGGAGGAACCCCTTACCGAAGAGGAGTTGCAGCTGGGTGTTTCCTTACTCCCTTCTGGTAAGAATCCCAGGCCTGATGGCTACTCGGCCATCAACTTTACAAGGTGCTACTTCCCGAATTATCACAACCTCTTTTGAATGCCTTCAACAATGTTTCTCCTACTGTGCCTTTTCCACAATCTTTTCTAAGTGCCCATATTGTGGGTCTGCCTAAGTAGGGCGAGGATCCACAGCTCTGTTCTAGCTATCGCCCCATTTCACTAATTAAAATTGATGCCAAGCTTTTTGCAAAGCTCATAGCAAACTGTCTTTTAGGTCATCTTGGTTCCTAATCCACCCTGATCAAGTTGGCTTCGTAGGGAGGCACAAGATAACACTTAACGTGCATTTGCCTCTATAGCATATGCTCAACTCTCCCATCAGTGTACTATACTACTTTCATTAGATACTACAAAAGCCTTTGATCGGATGGATCGCGACTTTAGAACAGATAGGTTTAGGTTTGAGGATACACAAACCCTTAGGTGCAAATTAGAGTGAATGGATCCCTGTCCTTAAAAGTGTCCATTAACCCCTTAAGGACCAAGGATGTACTGGTACGTCCTGAGTCCTTTCCCTTTCTATAACGCGGGGCAACGTCGTCATAGCGGGTCGGGCCCAGGCCGGGACAACGGCTGGGACCCGTGGCTAATAGTACTCGGCAGTGATCGCGGTGCTGCGCACTATTAACCCTTTAGACGCGGCGTTCAAAGTTGAATGCCGCGTCTAAAGTGAAAGTGAAAGCGGCAGAATAATCGATCACTGGTTTCCTATGAAAAACCAGTGGTCAATGTAAAAGATTAGTGTGTGCAGTGTTATAGGTCCCTATGGGAACTATACCACTGCAAAAAAAAGAGTAAAAAAAAAGTGAATAAAGATCATTTAACACCTCCCCTATTAAAAGTTTGAATCACCCCCCTTTTCCCATTAAAAAAAAACTGTGTAAATAAAAATAAAATAAACATATGTGGTATCATCGCGTGCGGAAATGTCCAAGTTATAAAAATATATTGTTAATTAAACCGCACGGTCAATGGCGTACGCGCAAAAAAATTTCAAAGTCCAAAATAGTGCATTTTTGGTCACTTTTTATATCATGAAAAAATGAATAAAAAGTGATCAACAAGTCCAATCAATAGAAAAAGGGTACCGCTAAAAACTTCAGATCACGGTTCAAAAAATGAGCTCTCATACCGACCCATACGCGGTAAAATAAAAAAGTTATAGGGGTCAGAAGATAAAAATTTAAACGTATACATTTTCCTGCATGTAGTTATGATTTTTTTCAGAAGTACGACAAAATCAAACCGATATAAGTAGGGTATCATTTTAATCGTATGGACCTACAGAATAAAGAGATTGTGTTATTTTTACCGAGAAATCTACTGCGTAGAAACAAAAGCCCCCAAAAGTTACAAAATTGCGTTTTTTTCATTCAATTTTGTCTCGCAGTGATTTTTTTTTTCCGTTTCGCCGTCAATTTTTGGGTAAAATGACTGATGTCACTGCAAAGTAGAATTGGTGGTGCAAAAAATAAGCCATTACATGGATTTTTAGGTGCAAAATTTAAAGGGTTATGATTTTTTAAAGGTAAGGAGGAAAAAAAGTGCAAAAACGGAAAACCCCCTGGTCCTTAAGGGGTTAAAAACAGCCCCAGACAAGGTTGTCTCCTTTGTCTCTGTAATGAAATAAGCCCCTAAACATGTTTATAACACTGACTAACAGCTCTAAACCCCTGTCTAACACTGTGAGGGATACATTCAAGTAGTTTTAAAGTGTTTTGTAAGGCTCAGTTATGGTGACATGTGATAACCCATTGTAACTATCACAGCTAGTCCATTTTTTAGGCTTATTCACACCAAAATAAAGTGGCATAAAGTACCCATGGTTGTTGGTAGATGCCTGCCAGTGTTAATATGCACACTGAGGCATTGGAAGATGCAGTGGCTTTTTCCAAGCGTGCCAAAAATTATCCCTTTTTTATGTGGATGATGGGTTGTGTACACGTAGGCCTGGCTGAAAGAAGGGTGATGGTGGACTTGTGTTACTAGTAGTAGCCAGCATAAAGCAGGTGGTGGCTGACTGATGTTACTAGTGAACAGCATGAAATAGCAAAGTTGTATCAATAGCAGAAAATTGCAACCTGGTAGTAGCGGGAAGGTGGTGGTTTTTAATTAAAATTTTAAAATGTTTCAATTAAGTTTTTTAATTTTGGAATTAAAATAAAAATTTGATATTATGGTTCCTAGAATGATGATGCTCACATGCATTGGTTGTGCATGCATAGACCTGGCTAAAACTACCAGCAGAACATATCATAGTGGCTTACTGGAGGAAGTTGTAGTAGTCTGCGTAAAGCAGCAGGTTGAGACACCTTTCAAATTAATTCAAATTTGGCCGATCAGGTGACCCATGCCTGGCTGGCTGGAGGGAGAGATTTTGCAATAGCAACCGTCAGCATGTCACAGTGGTTTACTGGAGGAAGTTATAGTAGCCTATGTAGAACAGCAGGTTGAGAAACCATTAAAATTAATTCAAATTCGACCAGCCAGGTGACTCAGGTCTGGCTGGCTAGAGGGAAGTTGCAATACAACCTTCAGCATGTCAGAGTGGTTTACTGGAGGAAGTTGTAGTAGCCTGTGTACAGCAGCAGGTTGAGAAACCTTTAAAACTCAACTAGAATTTTGCCCCAGCCTGCCAGGCAGCCCAGGCCTGCCTGGAAGTAGCAGGTTTGACAAAAAATCTATTTTAATTTGGCCAGCAGCCCTGGCTGGCTGCAAGGTGTTTGCAAAAAGCAAACACAATAAATTTGAATTTTGCCCCAGCCAGCAAGGTGTCCCAGGCCTGGCTGGAAGAAGCAGGTTTGCTAAAAAATCAATTTTGAATTTTGCCCCAGTGGATAGCACAGATCACTGCACCTCACTGGCTACTTTAGCTGGTTTAGGAACACTATTCAGTTCAGGTGTATGCAGGTATGAGCCTTAAAAAAAGGCTTTGGATTTGTGGTTCAAAAGATGTGCCCTTCGGAAACTGTGATTAAGTTCTTTTGGTGTATAGGGATTAAATCCTGTACACACACACACACACACACACAAGGTCTCTATTTCTAATCTGTATCTCTAGCTTTCTAATCACTAACTGTCCCTATTTCTTCTCACTTTCTAATCTGTATCTCTCTCTATCTAAACACTAGCTGTTCCTATTACTGTCTCTCTTGCTCTCTTCAGTAGCTTCATGGCTGATGTCATTGCCCTTTTATGTGTCCCTTGCTGCATCCTATTGGCCTTTGGGCTGATGACACATGAAAGCAGCCAATCACATGATAGGCCTGGGTTATCATGTGATATGCTGATGTCCCGATGTCATCTCACCGCCCCCTGGCTGACCTGCTTCTTCTGTCCGCCAAAAAAACATGCTTCCACGGTAGCCGAACCGGTAAAAGCTTGGGTGTTCGCCGAGCTGGAAAAAATGTAAAGTTCAGGTTGAATCTGAGTTCGCCAGATTCGGCTCGTTCATCTCTAATCCTGACATTAAGGGCCTTACTCTCCCAACAGGAGTTTATAAATGCTTGGCCTTCGCTGATAATTTATTAATGTATCTATCCTCTCCACACACCTCATTAACTGCGTTATTTGCAACAATTAAATAATACTTTCATTATAGTAATTATAAGATCAATGTGAGCAAAAGTGTGGCCCTCAATGTGGGATTGCCCCCCTCTAATTTATATAGGGTAAAGGCAAACTTCCTGGATAGGCCGCATAAATATTCTCAAAATCAATATTCTGCCTAGTCCTAGAATAACCAGACCATTTTAATTAGACTTAAACAAATGGGTGCCCTCGGTCTTCCAGACTGTCTCTCATAATATCTCACCTCAGTATTGTCTCAACTCCTGGACGGTTTTCATGTGGCCACTACGAAGCTCTGGGACCTCTTGGAATCCTTGTCTCTACATTTGTCTTTCACTGCTCTTCCCTGGTTGCCCTTGCCAGCACTTCCTGCATTGTCTTAATCACTTCCTCCTGCTTCTCATTTTTTACGGTCAGTCTGTAAAACGTATTATAGAAAATGCTGCTTATTTACCAGTAATGGTTGGATGTTTGGCAATAGTCTATTTAAGCCCGAATTAACTGTTTCATTGTTTCTTACTTCTCCGGCCCAGAGCTCTTTAGTGGTCCACCAGGTTATGTCAGGATCCCCATTTAAACAACACAAGACCTTTTAACAAGTAAACACACATTAGAACATGCTCAGTTACGACACATTTGTCCTCCCGAGGAAATAAGCTTTCATTATCTAGAGACTTAACTCCATACGAGATATTGTGTATGTCTTCTCGTTCCCCCCCCCCCCCCTTAAACCCAACTCTTTAGTTTACTTTCTTCTCCTAGACTTGTACAATGATATGTAACCTAGCTTTGTATCCAGTTGGGAGAGGGAATTGAATCTTTCTTTCTCTGAGGACGATTGGACTAAATCATTACTTAAGTCATAAATTGTCGCATTACAGAGGTATTCAGGAGACCAATTATAAAATCATTTCAAGATGATATAGAGTTCTGCCCCTTCTGCAAAAAATGTTCCCTCAATCATCTGACCAGTTCTTGCAATGTAACCAGGGAATAGGTACAATGACACACATCTGGTGGTCTTGCCCGCTGATACAAACATTCATCAAAGAATGTCTACGGTAGAGCTATTTTCACACATTTATTTGGGTGGTGGGTTTGACTAGCGTGCATCTTATTTATCAAGAAGGTGCAGCAGGATTATGAATTTTGCGCAACTCTGCTGTGGTGGGGAAAGCTCTACCACATACACTTTTTCTATATGCTTGTGAGGAAGGGAAGTAGACACTTTCCCGGGTCCTGAATTTTGCAGGTTATGTGTTTTTACTTAATTTCACAGAGCTGCTGGGACATTTGTACTTACATTTTAGATGCTACAATCAAATTTGATTGTAGTGTCTAAGGGGTTAAAGCAGGGCATCACCGTGATTGGTGATGTCTAGCATTAGAGATGGGTCCTGGTGTCAGATATCCACCAGGACCACCCAGCTATGACCCGCGCTCAGCTCCTGTGAAGGGGAGTGGGATGCTTTCATCCACAAGAGGTTAAAGGTTGAATTGCGGAAGGTAGAAGTGACTCTCACGCCTACTGGTAGGTGGTGTAGCTTTGAGCCTAAAAAAGTACCTTTGCGCACAAAATAGCGACTTTTGACAAAAGTCGCAAATGATAAATACGTGACCTCTGCATGGTCAAAAAGAAAAAGTTCTACGGGTAGGCAAAAAGAGTGAAACTGTCTATATCAAAAGATGCATAAAAGTCGCTAAATATGCTGCTTGCGCCTGAACTGCGCCAAAACATAGACAAAAAATGCTCTAAAAGCAATGATGAATTTCCCCCAATATGTTTACTCATCACAATGTCCTATCTCTTAATATTCTTTCTCTCTGATGTCATTAGTTCTTTATACAGGAAGCTACTTTTTTAAATTAGGATGGCCTGTGCATACGTTTCTTCTCTATAACTTTTGAGTTTTTTTCTCATAGTGATGACTATGGTTGTCTTTCTTTTTTTCTCCTCTCTCGATTATGCAAAATATGTAGTCTCTCCAGTCCCTTCCTTATGGCAGGATGCCTTTACTGTTTTTTTTTTAGTTGGATGCCCATTTAGCTGTAATGGATAACTATATCACCCTTTGATTAGGGGCTTATGTATAGGTTGCAGACTTTGATTCATGTTGTTAATGACCTTACACTTTCTTGTCTATCATCCTAGTTTTAGTCTTGCTGTCTATGTATGCTGCCAGGAAGTCTGCTATGTAACATATGTGGATAGTTAGTTTTATTTTTTGCTTTCCTATATTCCTTTGTATATTTTGAAAAAAAAAATCTTAATGCGAATAAAAATCACACAATTTAATTGAATAGACTAAAATACTGAAAATGACAAATTGTCAAAATATGAACCCAACTTAAGGCTACAGTTGGTGTGGGATAGAACATATAGATAATAATAACAGTATGCAGCAAGTTCAGCAATATGGGCAATTAAATTAGTAATGGCACATATGACTATTATTGCATCATCTAGATGAGAAAATTAGATAAATAAAAACAGTCACCTAGGACAAAGACCCAAAACATACTCAGAAAAATATCTCTAGTGGGGATATATGCAAAAACCACAAATAGCATAGTATAGCTAGGACTACATTACTTCATACCCCAGAAGATCAGAAGATCACAGCAAACTATTATTGCATTAATGGCCATTCAATGAAATTACAGTAAGCCATAGCACTTAATAGTACCAACAATACTTAACAACATTGAGGACAATCATCCTGACCCACCGCTACAAGTACAACCTGAGCCACTATATATGTATATATATATATACATACACCCCACCCACCTCTATCAGGTGTGTATATAAGGTGGCTTGGATGTTCCAGATCCTGCCATGCTTACTGAACTGTTCACACAGAGGCATATTCACAGTGTAGGGTCCGTCCCAGGAGGCTACCTTATCGCGGTGGGACGGTCCAAGCTATTTGACCGCCGGCGGAGACAAATTTGCGAGCTAAGTGCCTCACTATTTCATAGTTTCACATTTGCATCTATTACACCATAGCTGTATAGCTCTCCATGTTTTAACTGCATATTCATGTTGCACCTATATCCTTGTGCTGGCAGTGTGCTGCTGCATTCTTCTGTTGCTGTATATCTAGCCTAGTAGCGTGCACCTGTAGGCCAGGTCCATATAATAGTTTGGTATCAACTAAAGTGCTGGCTGACTTATTCTTTGTCTGTATTGCACATACGGGGGAGTGGCTACCTCCATGTTGGCCTTGCACCCCACCCACCTCTATCAGGTGTGTATATAAGGTGGCTTGGATGTTCCAGATCCTGCCATGCTTACTGAACTGTTCACACAGAGGCATATTCACAGTGTAGGGTCCGTCCCAGGAGGCTACCTTATCGCGGTGGGACGGTCCAAGCTATTTGACCGCCGGCGGAGACAAATTTGCGAGCTAAGTGCCTCACTATTTCATAGTTTCACATTTGCATCTATTACACCATAGCTGTATAGCTCTCCATGTTTTAACTGCATATTCATGTTGCACCTATATCCTTGTGCTGGCAGTGTGCTGCTGCATTCTTCTGTTGCTGTATATCTAGCCTAGTAGCGTGCACCTGTAGGCCAGGTCCATATAATAGTTTGGTATCAACTAAAGTGCTGGCTGACTTATTCTTTGTCTGTATTGCACATACGGGGGAGTGGCTACCTCCATGTTGGCCTTGCACCCCACCCACCTCTATCAGGTGTGTATATAAGGTGGCTTGGATGTTCCAGATCCTGCCATGCTTACTGAACTGTTCACACAGAGGCATATTCACAGTGTAGGGTCCGTCCCAGGAGGCTACCTTATCGCGGTGGGACGGTCCAAGCTATTTGACCGCCGGCGGAGACAAATTTGCGAGCTAAGTGCCTCACTATTTCATAGTTTCACATTTGCATCTATTACACCATAGCTGTATAGCTCTCCATGTTTTAACTGCATATTCATGTTGCACCTATATCCTTGTGCTGGCAGTGTGCTGCTGCATTCTTCTGTTGCTGTATATCTAGCCTAGTAGCGTGCACCTGTAGGCCAGGTCCATATAATAGTTTGGTATCAACTAAAGTGCTGGCTGACTTATTCTTTGTCTGTATTGCACATACGGGGGAGTGGCTACCTCCATGTTGGCCTTGCACCCCACCCACCTCTATCAGGTGTGTATATAAGGTGGCTTGGATGTTCCAGATCCTGCCATGCTTACTGAACTGTTCACACAGAGGCATATTCACAGTGTAGGGTCCGTCCCAGGAGGCTACCTTATCGCGGTGGGACGGTCCAAGCTATTTGACCGCCGGCGGAGACAAATTTGCGAGCTAAGTGCCTCACTATTTCATAGTTTCACATTTGCATCTATTACACCATAGCTGTATAGCTCTCCATGTTTTAACTGCATATTCATGTTGCACCTATATCCTTGTGCTGGCAGTGTGCTGCTGCATTCTTCTGTTGCTGTATATCTAGCCTAGTAGCGTGCACCTGTAGGCCAGGTCCATATAATAGTTTGGTATCAACTAAAGTGCTGGCTGACTTATTCTTTGTCTGTATTGCACATACGGGGGAGTGGCTACCTCCATGTTGGCCTTGCACCCCACCCACCTCTATCAGGTGTGTATATAAGGTGGCTTGGATGTTCCAGATCCTGCCATGCTTACTGAACTGTTCACACAGAGGCATATTCACAGTGTAGGGTCCGTCCCAGGAGGCTACCTTATCGTGGTGGGACGGTCCAAGCTATTTGACCGCCGGCGGAGACAAATTTGCGAGCTAAGTGCCTCACTATTTCATAGTTTCACATTTGCATCTATTACACCATAGCTGTATAGCTCTCCATGTTTTAACTGCATATTCATGTTGCACCTATATCCTTGTGCTGGCAGTGTGCTGCTGCATTCTTCTGTTGCTGTATATCTAGCCTAGTAGCGTGCACCTATAGGCCAGGTCCATATAATAGTTTGGTATCAACTAAAGTGCTGGCTGACTTATTCTTTGTCTGTATTGCACATACGGGGGAGTGGCTACCTCCATGTTGGCCTTGCACCCCACCCACCTCTATCAGGTGTGTATATAAGGTGGCTTGGATGTTCCAGATCCTGCCATGCTTACTGAACTGTTCACACAGAGGCATATTCACAGTGTAGGGTCCGTCCCAGGAGGCTACCTTATCGCGGTGGGACGGTCCAAGCTATTTGACCGCCGGCGGAGACAAATTTGCGAGCTAAGTGCCTCACTATTTCATAGTTTCACATTTGCATCTATTACACCATAGCTGTATAGCTCTCCATGTTTTAACTGCATATTCATGTTGCACCTATATCCTTGTGCTGGCAGTGTGCTGCTGCATCCTTTTGTTGCTGTATATATATATATATATATATATATATATATATGTATATTCAAAAACAATGCAGCACTACTTCACCGTTAGATGCCCGGTGCCAGCGCCCTGACTCGATCAAAGTCCATGTAATAGAAAACAATGGCGCAGCACTCCAAAATGGCAAAAAAGTGTAAAAATGTATTCCTTCATGTCAAAATTCAAAGCGACGTTTCAGCTCCCCACTGGAACTTTTTTCAAGCATGGTGATACAATGAACTATGGGGTTTCTTATACCCCGTGCAATCAATACATTCATCAAACAATTAATAGTGCAAATATCATATATAACTCGTGAACAATACATAAATACAGTGAGTACAAAGTTATAAGAGTACATAAGTACATAAAAAAGTGCATAATACCCGTTTTATGGGAGCCTCATCGTTTTTAACCTCCCATAAAACGGGTATTATGCACTTTTTTATGTACTTATGTACTCTTATAACTTTGTACTCACTGTATTTATGTATTGTTCACGAGTTATATATGATATTTGCACTATTAATTGTTTGATGAATGTATTGATTGCACGAGGTATAAGAAACCCCATAGTTCATTGTATCACCATGCTTGAAAAAAGCTCCAGTGGGGAGCTGAAACGTCGCTTTGAATTATTGACATGAAGGAATACATTTTTACATTTTTTTGCAATTTTGGAGTGCTGCGCCATTGTTTTCTATATATATATATATATATATATATATATATATATATATATATGTATATGTATATATATATATATATATATATAATATATATATATATATATATATATATATATATATATATACATATACAGTGGGGATCAAAAGTTTGGGCACCCCAGGTAAAAATGTATTGTATTAATGTGCATAAAGAAGCCAAGGAAAGATGGAAAAATCTCCAAAATACATCAAATTACAGATTAGACATTCTTATAATATGTCACCAAAAGTTAGATTTCATTTCCATCATCTACACTTTCAAAATATCAGAAAACAAAAAAATGGCATCTGCAAAAGTTTGGGCACCCTGCATAATTTATAGCATGCACTGCCCCCTTTGCAAAGCTGAGACCTGCCAGTGCCATGGAATGTTCTCAATCATCATCTGGGAAGACCAGGTGATGTCAATCTCAAAGGTTTTAAATGCCCAGACTCATCTGACCTTGCCCCAACAATCAACACCATAGGTTATTCTAAGCAGTTGTCTAGAAATCTGAAACTGAAAATAGTTGACGCTCACAAAGCTAGAGAAGGCTATGAGAAGATAGCAAAACATTTTCAGATGTCAACATCCTCTTTTCGGAATGTAATTAAGAAATTGCAGTCATCAGGAACAGTGGAAGTTAAAGCAAGATCTGGAAGACCAAGAAAAACATCAGACAGAACAGCTCGCAGGATTGTGAGAAAAACTATTCAAAACCCACATTTGACTGCACAATCCCTCCAGAAATATCTGGCAGACACTGGAGTTGTGGTACACTATTCCATTATAAAGAGATACTTGTACAAATATGGTCTTCATGGAAGAGTCATCAGAAGAAAAGCTCTTCTACGTCCTCACCACAAAAATCATCAGCATTTGAACTTTGCAAATGAACATATAGACAAGCCTGATGCATTTTGGAAACAAGTTCTGTGGACCGATGAGGTTAAAATTGAACTTTTTGGCCAGAATGAGCAAAGGTACGTTTGGAAAAGAAGGGTAACAGAATTTAATGAAAAAAACTCTGTCCAACTGTTAAGCATGGGTTTGGATCAATCAGGCTTTGGGGTTGTATTGCATCCAGTGGCACAGGGAACATCTCACGAGTAGAAGGAAAAATGGATTCAATAAAATGTCAGCAAATTTTGGATGCTAACTTGATGCCATCAGTGAAAAAGCTGAAGTTAAAGAGAGGATGGCTTCTACAAATGGATAATGATCCTAAACACACCTCGGAATCCACGGGGGATTACATCAAGAGGCATAAACTGAAGGTTTTGCCATGGCCTTCACAATCTCCTGACCTCAACATAATTGAAAATCTATGGATAGGCCTTAAAAGAGCAGTGCATGACAGACAACTGGAAGACTTTTGTAAGGAAGAATGGGCAAAGATACCTCAAACAAGAATTGAAAGACCCTTGGCTGGCTACAAAAAGCATTTACAAGCTGTGATACTTGCTACTTGATACCTGCCAAAGATAGTAACTCTGCAGGGTGCCCAAACTTTTACAGATGCCATTTTTGTAAATGATTGAAATAAAATCTAACTTTTGTTGACATATTACAAGAATGTCTAATCTGTAAATTGATGCCTTTTGGAGATTTTTCAATCTTTCATTGGCTTCTTTATGCACATTAATACACATTTTTACCTGGGGTACCCAAACTTTTGATCCCCACTGTGTGTATATATATATATATATATATATATATATATATATCTATATATATATATATATATATATATGTGTATGTATATATATATATATATATATATATATATATATATATATATATATGTGTGTATGTATATATATATATATATATATATATATATATATATATATATATATGGCCTGAGCGACTATTTATTTATATAGTATTGAACTGAACTGCAGGGTTAATGGCAAGGGCATCAGCTGATCAGCTGATTGCTGATGTCCACCATTACTGGCAGGTCCCCAGCTGCTGCTGGCAGGACCAATGGCCTATGAAGCAAGTGCCAAGTATCAGGCTGGCAGGGTGTTTAGCAATGTCCTGTGTCCTCAACAGGTTAAAATATAACATTACTTATCCTACATAAGCAATTTATTTTTTATAAAAAGTGATCATACCATCATGGGGCAAAAAAATCAAACAGCTCAGTTAAAAAAGTTAAAGGGTGAGAATAGGCTGATTGAACTCATATTTATTTTGTAAAAGTATCAAAAAAATACAAAACCTATGTAAATACGTGTGTTGTTATTTTATCTAGTCTTAGATTGTTAGCACAACGTAGCACACGGGTAGCCTGGTAGGCACAAATGATGGATGAATTAAGGTGGTACAAAACTATGGAGAGCTTTCTGGGTACTTTAGCAGATAGGAGTCGGCATGCCCTAGCTGTGAGCTCTGCCTCTCCCCTAACATCTCCGGCACCTAATGAGAAATCTTCATGGTGGCCACAGGTCAAGAAGCTGAGGGGCGACCAAACATGGGGGGGGGGGATGTATGATATGTGTATGTGTTATGTATGTATGTATGATGTTTGTATGTATGTGTTATGCATGTATGATGTGTACATATGTATGTGTCATATGTGTGATGTGTGTATGTATTATGTATATATGATGTGTGTATGTATGTGTTATGAATGTATGATGTTCATATATGCCTGTATGTGTGATGTGTATGTATGTATTATGCATGTATGTATGTCTGTATGATGTGTGATAGTATATATGATGTAGTATGTTTAATGAGTGTATGTAGTTATGTATAATGTGTGTATGTATGAAAGATGTGTGTATGATATATGTATGTATGATGTGTGTATGATAGATGTGTGTATGAGTGATGTGTGTACAATAGATGTGTGTGTGGATGATAGATGAGTGTATATATGATATGTGTGTCTATATGTAATAGAGGAGTCTATGTACGATAGATGTGTGTGTGGAATTCTCGAATTTAGGAATAATCTGCATGGATATTTTGCTGCAGAAAAGTCTCATTGTTTTCAATGGGATTTTGCTACACTGTTCACACGGTGGAATTTAGCGGAAATCCTGATTCCAGCATCCGCAAACAGAATAGACATGTCCATTATTTATGCAGATTTTGCGAAGAAAAACATTGCCATCTATGTGCATTTCTGAGAAGTCTTAGCGCACACTGGATCATTCAAAGGTTTGCCGTGCGGACATGCTGCACAAATTACATGATATGAACATGGCCTCAGGGGTCTGTGGGGGACAGAGGGCCTCGGGAGGAAGAGGACAAAGAAGGACAGAGGGATCTAGAGGAGTAGGGAAAAGGGGGCTCAGGATGAGAAGTGCAGAGGTGTCTGGAGGAGGAGGAAAGAGAGGCCTGAAGGAGGAGACAAAGAGCTCTGTAGGAGGAGAACAGAAGGGTCTGAAGGAGGAGGGCAAATAGGTCAGGAGAAGAGGAGGATGGAGGAGTAAAGTGGTCTCTGGAGAACAGAGGAGGATGGAGAAGGAGAATAGAGGGGTCTTAAGAAGGAGGACAGAGAGATCTGGAAGAGGACAGAGGCATCTGAAGGAGGAGGACAGGTCAGGAGAAGTATAGAGGAGTAAAGAGGAGGATGGAGGAGGACAGAGGGGTCTGGAGGAGTAGGAGGATGGAGAAGGATAGAGGGGTTTGGGAAAGGAGGATGGAGGAGGACAAAGGGGTCTGGAGGAGATGAGAAAAGAGAAGTCTTGAGAAGGAGGAGGGCAAAGGAGTCTGGAGAAGAAGAGAAAGATGGGTCTGGAGGAGGAGGACAGAGGAGTCTGGAGGAGACTGTCTCATCAGCTGTAGTCACTTGTAAATTCTGCAGGGATGATGGAATAAACTGTTCCTCAATCTGTGGTTTTCCAGCTGTAGCAAAACTACAACTCCCATAATGCTCTCCAGACATGATAGGAGTTAAACCTCTACAACAGCTAGAGAGCCACCTGAACTGAGGTAATCGGTCGGGTTTTCAGCTCTCAGCAGTTATACCTCCACCAAAAAATGGGCTGCTTGTTCTAAAATGTCCTGGCCTATTTTTGGTCCCAGTCCGACCCTGATATGCGTGTAGGACAGATTTGAGTAAAAGAAAAGCCCTGCTGGCTCCCTGTTCAAGTAGATTTAGCCCATACCACAGCACATGTAGGGATCACCAGGGATTGTTGTCTTTTTCCCCTTGTTCCACCTATTATTGTCTTCAATTCACTTTTAAGCTGGTGTAGGGCACTCCTTTCTGTGACTATTACTGTCAACACCCCTGTGACAACCAAAACAACGAGATGAGGTGACAATAATATGTTCTTATGGGCACTGGTTTTCTTCCTCAAGTCACTTTCAATTTGTGTTTATTGTTTTGTGATTATTGGGTGCTAGTGTATTGTCTTCTAGACTGTTACTATATCGCTGTTACATTTTGGTTTATGTCTGTGGAGTATTTATATTTCTTAAGGATTCAATTATTAATTAAAAGCTAAGTTATATTCAGGTGCTGGTGCAACTGCTACCACCAGGCACTTTCAATGTCACAGCAGAAATGCTGTTTTTGTTGAACCCAGCTAGAAATACTCTGTTTTTAAACCTAGAAAATAAATGTAAGATGGCATTAAATGTGTACTCGGCCCCTGGATTTATCATCCCCCATCCAAAGAGGATATGATGCCAGGGAAGGGGGGGGGGGGGGGGGTCCGGCCGCTGGGCCAGCTTTATTGTTCAGAAAGCTGGGTTCGGGCAGCCGTGGTCATGACATCATGCCATGCCTCCTCATGTCTATGGCAGGGGGTGTGGCAATTGTGCTTACTCATCACACCCCTTCCCACAGACATGAATGGAAGGGGCGTGGTATGACATCATGACCCTGGCCGCCCAAACCCAGTGTTCTGAACAAAAATGTTCAGACCCCTGCGATCAGACATCTTATCCTTTGGATAGGGGATGAGATGTCCAGGGGTGGAGTACCCCTTTTAAGGCCTAGACAACTTTGACTTTGCTGCTTTTAGTTAAACCCAGAAAATGCAGGTAAAATCCAGGTCAACTCATTGTTTTGCTCAAATTCCTTTTTTTTTTTGTAGTGTGAAATCTCTTAATGGGCTCATTGTATAATAAAGCTGCTGGGATTTGCAGTGAAACAGAATGGGCTTGTTGTACAGTCATTCTGATGGGGTAGGTTATGCAGCAGAATCAATAGACACAGTAATGCAGGTCACCCATGCAACTGCACAATGGAAGGGATTTATCAAAACCTGTGCTGAGGAAAAGTTGACCAGTTGCCCATAGCAACCAATCAGATTGCTTCTTTTACTTTTCATAGGCCATTTAAAAAAAATGTAAGAAGCAATCTGATTGGTTAATATGGGCAACTGGTCAACTTTTCCTCTGGACAGGTTCTCATAAATCTCCCCCAATGTTTTTTTACCATGAGTGCGGCCATTTATGACAATAACTCATGTGGTAATTCCACTAAATACCGTATTTATCGGCGTATAGCACAAACTTTTTAGGCTAAAATTTTTAGCCTAAAGTCTATCTGCGTGTTATACGCCGATAAGCCGCTGCAGTTCAATGATTTAAAGCAGGCACTTTAAATCAATGAACTGCAGTGGCTTTGCAGGTGCAGAGACCGCCAGCACTGCCTGCTTCTCTGCCCCTGCCTGTCCTGGGGTCTAGAGCCCTGCTGTCGGCCCTTCTCTCCCCCTGGCTATCAGTGCCGCTACCCATTCTCTCTCCCTGGCTATCAGTGCCGGCGCCCCATTGCCGGCACCGATAGCCAGGGGGAGAGAAGCGGCGCCGGCAATGGGGCAGCGGCACCAATAGCCAGGGGGAGAGTAGGGGAAGCGGCACCCATTGCCTCCCCCATCCCCGGTTGTATAATTACCTGTTGCCGGGTCCGCGCTGCTTCAGGCCGCCGCTGCCCCTTCTCTCCCCCTGGCTATCGGCGCTGCTGCCCCATTGCCGGCACCGATAGTCAGGGGGAGAGAACGGGCAGCGGCACTGATAGCCAGGGGGAGAGAAGCGACGGCAGCAGGGCTCTAGACCCCAGGAAAGGCAAGGGGAGAGAAGCGGGCAGCGACGGCCTCTCTCCCCCTGCCTTTCCTGGGGGTGGATCGGGGCATACACATGCACACACACGCACCCTCATTTTACCGAGCATATTTGGGTAAAAAACTTTTTTTACCCAAATATCCTTGGTAAAATGAGGGTGCGTGTTATAGGCCGGTGCGTGGTATACCCCGATAAATACTGTAGCTGCAGCGTGTGAACACAGTCTTATCTGTTACTTCAAATTGATTGCTTTAGTTTTCTCTGAAATTTGCTTGTGCCTGTTGGGGTCAGGGGTAATATACCCAGTGTAACAAGAGTTAAGTTAATTTATCCATAAATGAATATTAGTAAATAAATTTGTACAGGTAAAATGATTATTTCTAATCTTCCAGATGTTGCGTTTTGTTAAAAAAAAACACTAATGAGTTATAAACCCTGAAAAAATATGGATAAATAGACAAATTAATTAAAGAGAAATAAACTTTATTAGCTCTTTTTCCATGATTAAGTTTGCATTTCTATGAAGATGTAAATAATTTTTAAAAGGCAAATACATTTAAATGCATATAAAAACAGCTTTCATGGATATTGGTAAACTGTTCTAGGATATATTTTTATGCAAAATGGATTTGTTCTATTCTCAGATAAATCTCCCAATAATCCCTTTG
Source organism: Hyla sarda (assembly GCF_029499605.1). Classification (NCBI taxonomy): domain Eukaryota; kingdom Metazoa; phylum Chordata; class Amphibia; order Anura; family Hylidae; genus Hyla; species Hyla sarda. Next base: position 163,989,573 of record NC_079189.1, read on the forward strand.
CTTTGCAGCTTACAGTTGCTGTAGCCAAGGTTAATTAATTAGAAATATTAAAGCTTGGATTAACACTTGGAACTGATTTACAAATCACTTGCTTACTAGAAAATGCAGTTTTTCAAAGGATATGTTTTTAAGCTTTACCATCACTGAGGAACAAGGGGGTTTAGTTGTCTTTTTTTTTTGGTTTGGAAAATTACACATAAGTTCCGATTTAGAACTTTTACCACAGTCTATATACACACATTGGGCCTCATTTACTAAGCTGAAACCGACCAGTTTTTGTCTGGTTATTTTGTCTGAGACATGTCTGAGACATGTTTGCGCCAGTGTGCGACAGTGTGCGCCTGAAAAATCCGACAAACCCGAAAAGGGGGCGTGGTCTGTTGCAAAAGGGGGCGTGGTCGGTCAAAGGGGCGTGGTTTCACAACCCGACCGATTTACTATGGAATTCACAGAAAATCCTGTGGGTAAATGGCTGGAAATATCGACCTAGAAAAAGCTGGTCAGAAAATGTTCCTGACTTTTCCCAATAGTAAAGAGAGAGGAATCCTGTATGTCTGAAACAACTTTTCCCACTAGTAAAAACCCGAAACTCTTAGTAAATGAGGCCCATAGGTTTCTTTGCGGGTTTTAATTCCCTTCAATTTATTTTCCACGGCATTTACTAAGGTTTCCCTACATTTTCCACTTTCCCTACACTTTGCTTTTTTTTTACACATGCTCTGATCTGTCTGGTTTTCCTCAGCTCAAATCCACCACATTTTATGTGGAAACCTTAGTAAATATATTTTTTTTTTTTGTGAAAATGCCGGGAACACGCTCCTTTTTCAAAGACCACACCCCCTTTTCCCAGCAGCCACGCCCTTTTCAGGTTTTCTTAGCAAAATGGAGAGTTAGTCGGGGTTTCTTCAATTCTGGCGCAAAATCTGGTGCAGACAGAATTTCTGGCGCAATGCGACAGAATCTGGTGCACAACCCGACAAAACATGTCGGGATTGCAATAGTAAATGAGGGCCATTGTTTTAATGAACAAACATTGAAATTATGATTTATAGAAGACTCATGAGTTAAGCCCTTACTGATATGGTCTCCAGCTTTATTACAGAGGATCTGTCAACACTTTGGGTGGAATTTATCATTACTTTCCCCAGTGCAGAGTATCAAAATTGTAAAGCAAATGTCGCACATGGTTGGTCAAGTGCAAACATTTTTTGCAACGGCGGGGCTTAAACAGAAAAATTGCACACTTTTAGGCAATGTGGTGCCAGGAATTCTGAATTCCTCCCTTTGAGTTATAAAATATTAGTTATTTTCTTTATAAAAACATGCATGAAACTCTACCCTCTACAATGTGAAGTATGCTACCAAGCAATGGGGATTCCCACTGCACTTCTTAGGTGCAAATTTTAAGATGATAACATGATGGATATTTGTCATGATATTGGCTGAAAATCTGCATAGGAATGATGCTGGGGAAAACAAACAAAAAACAACCTCACCCCACAGATGACTTACCTTGGGGTGAAAGTGTCAAGTAGCCTAGAAGAATTCACAAAACTTAATGTGAAACTAATAGAGAAAATAAAGAGACTTCCGAGGAATATGGCAGAAAAGATCATGTTAATAAAAGTAATCATATTTCCAATCATATTACACATTATAAGGGCAGCACCGATATGGTTCGGGGCACAACACTTTAAAAAAATCCAGACGGAGATAAATGAGATGATTTGGGGAAAAGGGGTAGCAGGAGTTCCTGGCCCCCTCAATGGAAAACGGGGGGGTTGGGAATTCCAAACGTCCAACTATATTATATAGCTGCAATAGAATTTATGATTAAGGATGAGTCACTTACAACATTTTTGCACAAATAGGGAAGTAAGGGTAATACTACTCTGGAAATAATTGAGAGTGGCAGATGTTTACACAAAGAGGTGAAAAAGATTCCGGTGTGTATAATGTTGAATAAAGTTTGGAAATACACAAGACGTATTATGGGGATTAAAGAGAGTTTAAACTACACTTTGTTATGGGAAAATGGGTATTTGACAGAACTGGATAAATTGAGTGAATATGTTAATTGGGAGACAAAGGGGATTCAGAGAGTGAATAACTTGATAGTAGAGAATAAGCTTAGAGAATGGAGCACGTTAAGTAGGAAATTTAATTTAAATTCAAAGCAGTTCTTCATGTATTTGTCTATTAAAAGTGCTTTTGAAAAGGATAAGATGAACCCTAGATGGAGAATCTGTAAACATGAGTTGATGGACTATGTATTTAGCAGCATACCTTCAATAACCAAAAAAATAATGGGTAAGCTATATATAGGGCTGGTGAAGGCTTCAATAGACAGGAAGGGACCCAGAAGCAAAAAGAAATGGTCTGAGGAAGTTGACAAAATTGATGAGAGAGAGTGGAAGGAAATCTTTAGTAATATTAACCGCTCCTCGCTAAATAGAAATCACAAAATATCACAGAATAAGTTAGTACATAGACTGCCATATACAGCTAGGTTTCTGCATTATATTGGTAAGAGGGAGGAGTCTAACTGTCCTAGGTGTCAGGCGATGGAGGTGGACTTGATTCATATGATATGGGGTTGCCCTAAGATTAAGGTGTTCTGGACAGAGGTTTATAAAGCAGTGGAATTAAGTCTTAAAGTTAAAGCAACCTTTGACATAAGAACAGCAATCCTTGGCATAGGTTTTAAGAGGGAGATAAGGAATTCTGTTGGTTTAAAGATCTTTGGGATAGCTAAGATTATTATGTTGAGAAAGTGGTTTGCCCCAGAAAGCCCAGATAAAAAGGAATGGTTAAAAGAGATTGTACGAATAAAAAGATGTGAGCTTATCTATTATAAGGATAAGAAAGCTTTTCCGAGGGTTCTGGGTGAGTGGAATGCATGGGACCAAGTAACCTAGTTGGCTTAGGGTAAGGGGTGGGATTGGGATTTGGGGGGTGAGGGTTATTATAGTTATGTGTAATGTTTTTCCTTTTATATATTGAAGACTGTGTTTGGAAAACAGAGCCTGGTTTGTAAATCTGAAAATACTAATAAAGTAAATATCCTCTCTTTAAACATCCTACACTTATGGCATAGGGTGCCATGGGAACTACACAAATTATTTTTTTAAAGGCTTAAAGGCAGATGTAACAGTACTACATTTGCAAATTGCGTTCTGTATGAGAAGGCCACAATGGCCCAGATTTACATACTGCCTATATTTACTATACAATCTTCTCTTTGCATGCTCTGCCGACTAGTGTAAGGCCTAACTAGTGTATGGGGGCAGAATAAAACCATGTGGGGCAGTATTTCCCTGAGCCCCTCACCAAAGATAACAATAACAATTGGAGTTACATTTGAAATAACAAAATGCCCTGACTCCAGTTCTGAGTAAAAACATTAATAAAATAAATAATTTAAGGAATAAGATTTATTGGCAGTTTTTTTGCATAGCAGTAGATAGGGGCTGGGTAGAAGCATGCAGCATGGTGTGCATTTTGAATTCAAAACATGAAATATTGACTATACTTCTCCCCTTTATGAAATGGCAAAGCATGGATGACATTAAAAAAAATGCCCCTCTATCCCTAGAACAATTTATGTGGACCCTCATGACCATGTGTGCAACCACCACTTTAGCATGATGGAGGATCAGTGCAGGTTTGGAGATGAATAGCATTAAAATAACACATGGAGATAGTGACAACATCTGAAACAAGTTTAAATATTTGTTTAAACATTGTGAAACACCCTCTAAAAATATTTGATTAGGAAAAAATAACATTCTACCTAAGAATACATACCCCAAGTATACTGCTGTGGAGTTAAAGAGGTATTCCAGGCCAAAACTTTTTTTTATATATCAACTGGCTCCGGAAAGTTAGACATATTTGTAAATTATTTCTATTAAAAAATCTTAATCCTTCCAGTAGTTATTAGCTTCTGAAGTTGAGTTGTTGTTTTCTGTCTAACTGCTCTCTGATGACTCACTTTCCGGAGCCAGTTGATATATATATAAAAAAGGTTTTGCCTGGAATACCCCTTTAACCGCTTCACGACGAGCGACGTACATGTACGGCGCCGCGAAGTGTCACTTGGCGCGCGGCGACGTACATGTACGTCGCGGGGTTCCGGGAGCGCCGCGTCACCGGTAGCGGTGATTGGGCCGGGATGACTGCTGTTATCTAACAGCAGGCATCCCGGCACATCGCCGAGGGGGGTCCTGAGACCCCCCCATGACCGCGATGCGCGCAAATCGCAGACCTGCGATCTGCGCGATTCCGGGTCATACGGGTCACTGCTAGGTGAGTTGTTGCCTAGCAACATCCGGAGGGCCACAGTTTACAGTGGTCTCTAAACCGTGGCCCTCCAGATGTTGCAAAACTACAACTCCCAGCATGCCCAGACAGCTGTTTGCTGTGTGGGCATGCTGGGACTTGTAGTTTTGCAATATTTAGAGGAGTTCAGGTTGTAGATCACTAAGTGGTCTCAAACTGTAGCCCTCCAGATGTTGCAAAACTACAACTCTCAGCATGCCCAGACAGAAGGCATGCTGCGAGTTGTAGTTTTGCAACATCTGGAGGGCCACAGTTTTGAGACCACTGGACAGTGATTTACAACTTGAACCCCTCTAAATCTTGCAAAACTACAACTCCCAGCATTCAGGAACAGCATAAGGCTGTCTTGGCATGCTGGGAGTTGTACTTGCGTGCCTCCAGCCATTGCATAACTACATCTCCCAGCATGCCCTTCCGCAATCAGTACATGCTGGGAGTTGTAGTTTTGCAACAGCTGGAGGCACACTGGTTGGAAAATACTGAGTTAGGTCATAGAACCTAACTCAAGGTTTTCCAGCCAGTGTGCCTCCAGCTGTTGCAAAACTACAACTCCCAGCATGCATGGTCTGTCAGTGCATGCTGGGAGTTGTAGTTTTGACCCCCCTCCCGTGTGAATGTACAGGCTACATTCACACTGGCGGCAGATTACAGTGAGTTCCCCGCTACAAATTTGAGCTGCGGCAAATTTTCCGCCGCAGCTCAAACTCCTAGCGGGAGACTCGGTGTAATCTGCCGCCAGTGTGAATGTAACCTAAAAACACTACACTACATTAACATAAAATAAAGAGTAAAACACTACATATACACACCTACACTGCCCCCCACCACCCCCCTCCCTAATAAAAATGAAAAACTTTTTGAATGGCAGTGTTTCTAAGATGGAGCCTCCAGCTGTTGCAAAAGAAAAACTCCCAGCATTTCTGGACAGCAATTGACTGTCCAAGCATGCTGGGAGTTTAGCAACAGCTGGAGGCACCCTGTTTGGGAATCACTGGCATAGAATACCCCTATGTCCACCCCTATGCAAGTCCCTAATTCAGGCCTCAAATGCGCATGGCGCTCTCACTTTGGAGCCCTGTCGTATTTCAAGGCAACAGAATAGGGTCACATATGGGGTATCGCCGTACTCGGGAGAAATTGCCTAACAAATTTTGGGGGGCTTTTTCTCCTTTTACCCCTTATGAAAAGGAACAGTTGGGGTGTACACCAGCATGTTAGTGTAAAAAAATAAAAATCTTTACACTAACATGCTGGTGTTGCCCTATACTTTTCATTTTCACAAGAGGTAAAAGGGAAAAACGCCCCCCAAAATTTGTAACGCAATTTCTCCTGAGTACAGAGATACCCCATATGTGAGCGCAAAGTGCTCTGGGGGCGCACAACAAGGCCCAGAAGGGAGAGTGCACCATGTACATTTGAGGTGATTTGCACAGAGGTGGCTGATTGTTACAGCGGTTCTGACAAACGCAAAAAAACACACACCCACATGTGACCCCATTTTAGAAACTACACCCCTCATGGAATGTAATAAGGGGTACAGTGAGAATTTACACCCCACAGGTGTCTGATGGATCTTTGGAACAGTGGTCCGTGAAAATGAAAAATTTTGCACAGCCCACTGTTCCAAAGATCTGTCAGACCCCAGTGGAGGGTATTTGCTCACTGTACCCCTCATTACATTCTGTGAGGGGTCTAGTTTCCAAAATGGTATGCCATGTGGGGGTTATTTTGCTGTTCTGGCACCATAGGGGCTTCCTAAATGCGACATGCCCCCCGAGCAAAATTTGCTCTCAAAAAGCCAAATATGACGCCTTCCCTTCTGAGCATTGTAGTTCGCCCACTGTGCACTTCAGGTCCACTTATGGGGTACCTCCATACTCAGAAGAGATGGGGTTACAAATTTTGGGGGGTCTTTTCTGCTATTAACCCTTTAAAAAATGTGAAATTTGGGGGAAAACCAACATTTTAGTGAAACATTTTTTTTTTTTTTTTACATATGCAAAAGTCATGAAACACCTGTGGGGTATTAAGGCTCACTTTATTCCTTGTTATGTTCCTCAAGGGGTCTAGTTTCCAAAATGGTATGCCATGTGTTTTTTTTTTTTTTGCTGTTCTGGCACCATAGGGGCTTCCTAAATGCAACATGCCCCCCGAGCAAAATTTGCTCTCAAAAAGCCAAATATGACTCCTTCTCTTCTGAGCATTGTAGTTCGTCCGCAGTGCACTTCAGGTCCACTTATGGGGTACCTCCATACTCAGAAGAGATGGGGTTACAAATTTTGGGGGGTCTTTTCTGCTATTAACCCTTTAAAAAATGTGAAATTTGGGGGAAAACCAACATTTTAGTGAAAACATTTTTTTTTTTTTTTTTACATATGCAAAAGTCGTGAAACACCTGTGGGGTATTAAGGCTCACTTTATTCCTTGTTATGTTCCTCAAGGGGTCTAGTTTCCAAAATGGTGTGCAATGTGTTTTTTTTTTTGCTGTTCTGGCACCATAGGGGCTTCCTAAATGAGACATGCCCCCAAAAACCATTTCAGAAAATCGTACTCTCTAAAATCCCCTTGTCGCTCCTTCGCTTCTGAGCCCTCTACTGCGCCCGCCGAACACTTTACATAGACATATGAGGTATGTGCTTACTCGAGAGAAAGTATACATTTTCTCCTTTTACCCCTTGTAAAAATTCAAAAATTGGGTCTACAAGAACATTCGAGTGTAAAAAATGAAGATTTAGAATTTTCTCCTTCACTTTGCTGCTTTTCCTGTGAAACACCTAAAGGGTTAAAACATTTACTGAATGTCATTTTGAATACTTTGGGGGTGCAGTTTTTATAATGGGGTCATATATGGGGTATTTCTAATATGAAGACCCTTCAAACCACTTCAAACCTGAACTGGTCCCTGAAAAATTGGGAGTTTGAAAATTTTGTGAAAAATTGGAAAATTGCTGCTGAACTTTGAAGCCCTCTGGTGTCTTCCAAAAGTAAAAACTCGTCAATTTTATGATGCAATCATAAAGTAGACATATTGTATGTGTGAATCCAAAAAAAAAATATTTGAAATATCCATTTTCCTTTTCCTTACAAGCAGAGAGCTTCAAAGTCAGAAAAATGCAAAATTTTAAATTTTTTCATCAAATTTTGGGATTTTTCACCAAGAAAGGATGCAAGTTACCACAAAAATTTACCACTATGTTAAAGTAGAATATGTCACATAAAAAACAAACTCAGAATCAGAATGATAACTAAAAGCATTCCAGAATTATTAATGTTTAAAGTGACAGTGGTCAGATTTGCAAAAAAGGGCTTCGTCCTAGAGGTGAAAATGGGTTCCGTCCTTAAGGGGTTAAAGATGCATTTTGAAATAAGATGCAGTTGGCATTGTGAGAACAATAGAATGGCCTCCCAACGGAACAGACCTCAGCATTATTAAACATGTGTGGGATAATTAAGATGAAGAAAAAGCATTTCGGACAAAAAGTTCAATTTTAACCTCATCGGCCCACAGAACTTGTTTCCAAAATGCATCAGGCTTGTCTATATGTTCATTTGCAAAGTTCAAACGCTGATTTTTGTGGTGAGGACGTAGAAGAGGTTTTCTTCTGATGACTCTTCCATGAAGACCATATTTGTACAAGTATCTCTTTATAGTGGAATAGTGTACCACAACTCCAGTGTCTGCCAGATCTTTCTGGAAGGATTGTGCAGTCAAACGTGGGTTTTGTTTTTCTCACAATCCTGCGAGCTGTTCTGTCTGATATTTTCTTGGTCTTCCAGATCTTGCTTTAACTTCCACTGTTCCTGATGACTGCCATTTCTTAATTACATTCCAAACAGAGGATATTGACACCTGAAAACATTTTGCCATCTTCTTATGGCCTTCTCCAGCTATGAACTATTTTCAGTTTCAGATATCTAGACAACTGCTTAGAAGAACCTATGGTGCTGATTATTGGGGCAAGCTCAGATGAGTCTGGGTATTTAAAACCTTTGGTCTTCCCAGATGATGATTTAGAACAATCCATGACACTGGCAGGTCTCAGCTTTGCAAAGTGGGCAGTGCATGCTATAAATTCTGCAGGGTGCCCAAACTTTTGCAGACGCCATTTTTTTTGTTTTCTGTTATTTTGAAAGTGTAAATGAGGGAAATAAACTTTAACTTTTGTTGACATATTATAAGAATGTCTGATCTGTAATTTGATGCCTTTTGGAGATTTTTCCATCTTTCCTTGGCTTCTTTATGCACATTAATATAAATTTGTACCTGGGGTGCCCAAACTTTTGATCCCCACTGTATCCTGCAGTTTGCTGAAAAATTTAAGGTAAGTCTCCCAACAAGAATGGCAGCTGTGATAAAGGCAAATGGGGTAGATCTGACGTGCTAAAATATATGGCATTATATTTATGAATGGAGAATGCAGCCTTTCAGAATAGATTAAATTGTCTTTTTATTCTAAAAAAGTTATGTTTAAGGGGGTATTCCGCCCCTAGACTTCTTATCCCTTATCCAAAGGATGGGGGAAAAGATTTCTGACCGCGGGGGTCCCCCTGCTGGGGACCCCGGAATCTCGGTTGCAGCACCCGGCTGTCATTACTGCTCAGAGAAAACTCGCTCTGTGCGTAATGACGGGCGATACAGGGGCCGGAGCATCGTGACGTCACAGCTCAGCCCCTCGTGGCGTCACGACCCACCCCCTTAATGCAAGTCTATGTGACGGCCACCACATTTTCTGTAAGTCTTCACAAGGTTTTCACACACTGTTGCTGGTATTTCGCCCATTCCTCCATGCAGATCTCCTCTAGAACAGTGATGTTTTGGGGCTGTTGCTGGGCAACACAGACTTTCAACTCCCTCCGAAGGTTTTCTATAGGGTTGAAATCTGTGGACTGGCTAGGCCACTCCACGACCTTGAAATGCTTCTTACGAAGCCATTCCTTTGTTGCCCTTGTGGTGTGTTTGGGATCATTGTCATGCTGAAAGACCCAGCCTCATTTCATCTTCAATGACCTTGCTGATGGAAGGAGGTTTTCCCTCAAAATCTCACAATATTTGGTCCCATTCATTCTTTCCTGGTCAATCAGTGGTCCTGGTCCCTTTGCTGAAAAACAGCCCCAAAGCATGATGTTTCCACCCCATGCTTCACAGTAGGTCCTCCAAACAAGATGAGTTGAGTTTTTACCAAAAAGTTCTACTTTGATTTCATCTGAACATATGACATTCTCCCAATCCTCTTCTGGATCATCCAAATGCTCTCTAGCAAACTTCAGATCGGCCCTGACATGTACTGACTTATGCAGGGGGACATGTCTGGCACTGCATGATTTGAGTCCCTGGCGGCGTAGTGTTTTACTGATGGTAGCCTTTGTTACTTTGGTCCCAGCTCTCTGTAGGTCATTTACCAGGTCCCCTTGTGTGGTTCTGGGATTTTTGCTCACCGTTCTTGTGATCATTTTGACACCACGGGGTGAGATCTTTCGTGGAGCCCCAGATCGAGGAAGATTATCAGTGGTCTTGTATGTCTTCTATTTTCTAATAATTGCTCCCACAGTTGTTTTTTTCACACCAAGCTGCTTGCCTATTGCAGATTCAGTCTTTCCAGCCTGGTGCAGGTCTACAATTTTGTTTCTGGTGTCCTTCAACAGCTCTTTGGTGGAATTTGGAGTGTGACTGTTTGAGGCTGTGGACAGATGTCTTCTATACTGATAACAAGTTCAAATGGGTGCCATTAATATAGGTAACAAGTGAAGGACATAGGAGACTCTTAAAGAAAAAGTTAAAGGTCTGTGAGAGACAGAAATCTTGATTGTTTGTAGATGACCAAATACTTATTTTCAACCATAATTTGCTAATAAATTCTTTAAAAATTTGCTAATAAATTCCTCGTTATGTCTCTCATAGTTGAGGTATACCTAGGATGAAAATTACAGCCCTCTCATCTTTTTAAGTGGGAGAACTTGCACAATTGGTGACTGACTAAATACTTTTTTGCTCCACTGTATATAGTAAAACAGTTTTCAGATTTCAGTGTGAGAGTACTTATGGATCAGGGAATATCCCAATTCCAAGTAATCTCAGTCTTTTTTTGTCAACTGTTATTTCAATCATAGATACATATTGGGGCTTGTCTTTTGCACGATCAATTGAACTTTGTAATGATACCCTTAATTTTGTCATAAAATATGAATGCATAGTTACATATAGTTACATAGTTAGTATGGTTGAAAAAAGACATACGTCCATCAAGTCCAACCAGTGAATTGAAGTGAAGAGTGTAAGGGGATAAGGGAAAGGGATGTAGTTTTATAATTCTGCATAAGCATTAATGTTATTTTGTTCCAGGAATGTATCTAACCCTGTTTTAAAGCTGTTAATTGTTCCTGCTGTGACCAGTTCCTGAGGTAGATCGTTCCATAAATTCACAGTCCTCACAGTAAAGAAGGCGTGTCGCCCCTTTAGACTAAACCTTTTCTTCTCCAGATGGAGGGAGTGCCCCCTCGTGCTTTGGGGGGGTTTAACCTGGAACAGTTTTTCTCCATATTTTTTGTATGGGCCATTTATATACTTATATACGTTTATCATGTCCCCTCTTTAACGTCTCTTCTCAAGACTAAACAATTGTAACTCCTTTAATTGCTCCTCATAGCTAAGATGTTCCATGCCCCATATTAGTTTAGTCGCGCGTCTCTGCACCCTTTCCAACTCCGCAGTGTCCCTTTTATGAACAGGCGACCAAAACTGAACAGCATATTCCAGGTGAGGCCGTACCAATGCTTTATAAAGGGGGAGTATTATGTCCCTGTCCCTCGAGTCCATGCCTCTTTTTATACATGACAATATCCTGCCGGCTTTGGAAGCAACAGCCTGACGTTGCATGCTATTCTGTAGTCTGTGATCTACAAGTACACCCAGATCCTTCTCTACCAGTGACTCTGCCAGTTTAATCCCCCCTAAGACATACGATGCATGCATGTTCTTAGTATCCAGATGCATAACTTTACATTTATCCACATTGAACCTCATTTGCCAAGTGGATGCCCAGACACTTAGTCTATCCAAGTCATCTTGTAACTTATGTACATCCTCTATAGACTATACTGTGCTACAAAGCTTGGTGTCATCTGCAAAGATAGAAACAGAGCTGTCAATGCCATCCTCTATATCATTGATAAATAAATTAAACAGCAGCGGGCCCAGTACTGAATGCAACCAAGAAAATTTTATTTATTGTGGGAAATTAAAAACTGCAATTTTGCTTTCATGCAGGACACCTTATAGTAAAACTCTTTATTGAAAAGTTCTCTTTATTCTGTGAGTTAATATGATAAAACTTTCTTATTTCTCCGTATATAGGGCCGTACAAGGGCTCATTTTTTGTACCATAATCTTTAGCTTACATTGGTACCACTTTTGCTTGGAACGGCACCTGTGCGATGGGGTTCTGATAAATGATGTGGCTGTAGATTTTAGACTTCTTCTTAGGCCTCATGAGACTATGACAGACTTCTCCAAACTCCTCTCCACACTGTACCTCAGCTCACACAGAACTGAGACTGCAACTGAACAACTCCTCCCCCCTACACTATTTAAAGATTAAGTTAGGGTGCATCCCATTGGGGCATCAGGATCACCTGGTTTATTCTGCATGACTTCCCTTAAGGTTACAGTAACACTGATAAACATGTGCATAACACAAAATGGCAGCATAACAAAATACAATTTACCCTGGAGTAGTGGGCCCAGAACAGTAACACTGGAAGTGCTTGAGGCAACTTTTACCGTACAAGACAACATCCTGTACTGCGCCACCACATGTGTGTATGTCCTGGAGCTGCAAGAACTAGGCAGCAAGGGCGATCAAGTAGGCCCTGGGTTTTTCCGTTTTTGCACTTTCATTTTTTCCTCATTAGTATTACCTTAAAAAAATCATAACTCTTTCAATTTTCCACCTAAAATCCATATGATGACTTGTTTTTTGTGTCACCAATTCTACTTTTCATTTCACCCAAAAATCTATGATGAAACGGAAAAAAATAATTGACACAATTTTGCAACTTTTGGGGGCTTCTGTTTCTACGCAGTACATTTTTTGGTAAAAATGATAACTTATCTTTATTCTGTAGGTCCATACGATTAAAATGATACCCTTATTATATAGGTTGGATTTTGTCGTACTTCTGGAAAAAATCATAACTACATTTTTTTGCATACAGGGCGGTATGAGAGCTAATTTTTTGCGCCGTGATCTGAAGTTTTAGCAGTACCCTATTTGTATTGGTCGGATTTTTTGATCGCTTTTTATTCATTTTTTCATTATATGAAAAGTGACAAAAACTATGCTATTTTGGACTGAAATTTTTTGCACGTACGCCATTGATCGTGCAGTTTAGTTAATTATATATTTTTTTAATTTGGACATTTACGCACGTGGCAATACCACATATTTTTATTTTTATTTGCACAATTTTTTGTTTTTTAATGGGTAAAAGGGGGGTGATTCAAACTTTTATTAGGGAAGGGGTTAAATGATCTTTATTAACTTTTTTTCCACTTTTTTTTGCAATGTTATAGCTCCCATAGGGGGCTATAACACTGCAATCACTGATCTTTTACATTGATCACTGGTTTCTCATAGGAAACCAGTGATCAATGATTCTGCTGCTTGACTGCTCATGCCTGGATCTTAGGCACTGGGCAGTCATTCGGCGATCAGACACCAGGAAGCAGGTAAGGGGACCCTCCTCGTGTCCTACAGCTGTTCAACTATTTTGAAGATATCTAACCAACATTAAATGAGTCAAATTTAGGATAAGTATCATGAAAAAAAAAAAAAAAACTTATCCCCTATCTAAAGTTTTAGATTGCGGGTGTCCAAGCGCTGGGGCAGCGCTTGGACCCCCCCCCCCCCCCACTTATCCCCTATCCTTCAGAATAGTGAACGTGTTTTTTTTTTTTTTTTTCATGATACTTATCCTTTAAGGGAAAATCAATAAATGAATCCAACAATAGAGTAATAAATCCAACAATCTTAGTAAATCTGGGCCCCTGAGTATGAGTTTACCCTAAGCATGGAACATAACTAGTAAGGCTATGTTCACACAGAGTTGTTTTCACAGAAAATCTCTGTGCGGACATTGCCCCTGAATGCGGAGCTCCGGCATAACATGCTGGTTAGAGATGAGCAAATCGAAGTTGACAAACCCGAATTTGTTACGAATTTCATTAAATATTCGATCTGCAACGAATGCGTATATCGCCACAATTCAATAGCGCGAATCGCTTTATTAAACTCTATTTACTGTGGTCCAGGCTCCAGGGCATCTTAATTGGCAGATCCACGTCAGTACATGGAACGCTGGAAAGGCGGGAAGGGAAATAGGCGGAATGACCCTGAATCACATGCAGAATGCAGCCTAACAGCAGCCAGTCACTCCTGTGATGTCACAGCCCTATATATTTGGCAGCCATTTTGCAGCTCGTCATAGCATTCATTACACTGCAGAGAGATAGGACGAACATCGCTGTATATTTGTTACACAGAAAAGTTTGTTACAGCAACTTATTCACTTCAGCCTTCTGTAGGACACAGAGCACAGCGTATTTGCACAAAAATTAATTCTTACTGCAGCGATTAACCCCTCAGTCACTTTGAAAAGCATTGTATTACAGAGAGGGGAAGAGAGCTGTGTGTTGCCTCAGCTGCAGAAATGTTTTCACAGAAGGGAGAAATAATTTTTTAGGGCATATCCGTGTCTTTGTTCCACAACAACTGGTCTGCTGGTTATACTAGTCTGTAGACAGTATAATCCATACCCAGCAGTCCATTCCTAATAGTATTTGAGAGAGAGTCTTTTGGCAATTTTGGGTTTAGTATTCAGTGACTGTGTGCTTCAGCATTGTTGTATACTGCTGATGCTGTGAGCAAATTTTTTTTAGCGCACTGTAGCACATTTTCCTGCCCTCATATGTGCATACCACATGACTACATCTAAGTGTACTATTTTGTACCTGTTCATCTGTTAAGGGCATACATGCTGCAAAAAGGACAGACAAAAGTCATCACCGGCTGTTGTTTTACTCAAAATAATTTTTGAAGCGTACAGTAGCGCATTTTTCTACCCTCATAAGTGCATACCACATACCTACATCTAAGTATTGCACTATTTTGTACCTGCTAATCTGTCAAGGGACTACATACTGTGAAAGGACAGCCAAAAGTAATCACCGGCTGTGTTTTAAAAGAAAGTACAGAGTTTTTAGGCTAATTGTAGGGCATTTTTCTGCCCTCATAAGTGCATACCACAAACCTACATCTAAGTAGTGTACTATTTTAATCCTGTTAATCTGTCAAGGGCCTAGATACTGTGAAAGTCTAGGCAAAAGTACTCACCGGCTGGGTTTTTTACTCAGATACTTTTTTAAGTGTACTGTAGCAAATTTTTCTGCCCTCATCAATGCAAACCACACACGTACATCTAAGTAGTTTACTATTTTGTACCTGTTAATATGTCTAGGGCCTAGATACTGTGAAAGGACAGACAAAAGTAATCACTGGCTGGTGTTTTACTAAAATACGCTTTTTTAAGCGTTCTGTACCGCATTTTTCTGCCCTCATAAGTGCATACCACATACCTACATCTAAGTAGTGTACTATTTTGAAGCCTAGTAATCTGTCAAGGGCCTAGATACTGTGAAAGGACAGTCAAAAGTACATGCCTTCTGCTGTTCTAGACAAATACTGTTTTAAGCATAGTGAAGTGCATTGTACTCCCCTCATATACGCACTAAGTATGTCAGGCAGAGAAACGCCAGGACGTGCACAGAGGAGTGGCAAAGGCCTAAATTCATCAGGCAGAGGACACAGCAGACTAAGGGTGAGTGGCAGCAGGAGTTGCAGCGAGAGGTCTGAGCTCCCAGCAACAGCTAGCGGTCGTGTCTCTACCAGCAACCCATCTGCTGTCATTGATTGGTTAACATGGTCATCCACTTAATCACAAGTGACATCTGTTATGCCCAGTCAACAGTTGGAGGGTTCCTCAGACACAACCCTTAGTTGGCATGGCCCGGGAGCAGTCCCTGTCCTCCCATTGCCTCTGTCCTATGCTGTTCCCTCCCCTAAATAAGTATCTTATGCTGTGGGTTCAGCTCCACTATTCAGTGAGGATGATCTAATAGAGGACAGTCAGCAGCTACTGCCCAGCCAAGAAGTAGAGGAGACATCTGACTCTTTCCCCGCTATGCGGGCAAATAATGAAGAGGAGTGTGATGTGGGGGGTGGTGTTGCCAGGGTTCAGGGTCCTGAAGCAGACCCTGTTGAGAAACCTGAGGAGGACATCAGTGAGGGGCAGTCACTTGTTAATGATGATGATGAAGCCGATCACAATTGGGAGCCGGGTGCAGAAGGGGCTTCATCACCGCCAGGAGAAGAGAGTTGCAGGTTGCCCATGAGACAGCAGGTGAGCCAGCAAGGTCGTAACATGGTTGGCTGTCAGCATGGTGGCAGAAATGGAAATTCTGGAGCCAAACGTTCCCGGGGGAGACCACCTGCTTCGTGGCAGCCAACCTTCCTGGGATGTAGTGGAACAGGGGTTCCTGGAGACGGTGGCAGTAGCAGTCAATTATTGCAGACTTTTGTCAATCAGCTACTCGATGGTGTTGCAGTTTTTCATCAAGCATCCGGAGGAGGTTCACATAGCCACATGCAAGATATGTCGGCGGAAGGTGAAGCGTGGCCAGGGCCCTAATGTTGGCACCACGGCCCTGTGTCAACATATGCTTCGCCACCATAAAGCGGCTTGGGAGAACCGAGGCTCTGATGTAGTGGTCACGCCTGCTGCATCAACCAGTGGCACGCCGCTCCCTCTTTCAGCCAGCCAGGGCTCCACCACCTCAGTCGAAGGGAGCTGTGTGTCATACCCTCCCTCTATCGCTCCAGATACTCCTGCTCCTCCTACTTTTTGTCATTCCGCTAACAATCCATTCGCAAAGCCATGTCCAAGAGACAACAGTATGCACCTACTCATCCAATGGCGCAGAAGCTGAATGTGCTCCTGTCTAAGTTGCTGGTGCTGCAGTCCCCCCTTTTCAAGTGGTGGACTCTGCACCTTTCAGAGAACTGATGGCTTGTGCCAAGCCGAGGTGGAGAGTGCCAAGCCGTCATTTCTTTGTGAAGTAGGCAGTACCAGCCCTGCACAATTTTGTGGTAGAGAAGGTGGGCCAGTCCTTTATCCTGTTGGTGTGTGCCAAAGTGCACAGCAGCACCAACATCTGGAGCTGTAACTATGGTCAGGGAAAATACATGTCTTTTACGGCTCACTTGGTGAATGTGGTTCCTGCAAAGCCACAACACCAACTTGGACAGATCATGTGACAGTGTACGACTCTGCCTCCTCATCCTTCACCATGTCCTCAGCCTCCAATGCCCAGACAAGTTTCAGTGTCCCTTCAGCATACCATGTGTTCAGGGTACGGCGTTGTTACACTTTTCTTTACATGGTTAGCCTTGGCAAACGGAGTCACACAGGGGAGGAACTGCTAAAAGTTATTTGTAAAGAAATCGGAACATGGCTTACTCCACGAAAACTGGAAATGGGAACCATGGGGACTGACAACGGGAAGAACATCTTGCATGCGCTGCGACTGGGAAGGCCGAGCCATGAGCCCTGCATGGCATAGGTGTTCAATCTGGTTGTGAAGCAGTTTCTGAAGTGTTCCCCCCATTTGCAAGACATCCTAACAATGGGAAGGAAACTTTGCATGCACTTCAGCCACTCGCACACCGCAAAGCACACCCTCCTTGAGCTGCAGCGTGAGAACAGTATCCCCCAACATAGTCTGATTTGTGACATTGCCATACGTTAGAATTCCACCCTCCATATGTTGGACCGACTGTATGAACAGAGAAAAGCCATCACCGATTTCTTGATGATCCAAGGGGATAGGGGTACTCCCCTGTAAAACTTCAATGTGAAGCAGTGGCATCTCATACGTGACACCTGCCGAATTGTCACCATTAAGCAGTGGGATGACTTCTGGATCTCCACCTTATTGGACCCTTGCTACGGCCACAAAAAAGGGGCCTTTTTTACACCCACTGAGACGGAGGACAAACTGACCTACTACAGAGGCATCCTATATAGTCAGTTGGCCGATGCCTATCGGCACCATCGTCCATCCTTTCGCAGGTCTTGGGGACCTCTTCCACTGCCATGGCTGCTGGGGAGCGGTGAGGTAGCAGGAGCAGTACCAGCTCCATCAGGAGCAGCCAGAATCTACAGTCTCTCATGAGTAGCTTTCTTCACCTGCATAGTGAAGCAACTCATCAGCAGCAGGTACACCTGGAGCAGGAACTGAACCAGCAGGTGGTGGCATACCTTGATATGCCCATGTCAACACACCTTGAAGATCCGCTGGACTTCTGGGCAGCCAAACTTTATTTGTGGCCGCAACTAGCAGAGTTTGCACTGGAAAGCTGTCCTGTCCGGCCAGTAGTGTGCCATCAGAGCGGGTGTTTAGTGCAGCGGGGGCCATGGTCACCTCAAGGAGAACTCGTCTGTCCACTAAAAATGTGGAGATGAATAAAGCATGGATCAGCCAGGATTTCCAGCCACCAATGCCTGATGCATGAGAGTAGGTTGACCAGGGTGCCACACCAACACTTCACAAATATGGATAGTGCCAAATAGATTTAAGGCGCTACTCCCCAGTTACAAACATTCCTCCGCATCAGACCTTTTTTCACCCACCTTCGTCACCGGATACTGGTATTTTCACCCACCGCACCACTCTGTCACCGGGTCACTTTCAGGACTCCTGATGCTGCTGCTGCCACCTTCAGGCTGTCTCATTCAGCCACTATATGGTCTCTTCTCATGCTTCATCCAACTCCAGGCTGTGCCATTCTGCCGCTACATGGTCTCATCATGCTTCAGCCACCTCCAGGCTGTGCCATTCAGCCCCTATATGGTCTCTTCATGCTGCTGCAAACTCCAGGCTTGGCCATTCAGCCACTACATGGTCTCCTCATGCTTCAGTCACCTTTAGGCTGTGCTATTCAGCCACTATAGGGTCTCCTTATGATTCAGCCACCTCCAGGCTGTGTCATTTAGCCAATATATGATTTACTGATGCTGCTGGGCCTGGGCCTAAGCATTTTTATGGTAACATTAGCAACCATAAATATTCAATTAACATTTTAAAATTAATCTTTTAATCTTATGGATTGTGAAGTCTTACTGTCTATTTATGCTGCTGCCAGCTCCACGCTGTACCATTCACACACTACATGGTCTCCGCAGGCTTCAGCCAACTCCAGGCTGTGCCATTCAGACACTATATGGTCTCCCCATGCTGCCACAAACTCCAGGCAGTCATTCAGACACTATATGGTCTCCTCATACTGATGCCATCTCCAGGCTCTGTCATTGTGCTGCCATGTGACATGTGACTCCTTGTTAAATTTGTTCCTTTGTACCCAGACACTGGGGCACTAAAACTTGGAAGTTAAAATTTCAATTTCAAAATCCTTCATTTCAATTAAAACATTTTTTTAAAATCTTAAATTTAAATGGTCTCCTCATGCTTCTGCCACCTCCAGGCTGTGTCATTCAGCCAATATATATGGTTTACTGATGCTGCGTGGCCTATGCCTGGGCCTAAAAAAAATTATGGTTGCACTAGCTACCAAAAATCTTCAATTTAAATTTCAAAATTCATCTTTTAATCTTAGGGATTGTGAAGCCCTAGTGTCTACTCATGTTGCTGCTACCTTCAGGCTGTCTCATTCAGCCACTATATGGTCTCTTCTCATGCTTCTATCAACTCCAGGCTGTAACATTCTGCCGCTACATGGTCTCATCATGCTTCAGCCACCTCCAGGCTGTGCCATTCAGCCCCTATATGGTCTCTTCATGCTGCTGCAAACTCCAGGCTCTACCATTCAGCCACTATATGGTCTCCTCATGCTTCAGCCACCTCTAGGCTGTGCCATTTAGCCACTATAGGGTCTCCTCATGATTCAGCCACAAACTCCAGGCAGTCATTCAGACACTATATGGTCACCTCACACTGATGCCATCTCCAGTCTCTGTCATTGTGCTGCCATGTGACATGTGACTCCTTGTTAAATTTGGTCCTTTGTACCCACACGCTGGGGCAGTTAAAATTTCAATTTCAAAATCCTTCATTTCAATTAAAAAAATCTTAAATTTAAAAATCTTAAATTTCAATGGTCTCCTCATGCTTCTTCCATCTCCAGGCTGTTCCATTCAGACACTATATAGTCTCCTCATGCTTCTGCCACCTCCCGGCTGTGTCATTCAGCCAATATATGGTTTACTGATGCTGCCTGGGCCTATAACAATTTATGGTTGCACTAGCTACCATAAATCTTCAATTTAAATTTCCAAATTCATCTTTTAATCTTAGGGATTGTGAAGCCCTAGTGTCTACTCATGCTGCTGCCAGCTCCAGGCTGTGTCATTCAGCATCTACTGTATTATAAATGCACTGGGGTCCGGATATATAGCGTTATATGTTTGCCCCCCCCTGCAGCGCTATATATCTTAACCCCACAGTGCTTTTAATATAGATATTGTCCCCACTGCCACTCACAATCTTCATTTTAAAAACCCAGCCGGGAGCCCTGAATGGCTCCTCGGTACCAGCCATTCAGGACTCCCAGCGGGGGATTTAAAAATGAAAGTAAAAACACTCCATACATTGCAGAGGAGCAGAGCATGCTGCTCGCTCCCTGCTTAATAACTTCTGATCGCATGGGGTCTCAGAGATCAATCCTTCAGTCCCTGTACTACTACCACCAACATGGAACAGACTCTGTTCCATGATGGAGGTAGTAGTACAAGCACTAATGTAGTCTCCCTAGCCCCACTCAGACTCCTGCAGCTGGGGGAACTACTACTTCCATCATGGAAACAAGTATTTTCCATGATGTGAGTAGTAGTAGTCCCACAACACTGCAGGAGTCTGCTGATTTCACCTCTTCTTAGCATGCTCAGACATAATAACAGATATTATAAACCGGGTGCAAACGATTGACATTAAAGGCTCATCCGATTGTCATAGACTTCAATCTTACATTTATAATACCCGTTTCTATTGTATAGTTTTTTTGATGGGAGAAAAAATACTGCATTCACCGTCTTTTTCCCTCGTAAAGAAAAAATGGAACAGAAAGCAAACGTGTGCAAACGAGTGATAAAGGATTTAAAAAAAAAATCCCATTGACATCAATCAAAATGGGATTATTTTACAGCCGTTTTCAACCCGTTTGAAAAATTATCAATTGGATTGATAACTGGTAGGTCTGCACGATATATCGCAAAAGCAATCAAATCGCGATTTTTGCTTTTTGCGATATAGCGATACGGACCCCCGGGTAAACTTGTGATTATCTGCTCGGGCCAGCTCCCGTGTGCTGCTGCAGGCGGGGGCCGGCCAGAGCAGGTAAAAACTAATTTTAATACTAAAAGTCAGTGTTTCCCAACCAGGTTGCCTCCAGTTGTTGCAAAACTACAACTCCCAGCATGCCCGGACTGTCAAAGGCTGTCTGGGCATGCTGGTAGTAGAAGTTTTACAACAGCTGGAGTCACCCTGGTAGAAAAACACTGAGCTAAGTAAAACGGCAAAGGGAGAAAAAAAAAATAAATGCTCACCTACTCCCGGTCCCTGCAGATGCCGTTTCCCTCTGTGCAATCCGGTGTCTCTCTCCTCTCAACTAGTAGGACCATTCCCTTTTCAGCCAATCACTGGCCGCAGCAAACACACTAGGTTTCCTGGATTCGCTGGGAGATTAGAAAACCGCCTGGGAAACCCAGTGTATTGCTGCAGAACAAAATGTGTGTGTTGGGGGAGGGGGATGATGTGACAAGGGGGGGGGGGGTTGTGACAGGGGGATATGTGACAGGGGTCAAATGTGACATGGATAGAAGATTGTGACTGGGGAATGTGACACGGGGAGGGGATGTGACAGAGGAGGGGGGATGTGATGGGGAAGAATGTGATAGGGGAGAATGTGACAGGGGGGAATGTGACAGGTGGAATATGACGGAGGGGGGATGTGGCAGAGGGGGGATGTGACGGGGAGAATGTGACAGGGGGAATGTGACAAGGGGGGAGAATGTGACAAGGGGGGTGAATGTGATGGGGAGAATGTGACAAGGGGGGTGAATGTGATGGGGGAGAATGTGACAAGGGGGGAATGTGACGGGGGTAAGGGTCAAGGGGGAAATGTGACGGGGGGGAGAATGTGACAAGGTGGGAATGTGACAAGGGGGAGAATGTGACGGGGGGAGAATGTGACAAAAGGGGAGAATGTGACAAGGGGGAGAGAATGTGACAAAGGGGGAGATAATGTGACAAGGGGGGGAATGTGACAAGGGGGATGTGGCAGGGGGAGGGGGAATGTGACAGGGGGTTGAGATGTGATATGGGGGGAGAATGTGGCAGGGGGAAAGGGGAATGTGACATAGGGGGGATATGTGATGGGAGATGTGACCATGAGGGGAGAATGTAACAGGGGAGAGATAGAAATTAAATTGGGGAGATGTGAAATGGGCGGTGGGCATAAAATGGGTGGATAGTTATAAAATGGAGGAGATTGGACATGAAATGGCGAGATTTCACAACTTATCAGCTGCTGTTATGATCCACAGGAAGTTCTTTTCTTTATGAATTTGCTTTCTGCCTGACCACAGTGCTCTCTGCTGACACCTTTGTCCATTTTAGGAACTGTCCAGAGCAGGATATGCTTTCTATGGGGATTTGCACCTACTCTGGGCAGGTCCTAAAATTGACAGAGGTGTCAGCAGAGAGCACTGTGGTCAGGCAGAAAGGAAATTCAAAAATAAAATAACTTCCTGTGGATCATACAGCAGCTGATAAGTACTGGAAGGATTAAGATTTTTTAATAGAAGTAATTTACAAATCTGTTTAACTTTCTGGCACCAGTTGATTTATAAAAAAAATGTTTTCCAGTGAAGTACCCCTTTAAAGAGCAACTGCAAGGTTGGTGCAGCAGTAAGATACATTTTTAGAAATCCTGGCAACTCTGTAGCCTGCTGCTCAAATGACCAAGCTACAAAATTGCCTATCATCCTATAGACATGCATGGGAATTCTAGCAAGTCCATAGAGCATTCACTTTAGCAGAGGGCAACAGAGTTGCTGTGAGTTTTTAACATTAAAGTTGCACTTTAAATATTTACACATTGTTTCTATTTTGTTTGTTCTTAAGTAGTTAAAATTGATTGTGTGTTTGCATTGGCTTCTGCTCATTGTTATGTTTATTCCTATTCCATGTTTATCATGTTTCTACCTTAAAGTGTTATGAATATTTATAAAATAATTTTATCATTCGTTCTCTGTTCTGTAGTTTGGCATCACGCAGCTTGAAATCAGTCCAATTTTGGCTGTTCTGTTAGTTCATAGAGCAATTAGTCTTTACTAAACACTGTAACACATACCAGTTATATACTAAAAATATATTGTCCAGCCACAAAGCAAGAAAATAATATTAACATAATCTCCAACACCAGACAAATTATGTTTTCATGCTGAATACCAGTAAAATGTGACAGATGGAAATTCTATGTTTAAGTTTGTATGTAAGACATGATTCCCTTGTGAACAACTTTTCTTGAATTTTACAAGTTAAGGGAAATTTTTCGGTTATCCAGCGTTTATTTTTTTTTTTTCTGTTCTGCCCGGGCTGCAACAACTGAAATAATAAACTTTAACTTACCTCCTACTGCTCCCCTGTTTCTGCTGATATTGGTCTCCCGTCCTAGGGCCCAACACTCATTGGCCGGTGATACCTCGAGAGGAACTGTGATGTAATGGGCCCCGACACCTGAAAGAAGGCAGGGCAGTTACATCACCATGACTATCTACATTTTCCAAAAATATGCTCAGAGACATGTGGAATAAAAAAAATAAATAAATAAAAAACTCACTCTTCCGGTGTCCCAGACTCATGGAGCACTAGTTTCTGGTGCCCAGCACTTTTTGGGTTATAGACATGACATTAGAGGTCTACTTTCCAATTACATCACATCTACAAACCCGGAAGCATTGTGCTGCAAAGAGCACAGCTCCTCAATTCTGGGGACAGTGGGGGAGCGAGGAAGGTAAGTAAGTTTTGCTGCTTGGACAACTCCTTTAAAGATTCTCATATTTGCAAAGGGGTATACCAATAGACATCTTATCCCCTATCCAAAGCCGCTGGGACCCCCGTGATCTCCATACAGCACCTGCATTCTATGCCAGGCTGCTTCTCCAGTCTCAGAAACCTGTGTTTCCGAGATTGGAGATGTGACATCACACCATGCCCCCTCTATTCATGTCTATAGGAGCAGGCCGCCCCAGCGGTGGCCGCCCCACCCTGCAATCAGATATCTATGGCTGGATTACCCCTTTAATACTATTAATTTTAGATTTTTGGTACTTAAGGTGAGGGTTTACTGACCTATGACTCCCCAGCTGTCATGTAACCAAAAATCCTAGAGTGGTCTATTTGTCTATTTTTTTCTAGAACATAGTACGCAATATAAAAATATTAATATCAGCATAGACAACAGAATCAAATACATGTCAGTTATTGTGAGAGGCAGTATGAAATCTCACAAGCTCAACTTCTGTATTATTCTGCATTATTCTATACAAGCAACATAAGAAATTAAAATTGGAATGAGAGGTGGAGACATTCTCTGGAGAATTAATTACCATGAAGAGTTTTCAACCCTTAAATTGTGTATTAAAATGCCTTCAGGCCTTCATCAGAATCGAGAAAATATCATGCCTGTTTTATTTGATACATTCAAATATATTTATTTATTTTCCTTTGCAATATAATTACATGATGTACTGTACTGATTAACTATATTATCCTGAAGTGTGTATGCTCCTCAATAATAATGAGTCTTGTGATTCATGGATAAACTGTCGAAATATAAACTCTATGCAAAGTGAGAAAAATAATGATGTTGTTTTGCTTAAATAATGTGATTGACAGAAAAGTGATATGAAATATTATTGAACCCTTAAAGACACATCCCATTTCCGTCTGGAGGACACAGCCAGGTTTCATTTTAATGTTTTAACTAGCTGAGTACCCGGCGTTGCCCAGTTTTTCCTTCCTAATCCTTGTCGGTGAGGAAAATCAAGAAAGGAGGAAGCTTTTGACTTCAAATCCCATCCTCATATATTGTTGTCATATCCCGTCCCCATATCCCATCCTCATATCTCAACCTCATATCCCATCCTCATATATTGTTGTCATATCCCGACCTCATATCCTGTCCTCATATCCCGTCATCATATCTCGACCTCATATCCTGACCTCCTATCCCGTCCTCATATCTCGACCTCACATCCCGTCCTCAAATCCCGACCTCCTATCTCAACCTCATATCCTGTCCTCATATCCCGAACTCCCATCTCATCCTCCTATCTTGACCTCATATCCTGTCCTTATATCCCAACCTCATATCAAATACTCACATCTCGACCTCCTATCCTGACCTCCTATCCCGACCTCCTATCAAGACCTCATATCTCGACCTCCTATCCCGTCCTCCTATCCCAACCTCCTATCCTGACCTACTATCTCATCCTCATATCATAGTCATAGTGGCTGAATGACACAGAGTGGAGGCATTGGCAGCATGAGGAGACCATATAGTAGCTGAGTGACACAGCGTGGATGTGTTGGCAGCATGAGAAGACCATTTAGTGGCTGAATGACACATCGTGGAGGTGTTGGCAGCATGAGGTGACCATTTAGTGGCTGAATGACACAGCGTGGAGGTTGGCAGCATGAAGAGACCATTTAGTGGCTGAATGACACAGTGTGGAGGTGTTGGCAGCAGGAGGAGACCATTTAGTGGCTGAATGACACAGTGGGGAGGTGTTGGCAGCAGGAGGAGACCATATAGTGGCTGAATAACACAGCGTGGAGGTGTTGGCAGCATGAGGAGACAATAGGGCCTCACAATCTCTAAGAATAAAAGATGAATTTTGAAATTTCAATTGAAGATGTATGATACCTAGTGCTTAGGCCCAGCAGCATCAGTAAACCATGTAGTTGCTGAATTACATAGACAGGAGCAGGCAGCAGCATGAGTAGACAAGAGGGATTCACAACCTCTAACATTAAAAGGTGAATTTTGAAATCTCTATGGAAGATGCATGTTAGCTAGTGCTACCATCCAAAAATTTAAGGCCCAAGGCAAGCTGCATCACTAAACCATGTAGTTGCTGAATGACACAGACAGGAGCAGTCAGCAGCAGGAGTACACAAGAGTGTTTCATAACCCCTAAGATTCAAAGATCAATGTTGAAATCTCTATTAAGCATGTATGTAAGCTAGTGCTAACATTCAAAAATTTAAGGCCCAAGCCCAGCAGCATCACTAAACCATGTAGTTGCTATATGACACAGACAGGAGCAGTCAGCAGCAGGAGTACACAAGAGTGTTTCATAACCCCGACGATTGAAAGATTAATGTTGAAATCTCTATTAAGCATGTATGTAAGCTAGTGCTAACATCCAAAAATTAAACTCCCATGCCCAGCAGCATCACTAAACCATGTAGTTGCTGAATGACACAGACAGGAGCAGTCAGCAGCAGGAGTGCACAAGAGTGTTTCATAACCTCTAAGATTCAAAGATCAATGTTGAAATCTCTATTAATAAGCTAGTGCTACCATCCAAAAATATAAGGCCCAAGCGCAGCAGCAGCAGTGAGCCAAGTAGTTCCTGAAACACACAGTCAGGAGGAGGCATCAGCAGTACACAAGAGGGTTTCATAACCCCCTACATTGAAAGATCAATGTTGAAATCTCAATCACGCATGTATGTAAGCTAGTGCTAACATCAAAAAATGTAGGGCCCAAGCCCAGCAGCATCAGTAAGCCAAGTAGTTCCTGAAGCACACAGTAAGGATCAGGCATCAGCAGAACACAAGAGGATTTCATAGCCCCTTACATTAAAAGATCAATGTTGAAATCTCAATAAAGCATGTATGTAAGCTAGTGCTAACATCCAAATTTTTAAGGACCAAGCCCAGCAGCATACGTAAACCAAGTAGTTCCTGAAAGACACAGTCAGGAGCAGGCAGCAGCAATACTCAAGAGGGTTTCATAACCCCTAAGATTGAAAGATCAATGTTGAAATCCCTATTGAACAGGTATGTTATCTCGTGCTATCATCAAAGAATTTAAGGCCGAAGCCCAGCAGCATCACTAAGCACAGTAGTTCCTGAAACACACAGCCTGGAGCAGGCATCAGCATGAGTTTACAAGAGGTCTTCACAACCCCTAACATTAAAATGTTAATGTTGAAATCTGTATAGAACAGGTATGTTAGCTATTGCTAACATCAAAAAAATGTAGGCACAGGCCCAGCTGCATCAGTAAACCAAGTAGTTCCTGAAACATACAGCCTGGATCAGGCAGCAGGATGCGTACATAAGAGGACTACACAACCCCAAACATTAAAAGATCATTGAAATCTCTATTGAGCATGTATGTTTGCTAGTGCTACCATAAAAATTATGCGTAATATCCAAGACAGTGCCAGCAGCATCAGAAAACGATATATTGGCTAAATGACATAGCCTGGAGGTGGGGAAATCATAAGGGGCCCATTTAGTATCTGAATGGTACAGCCTGGAGCTGGCAGAAGCATAAGGAGACAAAATAGTGGTTGAATGAAACAGCCTGGAGGTGGCATTAGCAGCATCAGGATTCCTGAAAGTGACCCAATGAAAGAGTGGTGCAATGGGTGGCAATACCAGTACACGGTGATGAAGGTAGCTGGAATGTTTGTAAATGGGGAGCAGTGCCTTAAATCTGTTTGGCACTATTCATATTTGTGAAGTGTTGGTTTAGCACCATGTTCAATCTACTCTGATACATCTGGCATTGGTGGCTGGAAATCCTGTCTGATCCATGCCTGATTCATCTTCACAAAGGTCAGTCTCTCCACATTTTTCATGGACAGATGAGTTCTCCTTGGGGGTGACTATGGCCCCCGCCACACTAAACACCCACTCTGATGGCACACTACTGGCCGTGCAGGACAGCTTTTCTAGGGCAAACTCTGCTAGCGGCAGCCATGAATCAAGTTGGGCTACCCAGAAGTCCAGCGGATCTTCAGGGTTTGTTGACATGGGCATGTCAAGGTATGCCACCACCTGCTGGTTCAGGTCCTGCTACATGTCTACCTGTTGCTGATGAGTTGCTTCACTATGAGGGTGAAGAAAGCTACTCATCAGTGACTGTAGACTCAGGCTGCTGCTGATGGAGCTGGTACTGCTCCTGCCACCCCGGCCAAGTGACTATGTAGGATCTCTCTGTAGTAGGTCAGTTTGTCCTCCCACTCAGTGGGTGTAAAAAAGGCCCCATTTTG
Source organism: Hyla sarda (assembly GCF_029499605.1). NCBI lineage: Eukaryota > Metazoa > Chordata > Amphibia > Anura > Hylidae > Hyla > Hyla sarda. The sequence continues at coordinate 164,017,338 of NC_079189.1, forward strand.
CTCCGGTAGCGAGGGTCCAATAAGGTGGAGAGCCATAAGTCATCCCACTGCCGAATGTTGACATTTCGGTAGTCACTACACAAGCAACTGAGCATGCATCATGCCATTTGTGCAAGTGGCTTGTAGGAACTCCCTTCCTCCATCTCGACTGCATACTGCCACAGTGTGTCTGGGTCCTCGGTCTCGCCTTCCTCATAACCCTCTAGCTCCTCAAGTTGATCATGCTCCTCCTCTCCTGTCAAATGACTAGAAGCACGGCTCATCTCATGAAACCTAAACTGTGCTCCATTGTGCCCCTCATCCTCCTCCGCCTCCAGTTCAGCCCCCACAGGACTCATGTGGCCATGAGATGTAGGCGCAACGTCTCCATTGCCCTGACAAGCCATCGTTTCCAACACTTGTTGTAGGAAATGAAGCAGTGGAATGACATCGCTCATCCCATAATCCTGGCGACTTACTAATAATGTGGCTTTCTCAAAGGGCCTGAGCAAACAGCAGGTGTCACGTTTGAACTGCCAATGGTTCACATTGAAGTTACACAGGAAAGTACCCCTATCCGCTTGGATCATCAAGAAATCGGTGATGGCTTTTCTCTGTTCGTACAGTCGGTCCAACATATGGAGGGTGGAATTCTAACGCGTGGCAACGTCACAAATCAGACTATGTTGGGGGATACCATTCAGACGCTTCAGCTTATGAAGGGTGTGCTTTGAAGTGTACGAGTGGCTGAAGTGCATGCAATGTTTTCTTCCCATTGTTAGGATGTCTTGCAAATGGGGGAACACTTCAGGAACTGCTTGACAATGAGATTTAAAACGTGTGCCATGCAGGGCTCACCTTTCCTTGTCGCAGCGTGGCCAAGATGCTCTTCCCGTTGTCGGTCACCATGGTTCCCATTTCCAGTTTTTGTGAAGTAAGCCATGCAACGATTTCTTTTCGAATGACTTTTAGCAGTTCCTCCCGTGTGTGACTCTTTTCGCCAATTCAAACCATGTGAAGAACAGCGTGACACTGCCGTGCCCTGCACACATGGTATTCTGAAGGGCCACTGAGACTTGTCTGGGCAGTGGAGGCTGAGGGCACGGTGGAGGATGAGGAGGTGGAGTCGCACACTGTCAAAGGACCAATGGGCTGACAGCGTTTAGAAGGAAGCAGCGTGACCTGTCCAAGTTGAGGTTGTGGCTGTGCAGTAACCACGTTCAACCCAGTGAGCCGTAAAGGACATGTATTATCCCTGACTGTAGTTACAGCTCCAGATGTCGGTGCTGCCGTGCACTTTGGTACACACCGACAGGCTCAAGGACTGGATCACCTTCTCTTCCACAAAAGTGTGCAGGGTTGGTACTGCCTTCTTCGCAAATAAATTACGGCCTGGCACTCTCCACCATCTCAGCACAAGCCATCAGTTCTCTGAAAGGTGCAGAGTCCACCACTTGAAAAGGGAGGGACTGCAGCACCAGCAACTTAGACAGGAGCACATTCAGCTTCTGCTCCGCTGCATGAGTGGGCGCATATTGTTGTCTCTTGAACATGGCCTCGCGGATGGATTGTTGGTGGAATGGCTGACTAAAAGTGGGAGGAGCAGGAGCATCTGGAGCGACAGAAGAAGGGTATGACACACAGGTCCCTTCGGCTGAGGTGGTGGAGCCTTGGCTGGCTGAAAGAGGGAGTGACGTGCCACTGGGTGATGCAGTAGGCTGGACCACTACATCGGAGCCACGGTTCTCCCAGGCCGCTTTATGGTGGTGAAGCATATGTTGGCGCAGGGCCGTGGTGCCAACATTGGGACCTTGGCCAGGTTTCCCCTGCTGCCTGCATATCTTGCATGTGAACCTCCTCCAGATGCTTGATGAAAAACTGCCACACCGCCGAGTAGCTGATTTTCCCACCAACAGTCCGCTCTAATCGACTGCTTCTGCCGCCGTCTCCAGGAACCCCTGTTCCCCAACCTCCCGGGAAGGTAGGCTGCTGCGAAGCAGGTGGTCTCACCCAGGCACGTTTGGCTCCAGAATTTCCATTCCTGCCACCACACTGACTGCCAACCAGGCTAAAGCCTTGCTGGATCAGCTGCTGCCTCATGGGCAACCTGCAACTCTCTTCTCCTGATGATAATGACGTCCCTTCTACACCCGGCTCCCAATTGCGATCGGCTTCATCATCATCAACAAGTGTCTGCACATCACTGATGTCCCCCTCAGGTTTCTGAACAGTGTCTGCTTCAGGACCCTGAACCCTGGCAACACCGCCTTCCATGTCACTCTCCTCATCACTACTTGCACGCATAGCGGAGGAAGTGGCGGATGTCTTCTCCACTTCTTGGCTGACCAGTAGCTGCTGTCTGTCCTCTATTAGATCGTCATCAGTGAATAGTGAAGCTGAACCCACAGCATAATATACTTCTGTAGGAGAGGGAACAGCATAGGACAGAAGAAATGGGAGAACAGGGACTGTTCCTGCGCCATGCCAACTGTGTGTTGTGTCTGAAGAACCCACTGACTGATGAAATGGATGACCGTGTTAACCAATCGATGACGGCAAATGGGTTGCTGGTCGAGACACGACTGCTAGCTGATAATGGGAGCTCAGGCCTCTCGCTGCAACTCCTGCTGCCACTAGCCCCTCAACTGCTGTTACCTCTGCCTGAAGGATTTAGGCCTCTGCCACTCCTCTTTGCACGTCCTGGCACTTCTTTGCCTGACATACTTAGTGCGTGTATGAGGGGAGTACAATACTCTTCACTACGGTTAAAACCGTATTTGTCTAGAACAGCAGCAGGTGTGCACTTTTGTCTGGCCACACAGTATCTAGGCCCTTGACAGATTAACAGGAACATAATAGTACACTTCTTAGATGTAGGTATGTGGTATGCACTGATGAGGGCAGAAAAATACTCTACAGTACACTTAAAAAAGTATTTGAGTACAACACCAGCCGATGAGTACTTTTGCCTGGACTTTCACAGTATGTAGGCATTTGACAGATTAACAGGTAAAAAAAAAAAGAGTACAGCACTTAGATGTTCTTATGCGGTATGTACTCATGAGGGCAGAAAAATGCACTACAATGCGCTTTCAAACTCTGTATTTTTGTAAAACAATAGTCGTTGATTACTTTTGTTGGTCCTTTCATAGTATGTAGGCCCTTGACGGATTAATAGGTACAAAATAGTACACTACTTAGATGTATGTATGAGTACGCACTTATGAGGGCAGAAACATTTGCTACAATGCGCCTAAAAACTCGGTATTTTTGTAAAACACCAGCCGGTCCTTTCCCATACTTAGATGTAGGTATATAATATGCACTGATGAGGGCAGAGAAATGCTCTACAGTACACTTAAAAAAGTATTTGAGTATAACACCAGCTGATGAATACTGTTGCCTGGACTTTCACAGTATGTAGGCCCTTGATAGATTAACAGGTTAAAACTTGTACAATATGCGTAAAAACTGTATTTTTGTAAAACACCAGCAGAAGATTGCAGTGGGGATCAAAAGTTTGGGCACCCCAGATAAAAATTTCTATTAATGTGCATAAAGAAGCCAAGGAAAAATGGAAAAATCTCCAAAAGGCATCAAATTACAGATCAGACATTCTTATTATATGTCAACAAAAGTTAGATTTTATTTCCATCATTTACACTTTCAAAAGAACAGAAAACAAAAAAATGGCATATGCAAAAGTTTGGACACCCTGCAGAATTTAAAGCATGCACTACCCCCTTTGCAAAGCTGAGACCTGCCAGTGTCATGGATTGTTCTCAATCATCATCTGGTAAGACCAGGTGATGTCAATCTCAAAGGTTTTAAATGTCCAGACTCATTTGACCTTGCCCGAACAATCAGCACCATGGGTTCTTCTAACTAGTTGTCTTCTAACCAGTTGTCTTAAACTGAAAATAGTTGACTACCACAAAGCTGGAGAAGGCTATAAGAAGATAGCAAAACGTTTTCAGATGTCAATATCCTCTGATCGGAATGTAATTAAGAAATGGCAGTCATCAGGAACAGTGGAAGTTAAAGCAAGATCTGGAAGGCCAAGAAAAATATCAGACAGAACAGCTCGCAGGATTGTGAGAAAAACTATTCAAAACCCACATTGGACTGCACAATCCCTCCAGAAAGATCTAGCAGACACTGGAAAAATGGATTCAATAAAATTTCAGCAAATTTTGGATGCTAACTTGATGCCATCTGTGAAAAAGCTGAAATTAAAGACAGGATGGCTTCTACAAATGGATAATGATCCTAAACACACCTCGAAATCCACACGGGATTACATCAAGAGGCGTAAACTGAGGGTTTTGTCATGGCCTTCACAATCTCATGACCTCAACATAATTGAAAATCTATGGATAGACCTTAAAAGAGCAGTGCCTGGCAGACAGCCCAAAAATCTCAAAGAACTGGAAGACTTTTGTAAGGAACAATGGGCAAAGATACCTCAAACAAGAATTGAAAGACTCTTGTTTGGATACAAAAAGCGTTTACAAGCTGTGATACTTGCCAAAGGGGGCATTACAAGATATTAACTCTGCAGGGGGCCCAAACTTTTGCAGATGACATTTTTTTGTTTTCTGTTAATTTTAAAGTGTAAATGATGGAAATAAAATCTTACTTTTGTTGACATATTATAAGAATGTCTAATCTGTAATTTGATGCCTTTTGGAGAGTTTTCCATCTTTCCTTGGCTTCTTTATGCACATTAATACAAATATTTACCTGGGGGGCCCAAACTTTTGATCCCCACTGTACTTTTAGCTGTCCTTTCACAGTATGTAGGCCCTTGACAGATTAACAGGTACAAAATAGTGCACTACTTAGATGTACTACTTAGAGGTACGTATGAGGTATGCACGTATGAGGGCAGAAAAAGGAGCTACAATCAGCCTGAAAACTCTGCAATTTTTTTTAAACACCAGCTGGTGATTACTTTTGGCTGTCCTTTCACAGTATATAGGCCCTTGACAGATTAGCAGGTACAAAATAGTACACTACTTAGATGTCCCTATGCGGTATTCACTTGTGAGGGCAGAAACATTTGCTACAATAACCCTAAAAACTCTGTATTTTTGTAAAACACCAGCAGGAGATTACTTTTGTCTGTCCTGTCACAGTATGTAGGCCCTTGACAGATTAACAGGTACAAAATTGTACACTACTTAGATGTACGAATGCAGTATCCACTTATGAGGGCAGAAAAATGCGCTACAATGAGCCTAAAAACTCTGTAATGTTTTTTTAAACACCAGCCACTGATTACTTTTGTCTGTCCTTTCACAGTATCTAGGCTTTTGACAGATTAACAGGTACAAAATAGTATACTACTTAGATGTACGTATGCAGTATGCACTGATGAGGGCAGAAATATGCTCTACAGTACCCTTAAAAAAAAAAGAAGCTGTGTACAAAACACAAAATTGCACTCTGTCACAGACTATTAGGAATGGACTGCTGGTTGTTATGCCATCTACAGACTAGTATAACCAGCAGATGATTTTTTGCAGAACAAAGACACTGAATTGCCCTGAAAAATTATTCCTTCTTCCTCTGCTAAGGTTTATAAAGTTGAGGCAGCTTGTTGAAATGTATGAGGCAACACACAGCTATCTGCCCTTCTCTGTAATACTATGCCAAAGAAAGTGTCTGGGAGGTTAATGCCTGCAGCAGCAGTAAAAATCCTTTTCAGTGAAAAAAGCAATGCTTTCCATCCACGAGAACGCTGATGTGACTAGGAGGATGTTGAATGCTGCTGGAATGCGCTTTTCTCTGCTGTGAGGTGAAGATCCCCGGGGCTCCGGTTCACGTGTAAAAAAGGTGTGTTCGAGCGCTCACTCCTGTAGAATAGCTTGGCTGGGATCGTGGCAGTAAGAAGTAGCCGGACACGGTTAAAGATATAATAACCGGATTTATTATCTGTGATCTATACAAATAAAATCCGGTTATTATATCTTTAACCGTGTCCGGCTACTTCTTACTGCCACGATCCCAGCCAAGCTATTCTACAGGAGTGAGCGCTCGAACACACCTTTTTTACACGTGAACCGGAGCCCCGGGGATCTTCACCTCTTGCATTCTCCAGACGTCCAGGAATCCCAGGACGCCACGGTGTGAGCTGCACCCCCTGATTTCACTATTCCCTTTGCAACGGGATACAAGCGCGATATGGTGTTGTGCCCACTGCACAGTTTTTTTCACCTCTTTGTCTTTGTTATATCTGAAAACTTTTACGGCACATTGTTGCGCTTCCCTTTTGTGTTTCCAATTTTTTCTGCATATCGAGCATTTTCTCTGCTGTAACACTCACACACAGGCTGTTCATCCTAACTCTCTGCAGTGTAATGAATGAAGTGGCTGGCTGCAATATGGCTGCCGATTATATAGGGCTGTGACATCACAGGGGTGACTGACTGCTGATAGGCTGCATCCTGCATGTGATTCAGGGTCATACCGCCTACTTCCCTTCCCGCCTTCCCAGCGTCCCTTACCCCATGTACTGACATGTGGATCTGACATTTTAGGTGTCCTATAGCCTGGAACGCTGTAAAATTGAGTTTAATGAAACGATTAGCGCGATAGAATTGCGGCAATATTCGCATTTGTTGCGAATGGAAAATTTCCTGAAATTCATAACAAATTCATGTTTGTCAGTTTTGATTTGCTCATCTCTTATAGGCAACCATTGGATTAGTACTGATCAGGACTTTTGGCAACCTTCTTGTACAGCCTGGCTTTGCAGGCTGCATAAGAAGATTTGCCATCCTGAATATTGAAGGTTCAGCTCCGGCAGCCACGCACTGTGGGGGTCCAATGAGCCCACCCAAACCAAACAGCTCTATATTTTTACAATAGCTGCCATGATCTGCATTGATCATGGCATCTATAGGGTTAATGGTGGACATCAGCATGGTCTCTGTCCCCAGTTGCTTATAGCAGTTGAAACTGACCCACTGTGAAGTGAGCGTAGCTTCGGCACTTGCTTCATAGCTGTACTATATATTTACGGGGTGGTGCATGAAGTAACTTTCTACAGTGTGGTACATTTATGGCACATGTGGTTAAGGGGTAAAAATGGTGTATACATACTATATAATTATTTCCTGATGTACACCTCCAATGTATGCCACTGTTTTGTAATCTAATGGCATAGATCAGTCACTGGCTGTAACATTAAGAAATGTATACTGCATTGTGCTTTATATCGTGATCCATTGTTCAGAAAATCCTAGTTAGTTGTGCAGTAAAAATTACATATGCAGCAAACGTGTGCATATGGTTATTTTCAGCATATGCCCAAAAAGCTTTTCTGGTATACAACATGATGTGAACACATCCTAAGAACATTTTCTATAACCCACACCAGACCTCTTTTCTGTGGTTGGGTAAGAGTTCCAGTGAAAGATAACCCTGTAGACATGCCATAAATAAATGAAGTACGAAAGTTCTTTGGGTGCTCTGTAGATATTATATAAATAACTTGAATTGGAGTATAACCCCTTAACAATCATATTAAAAAAATACCAAAAAGTGTGTAGATATCTAATGTAAATTTAATTGATATAATATTGGACTCTTTATGTGGTATTCCCATCATATACTGTACATTTATGGCATAGTCACAGAATATGCCATATTTGCAGGTCTCACCTCTGAGACCCATACCAATCTCTAGAATGAGGGCTCCCCGACTCCAACTCCCACTGGAGTTGGTCAGGAAGCCAAAAAAAAAAAAAAAGCTGAGCAGCATAAAATTTGTGGAAAGTTATGAAACAGGTGGTGCTACGCAGTACTGTATATGCAACTCCCAGTAAAGTCAATAGGAGGGATGCATACTGCAAAAAATGGCCTGCTTGGCTACGTTGGCCCCTCAAATACTTCTGGCAGCTGCAAGCAGGCTGAAGGGAGCTTGCACTTATCAGGGTCTATGGGATTTTGCACAGTAAATAATGCAGTAAATAATGTATAAAATATATTAGTGGCCATGTGAAGTTATCTCCACATTGTTTGTGACACAAGAACAAAATTATGTATATCACTCCTTTGCTTGCACATGTCAAGATTTAGTAATCTCCTTCTCAAAGTTAATAATCGTGAAAGAGATTTTGTTTTCTTACTAAATGTTGTAAATTTACAGTTTACATTACATGTAGAACAACAGATATTTATTACTCTGTCCTAACATAATAAAGGGGTACTCCGGTGGAAAACATTTCTTTAAATCAACTGGTGCCAGAAAGTTAAACAGATTTGTAAATTACTTCTATTTAAAAATCTTAATCCTTCCAATACTTATCAGCTGCTGTATACTTCAGAGGAAGTTCTTTTCTTTTTTAATTTATTTTCTGTCTGTCCATGGTGCTCTCTGCTGATAACTCCATGTCAGGAACTGTCCAGAGCAGGATAGGTTTTCAATGGGGATATGCTTCTACAGAGGTGTCAGCAGAGAGCACAGACAGAAAATACATTTTAAAAGAAAATAATTTCCTCTGTAGTATGCAGCAGCTGATAAGTGCTGAAAGGATTACGGTTTTTAAATAGAAGTAATTTACAAATCTATTTAACTTTCTGGCACCAGTTGATTTAGAAAAAAAAAAAAATGTTTTCCACCGGAGTACCCGGAGTGTCAATTTTCAGTAATAATGTGTTTGATCTGTCTACACTGCATATTAAATGATAATACTGATTTGGAGGTGTTGCATTTGCAACCCCTTTTTTTTTGTTAAAAAAAAATGTGACTGTTAGGTACATCCTCAAGATGCTGCTTCTTCCTAAATTGTTGGATACTTATTGCTATGGGTAAATGGATGGTACCCGGAGTTAACTAACAGGTTAAACAGGTTAAATGAAAACACACTGATCATAATTTTTTTAATTTTTTTTTATTAATGTCCAAAAATTATCCCCTTTTGGAAGCAGATGCCTTCCGGTGTTTATATGCAGACAGAGGTATTGAAAGTAATGACTTTTTTCCAAGTGGTCCAAAAATTATCCCTTTTTAGTGAGTGTTAACAGGTTTTGCATCTGGAAAGTATAGAAGCAATGGCTTTTTACAAACCGTAAAAAATAATTCCCATTTTAGGGAGTAGCACAAAAATGACACAAAAACCCTCTATTTTGATTTTTCACATTTAGTATAAAATAAAAACAAAACTGGCATACATAATTTCCAATTAAGACATGTTTTGCACTGACAGAACAGATGCAGAATGATTTGGCTGCTTTACTACAATTATTATATATGAGTGGATCTATTCCTATATTCACTGCTTAGTGTCCCTTACAGAGATCTTCCCCTAACACCTGCTATCTCTAAAATGTCTGCTGTGGCAATGTGATTTGGCTTTTATAGTAGCTCTGACATCACCCCAATACTAGCTCCTGGCTGGGAGAGCTTTTTGAAAGTCATTGTGGGATTCCCTAAGGGCATGTGGTCCTTCCTTATTCTCATTTCTGCCATGTAGCTTATGTTATCTAAGCAGTTTCTGCCTTACCAAGTTCTAGCCTTACCAAACTTTTAGCAAAGTTCTGACTAAACTCTGGTTCTACAGATTCAGTTTGCTCATCTCTAGCCACTAAATATTTTGGAACAAATTATGTATTTTGTTAGCCATTCACATTGTAATGTAGTAAAACAGGTATTAATTTTGTGCATTATTTATAATCTGTGCATTAGAATTTAATGTGCTATTTGTGCTATTTTTGTTTATTCATTATGACCTTGAGGACAAATCGATTTATTTAGGTTTATTCATGATGATATATGATATTGTTAATGCAACCTGCATATGTGGTCACCAGGTGGAACAAAGTGGTGTGTAGATGTTTGATAAGAAGTGCTGGTGATTTGGTTGGTTCTGGTGAACTTGCTCATGATGGGCAAGCAGGGAAATATTTCACAATAAAAAAGGGGATTAAAGAGAATCTGACAGCTACCCTAGGTTATAGTGCTGGTGAATAGCTGTAAAAGGAAGGGTCAGTTCTTCCTGTCACATTTTCATTTTCATTGCGCTCTAGGGTGCATTGAAGCCGGGGAGCCTAGCTTGTCTGCCTCATTAATATGTCACCCCCGGTCCACCCCCTTCCATGACGTGAGGGAAGGGGGGTAGGGGGGATGGATGAGTGCTCTGCTCCTCACTATATCCGGCCTTCATGTCACAGAAGGAGGCAGGCCGGGGGAGAAATATTGATGAGGCAGGGGAGCTGGGCGAGCCGGATAAGCGCCCCCAATGCACCCTCAGTGCAATGAAAATGCAATTGTAGTTAGAAGATCTTCAGACATCCAGCTCCTTAAAATGCAGGTGACCTTTTCTTTTCTAGCTATGCCCTATGACCAAGCAGTATTGGGTTTAGTGCGGGTCAGATTCTCTTTAATAAAAATAAATATGAGATTCTTAGTACCCATTTTTATCAAACTATGCAATTTGCTATGTGACAACAATAAGTGGGTTCCTGCTCTAAATGGCATAACACTTGGTGCAGACTAACCATCACTACTACTGGGTCATGCCAAGGGAGTTAGCAGTAAAAATGATCAATATTTATAATTAAAATATGATTTTGTTTGCTAGTTCTTACATATATTGACAATGTCCTGTTTAATTTAGCCAATTATTATAAAGGTTACAAACAACTGAACTGTGTATTTAGACAGGCCCATAGTTTAAAATATCAATGTCTAACAGTGCTGCTGGAAGTGGGTTACAAATACATTTGTTCCAGTACAATTGTTCTATTTGTTACACAAGACAAGTATAAGTTTCCCAGCTTTAAACTTGTAAGCTATCTGGTTTTTATTAAACCTTTACCTTTAAACATTTATGTATGGATTTTCTTTGCCTACATGAGTCATTACACTGTACAGAAAGCTGAAAAGAATAAATGTTGGTAGAAACTCATTTACATATAAAAGACCCTGTTGATCTAGAAACAAATACATTCTGCTTCCAGACACATATTTATGAGCTTCATTAGAGCTTTACAAATAAAAGTCTCTGGTCATTTTGTACTGATCACGCGACTGATAGAATAGTGTTTTGTGTTTATTTTGAAGTTAATGTGTTTAAAATGGTCCTTTGTCAGAGTAACAGTATTCTTAAAATGTATTATACAATTTAATCAGCGATTGGTTGATTGGTGCTAAAAATAATGCAGAATGATTGCTCATTATAATGAAAAATGTGTTCCGATATAAGTAAATGTTACGGGAAAAGATTCATGGCTTCAACTTGGAATTCAAATAGTCACAAAGGCTTTGTTAGCAAATGTTATAAAATGTTATTATTATTATCATTAATTATTAATAATGATATAAAAAGTGTTTTTACTTGAATAGTAATTAAAGAAGGAACTATTTTCTTTAAAGGGCCTCTCACACAAATAAAATCTATGACTATGTTCACACAGTGGTTTTCAGGCGTATTTCATTTGTAAAATAGCGTCCGCAAAATAGCAAACAAATTGAATTCACAGTTTTAACATTAACATTGTAGCAGCCTTTTGGCTGCAACTTTTAATACAGAGCACTTTACCAACTGATCTTCATTGGTGTCTACTGTAGATGAGTTTTTGAAAGGGTCATCAATTTATGAAATGCAACTTTTGTCAAAAAGCACAATTTTAACACAACAAAATGACACAGGCAACACTCTAATTCAAAAAACAAGCTAAGATATGTCTTAATCTATGGAACCAGTCTTCTGTTCCTAATATATGCCACCCTTGCGCTTGTAGTGTGAAGTAGAGCGATTTTGAGGCGAGTGGTCTGTGCGACAAATTTATCAAATGAAGTGCAACAATGTGAGCTAAACACCTAAAAATAACAGATCATTATTTATAAATGTCCACCAATATGGAAAAAATGGCCACGTTTCTTTCAGCTGCATAAATAAGTGATGTTAATATTAATGCAGCTGTAAAAAATGTGTCTGAATTTCTATATATATTGTGGAATGACAACCACTTTCCCATACTTACATAGAGCACATTAATGTTAAAATTACAGACGCAGTGGCCCAGATTTACTATTGTAAATCCAACCTGTTTTGTTGGGTTGTGTGGCAGAAATTGTATCTGCGCCAGAATTTGTGTCAAAAAATGATAAAACCCGACCAACTCTCCATTTTACTCCTGTAAAAGGGGCATGGTCATCTGGAAAAGGGGTGTGGTCACCGAAAAGCGGGCATGCCCCCAACATTTTCCAAAAAATCCTAACATATTTACTAAGGTTTCCACAGAAAATGGAAAACCCCACAGATCAGAGCAGTTCTAAATAAAAAGAAAAAAAAAATGTAAAAACAGGGAAAAGTGCAAAAAAAGTGGAAAACATTAGTAAATACTGTGGAAAAATACTTGTAGATAATTAAAACCCAGAAAGAAAAATATTCTCCACCCTTAGTAAATCAGTGCCAATGTGTCTGCAATTTTGCGGATGCATTTCTACAAATGAAATCATCTGTCTGAAAAATGTGTGAATATAGGCGGACATTTATCAATGTTTGCTTTTGTATTCCTATTTTCAGTTATTTTTTTCTTTACTATTTCTTTGTTTATGTGCGACTTATTTATTAACTGGTTTCAACCTGTTGATGAATTTCTTTCACATAAGCATTTTTTTTTTTTGCATTGCATTTTTTTTTGCATTCTTCCGCACTTAATAAATCTCTGACCCCTGCAAGTAAAAAAATCACTTTTTGCTTTGGTAAACAAGTTTCTTTTTTTTTTTTGGCTTAGGGCACTGCACAATCAAAAAGTCACACAAAAATAGTGAAGTCGCACATGTGAATTTTTTGCAACAATTTTAATAAAAAAAAAACCTATTAAATGCTTTGATACATGTCCCCCATAGTCTATATGGGGAGATTAATCAAAACCTGTCCAGAGGAAAAGTTGCTGAGTTGCCCATAGCTACCAAGACTGTTGTCATCTGGAGACTGATCTATAGGCTTGCATGGGACTTCCAATAAATACATCTCTAGATGCCGATAGTCTTGAAGCTAGAGCTCAGAGGTTGCCACACATTTTAAACAGATATTCTGCTGCCGGATCATCATTGGAGGTACACTTTAACTAATTTGTCAACAAAGAAGTATTAAAATCCCCATGCACTCTAGATTTCAGCAGAACCAGCCAACCTACTAATGCGTACTACTATTATACTACTCTCTCCCTACAGATGATGTTGGGATAGTGAAGGATTGTGTGTGATTTCAACTACCTGATTTGATTTTCTTGTAGAGATAAGCCAATGCCAGAGGAGACTGGCTGCAGTGTACCTCCCTCTTCACTCAGAACACATGAAGAGAAGCAAGAGAGATAGCTGTTGGCTGAATGAATGTTCATGTTTTTAGCTACCTTAAAGGGGTATTTCGCCCCTAGACATCTTATCCCCTATCTAAATTATAGGGGATAAGATGTCTGATTGCTGGGGACGCCCGCAATCTCCCTGCTGCACCTGGCGTTTGTTTAGAGCATTGGATACAGCACCGGGGCACCTGAGGCTCGTGACTTTACGGCTGCGCCCCGCGTGTGGCGTCACGACCTTGTGACCACAAACTTGCATTTGGGGGGCGTGACCATGATTTAGGGGGCGTGGTCATGATGTCACGAGTGGGGCATGGCCATGACATCATGAGCCTCCACCTTGCATCGCCAGTCATCTGGCACAGAGAGAACCGGATGTCTGTAGTGCTGCAGACGATATTGTGGCGGTCCCCAGTGGCGGGACCCCTGTGATCAGACATTGTAAAGGGGATAAGATGTCTAGGGGTGGAGTACCCCTTTAAGGCAGCACAAGAAGTACAACTAGTTATGACCCCTATTTTTGCCGGTAGGTTATTACTCTTCTCACTTGAATTCTCCACCCAGTCCCCCATGATAACAGTGCCTTGATATTCTGTGTTACCTACAATGCTTTGTAATATGTGTATTGTGTAAGTTGTACAACCATAATTAAATCAACCAAAGATGAGTGTATTCATTTGTTACAAAAATGTTTCTGTATATTCACAAGCATTTAAATTCAGAATCTGCACTTTTTGTGATTCAATTCTGATGATTTGCTTATACAGATGAAGGGACTCCTGTCAAAGGCAGGAGTCCCTGCTCCTGTCCACTTAGCAGCTTATATGTAAATGGTAATGTTATATGTACCTTAACCCTCAGCACTACATTCTCTGAACCTGGTTTTCTGCACTTAGCCCAGTGAATGTGTACCACCACTCAGTGTACTCTGCAGGAGCAAGGACTCCTGCCTTTGCCTGTACACATTTGTGTAGGCTATCACAAGGCAATGAGGACACTTCTGAATCTGATCCAAATCCAAAACAAATCGGAAACATTTGCTAAATTGGACACAAAACAAATCTCAGGAGATTTGCTTATCTCTAATGTTAATTTGAGGAGAAGGTGTGCCTATTTATATAAACAGTGCAGTCATACATAACTAATATTTTAATAAATGCATGAAAAACATTTTGGTATGGTATATACATATGTTTTTATACACATACATTATACTCTTGTTCTATTATCCACTTCCTAAAGGGGTACTCCAGTGGAAAACATTTTTTTTTAAATCAACTGTGCCAAAAAGTTGAACAGATTTGTAAATTACTTCTATTTAAATATGTTAATCCTTTCAGTACTTATCAGCTTCTGTATCCTCCAGATTAAGTTGTATAGTTCTTTTCTGTCTGACCTCAGTGCTCTCTGCTGATACCTCTGTCCATGTTAGGAACTGGCCAGAGCAGGAGCAAATCCCCGTTGCAAACCTATCCTGCTCTGGACAGTTCCTGACATGAACAGAGGTGTCAGCAGAGAGAGCACTGTAGTCAGACAGAAAAGATATTCAAAAACAAGAAGAATTTACAGAAGTTCCCATGCATATGTTAATAAAGCCTTCAAAATAATTTTCCATTGATTGTCTTTCAATTTTTGATCGGTATTTGACTGACCATTGAAACCCATTGATGAATAGAATGGAAGCCTTATTTTTTTTTTGTTTAACCCCTTAAGGACCCGGGGTTTTTCCGTTTTTGCATTTTCGTTTTTTCCTCCTTACCTTTAAAAAATCATAACTCTTAAAATTTTCCACCTAAAATCCATATGATGGCTTATTTTTTGCGCCACCAATTCTACTTTGTAATTTTACCCCAAAAAATCTACGGCGAAACGGAAAAAAAAATCATTGTGAGACAAATTTGAAGAAAAAAAACACGCCATTTTGTAACTTTGGGGGGCTTCCGTTTCTACGCAGTACAATTTTCTGTAAAAATTACACCTTATCTTTATTCTGTAGGTCTACGATTAAAATGATACCCTACATATATAGGTTTGATTTTGTCGTACTTCTGGAAAAAATCATAACTACATGCAGGAAAATTTATACATTTAAAATTGTCATATTCTGACCCCTATAACTTTTTTATTTTTATGAGTATGGGACGGTATGAGGGCTCATTTTTTGCGTTGTGATCTGAAGATTTTAGCAGCACCATTTTTGCATTGATAGGACTTATTGATGAATTTTTTCATGATATAAAAAGGGACCAAAAATGCACTATTTTGGACTTTTGAATTTTTTTGCGCGTACGTCATTGACCGTGTGGTTTAATTAATGATATATTTTTATAATTCGGACATTTCCGCACACGGCGATACCACATATTTTTATTTTTATTTTTATTTACACTTTTTTTTTATGGGAAAAGGGGGGTGATTCAAACTTTTATTAGGGGAGGTGTTAAATGATCTTTATTCACTTTTTTATTTTTTTACTTTTTTTTTTTTTGCAATGTTATAGCTCCCATAGGGGGCTATAACACTGCACACACTGATCTTTTACATTGATCACTGGTTTCTCATAAGAAACCACTGATCGATGATTCTGACGCTTGACTGTTCATGCCTGGATCTCAGGTACTGAGCAGTCATTCGGCGATCGGACAGCGAGGAGGCCGGTAGGTCCGGCTGTCATGTAAGCTGTTTGTAATGCCGCGATTTCGCCGCGTTGATCCCAAACAGCTCCCTGAGCTAACCGGCATGGTTTCACTTTCACTTTAGACTCGGCGTTCAACTTTGAACGCCGTGTCTAAAGGGTTAATAGCGCGCGGCACAGCGATCAATGCCTCGCGCTATTAGCCACGGGTCCCGGCCATTGTTAGAGGCCGGGCCCGACCCGCTACGACCCGCGTGGCCCCGCTTTATAGATTGGGAGTGGACTCATGACGTACGCGTACGTCATGGGTCCTTTAGAGGTTAAATAATTAAATAATTAATTTCCAATTACATATATAGTCCTTAAATCTTTTTTTTTTTTTTTTTTTTCATTTAGCCAATACGCCTTATATTAGACTGACACTTTCTGTTCTTCCTTCCTTCTCAGGGTTCTCCTCTACAGTATATCATCACAATAAATATGACAATGAAAGGCTTATTAAATTACTGACAAATGATAATGCTCTATTTTTTCCCCTTCCTATGCCCTAAGTGTCCGGTGCCCTGAGTGTACTTACAAATTCTAGACATGTTCCCATAGACGTCAGCTCCATACTATTGTTTCCTATTGTCCACTTGGCTGCTGTAAAGCATATCTGAAAAAATAAGCTCTGGTAAGATGGCTGCCCCCATATTTATGTACAGAAACCAGAATAGAAAAAAAACCTACAGGTAGAAAAATACACAGATAAAAAGAAAATAACATGTTTCATAATCTTGTTTAAATTAGCTCATTTTAATAGGTAATGCATTCCCTGTATGTTGCACCTACAGAGATTCTCAGAGTAGGCAGTACATATGGTGCATTCTATTAAAAACTATTGACGTCATATGACATGCATCATGAAATACTGAATCAAGGTAAAACAAAGCATTGTAATGATGATATTATTAAACGAAACATAAAAAGGATATTGATTTTACCATCAGACATGTGCTGGAGAAACATTATTGTCTCTGCATCCCTAACTTTTATTAATATAAACAAGCAGGCAGACATCTTTTTATATAGGCGAGCATGACCGCAATGGATTGATGCTATAAATCTTAGGCTATATTTCTATTCTTTATAGGAAGACATCCGGGAAGACATTTATTAGACACAAAATTATTCCTCTACATTGTTCACTAAACTTTCCTTGCAAATTGTTGGAATCTGTTGACCACATTTTACTTTGCAGAAACCTAGAAGTACTATATCTTGAATATACAGACTGGATCATGCACCCACACAGAAACAAATGTTCTGGTATGCATTTTATGGGTAAATTAAAAGTGCAGATATTGTAAATGTGACACCAATAAAGAAATAAATTGCCCTTTATTTAGGGTTAATCAGTGTTATGAGGTGTTGTTTTGATTTTCTGCTCCCCTGCTGCCTCTGGTAGCACTTATCCCAATCTACAGTGCTTTCCTCTTCCCAGTGTAGGGGACCAATAGCTCACTTGCCACCAAGCCATTTTCTAGCGGCATCAGTGATCCCACCTCATCTAGTGATTGATTAAGCAGCACACAAAATATTGGGCCCCAGAGACAGGAAGAGGGCTGTGCCTGAGACCAGAGCTGGGTCGAATATGTCAATTGCTGATCATTGGCTGAGCAAGGACCTTGCTGCAGATGGTGATTGGCTTAGCAACAATTGAGGTGTTGGGCTCTAGCCCTGGAAACAGAGAGCTTCAGAGACCAGGAGCAGTGTTACCGGAAATAGCAGGGGAGTGCAAAAGATATCTATTCTTTATTTATTTTTATTGCAGTCAGTGTGTGGGCATCTTTCTGGGAAAAAAAAACTCTTCCACTGGATAACCCCTTTAACTATTATACTCTTTTACAAAATTGGGTTCCTTAAACTCTAAGTGGCAGACACCATGAAAACACCTATCCACAATCCATTTAAAAAGGCATAGTGAAGGGGAAGCAAAAGGGTATGAGCTCCTGTGCTAAGTGCCAGGGGACTGCCAATAAGCCACTTTAGCTTTGCACAGGTATTTAGGTACAGGACCGTAAACTGAACTTTACCCTAACTAAAAGGAAGCTATGGCTCTTTTCACAGAGTCTGTCAGACATAATTGAGATCCAACATTTGGCAGATTTGGCATAATATTGTCTATTCTATTATGATGTGAAGCTACTGTACAATGTAAATGTACACATGCATTTAGCTCATGATATCATTAACTGCTATGTCTATATGACAATGCATTATTTAAGATGGAATTCCCCTTTCAAAATGTAGAGTGTGTAAAAATGGTGTGTATATGTATCTGCCCAATGTCAGTTACTACTGAATCCCTTTGCAGGTCTTTGAGCAAGATGTAATGTTAGACAAAGTAACCTGAGTAAAAATACAACATTATTTATGATTCAATCATGCATTTTTAAAGTAAAGCTACCACAGTAAATTAATGAAAGGCCCTTTATTGTACCGGAAAAATGTATAAACCATGTATTATCACTTTAGTGAAATACAGGTCTGAAGCCTGCAGCTGTTTAACACCTTCCTGCATGTGTTCTTGTTCATTCTCATTATAGTGGTGTTATGTTCAGATCACCAATCACAACATATTCACATCCTAGCTAGATTGAATAATGGCAGTAATGTATAGTGTGTAAATGCCTAGGGTAGTGGGCAAAACTGAAGACCAATTTGAATATTTGCATGTCACCTATTTTTCAATTGTTATTAGTACTAAGAAAACTTGTTCCAGATATATGTCTAGGGGCAACAAAAAGTGAAAAGAGTCACACAACATCCGTAAAATGATGGCTTTTCCATTTTTCAGTTAAGCGAGAGCCCGAGCTGCAAAAAAGTAACAAAACACACTTTAACTCACCTTCCGACATTCCCCCATTGCGCCGATATCGGTGTCCCGAAATTCTGGTACCAGTCTTCTTCCGGCTTCCTGGGGACGATGAGTCATACTGCACTCAGAGTATAGCCAGCCGCAGCGATGTTCCACCTTGACCGCTGATAGGCTGAGCGCACTGATAGGCTGAGCGCATGTAACGAGCCTGGGCCCCGCATTTACCCTGCTGCCTGGGCTCATTACATGACAGTGCACTCAGCCTATCACCAGCATCGGAGGACCGGGACACCGATATCAGTGCAACAGGGGAACAACGGAAAGTGAGCTAAAGTTTGTTTTATTACTTCTTGCAGCCCTGGCACAAGAGATTCTTAAAAATGACCACTACATACCTCCTTTAAAGTGGTTTTCTGGGATAATATGAGCTGGGTGATGACATTTCGCACCCAGGTTGATCAGCGCTTTGGTGCCAGGACTACATTATAAACAGGGCCAGAAGCAGTTGACTCAGTTTTCTGTGTAGTGGCAAATCCTGGTTTCTACAGCTCACCTCCCATTCTGGCAGACTCATTGATGCACTTAGAAAATGGAAGGTAGCCCACAAAAGAGTGACAGTAATATATATTGTTAATAAACTTAATGTTGGCTTAGGCAGAAAGGTGTAAGAACATGCAGTACATTGTAACTTAAAGCATAGTCAGAGTGCCAAGGGTGACCCATGTTCACTACCAAAAGGATCTAAAATTGGCAAAGTGATGCTTGATTACATTTTCTGCTTGAAATTTTTAGGTCCCGATATTAATGAGGTTGCATACTATGATGCATACTATCTACTATATCTAAACATATGTGCAGATTAAGTACACCACTTCATGGAAATCATGCTCACTAATGATAATATTTTTTTTTCTTTTCTTTTAAGCAAAATAACAATTTTTGTCACACTACATAAATACTTCAGGAATGGTTTAAGGGACATAATACTAGCTCCTTAAAGATAAATTTCACTGTGCCTGCTCTCGGTATATGAATCGCGCTCAGGGTCTGAGCACGCTTCATAGCCTGTTGGTCCCAGCTGCTAATGCCGGACACTGATCAGGGTGATATCAAACATTAATCCTTTACATCCTGCAATAAAAGTTGATCACAGTGTCTAAATGTGTTAAAAAATAGTTGCCAGTCCCAATCAGCTCAGAGGACAGGCAAAGGGTCCTTACCTGCCTTCATCCCATCCAATTGGTGCTTGATCATTGCATGAAGCCTCAGCAGCCTGTAGTCATGGAGCTCAGATAGCACTGATCAATACTGTGCAATTGCTGAAAAGACTTAAACATCCCATCAGAATATAATTGCCCCAACTGAACTATACCCATCCGGTCCCAAAATTTATAGTCTGTCAATGATAAAAGTTCAGAAAGGGCCGGGTTACTTAGTGATCATGTTTAGAGAGGAATAAATGCCCAGTGGGCCCTGACACCTGACACTAAGCGGTCCACCTATCCCTCAACTGTTCATTTGAGAGGCCAGGAAATAAAGAAATAGGTTAGGTAGAGCCAACCATCCCCCCCCACCCTTGTTTTAAAGTATATATATTTTAATGTTTATTTATGTTTAATTATTTTTCAGTAGTCTTAAAGGGGTACTCCAGTGCTTAGACATCTTATCCCCTATTGAAAGGATAGGGGATAAGATGCCTGATGGCAGGAGTCCCGCCGCTGGGGACCCCCGAGATCTTGCACGCGGCACCCCGTTTGTAATCAGTCCCCGAAACGTGTTTGCTCCGGGTCTGATTACCGGTGACCACACAGCCGGCGGCGTGTGACGTCACGCCTCCGCGCCCGTGTGACGTCATGCTCCGCCCCTCAATGCAAGCCTACGGGAGGGGGCGTGATAGCTGTCACATGGGGCGGAGGCGTGATGTCATACGCTGCCGGCCTTGTGGTCGCCGGTAATCAGACCCGGAGCAAATACGCTCCGGGGACTGATTACAAACAGGGTGCCGCATGCAAGATCCCGGGTGTCCCCAGCGGCGGGACTCCCGCGATCAGGCATCTTATCCTTTGGATAGGGGATAAGATGTCTAAGCACCGGAGTACCCCTTTAATGACTTTGGTATATCTCTAAAATGTCACATTATTGTACTATTGTTATGTCAAATCCTTCATAAAAAAGCACCTGTTAGTGCCCAAGTATTCTGGAATAAAATTGTTTAAAACAGGTATATTTTTACCTTTTCAGTAAAAAGGAAACCAAAAATATATTTCCCTTCACATGCTGAATTTAAACTCAGTGGTTTCTTTGTGAATAATTTTTGAAACCAATATGCTCTTATCAAATTTTCATACTACTTCCCCTCCCCTAGGGTGCTTCTTAATCCTACAGATACCTTGAAAGACGAAAAAAAGAAAGATCAGTATTATCTTGTTTAATAAAATGATACGGCACTGGGCAAATCATTTCCAGTCGGGAAATCTGAAATATGTTCGTCACACATTTCCTCAGCTGCTTAATAGTTCAGTAAACATACTGTGTCTGGTAGCCTAAAAAGTAATGAGATATATAAGATAATTCTTAGTACTGCTGTCAAAGTGCTATCTGTACAATTGTGTTCTAGTTATCAAGGGTTTATATAAACAGTATCTGTTTATAAACCTATAACAATTTCATCTAAGATTCCACACCTGTGGAAGTTAAATTCTTCCAAATGATTCTATGAATTTGTTAAAAAAAAAATCCTACTGACTTTATTCTGATTATGTAGAAATGAGTAAAATTTAGTCTTTGCCACTGTATTAACCCCTTAAGGACATGCGTCATAGGACCCTACAGCAATTAGCTTCCCACATAGAGCCACGCATTTGCGACATGTCTATAAAGCGAGCAAAGGAGCAGTGAGTCCCACTTATATTAGCGGACAAACTGATGTCTGACATGAACCATACAGATGTAGGTATAATTGCCAATACCCAGCATCTATAGTGAAAATGGAGGTGTCATGAATTTTGAGTTCTGGGCTCAACGTATTTGCGGGGGGGGGGGGGGGGGGGGGGTCAGAACCTAATGGAATACTGGTCAGCCTAATCGGCCAGGCTTAATATACAGCAATAATGAAAGGGGTACTCCACCGGAAAACGGAAAGTTAAACATATTTGTAAAATACTTCTACTTCAAATTTTTAATCTTTCCAGTACTTATCAGCTGCTATATGCTACACATGAAGTTCTTTTCTTTTTTGAATTTCCTTTCTGACCACAGTGCTCTCTGCTGACACCTCTGTCTATTTTAGAAACTGTCCAGTGCAGGATAGATTTGCTATGGGGATTTGCTCCTACTCTGGACAGTTCCTAAAATGGACAGATGTGTCAGCAGAGAGCACTGAGGTCAGACAGAAAGGAAATTCAAAAAGAAAAGAACTTCCTCTGGAGCATATAGCAGCTGATAAGTACTGAAAGGATTAAGATTTTTAAATAGTAGTCATTTACAAAAAATTTTATCTTTCTGGCATCAGTTGATTTAGCCCCTTAAGGACTCAGAAAAGGATCTTTTTAAGTTTCAGTTTTTTCCTCCTCGCCTTCAAAAAATCATAACTATTTTATATTTTCATCCACACACTAGTATGGGTTTTTTTTTTGTGCGACCAGTTGTCCGTTGTAATGCGATCACTCACTTTACCAAAAAATGTATGGCGCAACCCAAAAAATACTATTTGTGTGGGATAATTAAATAGAAAACCGCAATTTTGCTAATTTTGGAAGGTTTCGTTTTCACGCTGTACAATTTACGGTAAAAAGTACATGTTTTCTTTATTCTTTGGGTCAATACGATTAAAATGATACCCATGATAACATACTTTTCTATTACTGTTGCGCTTAAAAAAATCGCAATATTTATGCACACACTGATACCAAATATGTGTATAAAATAGTTTTTTACACTTTTTGGGGGTAAAATAGGGAAAATGGGACAATTTACATTTTTATTAGGGGAGGGTTTTTAAAACTTTTTTTAAATTTATTTTTACACTTTAATAGTCCCCATAGGGCACTATTTTTAGCAATCATTGGATTGCTAATATTGTTCAGTGCTATGCATAGGACATAGCACTGATCAGTGTTATCGGTCATCTTCTGCTCTGGTCTGCTCGATCTCAGAACAGAGCAGAAGACCGGTAGAAGATAGTGGAGGCAGGTGAGTGGACCTTCATCCGCCATTCTGGATGATCGGATTGCTGTGGGCGGTCCGATCATCCATTTTAGTGACCACAATGCTGCAGATGCCATGATCTGTATAGATCATGGCATCTGAGGGGTTAATAATGGACATCCGCGTGATCGCGGATGTCGGCCATTAACGGCGGGTCCCTGGCTGCTATCAGCAGCCGGGACCTGCCGCGCATGACCCGAGCATCGCTCCAATGCTCGCGGTTATGTATGGGACGTAAATGTAGATCCTGGTGCGTTAAGTACCACCTCACCAGGACGTACATTTACGTTCTGCGTCATTAAGGGGTTAAAAAAATGTTTTCCAATGGAGTACCCCTTGAAGTATTGGAGTGTATTTTACAAGTGATCAAGCAGAAAAAAATTAAAATTAAAATAAAATAAAATTAGAAAAAATAGAGTGTTCTAGCTTTTAACCCCTTAAGGACCGGAGGTTTTTCCATTTTTGCATTTTCGTTTTTTGCTCCTTGCCTTTAAAAAATCATAACTCTTTCAAATTTACACCTAAAAATCCATATGATGGCTTATTTTTTGCGCCACCAATTCTTCTTTGTAGAATTGTAGTCATTTTGCCCAAAAATCTATGGTGAAGCGGGAAAAAAAATCATTGTGCGACAAAATTGAAAAAAAAAACGCTGTTTTGTAACTTTTGGGGGCTTCCGTTTCTACGTAGTACATTTTTCGGTAAGAATGACACCTCATATGTATTCTGTAGGTCCATACGATTAAAATGATACCCTACTTATATAGGTTTGATTTTGTCGGACTTCTGGAAAAAATCATAACTACTTGCAGGAAAATTAATACGTTTAAAATTGTCATCTTCTGACCCCTATAACTTTTTTGTTTTTCCGTGTATGGGGCGGTATGAGGGCTAATTTTTTGCGCCGTGATCTGAAGTTTTTAACGGTACCATTTTGCATTGATAGGACTTATTGATCACTTTTTATTCATTTTTAAATGATATAAAAAGTGACCAAAAATGCACTATTTTGGACTTTGGAATTTTTTTGCGCGCACGCCATTGACCGAGCGGTTTAATTAATGATATATTTTTATAATTCGGACATTTCCGCACGCGGTGATACCACATATGTTTATTTTTATTTTTATTTACACTGTGTTTTTTTTTTTATTGGAAAAGGGGGGTGATTCAAACTTTTAATAGGGGAGGAGTTAAATGATCTTTATTCACTTTTTTTTTTCACTTTTTTTTTGCAGTGTTATAGGTCCCATAGGGACCTATAACACTGCACACACTGATCTTCTATGTTGATCACTGGTTTCTCATAAGAAACCAGTGATCAACGATTCTGCCGGATGACTGCTCATGCCTGGATCTCAGGCACTGAGCAGTCATTCGGCGATCGGACAGCGAGGAGGCAGGAAGGGGCCCTCCCGCTGTCCTGTCAGCTGTTCGGGATGCCGCGATTAGCCGCGGCTATCCCGAACAGCCCGACTGAGCTAGCCGGGAACTTTCACTTTTAGCCGCGCAGCTCAGCTCTGAGCGCGCGGCTAAAGGGTTAATAGCGTGCGGCGCCGCGATCGGCGCTGCGCGCTATTAGAGGCGGGTCCCGGCTTCACTATGACGCCGGGCCCGCCATGATATGACGCGGGGTTACTGTGTAATCCCGCGTTATATCAGAAGAGCAGGACCAAGGACGTACCGGTACGTCCTTGGTCCTTAAGGGGTTAAAGAGTAACTGTCATGATCTTGATATTTTTTTGAATCTTCCCAATTCACTCCCCCCTATCTTGATAATCTACCCCTGCCTTTATTTTTGTTATTTTTTAGTTTTCTAACTTGATATTGTTCTCTATCTTCTGCTCAGCCTCAGAAAGCTCCAAAGACTGGAAAGGGACATTTCCCATCTGGAGAGAACTTGCTCCCTCACTCTGCAACACACAGCCAAGAGCAGTTCAGTGAGAGATGGGCTGTGATTGATTGAGACCGCACACACTTCCCTCAGCTCTGCACTGAATTCTACAATGTGTCAGCTCTGCCTAACATATGAAATAGGAGAAATGCTTAGAACAATATTAAGCACAATGCCCTGAAGGAATCATGACTCTTCAGTCTAGCTGTGCTGCACTGCACTGTGCTGAACTGAGGTCCCAACTGCATCTAATGACTTTTGTCTCTACCAAGCTACTGCAGGAGACAATCTGCAAGCAGGACTGCAGGCAGGACCAGAAGGAGGACCCCTGATGGCTAAACTTTTAGGGGTTAATTTAACACATAACGTTACACAATTTTATTGAGAATTATATTAGAAAAGTAATTCAAATAGGATAATCTATAACATATTAATTTTTACTACTAATGACAGGCATCATTTATACTTAAAATATTGGGGCTTTGTCAAGGTCAAAACTAGCTTTAGCAGTAAAGAGTTCATTTAATATAGAGGGTACAGGTACAAATATTGTACCTGTACAGTATCTTGTGCTTGTGAATAAAACAATGACTACATCTGTAAGTTAAAACAATGTCAGGAGATTATAGGTCCTTATAGGCAGATTATAGGTCCTTTTCCAAGGTTGGAACCTGGTTAAATCTCATTATAAGTGACCGCTACTGTATGTTTTTATTTCATTTTCTTGTGCCCATTATTTTCTGCTCAAAACCACACAGTGCTGCTTGGAGAGCATTGCAACTGGTGTATAAAATTATAGAAAGGCTCTCTATAGCCCTTCTATGCAGAAAATCTTTACAACATTTCACACCTCCTTAAAAACTATATGGATTTCATCATCAGTCCAATACGGTAACCCATTAGTTCTGGAGGCCACCATGTTCTTGAAATTGGTGTTTGAGTAGATTAGAAAATTACTCTAGATGCATCCTTGATCTCCAAGGAGCAATGGAGCAGTTAGTAGGCTGGATGAAATACCCTATTTTGGCCTTTGCAAACTACTCTATGTTACTCTATGAGACAACTAGGTGAAATGAAGGATGTGGTTTTTAAACTAGTGTATAGGAGAGGGAAAGTGATGGCATATTACCTTTATGTAAAATTTAGGCAGCGTATGCAGCTCAGAGATAGTGTTTTAAAAACTATTCCCCTACAACTGTTTATTAAAAGAATTTGAGATTTTAAGAGGCATTTAGGCTAGAAAAAAAATCTGAAATTCTGTTTGTAAAGGTTTAACAAATGTTTAACAAAAGAATGTGTGGTAGCCCTTAGGGGGTATAGTGTAGTTGGGGTGTTGCTTCAGAATATTAAGGGTTTATTTAACCCCTGTCACTTGTGACGCCAGGGTGAGGATTAATACGCTGAGGTAAATCTCCGGCCTATCGCCATCCTTCCCAGAAACGATAGGTGCGTGCTTAAATTAATGAAGGTCCACAATGGAGATGAACTTGAACTTGCAGAAACTTTACTGAAGTACTTGCGGTACATCCAATTAACAGTAACAGTCTTAGTAATACAGTCTCTACATAGCACGGCAGTAATTGACAGATGCTGAGGACCATTGACTTATCCAAAGAGTTATTACATTTAGGATTTTTGCAGAGATCCGTCCGGATTTAGGGGAATATTTAGGTCCGGTGATCTTGCTGAGGTAATAGGGATTGAAGTAACTCACAGTTCTTAGAGATGACCGTTGCCGCAAGGTTTAGGCCTGGTTACTGCTGATGACAGCTGCGCAGATCCGTCCTCATCAGCAGCCCATGAGGAAAGAGCAAGAGTAATGGCCGCCGCTCCCTTATATGGGCAGGGGCAGGGCCGTTTTGGATTGGTCCGTGTCAGCTGTCACTCACCATTACAAGGCATGGTGGGTGAACACGTCACGGGGACCTCCAAAGGTCCTTAAGCAAAACCATAGAGTTTCTACCTGATCACGTGACCCGCAGGTCCTGCTACGCTCCGTACAGGTAAATAACCAAATATATACAGTTTCTATACCTATAGCTATATTAATATTAAATAGAATTACTATATATCTACTGACTAAGTGAGAGGTGACAAGGGGAAGACTAGACAAGAGGGAACCCGAAGTCCTAGGGACTCTGGCTATGGGGACCTCTATACAGGTAACGTATAGGATATGGTACCAGGACACCACAAATATCTTACAATACACACATTATAGCTTTTAAGAAAAAAAATGTCCAAACAATTCCCTAGGTTTCCCAGTTGTATCATGATATGCTACACTGTGCCCGCCAAACTGAAGGTTCTGTGTTTGTAACTAGGGACTCACAGATATGTATCAAGATGTTTCTATTCATGCCCTAACCACCATAACCAGGAAAGTAAGATTAAATAGTTGCAGGTACATGCAAAAAGTAGGGTCCAACCCCCTAATAGAAAATAGGGATAGACAAAAGATAATTAGTGGAAACTCCCCACCATCAATAATAATTGGGATCCAAAAAAAGTTGAGTAAAACATAGCCTCATCACAGGTAGTGGTGATATTGTGCACTGTGCACTGAAAAAGCAAGACAAGTTTGGGAATTAATATGCAATAATAGAATATAAATACAAGCTGTATTAGCTCAGAGAGGTATAAAAGCTAGTGTGTGAGTAAAGAGGTGATGGTTCGGATATCAATGAATAATAACAGGGTAGGGGATTCAGGCAAGAAAAAGATGGAGACAGTGGGGGGGGGGAGATTAAATCAAGATTGCTTATTTTATTTTTCAGAGGCCTTTTTAATATGAAATAAGCAAACTGGTTGCTATGGGCAACTGCTCAACTTTTGATCTGCATGGGTTTTGGTGATTTTCCACTATGTGTAGAACAGAGAATTATTAAAGACCAAGCAAGCATTGACATCAAGGGATTAATAAGGTGAGTATGATTTGTTTTATTAACATTTTTTATGAATTTTTTATGAAATCTCTATAAAAAAAATTATTGGGTTGGATAACCTCTTAAAGAGCTCCTTTATTTTTTATTTTTTTGTGTCATGCTTTATAGTTTTGTAGTCATTTTTAGTACATAAATGTTTTACTTTTGCGCTTTTTTGTTACAAGCTATGTGATTTCTTAATCATGTGAGTCCAGGATTTATCGTGAAGAATGTGAAAAAAAAAGTCACAAAAAAGCATTAAAAAACACAATACAAAGTTATACAATATTATTTTATGCTTTAAGCATCAAAAAAAGGAAATGAGTAAAAGCACCACTAACAAAAAGCATTGTCAGTGTACCATTTATGTTTTCCTACCAATTTTAACCTCTTGGGGACAAAAGGCATACCTGTATGCCCTGCACCGCTCCCTTTCTATAACACGGGGTCACAACGACCGGGACCTGTGGCTAATAGCACGTGTCACTGATCGTAGTGACGCATGCTATTAGCCCTTTAGACGTGTCTAAAGTAAAAAAAAACATGCTTTCCGGCAGCTCAGTCGGGCTGATCGGGACCACCGCGGTGAAACCTATGGGGGACAATAACTTTGCAAAAAAAGGTTAAAGAAAAAAGCTAATAAAGATAATTTAACCCCTCCCCTTATAAAAGTTTGAATCACCCTCCTTTACCCATTTATAAATAAAACTAAAAATAAATTTGTAGCATACATACATGTAGTATTGCCGCGTGTGTAAATGTCCAAACTATAAAATATATCATTAATTAAACCACACGGACAATTGCATAAGCGCGAAAAATTCCAAAATCCAAAATAGCGTATTTTTTTTATCCCTTTTTATACCATAAAAAATGAATAAAAAGTGATCAAAGAGTCAGATCAAAACAAAAATGGTACCAAGAAAATTTTCAGATCATGGCGCGAAAAAATGAGCCCTCAAACCACCCCATATGTGGAAAAATAAAAAAGTTAAAACATATAAATTTTCCTGCACGTAGTTATGATTTCTTCCAGAAGTACGCCAAAATCAAACCTATATCAGTAGGGTATCAGTTTAATTGTATAGACCTGCAGAATAAAGATGAGGTGTCATTTTTATTGAATTATGTACGGAAATGGAAGCCCCCATAAGTTACATAATGCCATTTTTTTCTTCAATTTTGTTGATTTTTTTTTTTGTTTCACCGTAGATTTTTGATTAAAATGACTGATGCCATTACGAAATAGAATTGGCGGCGCAAAAAAAAAGCCATCATATGGGTCTGTAGGTGCAAAACTGAAAGGGTTATGGTTTTTAACCCCTTGGGGACGGAGCCCATTATGACCCTAAGGACGGGAGCATTTTTTGCAAATCTGACCACTGTCACTTTAAGCATTAATAACTCGAATGCTTTTACTTATAAATGTAATTACGAGATTGTTTTTTCGTGACATATTCTACTTTATGTTAGTGGTAAATTTTCATCCTTTCTTGGTGAAAAATTCAAAAATTTCATGAAAAATTAGAAAATTTTGCATTTTTCTAACTTTGAAGCTCTCTGCTTATAATGAATATGGATATTCCAAATAAATTATATATTGATTCACATATACAATATGTCTACTTTATGTTTGCATCATAAAATTGATGAGTTTTAACTTTTGGAAGACACCAGAGGGCTTCAAAGTTCAGCAACAATTTTCCAATTTTTCGCAAAATTTTCAAAATCGGAATTTTTCAGGGACCAGTTCAGGTTTGAAGTGGATTTGAAGGGTCTTCTGGTTAGAAATACCCCATAAATGACCCCTTTATGAAAACTGTACCCCTCAAAATATTCAAAATGACATTCAGTCAGCATTTTAACCCTTTAGGTGTTTCACAGGAATAGCAGCAAAGTGAAGGAGAAAATTCAAAATCTTCATTTTTTACACTGGCATGTTCTTGTAGACCCAGTTTTTGAATTTTTACAAGGGGTAAAAGGAAAAAAATCCTCTTAAAATTTGTAACCCAATTTCTCTCGAGTAAGAAAATACCTCATATGTGTATGTCAAGTGTTCGGCGGGTGCACTAAAGGGCTCAGAAGCGAAGGAGCAACAATGGGATTTAGGAGAGTGAGTTTTTCTGAAATGGTTTTTGGGGGGCATGTCCCATTTAGGAAGCCCCTATGGTGCCAGGACAGCAAAAAAAAACACATTGCACACTATTATGGAAACGACACCCCTCAAGGAACGTAACAAGGGGTACGGTGAGCCTTAACACCCCACAGGTGTTTGACAACTTTTTATTAAAGTCGGATGTGTAAATGAAAAAAAAATATTTTTCCACTAAAATGCAGTTTTTTCCCCAAATTTTACTTTTTTACAAAGGGTAATAGGAGAAAATGCCCCCCAAAATTTGTAACCCCATTTCTTCTGAGTATGGAAATACCCCATGTTTGGACGTCAAGTGCACTGCGAGCGAACTACAACGCTCAGATGAGAAGGAGCGCCATTGAGCTTTTAGAGAGATAATTTGTTTGGAATGGAAGTCGGGGGCCATGTGCATTTACAAAGCCCCCCGTGGTGCCAGAACAGTGGACCCCCCCACATGTGACCCCATTTTGGAAACTACACCCCTCATGGAATGTAATAAGGGGTACAGTGATCATTTACACCCCACTGGCGTTTGACAGATCTTTGGAACAGTGGGCTGTGCAAACAAAAAAATTTAATTTTTCATTTTCACGTACCACTGTTCCAAAAATCTGTCAGACCCCTGTGGGGCGTAAATGCTCACTGTACCCCTTATTACATTCCATGAGGGGTGTAGTTTCCAAAATGGGGTCACATGTGGGTATTCATTTTTTTGCATTTATGTCAGAACCGCTGTAAAATCAGCCACCCCTGTGCACATCACCAATTTAGGCCTCAAATGTATATAGTGCGCTCTCACTCCTGAGCCTTGTTGTGCACCCGCAGAGCATTTTACGCCCATATATGGGGTATTTCCGTACTCAGGAGAAATTGCGTTACAAATTTTGGGGGTCTTTTTTTCCTTTTACCTCTTGTGAAAATAAAAAGTAAAGGGCAAGACCAGCATGTTAGTGTAAAAAAAATTTTTTTTACACTAACAGGCTGGTGTAGACCCCAACTTTTTCTTTTCATAAGGGGTAAAAGGAGAAAAAGCCCCCCAAAATTTGTAGTGCAATTTCTCCCGAGTACGGAAATACCCCATATGTGTCCCTAAACTGTTTCCATGAAATACGACAGGGCTCCAAAGTGAGAGAGCACCATGCGCATTTGAGGACTAAATTAGGGATTGCATAGGGGTGGACATAGGGGTATTCTACGCCAGTGATTCCCAAACAGGGTGCCTCCAGCTGTTGCTAAACTCCCAGCATGCCTGGACAGTCAGTGGCTGTCCGGAAATGCTGGGAGTTGTTGTTTTGCAACAGCTGGAGGCTCCGTTTTGGAAACACTGCTGTACAATACATTTTTCATTTTTATTGGGGGGGGGGCAGTGTAAGGGGGTGTATATGTAATGTTTTACTCTTTATTAGGTGTTAGTATAGTGTAGTGTTTTTAGGGTACATTCACACTGGTGGGTTACGGTGAGTTTCCCGCTAGGAATTTGCGCTGTGGCGAAAAATTTGCCGCAGCTCATACTTGAAGCAGGAAACTTGCTGTAAACCCGCCCGTGTAAATGTACCCTGTACGTTCACATAGGGGGGGGGGGGCAAACCTCCAGCTGTTTCAAAACTACAACTCCCAGCATGCACGGTCTGTCAGTACATGCTGGGAGTTGTAGTTTTGCAACAGCTGGAGGCACACTGGTTGGAAAACCTTCAGTTAGGTTCTGTTACCTAACTCAGTATTTTCCAACCAGTGAGCCTCTAGTTGTTGCAAAACTACAACTCCCAGCATGCACGGCCTGTCAGTACATGCTGGGAGTTGTAGTTTTGAAACAGCTGGAGGCACATTGGTTGAAAAATACTGAGTTGGGTTCTGTTACCTAACTCAGTATTTTCCAACCAGTGTGCCTCCAGCTGTTGCAAAACTACAATTCCCAGCATGTCTGATCACAGAAGGGCATGCTGGGAGATGTAGTTATGCAACAGCTGGAGGTACGCAACTACAACTACCAGCATGCCGAGACAGCTGTTTTCTGTGTGGGCATGCTGGAATTTGTAGTTTTGCAACATCTGGAGTGCTACAATTTAGAGACCACTGAACAGTGATCTCCAAACTGTGGACCTCCCAGATGTTGCAAAACTACAACTCCCAGCATGCCCAGACAGCAAACCGCCTGTGTGGGCATGCTAGGAGTTGTAGTTTTGCAAGATCTAGAGGGCAGTATAGAGATCACTGTGCAGTGGTCTCTAAACTGCAGACTTCCAGCTGTTGCAAAACTACAAATTCCAGCATGCCCACACAGCAAACAGCTGTCTGGGCATGCTGGGAGTTGTAGTTTTGCAACATCTGGAGGGCTACAGTCTAGAGACCACTATAGTGGTCTCAGACTGTAGCCCTCTAGATGTTGCTAGGCAACTACTCACCGGCTTCCGTCGCATCCGGGAGACGTCCTCTTCTGCCGCACGCCGCCGCAGATCTCCATCGCCGCTGCCGCCGATCGCCGTCGCTCCGCTGCCTCTGGAGGGGTAAGTGGACTCCGGCGCCGCTCCTCTTCGTTTTCCCCATTCTGCCCCGCCTATTGTGGGTGGGCAGGACGGGGAAAACGAAAGTAAACCCCTCCGCCCCAGATCTGCTATTGGTGGTCGCGTCTAGACCACTAATAGCAGAGATAGGAGGGGTGGCAACTCTGCCACCTCACTCCTATCGCTTTAGGGGGATCGTGGGTGTCTTAGATACCCGCGATCCCCCTTCTATTCCGGGTCACCATAGACCCGTAATGACCCGGAATCGGCGCAAATCGCAAGTGTGAATTCACTTGCGATTTGCGCCGATCGCCGACATGGGGGGGGTCTAATGACCCACCTGGGCATTTGCACGGGGTGCCTGCTGATAGATATCAGCAGTCACCCCGGCCCGGTCCCCGCGCGGCGGGGGCCGAAATTCCCACGGGCGTATGGATACACCCTTCGTCCTTAAGTACCAGGACGCAAGGGCGTATGCATACGCCCTTCGTCCCCAACAGGTTAAAAGGTGAGGAGGAAAAAACAAAAGTGCACAAAAAAAGTGAAAAAAATAACCATCCCCAATGAGTTAAGATGGCAACTAGCTGCAGCTTTTTTTTTTTTTTTTTTATCAGAAAACACAACTTTCCTCTGGGAACTTTTTCCAAGCAATTTTTTATTTTATTTTTTTTAATCGCCTTGTGTAAAACCACCTTAATGAGAAAAGGTGATAATGTGGGATTTCAATACATTGGATATTTTGGGACTGCTTTAGTGCATAAAGAATGCTATATAGAAAAAAGATGATATATATATATATATATATATATATATATATATATATATATATATATATATACATTTTCCTAGAAAATATATATATTTATTGGGTAAATTAATTTATTGAATATAGTAGTGTTTCTCGAAAATATTCAAGAAATTACCATTTTTAAACACCCATTTTCAGTGTGGTGAATTCATGCTTGAAGGCACTTTTTATGAAAAAATTAATCATTGTGACAACTACTTTCCTTTGAATATTAATTTGATTAATTTGTGTAACACTATAAATGGAATGAAACTAGTACCTCATAAAGCAAGAGTTATAGTATTCCCATTTACAAAATGCAGATGGAGAGTGTGTTTAGCATTCATTTTATTTCTAATCATTGCATTTTATTTACAGTATATGCAATTCAGTTTGAACCAGGCAGTTTTGTACTTTACTACTATTTTAGTATGTGCACGTTATTATTTTTGTAACTTAGCTGTACTAAAAAAACACATTATTTATTCCTCATGTTTAATGCTATAAACTTTACACTTTTTTATTCATCCCCCTCAAAAAAAAGACTAAAAGTTAATAAGCACGCCCTATGTACCCCAAAATGGCACCTATAAGAACTGCAACAGTCTTATTAAAAATAATTTCACATACAGTTCTATTGCTACTGAAAAAAGTCATTACTCTTAAAATGTGACACAAAAATAACTAATTCATATAAAATGGTTTTTATTGTTCAAAAGTTGTAGAACAGAAGAAAAGCCTTTCTCTGCTTCTGAGAGGAGAAGATGATTCAGAACCAGCCCACTTAAAGAATCATTGGCTGCAGATTGGTTGAGCAGGAATGTTCTGCTTTAGGAGTATATATATATATATATATATATATATATATATATATATATATATATCACAAGACTTCAAAACAGAAAGTGAAGTGCTGGCACTGCTCTCCCTCTATGCTCCCCCTTGAATGGTCTATGTTCACACTCTAGCTAGCAGCGTATCTTCGTGTGGTGGTGCTCATGTACTATAGTAGTAACGAGGTGAATACAAATCCATATAATAGAGAAGAAAGTACAGGCAACTCACCACGTTGTAGTAACTTCGTGTTTATTACTGGGACATGCAGGTAAAGCGGCTCCACGCCACACCGGGATGCCGAACACTAGTGCGTTAACCAATGACAGCTGTTTCTTTCCGTTCAGGAACTTCAACAGATTGTCTCCATTCACCTGTGCACGTGACTATATATCTCCTCCTTCATTTGTGACGTTGTGCCAAGGTGAGCGGAGTTTCAATCTTACAAATAGATTTACCAATATTAAATTTATAGAAAAATTACTTATTAAACATTTCATTATTGTATATAAGTGAAAATAGCATATCTGCTGTGGTAAAAAAAACTGTTTAAAACAAGACTACTAAAAACAGAACTATTTGTAGCTAAACCGATGTTTAGAGGAAGACTCCCATATCTATTCCGTCATTTAACCCTCTCATGTCTTGAGCTCCCGTTCTCAATATCCAACGGGCTTCTATTTCTCTTAATTTTTTCACATTGTCTTGATCTGGTTTTATTTTAACTTTTTCTATGCCTAAGAATTTTATATTTTTGATGTTTCCTGCATGTTCAGAGATCACATGTTCTATAAGTCGCGGTGATCCTTTTTTTGTTACTATAGAGTGCATGTGTTCTCTGAATCTAATATTCATGGGTCTGATTGTACTGCCTATGTAAAATCTCATGCATTCACATATGATTGCATATATCACATTTTTGGATCTACAACACATGAAATCTGTTATTTCTCTAGTAATACCCCCTATGTTTATACTGTTGCCAGTTATAAAATGGTCGCACCAGTTACAGTTTCCACATTTTTTGTTTCCTCTGATTATTGATTTATTTAGCCAGTTTTCTTCTGTTGTTCTTTTTTCCGTTATTTTACTTTTTACTAGTTCATCTTTTAAGTTTTTAGTTCCCTTGAACGCTATCATAGGTTTTTCTATTTTTATCTTACCAAGAATCTGATCTCTTTCTATTAAATGCCAATTAGTGTATATAGATCTTTTTATTAATTCATGCATAGGACTATATTTAAATGTAAATGTAAACCTCTCTTTCTTTATATCCTCATCTTTTATTCTAGTGTGTTTTCTGTGTCTCCTATTTTTTAATAGTGTACTTCTGTCAATTTTTTTTACTCTTTCTAGTGTATTTTTTAGTATTTGAGGTGGATATCCCCTATCTTCTAACCGTTGTATCAGTTCATCAGCCTGCGTGTTAAATGACTCTTCTGTACTATTTATTCGTCTCAATCTGAGTAATTGTCCGTATGGTATTGCTTCTTTCATGTGGGAAGGATGGTAGCTTTTGTAATGTAGTAAGGTATTGCTTGCGGTTTCTTTTCTGTAACCTATTGTAGTAAGTGTGTTATTTTGTTTTTTTATAAGAACGTCCAGGAATTCTAGTTCTGTATTGCTATATTTTGAGGTGAAAGCCATATTCATTTGGTTATTGTTGAGGTACTCAACGAATCTCTCAAAGTCTTTAGGAGAACCCTTCCAGAGCATGAACACGTCGTCTACAAAACGTGAATAGTGTCCAATATGCTCTAGGAAGGGATTATCACCTGTGAAGACATATTTTTCCTCAAAAATCGCAAGGTACAGGTTAGCTAGTGTGCATGAGACCGGGGTCCCCATTGTGGTCCCACCCCTTTGGGCGTACCATTGTTCCCCAAATTGGAAGACGTTATTTTTCAAAATAAACTCTATTGATTCGCAGACAAAGTTTACAAAATCTTTGGATTTTCCTGTCCGTATTAGGATTTCTCTGATGCAATCGACGGCCAGCCCCTGTGGTATTCGAGTATACAAACTTTCCACGTCAATTGACGCTAAGAGATAACCTTCCACACTGGAGATGTCGTTGAGTGCACCAAGGAAATAATCCGTGTCTTTTACTAGGGATGGCACATCAGCCAGCAATGGCCGTAACAACCAGTCGGTATATGCAGAGAGGGATTCTGTCAGTGAACCTACCCCAGAGACTATAGGTCTCCCTGGAGGGGAGACCATAGTCTTGTGTATTTTCGGTACGATGTACCATGTAGCATTTTTGGGGTTTAGTGGAAATAGCTTCTCTGCCATTTTATCTGACAGAATTCCTCTCTCTACCTGTTTTCTGAGTAAAGTTTGTAGCTGTGATTTAAGTTTTTTCATAGGACTAGCTTTTCATTTCTCATATGTCCTTATGTCATCTAGTTGGCGATGTGCTTCCTTTAAGTATTCTATTGTGTTCATGATTATGGTATTTCCACCCTTATCTGCTCTTTTTATCGTTATTTTATCCTTTTGGTTTTTTTAACCATGTTAATGCTTTTTGTTCTGCTATTGTTAAGTTTGCTGTATCTTTTGGATATATCTGTGCTTTTAAATCGTCGAGTACTTTTTGTTGAAATAGCTCCAAGTTTCCTCCTGGTTGTATGGGAGGAGAAAACGTAGAGCTATTCCCTCCTCTAAAATTTTGTACTTCGACTTCTGTGGGTGTTTCATCGGGTTCCCCGGTATTCTCCCCTAGCAACTCTGTTAATGCAAACAGACACTCCCTTTCGCTACCCACTGAATCTCTAAGAATATTGAAACCTAGAGGTCCTACTGTTACTGGGATCTCTCCTTCTTTTTGACTACCTTCCTTCTCTGCTTTTGTTTTATTGGCAAAGAACCTTTTTAAATTTAATTTTCTTATGGCTCTGTAAAGATCTATTTCAAAATCTTCCATATTAAAGTCTTCAACTAGACAAAAATTCAGTCCTCTTGAGAGGAGTTTTATAGTGTCCTCTTTAAGTACCAGACTGGACAGATTTACTACTGCTGGTGTATTTTTATTTATAGAAACAATATCCTTTTGTGTTAATCTTCTTTCTTCATTTATTCTGTCCATTATTACAGTTGATGTAACTTCTCCTCTTTTTTCTTTTTCTTCTCTTTTTATGACTGCCAGGTTACTCTCTTCCGTTTTGTTAGTTTTTTGGGATTTCTTTCCTCCTCCTCTTCCTCTTCTGATTTTTTTCTTGCTGTTTTCTTGTTTTTTTCCTTCTCGTTTTTTGACAGATCGTTGCTATTATTCACACTCTCTTCTGACGAACTGGTGTCTCCGTCCGTTGTCCAAAAGTCTGAGTTTTTTTTAATTTTTTTCTTGATTTTTTTTTATCTGTCTTTTCTTTTTTTGATATGAGGTTTTTTTTCCTTTCGGATTTATTTTTCCGTGTAGAAATACATTATCTGACTCATAGTCTATGTGATCTCTAAGGAATTTATCTCTTTTTATTTCTTTAATGTTTTTTTATAGAGTTATTAATTTTTTCTCGGTTTTCTTCATGAACTCATTGAATGAGTATGAGTAAAATGAGTTCATGAAGAAAACCGAGAAAAAATGAATAACTCTACAAAAAACCATTAAAGAAATAAAAAGAGATAAATTCCTTAGAGATCGCATAGACTATGAGTCAGATAATGTATTTCTACACGGAAAAATAAATCCGAAAGGAAAAAAAACCTCATATCAAAAAAAAGAAAAGACAGATAAATAAAAATCAAGAAAAAAATAAAAAAAAACTCAGACTTTTGGACAACGGACGGAGACACCAGTTCGTCAGAAGAGAGTGTGAATAATAGCAACGATCTGTCAAAAAACGAGAAGGAAAAAAACAAGAAAACAGCAAGAGAAAAATCAGAAGAGGAAGAGGAGGAGGAAAGAAATCCCAAAAAACTAACAAAACGGAAAAGAGTAACCTGGCAGTCATAAAAAGAGAAGAAAAAGAAAAAAGAGAAGAAGTTACATCAACTGTAATAATGGACAGAATAAATGAAGAAAGAAGATTAACACAAAAGGATATTGTTTCTATAAATAAAAATACACCAGCAGTAGTAAATCTGTCCAGTCTGGTACTTAAAGAGGACACTATAAAACTCCTCTCAAGAGGACTGAATTTTTGTCTAGTTGAAGACTTTAATATGGAAGATTTTGAAATAGATCTTTACAGAGCCATAACAAAATTAAATTTAAAAAGGTTCTTTGCCAATAAAACAAATGCAGAGAAGGAAGGTAGTCAAAAAGAAGGAGAGATCCCAGTAACAGTAGGACCTCTAGGTTTCAATATTCTTAGAGATTCAGTGGGTAGCCAAAGGGAGTGTCTGTTTGCATTAACAGAGTTGCTAGGGGAGAATACCGGGGAACCCGATGAAACACCCACAGAAGTCGAAGTACAAAATTTTTGAGGAGGGAATAGCTCCACGTTTTCTCCTCCCATACAACCAGGAGGAAACTTGGAGCTATTCCAACAAAAAGTACTCGACGATTTAAAAGCACAGATATATCCAAAAGATACAGCAAACTTAACAATAGCAGAACAAAAAGCATTAACATGGTTAAAAAAAACAAAAGGATAAAATAACGATAAAAAGAGCAGATAAGGGTGGAAATACCATAATCATGAACACAATAGATTACTTAAAGGAAGCACATCGCCAACTAGATGACATAAGGACATATGAGAAATGAAAAGCTAGTCCTATGAAAAAACTTAAATCACAGCTACAAACTTTACTCAGAAAACAGGTAGAGAGAGGAATTCTGTCAGATAAAATGGCAGAGAAGCTATTTCCACTAAACCCCAAAAATGCTACATGGTACATCGTACCGAAAATACACAAGACTATGGTCTCCCCTCCAGGGAGACCTATAGTCTCTGGGGTAGGTTCACTGACAGAATCCCTCTCTGCATATACCGACTGGTTGTTACGGCCATTGCTGGCTGATGTGCCATCCCTAGTAAAAGACACGGATGATTTCCTTGGTGCACTCGACGACATCTCCAGTGTGGAAGGTTATCTCTTAGCGTCAATTGACGTGGAAAGTTTGTATACTCGAATACCACAGGGGCTGGCCGTCGATTGCATCAGAGAAATCCTAATACGGACAGGAAAATCCAAAGATTTTGTAAACTTTGTCTGCGAATCAATAGAGTTTATTTTGAAAAATAACGTCTTCCAATTTGGGGAACAATGGTACGCCCAAAGGGGTGGGACCGCAATGGGGACCCCGGTCTCATGCACACTAGCTAACCTGTACCTTGCGATTTTTGAGGAAAAATATGTCTTCACAGTTGATAATCCCTTCCTAGAGCATATTGGACACTATTCACGTTTTGTAGACGACGTGTTCATGCTCTGGAAGGGTTCTCCTAAAGACTTTGAGAGATTCGTTGAGTACCTCAACAATAACCAAATGAATATGGCTTTCACCTCAAAATATAGCAATACAGAACTAGAATTCCTGGACGTTCTTATAAAAAAACAAAATAACACACTCACTACAATAGGTTACAGAAAAGAAACCGCAAGTAATACCTTACTACATTACAAAAGCTACCATCCTTCCCACATGAAAGAAGCAATACCATACGGACAATTACTCAGATTGAGACGAATAAATAGTACAGAAGAGTCATTTAACATGCAGGCTGATGAAATGATACAACGGTTAGAAGATAGGGGATATCCACTTCAAATACTAAAAAATACACTAGAAAGAGTAAAAAAAATTGACAGAAGTACACTATTAAAAAATAGGAGACACAGAAAACACACTAGAATAAAAGATGAGGATATAAAGAAAGAGAGGTTTACATTTACATTTAAATATAGTCCTATGCATGAATTAATAAAAAAGATCTATATACACTAATTGGCATTTAATAGAAAGAGATCAGATTCTTGGTAAGATAAAAATAGAAAAACCTATGATAGCGTTCAAGGGAACTAAAAACTTAAAAGATGAACTAGTAAAAAGTAAAATAACGGAAAAAAGAACAACAGAAGAAAACTGGCTAAATAAATCAATAATCAGAGGAAACAAAAAATGTGGAAACTGTAACTGGGGCGACCATTTTATAACTGTAACACCATTGACCAAGGGACAAAACCCTGGGTCACTAATACCCTTCTTACTCCCACCCCCTAAAACTTAACTTTTATTAAAGTCACAATAATAATAGTGATATGGTGATCAACTGAATTAAAATAAACCTCCTTGTGTGTATATAACTGTATAGTTGGTGAACTATGAGCTGGTTGCTTCTTAGTAATTGGTCATAGCCAGTGGTCTGCAGTCTCACTGGTTAATAAGACACAAGGGAGGTTTTATTAAAAACTGAATATGCCCCCTCTACATGTTTCGTTGCAGCAGCAACATCTTCAGGAGGGAAATGGGCATCTGAAGACCTTGCTGCTGCAACGAAACATGTAGAGGGGGCATATTCAGTTTTTAATAAAACCTCCCTTGTGTCTTATTAACCAGTGAGACTGCAGACCACTGGCTATGACCAATTACTAGGAAGCAACCAGCTCATAGTTCACCAACTATACAGTTATATACACACAAGAAGGTTTATTTTAATTCAGTTGATCACCATATCACTATTATTATTGTGACTTTAATAAAAGTTAAGTTTTAGTGGGTGGGAGTAAGAAGGGTATTAGTGACCCAGGGTTTTGTCCCTTGGTCAATGGTGTTACGATTAATTGACCCTAACCCATTCCGGGGTAAATAATTGTCATTTTATAACTGGCAACAGTATAAACATAGGGGGTATTACTAGAGAAATAACAGATTTCATGTGTTGTAGATCCAAAAATGTGATATATACAATCATATGTGAATGCATGAGATTTTA
The DNA here is from genome assembly GCF_029499605.1 of Hyla sarda. Classification (NCBI taxonomy): domain Eukaryota; kingdom Metazoa; phylum Chordata; class Amphibia; order Anura; family Hylidae; genus Hyla; species Hyla sarda. The sequence goes on from NC_079189.1 coordinate 164,058,293, forward strand.
CATAGGCAGTACAATCAGACCCATGAATATTAGATTCAGAGAACACATGCACTCTATAGTAACAAAAAAAGGATCACCGCGACTTATAGAACATGTGATCTCTGAACATGCAGGAAACATCAAAAATATAAAATTCTTAGGCATAGAAAAAATTAAAATAAAACCAGATCAAGACAATGTGAAAAAATTAAGAGAAATAGAAGCCCGTTGGATATTGAGAACGGGAGCTCAAGACATGAGAGGGTTAAATGACAGAATAGATATGGGAGTCTTCCTCTAAACATCGGTTTAGCTACAAATAGTTCTGTTTTTAGTAGTCTTGTTTTAAACAGTTTTTTTTTACCACAGCAGATATGCTATTTTCACTTATATACAATAATGAAATGTTTAATAAGTAATTTTTCTATAAATTTAATATTGGTAAATCTATTTGTAAGATTGAAACTCCGCTCACCTTGGCACGACGTCACAAATGAAGGAGGAGATATATAGTCACGTGCACAGGTGAATGGAGACGATCTGCTGAAGTTCCTGAACGGAAAGAAACAGCTGTCGTTGGTTAACGCACTAGTGTTCGGCATCCCGGTGTGGCGTGGAGCCGCTTTACCTGCATGTCCCAGTAATAAACACGAAGTTACTACAACGTGGTGAGTTGCCTGTACTTTCTTCTCTATTATATGGATATATATATATATATATATATATATATATATATATATATATATATTATACAAAAAAAGAGAGGATTGCAGCAGCACACATTGGTCAAAAAATAGAGGCTCTTAGCGCACTTTTTGATCAAACGTGTCCCCCATCCACCACAGGGAGGTGGCCTCATTTAGGATGGGACCCTAGCACACATTCTGAGCCTAATACTCAAATATCCACTCACCTCTGCTGGGCATATAGCCTCTGACTGGGTGACATGCTGGATCCATAAACAATTTAAAACACCACCTGTGAAAAAGGGGGAGGGGTGCGCAGCTAAAGAGGGTGCCATTTACCCTCTGAGTTGTACAAACAAGCAAAAAGAAAAATATCCAGCACAACAACCTAATACACGGGTGCACGCTGCTATGGCAGATACAGAGCATACAAAAAAAGAGGATTGCAGCAGCACACATTAGTCAAAAAATAGAGGCTCTTAGCACACTTTTTGATCAAAAAGTGTCCCCCATCCACCACGGGGAGGTGGCCTCATTTAGGATGGGACCCTAGCACAAATTCTGAGCCTAACACTCAAATATCCACTCACCTCTGCTGGGCATATAGGCTCTGACTGGGTGACATGCTGGATCCATAAACAATTTAAAACACCTATATATGCCCAAATGCACCTTTACCATTCCACGAGATGTGAACCGAAAAGGCGCTTTATTTGTCTTGTTTTATTAGTACTGTAAAATACAGTATGTTGTATAAAGTAGTATTTATCTATGCATTTAAATGTTGTGAATGTTGATGATATAATTTTAAACCTCTTAAAGATGCAGGGTTTTTCCGTTTTTGCACATTCGTTTTTTCTTCCTGAAATTTAAAAATCTAAACTCTTTAAATTTTGCACCAAAAATTCCATATTATGGCTTATTTTTTTGTGCCACCAATTCGACTTTGCAGTGACATTAGTCATTTTACCAAAAAATCCACAGTGAAATGGAAAAAAAATCATTGTGCGACAAATTGAAAAAAATGCCATTTTGCAAATTATGCATTTTTCTATAAAAATTACATCTTATCTTTATTCTATAGGTCCATATGGTTAAAATTATACCCTACTTATATAGGTTTGATTTTATCTTATCTCTGGAAAAAAAAAATTATAACTAAATGCACGAAAATGAATACGTTTAAAATTGTCATCTTCTGACCCCTAGAACTTTTTTATTTTTCCAAGAACGGGCCGTTATGATGGCTCATTTTTTGTGCTGTGATCTTAAGTTGGAATATTGGTATCAATTTAGTTTTGATAGGACTTTTTGACCACTTTGTATTCATTTTTTTTTGTGCTATAAAAAGTGACCAAAATACGGTATTTTGGGCTTTGGAAATTTTTTTGCGTGCGTCATTGACCGTGTGGTTTAATTAACAATATATTTTTATTGTTCGGACATTTCCGCATGCCATGATACCACATATGTTTATTTTTATTTATATTTACACCTTTTTTTTTTTTTAAATGGGAAAATGGGGGGGATTCTTACTTTTATTGGGGAAGGGGTTAATTCATAATTAGTAACTTTTTTTCCCCACTTTTTTTTCCCTTCTAGGGGCTATAATAAGCATTACATTGATTCCTAACACTGATCATTGGCATAGAACTACATGCAGATGATCAGTGTTATTGGGGCTTGACTTCTCCTGCCTGGATCTCAAGCATGGAGAAGTTAATCACCAGTTGGATGCACCGGAGGAAGGTAAGGGACCCTCCTGCTGCATTCTAGCTGATCAGGACACCAAGGTTTCCCTGCGGTACTCCCGATCACTCCAACTAAGCTGCCGGGATACAATTTTTTCAACTTTAGATGCTGCAATAGACTTTGATCGCCGCGTCTAAAGGGTTAATAGCTCGCTGCAGAACAATCGGTGCTGCGTGCTATTAGCCCAGTGTCCTGGCTTTCATTAGCCGCCAGAACCAACCTGCTATAGAGTCACGGTGTGACCAGGCGTTAAAGACCGGGTACAGGGCATACAGGTACTCCCTGCGTCCTTAAATGGGCACTGTCACCAACTTTATTTTTTGATATGTTGTAGTACTTATGTACTACAACATATCTCTAATATACTTTTATTATTATTATTTTTTCATTAAAAAGGTTTAATTTACATTTAAAAACTGGCCACTGAAAAAGGACTGATTTTGCAGTGGCAATCAGTCCTTTTTCAGTTAGGCTGCACTCACTACCCTGCCTGTCAATCAGACAGGCGTGAGCGAGCGCATTGGCTCCCTGGCCACTGGCTGGGAGGCCACTCCTCCCGCACATCTCCACTGCCGCCTCGTTGCCGCCGCTGTCCCTGCACGCCCGCTGCCGGACTCTGCAGTAACTGCAAGTGTAATGAGGGAACGGGGTATGCGGGGCGCGGGGAGGGGAGGAGGGAATGGGCTAGTGCCGTAGCGGGGGGGGGGGGGACAGGCTAGCGCCATAGCGCCGCTTGTAACTAACTAATGGTTTATCTACACAGGGTGCCTCCAGCTGTTTCAATACTACAACTCCCAGCATGCCCTGACAGCCAATAGATGTCAGGGCAAGCTGGGAGTTGTAGTGGTGAAACAGCTGGAGGCACCCTGTGCAGATGAACTAAGGGCAGAAGTCCCCCCCAGCAGGCATCAGTGACGTGGTGCCTGCTGGGGAAATCTGCCTGGTAGTGAGCACACTGCCAGACAGACAAAAGGCATTTTTAATATAGCAAAAATAAAAATTTCAAGCAGGGAGGGGTTAGGGATAGATGGGCAATAGGCAGGGGCAGAAAAAAAATAGGATGGTGGGAGCTACCCTTTAAGGGATTAAACATTTTTTATATGCAATTAGAAGGCATGTTGTAAGTCAGCCTATTTGTGGATGGGTAAAAACATTCAACTACCTCAACTACATTCAACTATTGTGTGGACTTGTATGTAAGTATAACTATTTTACAATTTTTACACCCCCACTAGTCATGGAATTATTTTTCCCTTGACAGCCCTTGTTTGCATTTTTTTTTTTTTTTATAATAAACATTTTTTGTTTGACACCATTTGATACAAAAACCTAGCACCAGTGCAACACTGTATCCCTTTCACTTTATTTTCTGCATGGGCAGAGAACTGTAGCACAAGCTTATTAAACTAAAAATGTTCTTAGGGTTTCACTTAAAATTGGAATAGCCAATCAGAAGTTATCTGCTAATTTATATGACACATCACACAGGCTTATTAAATGATTAATGAAGAGATGTCTTCTCATACTGACTGCTAAAATCCCAATTCTAAAGCAACTCCTCAACCTAAGAACTCTTTGGAGTGAGGTATAGAGTTTTTCTTAATTTTGTGGTACACAATTTTTCATGCTTGCCATAAAAAAGGGCAACACATGCATAGCTTGTGGGGCAGTTTTAATGGTGGCCCAACTAGTTTAACCTCTTAAGGACACAATGCGCCCTGTGCACGGTCCAGGTATATAACGCGGGGTCACATGAAAGCCAGGACCCTGGGCTAATAGTGTGAGGCACCGATCGTTGTGCCGCACGCTATTAACCCTTTAGATGTGGCGTTCAAAGTTGATTGCGCGTCTAAAATGAAAGTAAAAGCTTCTTGGCAGCTCAGTCGGGCTGATCGGGACCATCGCGGTGAAATTGCGATGTCCCGATCAGCTAGAATGTGAGGGGCGGTCCCCTTACCTGCCTCTGTCGCGTTCAATCGGCGATTGATTGCTCCAAGCCTGAAATCCAGGCTTGAGCAATCGTTTGCATAGAACACTGATCTTTGTCGTGTCAATGCAAGGCAATGATCTGTGTATGAGATTGGTGTGTGCATTGTCATAGCCACTGAGGGGGGGGGGGGGGGGCTATAACACTGCAAAAAAAAGTGAAAAAAAAATTATAAAGATCATTTAACACCTTCCCTAATAAAAGTTTGAATCACCCCCCTTCCCATTAAAAGAAAAATTGTGTAATTAAAAATAAACAATTCCAAAGTCCAAAATTGCGTCTTTTTGGTCACTTTTTATATCATGAGAAAATTTATAAAAAGTGATCAAAAAGTCCGATCAATATAAATATGGTACCGGTAAAAACTTCAGATCACAGCGCAAAAAATGAGCCCTCATAACGGCCTGTATGCAAAAAAATATAAAAGTTATAGGGGTCAGAAGTTGACAATTTTAAACATATAAATTATACAAATAATACAAAATCAAACCTATATAAGTAGGTTATCATTTTAACCATATGGACCTACAGAATAAAGATAAGTTGTAATTTGTACAGAAAAATGCACTGCGTAGAAATGGAAGCCCCCAAAATTTATAAAATGGAATTTTTTCTTCAATTTTGTCGAACAATGAATTTTTTTTCCACTTCATCGTGGATATTTTGGTAAAATAGCTAATGTCACTCCAAAGTAGAATTGGTGGCGCAAACAATAAGCCATAATATGGCATTTTAGGTGCAAAATTTTAAGCGTTATGATTTTTAGAAGGTGATGAGTAAAAGATGAAAATGCAAAAACGGAAAAACCCTGCGTCCTTAAGGGGTTAAGACTGCGTTCACATCATGTTTTTATCATTATGTTGGGCTTTACATCAGAAACCTGTCAAAAAAGGATGGCGATGTATTGCTTAGTGTGTTGCCAGTTGGCCAAATTACTTTATTAAGCCAATTGTTGTCTAACTGTGTGCATATTGAGTCCATGACCTGAATGGATGTGCTTTCAGTGTTGGACTAAAAAATTTGATAGACCTCAGTGACATCTGGAAAATGGACCGTAGATATCATAACAATTAGACTATATTTGCCCTATTATAGTCAATATGCCCGCTTGCATGTTTGTATCCATTTTTACATTTTTGCAATGCACAGCCCGATTGAGAACTAAAAATGTGATGTGACTAATCATTAAGGATGTTGCTTTCTATAGGGTGGAAATGTCAACCTATTCAGATAAAATAAAAAACCTGATAATAACTGGAAGGTGTTCACATTATAGTCATTCTGATAGCAAAGGGAAAAACTCAAAGATCTATGAAATAATTGTTAACACTGCGGAATTCCGCGAATTCCGCGAGTAAAAGTCTGCACAGTGAACATTACCATCAGTGTGAATGGGTCTTCCGCGAAACCTGTTCACACTGTGGAATTTCAGCGGCATACAATTGTATACCACTGTATTCAATACAATTGTATGCCGCTGAAATTGTTCCGCTCAAAGAAAGAACATGTTCATTCTTTGCGCGGAAGTCCGAGAGCACTGCATAGCCATCAATGGTGACGGCGCAGTGCCATGCGGTCCTACCGCCGCTGCTGGCTGCCAGTCTGAATCTCTGCTCGCTGAATTCAGCGAGCGGAAATTTCGTTCACACTCTGTAGTGGGAACATACCCTAAAGGAGGAGTATTTTGCTAAAAAATGTATCCAATTTCTGAAGGATGGGGCATAAGGTTTAGATTGCAGGGGATCCGACCTCTGGGATCCCTTGCAACCTCCTGTATGGGGTCCCAGCTCTTCCCAGGAACAGAGTGTTCCAAGGGATACAGAGCGTTCCAAGGGATAGGGGATACGTTTTTCAGCATGATATATCTCTTTTAAATGAAGTATTCCGACATCAGATTATTATTTTTTTTTAAACAATGCTGCCTAAGCATATAGCATGGTTTAACTGTCTGTCCCAGTTCTCAAATCACTAAAACTGTGTTTTTGTGGGTGTCTACCACCTGTCCCCTACCATGGCCAAAATCACTACTTCCTATTTCAATAGTTTCTAAGTTTCTAATAGTTTCTAAGTACTTTAATTTCTTCTCCTTTGTTCATTATCATAGCCCTCAAAGATTGCCTACTCCCCTGCCACAGAACAAGAGCTTCTGCAGAACAATGCAGCAGTTGCTGTATTTATCCTAGGTCTGCTCCTCTACCTTTGGCATCAGGAAGGTAGTGATATAAGCTGTAGGGACTGGGTAGATGTGGTCATTCAAGGATGGGGCTTGAGCTCCAGTCAAGCCTCCTAAGACAGCAATGAATGATGTATTATCGTGGGAGGGGAAGCCAGGAAGCTGCTGAGACAACGCTACACTGAAAATGAAAGGACTATACAACTTTCTGTGGTTGTTTAATTTGTTATAGCAATGTACAAATAATGTATAGTAATGTACAAGTAATGTATAGTAATGTACAAGTAATGTATCTGACAAAATGGCACAGAACATTTAGTGCATCTTTAGTCTTATAGGAACACTAAATAAACATTTAAAAAAAAAAATGACCAATTACTTTAATGAGCCAGAGCCTTTATTGTGGAAATAAAGAAAATGAAATAAATTAAAAATACATGCATCAATGGTTTATGATCAAAATGGAGTCAATGTGAATGTTAACATTGGTTATACGTATTAAAATCAGATGCAAATAAATATGCTTTATGCAAAAACTCTGCCATTCATGTTGACAACAATGTATAAAATGCATTTTTTAGAACTAGAAATGACATGTGAAAGCAACAGTGAATGTATTTAAACATATCATATTTATTCAAATACAGCAACATAATCAACAATGAATCATTTAAATAGAATTTATAAAACAGTAAATGCAACTAAACAAGGGTGATTATTTTATGTAATACAACTACAGTAGACATTAAAGGAGAACTTTGGTGCAGAGATAAAAGATAAGTGTCTGATCGCTGCCCCCTTCCATAATCTCCTGCAGGGCACCCCAACTGTCCCCAGGAACTAGGCATGTTGACCCCCGCACAAAGGCTGTTGCTTCATGTGGGGATCGACACACCCCATTCCTGGGGACTGCCGGGGGGGGGGGGGGGGGTCCCAGCAGTCAGACCCCCCTCGATCAGACACTTATCTCCTATCCTTTGGATAGCACTCCTTTAATGATACAGTGGATATGATAAAGGATTCATATTTGTAGTAAAACAGTAGAACTCTGCTCCTGGCCCTGCTCTGGGTAGACAGACTCATCTGCAAATTTATCTAAATGGTGAAGCATATAGTCTATGCTTTGCTGCTCAGTGTACAGGAGCAGGGACTCCTATCTTTGTCATGAGTTCCTGCCCTGTGTGTAGCATCTATCATATGCCAATAACATTAGTTAGCCGTATGGTGCACTGTATAAGTGTGTAGGGGACCATGCCTGCTCATTCTGGAGCTGAGCTTAGGAAACATGGATGTTCAGAGAGAGAAAAAAAGGCATCCTACAGGTGACATTATGGTGGGGAATACTGTTATGAGTGAAGAACATTCATATTAGTTTTATGAATTCTCTAGGCACTGTATTCAAGGTATTGACAGTACCAGAGGCTTATTTTTAGAGGTTATGGTAAGGCTATGTTCACATCTTTATTTGTGATCTACTTTTATTGTGTACACCAGGGGTACTCAACCACTTTAAGTAGGGGTCCGCTTTTCCAGGTCTGCCATCCGATGAAGGTCTGAGCTAAATGCTAAAACCTTGCTCACACCTAGCGACCGCAGTGCCATGTCAGAAATAGATACTGCCTGTTGTAGAACATAATTAGTACTTAATAAGTCATAATTGTTCTCCAACTGCCACACACTGTTCCCCTGGTATAAAACTGTCACACACTGTGCCCCTGAATATATAACTGCCACATACTGTGCCCCTGAATATATAACGGCCACACACTGTGCCCCTGGTATAATACTGTCACACACACTGTGCACCTGATATAATACTGTCACATGCTGTATACCTAAATAGAATGCTGTCAAACACTGTGCCCCTGATATAATACTGCCACACACCTGTCCCTGAGTATCATACTACAACACACTGTGCCCCTGGGTACAATACTGCCACAAATTGTGCCCCTGATTATAATGCTGCCTCACACTGTTCCCCCGAGTATAAAACTACCACATGCTGGGCCCCCAAATTTCCATTGCTACTGTGCCCTGAAGCAAATTATGTGCCCCTTAAAACATTGAGCAATGAACTTTCCAGCTATTGCAAAAGTACAACAGCCATCATGCAGACAGAAGAACATGATGGGATCCGTAGTTTTGAAACAACTGTAGAGATAAAGGTTGGGAAATTCCTGTAATGCACATACTTCCAGGGCCGGACTGGGAACAAAAATAGGCCCAGGCATATTAGACTATGCAGCCCATTAAAAGAAAATAGGCTGCATACATTAAAATCACCTCGGTTTAAGTTGCTCTCCAGCTGTTGCAAAGCTTCAGGCATTATGGGAGTTGTAGTTTTGTAACAGTTGGAGAACCACAAATTGGGGTACAGTATCACCCATCATCACTTCAGAAATTACAAGTGACTACAGCTCTGATGGGACATAGTCAGGAGAATACACAATTATATAATGACTCACAGGAGACATCTCTATTGTCTTTAATTTTCTTCTTCCTCTGGTCCTGGTCTTCTTTCAGCTCCATCTTCTCTGCAGAGTCTGATGCCCGCACATCATTGAATACTTTGTTGGTAGATCCTCATCCTCTGTATAAAGACAATAATCATTATAACCCTGCAAGACATCATGACCCCTAAAAATAATACTGCCAGACACTATTTCCTCTTTTTGTCAGAATCCCACCCCTGTACTACCCCCAGACCCATTTTTCTCCTCCTCCTGCAGACCCCTAAGGGCTTCTCCACACCATGGACATTTAGTCGGTGCAATGTCCGCTTGCTGCAGGCGCCACCAAAGCCATTGGCGTTAGGACTGCACGGATGTGTGCCATCTCTATAGATGACAATGCAGTCCACCAGCAGAATGGACGTCCACCCAAAGAACGAACATGTTCGTTCTTGGGGTTTACGTCCATTCTGTTGGGGGAATTCCACTGTGGCGATTCCACAGTATGCACAGAGCAGCAGAAAACCATTGAAAACAATTGGACTCTTCTGCTGGAGGAATGTCCTCAATGTGGATTGGCCTTAAGTCCCCCTAGACCCCTAGGTCCTCTTCCAGACCCATCTTTCCTCCGTTCCTTCAGATCCCCCCAGACTCCTCTTTCCCCTGACCCCTAAGTCCTCCTCCAGACTCCTCTGCTCCTTAAGACCCCTACATTATCCTTTTTTACACTTTTCTGTCCCCTCCAGACCCCTCTGTCCCTTTCTGCCCTAACACTCCCTACCCACCAAGACCCCATGCATCATTCTTCTTTACACTTTTCTGCCCCCCAGACCCATTTATCCCCTTCTGCCCCAACACCTCTACCAAGATGCCTGCTTCATTCTTCTATAAACTTTTCTGCCCCCCCCAGATCACTCTGTCTCCTTCCGCCCTAATACCGCCACCCCCAAGACCCCTGCATCATTTTTCTTTACACTTTTCTGCCCCCCAGACCTCTTTATCTGCTTCTGCCCTAACACCCCTCCCAAGACCCTTGCTTGATTCTTACCCCAGACCCTTTTATTGCCATCTGCCCTAACACCCCCAAAGACCCCTGCATCATTCTCATTTACACTTTTCTGCCCCCAGACCCCTTTATCCCCTTCTGCCATAACATTCCTAAAATACCCCTGCATCATCCTTTTTTACACTTTTCTGCCCCCCAGACCCCTTTAGCACTTTCTGCCCTAACAACCACCCCCAGCCAAACACTTACTTTCATGTTATGGCACCGACAGATGGCTGGCCCTGCTGACAGCCTTGTCCTGCTGCTTCTGTATCGTAGGTCTCGTGCTGCTCCACTAACCGTGCAGCCTGCATCACAGAAGAAGTGCTGGCTGGGAACGGAAAGCAGTGTTCCCTCACTCTGGCTGTACTTGTCTATTCATTAGTATTGTTGTCTAAAAGACATATGAATATGAGGACAGCAGCTGCCACTAGAGATGAGCAAATTTTTAAAAAATTTGACGAATTTATTGAAAAAATGTGGTTCGGTACTTATTTATTTGTGGCAAATCACTATTAAAAATGTCTTTTTCTGACCTACAGAGAGGCTCAATAGGGGTGTACAACACATTGCTTTGTCCTAACATGCATAGGGAGTGTGCTGTGTTAGTGAAATAATACTGTTATTCGGTATGCCATACAGATTACAGGCAATGCTATTAGAATCACTGCCACAGAGCGTCTGGATGTAACAGATCTTTAATGTAATTTTTCTTTCATTTAATTTGAATTTATAAAAAAACTTTTGATTACCTATTCTGGAGAGCATTGAGCTGGTGGTGCGCCGCGAGGCGAGCTACCACCTGTTCCAGCCCCTGCTTCTCAGCGCACCCCCCATCCCCTGAGTGCCCACTAGAAAAGCGATGGACTGCGGTACCAGCAACTTGGACAGGAGCACATTCAACTTCTATGCCATTGGATAAGTGGGCGCATAAAGCTAGAAGTGGCTGCAGTGAAAAAGCTCGTACTTGTTTCTTAAAGGGTACCTCTCATCAAAAAAACTTTTGATATATTATAGATTAATGTATGCAGAATAACTTTACAATTGCATGTTATTAAAAAATATGCTTCTTTCTATTTAATTTTCCACTTTGAAGAAATGACCACTAGGATCTCCCTACCAGTCCTGGCAAGCATTTCAGACTCATGCTGAAGACCTAAACACTACGAGCTGCCAGTCTGCTTTGTTCACAAAGGAGAACACTCAGAGCTGCCAGCCTGCTTTGTTCACAGCCTGTTTGGCTGCGAACAAAGCAGGCTGGCAGCTCTGAGTGTTTAGGACTCCAGCAGTAGTCAGAAATGCTTGCTGACAGGACTGATCGGGAAAAATACAATAGAAAGAAGCATATTTTTCATTAACATGCTATTGGAAAGTTATTAAACATTCATTAATCTAAAATATATCAAAAGTTTATTTGATGAGAGGTACCCTTTAAAATCGAGCTGGTGGTCCTTCGCCAGGTGAGGTACCACCTGTTCCAGCCCCTGCCTCTCAGCACTGTGAAAGTGCAAAAGTTTAATTTAATCAGTTATGGTTCATTGTTATCGCTCCAAGCTATTTCATTGGATTCTTGTGATAACTCCACAGGTAATATGACGGTGACGACCATAGGACCTCAGTCTTGAAATTTAAATTTAGGATTTATGTTAGATTGCTAAGTTTAATGTCCCGGTGTTTACTTTGACCAGGAGTCACATGGCGGCAGAATGACAGAGCCTAGAGGTGGCAGCAGCATGAGAAGACCATAATCTGGCAGAATGACACAGCCTGGAATTGGTGGCAGCAAGAGGAGACCATATAGTGGCTGAATGACACAGCTTGCAGCTCGCGGCAGCATGAGGAGACCATAGGGCCTCACAATCCTTAAAATTTAAAGATTAATTTTAAAATTGAAATTGAAGATTTATGGTAGCTAGTGATACCATAAAAATTGTAGGTAATGCCCCAGGCCCGTCAGCATCAGTTAACCATATAGTGGCTGAATGACAGCTTGAGTAGAACATATAGTGGCTGAATGGCACAGCCTGGAGTTGGTGGCAGATGAGGAGACAATAGGGCTTCACAAACCATAAGATTAAAATATGAATTTTCAATTTTAAATTGAAGATTTATGGTAGCTAGTTCTACCATAATTTTTTTTAGGTAATGTCCAAGGCCCAGCAGCATAAGTAAACCATATAGTGGCTGAATGGCAAAGCCTGGAGTTGGCGGCAGCATGACTAGAACATATAGTGGCTGAATGGCACAGCCTGAGTAGAACATGTAGTGGCTGAATGGCACAGCCTGGAGTTGGCAGCAGCATGACTAGAACATATAGTGGCTGAATGGCACAGCCTGGTGTTGGCGACAGCATGACTAGAGCATATAGTGACTGAATGGCTCAGCCTGGAGTTGGCGGCAGATGAGGAGACCATCTAGTGGCTGAATGGCACAGCCTGGAGTTGGCGGTAGCAGTAGTAGAACATTTAGTGGCTGAATAGCACAGCCTTACATTGGCAGCAGCATGAGTAGAACATATAGTGGCTGAATGGCAAAGCCTGGAGTTGGTGGAAGCATCTGGAGACCATATGGTGGCTGAATGAGAAAGCCTGGAGGTGGTAGCAGCATCAGGAGTCCTGAAAGTGACCAGATGACAGAGTGGTGTGGTGGGTGGCAATATCAGTACCCGGTGACGAAGGTGGGTGAAAAAAAGTCTGATGCGGAGGAATGTTTGTAACTAGGGAGCAGCGCCTTAAATCTGTATGGTGCTATGCATATTTGTGAAGTGTCGGTGTGGCACCATGGTCAATCTACGCTGATACATCAGGCATTGGTGGGTGGAAATCCTGGCTGATCCATGCCTGATTCATCTTCACCAAGATCAGTCTCTCCACATTTTTCGTGGACAGACGAGTTCTCCTTGGGGTGACTATGGCCCCCACCGCACTAAATACCTGCTATGATGGCACACTACTGGCTGGGCAGGACAGCTTTTCCAGGGCAAACTCTGCTAGTTGGCTGCCCAGAAGTCCAGCGGATCTTAAAGGTGTCTTGGCATGGGTATGTCAAGGTATGTCACCACCTGCTGGTTCTGGTCCTGCTCCATGTCTACCTGCTGATAATGAGTTGCTTCACTATGTGGGTGAAGAAAGGCACTCATCAGTGACTGTAGACCCAGGCTGCTGCTGATGGAGCTGGTACTGCTCTTGCCACCCCACCCGTCCCCAGCAGCCATGGCAGTGAAAGGTGAGCGTAGAGGGCCCAACGAGCCAGACTTGCGAGAGGATGGATGATGGTGCCAATAGGGATCGCCCAACTGACTATGTAGGATGTCTCTGGAATTCCAGCGTGTGGCAACTCCGCAAATAAGACTATGTTGGGGGGATACCGTTCTGACGCTGCTGCTCAAGGAAGGTGTGCTTCTGGGTGTACGAGTGGCTGTAGTGCATGCAAAGTTTGCTTCCCATTGATAGGATGTCTTGCAAATGGGGGAAACACTTCAGGAACTGCTTGACTACCAGATTGAACATGTGTGCCATACAGGGCTCCTGGCTCTGCCTTCCTTGTTGCAGCGCTGACAAGATGTTCTTCCCGTTGTCAGTCACCATGGTTCCTATTTCCAGTTTTCGTGGAGTAAATGCTCCGATTCTTTATGAATTACTTTTAGCAGTTCCTTCTTTGTGAGACTCCATTCACCAAGGCAAACCATGCAAAGAATAGTGTTACACCGCTGTGCCCTGTGCTGTGGAGGCTGAAGACACTGTGGAGGATGAGGAGGTGGAGTCAAACACTGTCACAGGACCAACGGCCTTAGAGCGTGGAGGAAGAAGCGGCATTACCTGTCCAAGTTGGTGCTGTGGCTGTGCAGAAACCACATTCACCCAGTGGGCCGTAAAGGACATGTATTGTCCCTGACCATAGTTACAGCTCCAGACGTAGGTGCTGCCGTGCACTTTGGTACACACCGACTGGCTCAAGGACTGACCCACCTTCTCTTCCACAAGGTTGTGCAGGGCTGGTACTGCCTTCTTCACAAAGAAATGACAGCTTTGCACTCTCCACCTCGGCTCGGCACAAGCCATCAGTTCTCTGAAAGGTGCAGAGTCCACCACTTGAAAAGGGAGGGACTGCAGCACCAGCAACTTAGACAAGAGCACATTCAACTTCTGTGCTTGGATGAGTGGGCGCATACTGTTGTCTCTTGGACATGGCTTCGCTGATCGAATGTTGGCAGAATGACTGACTAAAAGTAGGAGGAGCAGGAGCATCTGGAGCCACAGAAGGAGGGTATGACACACAATTCACTTTGGCTGAGGTGGTGGAACCTTGGCTGGCTGAAAGTGGGAGTAGCGTGCCACTGGTTGATGCCGCAGTCTGGACCACTGCTTGATGAAAAACTGCCACAACGCCGAGTAGCTGATTTTCCCACCAACAGTCTGCACTAATTGACTGCTACTGCCGTCTCCAGGAACCCCTGTTATGCTACCTCCTGGGAAGATAGGCTGCCGCAAAGCAGGTGGTCTCCCCAGGCACATTTGGCTTCAGAATTTCCACTTCTGCCACCATGCTGACTGTCAACCATGCTACCACCTTGCTGGCTCAGCTGCTTTCTCATGGGCAACCTGCAACCCTCTTCTCCTGATGATGATGAAGCCCCTTCTGCACCCGGCTTCCAATTGCAATTGGCTTCATCACCATCGAGTTCTGTCTGCACGTCACTGATATACTCCTCAGGTTCCTCAACAGTGTCTGCTTCAGGACCCTGAATGCTGGCAACACAGCCTCCCACGTCACTCTCCTCATAACTACTTGCCCACCTAAAGGAGGAAGCGGTGGATGTCTTCTTCACTTATTGGCCGGGCTTTAGCTGCTGACTGTCCTCTATTAGATCATCCTCACTGAATAGTGGAGCTGAACCCCCAGCATAAGTTAATTCTTTAGGGTAGGGAACAGCAAAGAACAGAGGTAATGGGTGGACAGGGACTTTTTCTACTTATTTTTCTATTTCTTTCCTCATTGTCATTTACATACGGATCACATTATATGGATCCGGAATACCAGGCTCCCTCCTCTATGTTGGATATATGAGAAACACATGAAATACTGTTGGTTGCTACATCCATTTTTATATATAACTTCCTGGATCTCGGGTGTTGTGTAGGGACTCTGGTCAGTCTACCTTACACACCGGGTGAGTTCTTTCTGTATATATAACTAAGGTGATTGGTGTTGGATTGGAGCGCTGTCTATATTTTTCTACTGACATATTTCTCAGGGACTGCTCCCGGGCAATGCCAACTGAGTAGAGGGAACCCACCGTCTGTTGACTGCAGGTATCAGATGTCACTTGTGAGGAAGTGGATGACCATGTTAACCCAACGATGACAGCAGATGGGTTGCTGGTCGAGACACGACCGCTAGCTAATACTGGGAGCTAAGGCCTCTCGCTGCGACTCCTGCTGCCACTCGCCCCTCGTCTGCTGTGACCTCTGCCTGATTAATTTAGGCCTCTGCCACTCCTGTGCACGTCCTGGCACTTCTCTGCCTGACATACTTAGTGCGTATATGAGGGAAGTACAATACGCTTCACTATGCTTAAAACAGTATTTGTCTAGAACAGCAGCAGTTGTGTACTTATGGCTGTCCTTTCACAGTATCTAGGACCTTGACAGATTAACAGGTACAAAATAGTACACTACCTAGATGTAGGTATGTGGTATGCACTTATGAGGGCAGAAAAATTAGCTACAGTACACTTAAAAACGTTTTTTGAGTACAGCAACAGCCAATATGTACTTTTGCCTGGCCTTTCACAGTATCTAGGGCATTGACAGATTAACAGGTGCAAAACAGTAAACTAATTAGATGTAGGTATGTGGTATGCACTTATGTGGGCACAAAAATGTGCTACAGTACGCTTAAAGAAGTAGTTGAGTAAAACACCAGCCAGTGATTACTTTTGCCTGGACTTTTACAGTATCTAGGCCATTGACAGATTAATAGGTACAAAATAGTACACTATTTAGATGTAGGTATGTGGTATACACTTATGAAGGCAGAAAATGTGCTACAATACTCTTAAAAAAGTATTTTCTTTTCCATAAGAAAATTACAAAACTTCTTTTTACAATATAAACATACAATTTTAACCCTCCCCCTACCCTCCTAGCACCCTTCCCATCCCTACCCCGTCAGCCTGGCACACTAAATGCTTCATCCATTCCTATCCAATCCTCATCTAATTTCTTACCCTTTTTTGAATTTTTATAATACATTTTTTCATACGTTCTTACTTTCCTAGCCAGCTCAAGCCCTTCTTATTTATTTGGAGCCTTGGGGGGATATCCACTTTCTAAGAATTATAATTTTTGCTAATCCGAACAATTTTAATATTATTTTTATGAATTTAAGCCCATCCAAATTCAAACCTAGCATCACTGTTCTGAGTTCATACCCTATCTTTACTTGGAATCTATCATTAACAGTATCCACCACCTCTCGCCAAAATTCTAGAACTTTACAGCAGTTCCATGCCATATGTAGCCAATTAGCGTCATCACTATTACATTTGGGGCATTTTGAATCTTCCCTAAATTTTAACTTCTGCGTAAGTCTTGGAGTTTATTGTTTACAATGTAACATCATAAAATGTGATATTCTGTGATTGCCACTAATTGAAGCTAACTTTAAATTATTAAAAATGATTCCCCATTTTTCTTCATTAATATCACCTGTGTCTTTTTCCCATTTTTTTCTACAATGTGCTATCTCGTGTTTACTATTAACCAAATAATTATACATTTTACTCATTAATTTTTTTCATTACCACTTGAAATTACCACTTGAAAAAAGTATTTGAGTACAACAACAGCCGCTGAGTACTTTTGCCTGTCCTTTCACAGTATCTAGGCCCTTGGCAGATTAACAGGTCCAAAATAGTACACTACTTAGGTGTGTGGCATGCACTTATGTGGGCACAAATATTCAAAACTGTACACTTAAAAAAAGTGGAGTAAAACACCAGCCGGTGATTACTTTTGCCTGGACTTTCACAGTATCTAGGCCCTTAACAGATTAACAGGTAAACAATAGTACACTATTTAGATGTAGGTATGTGATATGCACTTATTAGGGCAGAAAAATGTGCTACAGTAAGCTTATTAGAACACAATTACCCCAGAGCGCAAATCCTGGGGTACAGATATCCCTATTAAGGGGGGATTCCTTAAAACATAACTTTTATTGTTATATGTTAATATGTAAACAAAATGATTAGTGCTCAAAGTGAATTTAAAAATTCATGTACTATAGGCCCATAGATTCCATATTAATCGGTGGAACACCACTCTCTATATATCCTAATAGTGGGATCTATGTATATGAACCCACAAGAAAGGACATATGTACATGTGCTTAAAATCATTCAATGCCACCTCTACATGTTTCAGCGATAAATCGCCGTCATCAGGAGGTGTGGCAACAGCCTAACCATGTGCAAAGCCCATTATTTATAAACATAGGTAATGCTGTCATCCACCTGCGCCCGGCCAAAAGGCCAATAGATCAGCCGTTTATAGATAGCCAATCACAACAGGTAGTATAATCCTACCTCATAGGTGTTGATGTCAATGATGTCACTTTGATTCAGGTGTTTCATTACCTGTATACTCTACGTCCCGCCAGTCCATCATTCCGGTGCGCCGGACCAGATCCTGTGATACTTGTAACTCTCGCACATGCGCGAGTACTTAGAAGCAGGCTGGCGATAGCATTACTAGTGCGCAGGAGCGAAAAACTCGCGCATGCGAAAAAACTTAGTCGCAATTCCAGGCTAGCCCCACATCTAGTAATACAATTGCTGTTATATCTATAAACAGGTAAGTATAAGCGTTAGTAAACGCAACAAGGGTGGAATCGTGTACTACACAACAATATGATAAGGAGAGATAAGTACTCGTGTGTTAATGTAAATAAAATTGTAAATAATAAAATAAAATAGGTTAATTAACATAACCACCAAATAGTATTTACCAATAATTCCAGTATTATCATCACATAAAAATGGAAACTAGAACTAATAAGTGCACAGTGAAACATAGATACTTGTTTGTAATAATGCCAGTGACTAAGAGTAGGTGAATTGAAAAATTTAAACAAAGATTAATATATATGTTATTACGCCATGCCGGCCCATTATGCCAACCATGACCGACCAAATTATTTTTAGAATTGAAGGAACCCTCAAACACCACTTATAAGTGTATGGAGCTACAAAGGGCTATATAGAATGTGTCATACAGTGGTATATTGTCTATAAAGCATAAAACATAAGATTGTTATGTAATACTGCAGTTATTATACCATACCGACCCTGTAGGCCAACCATCACCCACTAAAAGCTAGTAAACGAACCTACATACACCACTTGTAAGCATATAAAACAACATAGGGCTATATCAAATATGTCATAATAGATGCATCATAATAAATAGGATAAATCATTACAAATACACTATTACCAAGGAATAAGGTGGACAGCAGCTGCACCATAAACCTAAACCTAAACCAGGGGGCATATAAATAATAATGGGAGGCCATGCATCCCACCCATATTGAATATAGATATAATGGATGAATACTTAAAGGCCATAAGTGGTTAAACTGAACATTTGAGTACCAACCTATATTAGAATTAACCATAAAAGGTATATAGAGAAAGATTAGTTAAATAACACTAGAGGAAGGCTGCATAGGAAAATCCTTCATTAAGCCCTACTGGGGCCATACATTTGAGTTTCTGAATCCAACAGGCCTCTTCCTAAGAAGGGCCGAGTCAATATCGCCCCGTCTGGGGCCCAGCTTAAGCTGACATAAGCCTATAAATTTGAGGTCACTCAAGACACAATTATGTACAGATTGTAGATGCCGTGATATAGGGGTATCGCTACGTGTGCATATTGTGCTAAGATGTTGTGAAATGCATCTCTTGAATGGTTGTTTAGTCTTCCCAATATAAATCTTGGGACACTTAAACATGGCAACATAGATGATATTTCTGCTACTGCAGTTTATGAACTGTCTGATGTCGTACCTACGGGAATCAATAGGATTGATAAAATCCCGTGTCTTAATGACATAAGGACAGAGTGAGCAGTGGCTACATGGAAATGACCCCACTACCTTGCTCTTAAGCCATGTGGTGGGCCTTGTCTCAGTCTCCAAGTGGCTTCTCACTAAATGGTCCCTTAGATTACGGCCTCTCCGATATATAAGGCTCGTTCTAGGACTAATAACATTGGACAGCTCCCTATCACTGGTAAGCAAATGCCAATGGCGACGAAGAATACTAAGGAACTTATCCGTATGTCCTTCGAAGGTACCAATACACCGTATCAGCTTATTATCATCTTGGACTCGATCGCAGTAAGCTTATTAGGGCAGAAAAATGTGCTACAGTAAGCTTAAAAACGTATTGGAGTACAACACCAGCCGGTGATAATGTATTTTGCCTGCCCATTCACAGTGTCTAGGCCCTTCACAGATTAACAGGTACAGAATAGTACACTACTTAGATGTAGGTATGTGGTATGCACTTATGTGGGCACCAAAATGCGCTACAGAACGCTTAAAGAAGTAGTGGGGTAAAACACAAGCCGGTGATTACTTTTGCCTGGACTTTCACAGTATCTAGGCCCTTGACAGATTAACAGGTATACAATAGTACACTATTTAGATGTAGTTATGTGGTATGCACTTATGAGGGCATAAAAATGCGCTACAGTACGCTTAACATACTTATTGGAGTACAACACAAGCCGGTGATAACTTTTGCCTGGCCTTTCACAGTATCTAGGCCCTTGACAGATCATCAGGTACAAAATAGTACACTACTTAGATGAGGGCAGAAAAATGTGCTACAGTACGCTTAAAATTTTTTTTTTTGCTAAACACAAGCAGTACACAACAGTGCTGCAGCACTCTGTCCCTGTGTACTAAACCCAAAATTTCACTCTCTCAAAGACTATTAGGAATGGGTATCATACCATCTACAGACTAGTATAACCAGCAGACCATTTGTTGTGGAACAAAGACACAGAGTTGCGGTGTAAAATTATTCTCCCATCCTCTGCTAAGGTTAATGAAGTTGATGCAGCTTGTTCAACTGTATGAGGCAACACACAGCTTTCTGCCCCTCTCTGTAATACACTGCTGTAGAAAGTGACTGGGGGGTTAATGGCTGCAGTAAAAATTATTTTCTGTGAAAATTACACTGCTCTCTGTCTACCAGAACTCTTACTGGACTATGAGGTTAAACACCGCTGTAAAAAGCTTGTCTTTGTGACACAATGCACTTTTCTATCTCTCTTCAGTGAAAGTATGAAGTGACGAGCCGGAATATGGCTGCCAATTATATAAGGCTGTGGCATCACAGGGGTGAGTGGATGCTGATAGGCTGCATCCTGCATGTGATTCAGGGTCATCCCGCCTCCCCTTGTTCCCGCCTTCCCAGAGTTCCTTGCCCCCTGTCGTCACATGTGGATACATCATTTTAGATGCCCTGGAGCCTGGACTGTACTAAATGGAGTTTAATGAAGCAATTTGCAAAATAGAATCGCAGCGATATATGCATATGTTCCAAATTGAATTTTTCATGAAATTCATAGCTAATTCGTATTCATCAGATTTCATTCGCTCATTTCTAGCTGCCACCCCTGTCCAGTTCCCTGAACTGGCTGAGGTCTGGATGCATGGCGGCCGCGGTCCGGATCTGGACCAAGGTAGGCCAGTTGAGTACCGCTGATGTCCACCAATAAAGCTTTCAATGGATTCACGGAAAGTATTAATGGGATTTTAACACACACATGAAGTGCAAAAGAATGTCCTTTGGCCACCAACTCTCCAGTATACATCAGAATGCTGTAAAAACATGTATGAAATATTGTAGTAGACAATGGTATTCAATATAATGGTATCCAGTAAAATGTACTTGTTAGATGAATACCTTATTTTTTACATGGAAGCCATATATCTGATGGATTCCAGTGTACATCGAAGGCCACAAAGAGCCTAACCCCTTCAACTCTGATAGATATATAGATAGATAAACAGATAAATAGTGACAGCATAGGTAAATAGTTTGATGATAAATAGGCTGACTACAATATGAATTTCTTTCCCAGAAAGTTTATATTTCACTGTAGTAAAAGAAGCAATATTTCATGAAATAGAATGTTTGCCTCCTTTATTTTCATTGTAAAACAGCCTGCTAACCATCTGCTACTGGGATTGTTCTGCTTTACTCTAAATGTTCAATTCAAGTACTCTATACAGTTTTGCATTCCTTTCCTTTTTAGCTGAACATCTGCTGATAACAAAAATATGTACTTTCATGGTTTAGTTTCAAGTATGCTGTCTATTAAATATCAATGAAGTTCTGCATTGTTTAGAACCATTAACAAAGATAAATTGTTTCTCCTTTGCTTTTTCTCCCCTTTCCTAAGTAATCACACTAGGGAAAACAAACACTCTTCAGTACATTGGAAGAAGTTGTCAGTAAACAAGTAGTTTTGGGTAAGATTTTCTTTTCTTTAAAATTCTGACATCTATTGCAACAAAATGTAACTTTGATTACTAATTGAAATATTTATGTTTAAAAGACATATATTTTAATGTGAATTACATCTTACCCACCTACTGCATATAAAGATATCAGTAGTGATAGCTGTATTATTATTACTGAATTACTTCAAGAAACTGAGGTATTGATTTTCTAAAGCGGTTTTCTTCTAGGTTTCCAAACTGTTTTATTTTTATTTATTTTTTTTTTGCCATTTTTAGGAAAACTGTCACTACAATTTTTGAGCCAAAGCTAGAAGTGTATTAAAAAAAAAAAAAAGGGAAGTATAAAAGAAGGACTTATACTTCTTCTTCTTACTGGATCCACTTCTGACTTTGGCTTAAAAACTGCAGTGGCAGTTTTCCAAAAACAACCCAGAAAAAAACCTAAGTGGAAACCTAGCTTTTCACAGATTTTTTTTTCTTAAAAAGGGACTTACTCTGCCGATTAGATGGCTCATCATCCCAGATGCTCTCTGCTTCTTCCTGCTTTTGATAACATGTAGTAACTGTTCACTTAACCAACCAATGGCTGACGCAGTGACCCTTCTGAGCCAGTGATTGGCCAAGCTCTCATTTCCTACTCATTTCCATGTCATAGGAAGCATCATAATGAGGAAAACTTTGGTGACTGGGAACCATTCGGCAAAAGCAGCAGGCAATTGGGGTAGATGACTATGCTTATTATTATTTATTCCTTTTTTTTCAGTTTCCCAGAGATGTATGTGTATTCTTATAAATGACTTTGTGTCAGTAACACTGGTGTAACTTGACTTCTTCCATTATGATTGGCTCTTGCATGTAGTGCTAAATAAGAATACTGTGAATTTAAGTGGGCAACTAAATAATTTATTTTAATATTCATCTTTCAGATCTCTAGTCAATAACAAGAGACATTAATTAAGTAATTTCAGCAGAGTATAGGCCCTTTATGTGTAGTTTTCTTCTTTTCTGTGTAATACAGGTGAATCATAGAAACTTACTATGGCTTAGTGCAGCTTGTTGGAATACCCACTGTAAATCCACAGAGAAACAGCTGACTAAATTAGCAAAAGTGCATCTACACAGCTGTGTCACATTTTTTTTGGCATTGACCCAAACCTAAAGCTCATGCTGTTAGCCTAAAATCAACACTTTTTCTGATGTGCCTATGTTGGCAGAAAATGTGCACTTCTGCCAGGTGTTTCAACACATCCAAAGACTCTACGGCAGCTAGAATATTGATGCTTAGAGGAATAATTCGATCTGGAGATATTTTAAGCTATATTGTAAGATGTGTTTTATATCTTTTTTCACATGCTAATATCTTTGTTTTCTTTGCCAAGAAGACTTAGTTATCTGCCCTCTGGAGAACTTTACATACTCTGACCCAACTACATTGTCCCTTCATTTATCAATAGTTATTAGCCATTAAAGCATTTCTGCATTATGTGTCAGAAAACATTTTCCCACACCAGGTGTTTGCTAAAGAAAAGTGTAAAAACTGTGGGTTTAGAGAAAAACAAAAATCCAAATCTATGACAAAGGAAACCTTGCCAACAAATACATTAATCTGGTGCTAAAACACTGTACTTGTACTTTTAGGCAAATTGCAGTGTTGTTAAAACTATTAACCCCTTAACGACAATGGACATAAATTTACGTCATGATATCAGAAGGATGTATTGAAATCTTTTACGCAGGTCCAAACTGACTACAGGGTTAAGGGGCATAAGCTCTAACTGTACTCTTTCTCTTTCTTTGTATCTTCTTTATGCCTGGTCTCAGATGTGGTGTCTCGGCTATGTCCCACCACACCATGATGGAGTGTATTAACTTATGTTAGTGTTATTAGGTTGGGTTTTCCTATGACTGGGTTGCCCTACACTGATGGTATTGTATGACCTTGTCATTCTGTATTACCTGTTTTTCCATTACTGTTATTCTGTCGTACGTGTAACCACTCTGTGGAGCTTTTGTACTTGCATTTACTCAAACTTAAATAAAATGAGTTTAAAAAAAAAATATGTGTCATGATGTGGTGGGACTTAACGCACCATGATGTACATTTACATCATGTGCATGACGCGAGCACCGGACCGGTGCTCACATCACGCACAACAGGTCCCGGCTGCTGTCAGCAGTGATTACATTGATGTCCACCACTAACCGCTCAGATTCCGTGATCAATACAGATCACGGCATCTGCAGCAATGCGGCCATTTAAATGGATGATCAGATCACCCACGGTGCTGCTGCAGGGATCCAGTCAACCAACATGGCGGCCAGAGGTCCCCTTACCTGCTCTGGCCATCATCCCGGGGTCTTCTGCTCTGGTCTGACATCGAGCAGACCAGAGAAGAAGATCGCTTAGAATACTGATCAGTGCTATGCCTATGCATAGCACTGTTCAGTATGTGCAATATAATGATTGCTATAAATAGTCCCCTAAGGGGACTATAATAGTGTAAATAAAAATTGTAAAAAATAAATAAAGTAAAAAAAAATGTGAAAAAGCCCCTTCCCCAATAAAAATTTTAATGGCCTCTTTTTCCTATTTAATCCCAAAAAGCGTAAAAAATAAATAAACATATTTGGGATTGCCCCGTGCATAAATGTCTGAACTATCAAAATATATTGTTAATTATCCCAAATGGTGAACAGCATAAACATAAAAAGAAAAGTCCAAAATTGCAGCTTTTTTGTCACATTTTTTAAATTTTTTTAAATAAAAAGTGATAAAAAATGTAAATATAAGCAGAAGTGGTCCCAATAAAAACTACAGATTACGGCACGAAAAATGAGCCCTCATATCGCCCCATACACGGAAAAATTTGAAAGTTATAGTTGTACAAAATAGGGCAATTTTAACCCCTTAAGAACGCAGCCCATTTGGGCCTTAAGGACGCAGACAATTAAATTTTTACGTTTTCATTTTTTCCTCCTCGCCTTCAAAAAATCATAACTCTTTTATATTTTCATCCACAGACTAGTATGAGGGCTTGTTTTTTGCATAACCAGTTGCCCGATGTAAGGCCATGACTCACTTTACCATAAAATGTATGGCGCAACCAAAAAAATACTATTTGTGTGGTGAAATTAAAAAGAAAACCACAATTTTGCTAATATTTGAAGGATTTGTTTTCACGCCGTATAATTTACGGTAAAAATGAAGTGTTCTTTATTCTTTGTGTCAATACAATTAAAATTATACCCATGATGACATACTTTTCTATTACTGTTGCGCTTAAAAAAATTGCAAACTTTTTAACCAAATCCCCCTATTTTGAAGACCTATAACTTTTTAATTTTTCCGTATAAGTGGCGGTATGAGGACTCATTTTTTGCACCGTGATCTGTACTTTTTATTGATACCATATTTGCTTATATAGAACTTTTAATCCATTTTTTATAAATTTTTTTGGGAATGAAATGTTATAAAAAAGCATCTATTTTGGACTTTTTTATTTATTTTTACATTCACGCTGTTCATTAACATTTTATTTTAATAGTTCAGATATTTACACACGTGGCAATTCCAAATATGTATATAAAATATTTTTTTGACACTTTTTGGGGGTGAAATAGGGAAAATGGGACAATTTAAGTTTTTATTGGGGGAGGGGGTTTTTCAAATTTTTTTTACTTAATTTTTTTACTTTTTTACTTTTATTTTTACACTTTAATAGTCCCCATAGGGGACTATTTATAGCAATCACTCGATATGTATAGGACACAGCACTGATCAGCAATATCGGTCATCTTCTGCTCTGGTCTGCGGGAAGGCAGATCAGAGCAGAAGACGCCGGGAAGGCAGTGGATCCAGGTGAGGGGACCTCTTTCTGCCAATCTGGATGATCGGATCACTGCGGCAGCAATGCAGGCGATCTGATCATCCATTTTAGTGACCGCGATGCATCTGAGGGATTAGTGGCGGACATCTGCGGGATCGCAGATGTCCGCCATTACGGGCGGGTACCTGGCTACGATCAGCAGCCGGGACCTGCCGCGCAAGATCCGGGCATCGCTCTGATGCTCCCGGTTATACTTAGGACATAAATATACGTCCTGGTGTGTTAGGTACCACCTCACCAGGACGTACATTTACATCCTCCGTCTTTAAGGGGTTAAAAAAAAAGTTTGAGAAATAATTTTAAGCGGTACAATTATAGAAAAGCATATAACATGGGTATAATTTTAATCATATTGACACACAGAATAAAGAAAACATGTTGGAGGAGATTTATCAAAACCTGTCCAGAGGAAAAGTTGCTGAGTAGCCGATAGCAACCAATGAGAAATCAGATCACTTCTTTCATTTTTAAACAGGCCTGTGAAAAAAGAAAGAAGCAATCTGATTGGTTTCTACGGGCAACTCAGCAACTTTTCCTCTGGGCAGGTTTTGATAAAAAAGAAAAAGGTTTTGTTTTCACACTGTACACATAAAATTTTTACCGTAAAGTATACAGCGTGAAAACAAAACCTTCCAAAATTTGCTAAATTGCAGTTTTCTTTTCAATTTCCCAACATAAATGATATATATTTTTTTGCTGCGCCATACATTTTATGGTGAAATGAATTATGTCCTTACAATGTAAAATTGGTCTAGTAAAAAACAAGCCCTCATATGGGTATATGGATGGAAATATAAAAGAGTTATGATTTTTAGATTATGATTTGATCTTGAAGAACAATCATCAAATACAAACCAGTGTAACCCCTTTCTGACAACCACGGTACAGCAAGTGTGCTCTTAGGGACCATGAAGCGAGCTGAGAAGTTGAGCCTGTTGACGTGCCTGCCATATCAACTTTGTTAATAAAGCCAGCCTCAGGCAGGCTATATTAGCAGAGTTCCAAGCTTACTGATCAATGCAATGCATCGTATTGAGCAGTATAAGCAATCTAATAATTCCTTATAAAGTCCAAATAAAAAGTCAAATTCACCCCTCTTTTCAATTATTTACTAAAAAAATATAAGCATAAAAACATATTAGGTATTATTAAACTATTGAAATGTAATAGTTATGATCAATGTTGCTGTAAATAGTATATTTGTGTTTTTATTTTCAGAATTCTTCCAAACAACT